>NC_088394.1:57421875-58088750 GCF_037993035.2 Macaca fascicularis
AAATCTCTTCCAGGAGACACCAGGCAGGCAAGAAGAGGAAGTTTGTTCTCTCCCAAGTTAATAAAACTAAAATGTCTTGGCTTCTAGGGAGTCACTATGAATTGTTATTTTAAAAGAATAGGACTGCCAGGTCTATACTCAGGTGACAATCTGAGTATACATCTCAAGCACTATGTTTGGCAAAAATGTTACAGTATTCCATTACTTACCATATAGTAACTCTAGAAATTAAATGTAGTTAGCTCCGTTTCACATTGAGAAAACTAAGATTCGGTGAGAGGCTACAACCTGCCTAAAGTCACACAGAAAGCAATGTATTCAAGTAAGTTTTGAACTTAAGCTTTGTAACTCTAAATAAAATACATTTTGCTTTAAATTCTTCTAATGAATATGATGATATAGATTGAATTTGCAAGCAGATCCTAGACTAAAAAGAACTGCTTCATATTTACACAGGTAGGTGGAGGTCAGTCAAGGAAGGCCAAAGGTATAGGCCAAACATTTGACATCTACTAGATGGTAAATCAACCAACAGCCCCAGGCGCGGTGGCTCACCCTTGTAATCCCAGCACTTTGGGATGCCAAGGCGGGTGGATCATGAGGTCAAGAGATCGAGATCATCTTGGCCAACATGGTGAAACTCCGTCTCTACTAAAAATACAAAAGTTAGCTGGGTGTGGTGGTGCATGCCTGTAGTTCCAGCTACTTAGGAGGCTGAGGCAGGAGAATTGCTTGAACCCAGAAGGCTGAGATTGCAGTGAGCTGAGATTATGCCGCTGCACTCCAGCCTGGCAACAGAGCAGGACTCAGTCTCAAAAACAATAATAATAAAATTTAAAAAAAAGAGAGAGAGCAGAATTCACACACATCACAGAGATAAGCTAAGTCGTATCTTCTCTCCATTAAGCAACCAAGATCTTAAGTGGTTGGGTGAATTGCCCAGGGAGAACCTGGAACTCCAGCCTGGTACACAATGTAAAAATATCTCTTAAGCACTAGCCATTTATACCAACAGGAATTGCCCATTTAGCTAAAATCCCAGTCCCTAGCCTCAGTCCTTTCGGTTGATAATCAGACTTGTCAGTTGGTTACATTTTTTTCTTTGAAATTTCTTCCCCTCATTCCCTTATCACCATCATCTCTTGCTGGACAACCCGAAAAAGATTGTGGAAATGTCTCCCCTTGAATTTGCTAGCACAAACTACTGCCTGCCTGATATATGTGTCTATTCAAAATGTGGCACAAATGTTTGGTTAAAGATAATGACCCAGTCTGAAAATGACTGTGATAAAAATGTCATGTAATTTTCCAGGGTGACTTTGAAGTAGGGCTTACCATATAAATGTGGAGGATTGAGAGAGCCAGCTATTATTTTCTTCCTTTATGAGCACTGAATTATTGCCTCCTCAGCCCCAAAGTAGTGGGCAGTCTCCATATTGCTAATTTCTTTCCTCCTCTCCTGTAGCTAACTGGGCTGAAGCAATACCCAAGACCCTCCCAGAGCAGTAATTCCCAGGAGCACAGATTTTTTTCTTTCTTTTTTTTTTTTTTTTTTTTTTTAGCAACTCACTGCCTCAAACAGCTGAAAGGACACAGAGATTGAAGTCAAGCAGAACTGTACTGGTATTAGCTCAATGTGGATTTTTAAGAACAACTTGAGCCCCTGTTTTCTCTCCTGTAAAACAAGAATTTGTTTTTTGAAGGACCAAATTAAACAAAATTTGTAAAATATCTAGCACATAAGAGTGCTTCTCAATTGTTAGTTTATATCAGGCCGTATTTGTTAAAAATACAGATCCTTGGGCATTTCCCAGTGAGATTCTGGTTAAATCAATCTGCGTTGGAGCCCAGAAATCTGCATTTCTAACAAGAACTTTACCTGCTTCTAACACATACCAAGCAGAACCATGCTTTGAGAAACATGGGTACTGAAGGATATCATAACAACATAATTACCATTCATTGTGTGCTACGTGCAGGGCACTGTGCCTACCCTACTCTGCACATGGCATAAAACATGACATCATACCCAAGAGACGCTAGTGTTTTCTGTTCCCTAAACTTCTTTTCTCTACCAATTGTCTGCTGAGTGTAGCGCTAGGAGAAACAGTAGATGTTAAAGTGACTCTGTTGTAGGAAGCAGAGCTGAGGGGTCTGAAACAAACTTCACGTTGGAGATGGATCTTTTTTCCTGGGTAGGGACATCCAGTAGTAGTTTTCTTCCCAAGCTGTACCTGGTCTTTAGAAGTTACTCTGTCCACTCGAACTGTTGAGTCTCCCCTTCCCCACGAGCCTGTCATGGGTTTGCTTGATGTTTGGTGTAGCAGCTTCAACCACAGGGTACCCATTGTTCTGGAAAAAAGCACCATTTTCTCCATGCCAGTTAGAGCCCATTTACTTGAGAATGACACAAAAGAGATTCAACATGACTTTATCCGTTTTGGGTAGTCTCTTACACATGTCTCTGATTTTCCTTCACCTTTCTGTAGCATTGCAGCATTTGAGATAGTCTTTTATTTTTTTTTTCTATAGCTCAAATTTTTCCATCTTTTATAAAGAGGAGAAATTTGAACTTCTGGACCTCACCAATTGATTGATTTGACATAGTAATGTTTGTGAAAATACTATGCAAATTTTAAAGAGCCAGAAAAATGTCCCTTAATATCAGTATGCTATTATGAACTTTACTATTATTTCCTCCATCCTCTCTTTGTATGAATAGGCAACAGCTGAGTCAAAAGTATTCACAAGTCACCTGCTTTATATGAAACAATTTACCTTGCTCTTCTTAGATCTAATATTCAGTAGGAAATATATATGGTTGACTGAAGACAGTAACAATGTCCCCTGTGAAGGTCAAAACTTCTGACTAGTGACTCAGTCCAATTAGGTTAAGCTTAAGGTGATAATGTGTGGATTGTCAGCAGCTAGAACATTTATTCTTATTTTTTTCTAAACCAGTGTCCTTTGAAACAGTCAATTAACATGCTACAGAGAAGAGCATCCAGATAACTGGAGATTGAATTGAAAGGCTTTCCTTTCCCTGACAGAGCAGAAAGAGAGGTTGAGTACCTGACTTCCCTTTCAAAGTCAGTGATCCATGCAGCACTTCTGATCGGAAAGATGTGAACCTTTTCAATCCTTAGTGTACATATAAATGGAGATGCTAAGGAAATTAGTCAGAGTCTGGCCAAAAAGAACTGAAGGATAGAAGAAGCCTAACTGCTTTCCAATGCAATCAGCTGTCTCTGAAGAGTATTATAATTTCCAGTTTTCTTATTTAAAATCCTGTTCAAAGCAATCAGTAAGGGATAGTGATGTCTAAAATGAGTGCTGAGTCAGAAAAAAGCTGAAAACTGAAATCATTCTTATATTATTTTATTTGAAATATGTCCAGGCAGTCTTCTACTTGGGGAGCTTTATTAGAGGCCTGGAAAATTCAATCAAAAACTTTTCTTTAAAGTCAAAACAACTGGGTACTCACAGTTCTTAGTTCTATAATCTTTAGCTAAACCTTCACAGAAGACAAAAGTACTAATAAATTATTAGGAATAAATAACTCCTCTGAAATTTACAGCATGTGTAAGGATTTGAACTGAGGAAATGAATTAAGGTAACATCACTGGATGTGGGAGAATTAGATACAGTCCCCAGATTGGAGTAATCTCTTCCCAGATTCCAAGAAATTTGTTTTGTTCCTGACTTTGATTCTTTTATCCTTAAAATGAAGGCATGAACTAAAAGTTTCTTAGGTCTTTTATTACAATAGGCAGAATGTTCATGTTTCCCCCAAATTCTTATGTCAAAATTTAATCCCCAAAGTGATAGTGTTTGGAGATGGAGGCTTTAGGAGGTGATGACGTCATTTAGGGCTCTGCAGTCATGAATGATAACAGAGTCCTTGTAAAGGAGATCCTACATAACTCCCTTGACTTTTGCCATGTGAGGACCAGGAAGCAGGCCCCTGCCAGACACGAGATCTGTCAGAGCCTTCATCTTAGACTTCCCAGCCTCCTGAACTGTGAGACATCAATTTCCATGGTTTGTAAGCAACCTCCTCTATGGTATTCTGTTATAACAGCTCCGGGGACTAAGACACTTGCACATACATGATTGTACAACTCAAAAAGTCGCTAAATGAATAAATATTGAGTACTTAATATGTGTCAGGCATTGTGGCAAGCCCAATCAAAGGCATTGTCTATACCCTCATGAAATTTAGGGTCTCCGTGAGAAACTAGCAATATAATCATAAATAGGACAAACTCCTGAGAAGGAAAGGGACTGGTTCCACAGGAGTATATAAAAACGCAACCTGGCCTAGGCTGTAGGACACTAAGGATGTGGCACATGAAATCATCTGAGAAGACACTCAGGAGGTACCTGGATGGAGTGGCGGCAGCAGCGCATTGCAGGCAGAGAGACAGTACATGCAAAAGGCTCGGTGGCCAGAAGGAGCACAGAAGGCTGATTACTGGAAAGAAGACTGGAGTGGATGAATCACGAAGGAAAACCTAAGTGCATAAATGTAAGACAGTAGTGGCAGGGGACATAAGCAAGATTTTTTCTTTTTTTTTTTCTTTTTGTTTTGTGACGGAGTCTCACTCTGTCACCCAGGCTGGAGTACAGTGGCACGATCTCGGCTCACTGCAACATCCACCTCCCAGGTTCGAGCGAGTCTCCTGCCTCAGCCTCCTTGAAAAACTGGGATTACAGGCGCTCGCCACCACACTTGGCTAATTTTTATATTTTTAGTAGAGACGCGATTTCACGATGTTGACCAGGCTAGTCTCAAACTCCTGACCTCGTGATCCTCTGGCCTTGGCCTCCCAAAGTGTTGGGATTACAGATGAGAGCCATCACACCTGGTCCATAAGCAAGATCTTACGCTATATTTGTTAAAGCAATGCGAAGTCACTGACAGATTTCAAAGGTGATGGCGATGTCATGATGACATTTGCATTTTGTGCAAATCTCTGGAGTTATTGTTTGGAGAACATATTAGAATAGGGCAAGAGAGGCCAGTCAGGAGCTTATCATGGCCATCCTTACAAGAGATAAAGATGGTCTGAGAAGGAGAGTGAAATAGATATAGAGAAAATTTTATGGAGTGGAGATAAACACACAGGTAAAATCATGAGAGGAAGAAGGAATGTAGGACATCAGATGGTCTGCTATTTAAATTTCCTAGAATTTTTAGAAGACACTATGGAGCAGACAATGTTAAAAACTTAATACCTCCTCAATATTAAATTGATTAATGAAGACATTATCATTTATTAAGCCTCTAGCCCTTTGATATGTACTTTAAATATGTCTTCTATTTTAGTCTCGATAAGCAGATAATCTTGTGTATACACACAACAAATGAGAAAAAGGAGGACATTTTCTCAGAGGAAAATACTTTGACATTTGTGCCACAACCACGGTTAGACACCAGAATTTAGTCATCTGACTGATCTTATATGTGTCTTATTTTCTTTGAAACCCAGTGTCTTATTGGGCAATGGGTTAAACAAATTAATATTATAAGCTTTCCTATTTCTGAAGTTCTGTTCTTAAGCATTTGCCAATTTTCCTTAAAAATCCTGTAGTTGGCCTCTGAATGTTGACTTAGTATAATTACGTATGAGAGTAATTACCTACGTGCTTACAACCATCTCTCGTGCATTTTGTACTGTCTCTGATTGATAGGCTCTGATCTCCCCAATCACTGAATACTGGGGAGAGGCCCTGAGAGTCCTTAGATTCAGAAAAACCAAAGCTGTTAAAGCATGTGGGCCTCATCTTTCTTTACCATAGATCTCATTTTCTGGGACACGCCTGGATCTGCATTTCAATCAGAAGCACACACACACCCATTAATCAGCCATCACAGGAGAGTGAGCGCTGAGTCCAACCATCACTCTCTCTCTCGTTAGCACGCATTACATTATACCCGTTGGATTTATTTTTATCATTATTCTTTTTGTAAAGAAACGTCAAAGCCTAATTTCTTTATTAATATTGATGTGTTCAAGTTCTTGAAGCCAATTACTGTAGACAGTTAAAGTATTTAACCAATGCTTAGAAAATCTCAAGGATGTTAACATTAGGCTCTGTGAGAGTGATTACACAATGCATGGGGTAAGGCAACCTTTTCATTTAACAGTTTAGTTTAAGGAGAGAGATGTGTCATAAGTTGTTATTGCTACACTTTGAGGAATCCAATTCAGGAACTACTAGTAGAGTTTGTATTGGGTGAATAGACACAAATACTTAAACAGTAGTTTTCCTTTAAAAGTAAAGGTTAGAAATTAGGTTTGATTTTCGTCCTGTGCAGTATCAGCTCCAACCCAGCTGCTCTGAATGTCCTCAATCACTGAGTCCCTCTGTTTTTGCACATTAAATATATCTTGGTTCCAGACTGCCTTTCCATCTCTTGTGCCACTGACTATTCAACCTGGAAGTACGGTGGCAATAACTTTATTACTACTTTTCCTTTTAGTCTTGACCAATCCGAAGCATTCTCTACTTAATATCTAAGTATTCCTAATATGCATTTTCCCCTTGTCTAGAGTCCTTTATTGGCTCTCCTTTACTGATGGGATAAAATCTGAGTCTGGCCTAGGGCACACAGTGGTCTCTGGGAGTAGCTGTGACTTTTGTTTCATTTCCATTCTGTCAGTGCCTGCCTTGCATTCACTGTTGAACAGGACACCACCATTCATAAAGTCTAACACAGGATAAGCCTCCCTTTATCAACAAGTCTTTGTATATATTGCCCTATCTGCAAGACAAAATCAAGGAGAACATGTGTAATCTAATCATTTAGAAAGAATGCTAAATTACGAAGGTGTTTTTCAGCACCAGAGGGGAACTTGGATTCATAAGTAGCAGATCTTTAGGCAACAAGAAGAGACTTTTTGGTGCTATAGAATAATGATAGAAGTGGTGGGGAGAAAAGCCAGAAACATAAATAGGGGGAAGATGAATGGTTTTAAAAGCCATATCAAGGACTGGTGATATGGTGATATGATCATTGAATTGACTTACATAAATAAACAATCTATGTCTCATTGAATTGACTTACATAAATAAACAATCTATGTCTATGCACCAACTCTAAGATAAGTCATCTCATTATCAGAAACTTGCCTGGTGTGCCTGGTATCAGAGCTAGGGATGTCAGTTGCATTAGGCTTTCAAAACTGTACCCTAAATCTATAACATAGAGACAGATATGCAAGCTTAGACACAATTTACACCCCTGAAACTCTAAACTTCATCTGTGGACTCATTCTTTCCTTAGATATAGTGATATAATTTATGCAGTAACAACATTTGTCAATACAATTCAACTAAAGTTCACTTGAAAAATCTTTAAAATTTTCCATTTCATGAAGCAATTTTCCATAGTTTTTTTTTTTTCCTAAAAATATCCCCTAATATATGTGATGTGATACTATGTGGACGAAAGTCCCTTTGCATGCATAATCTTTCCAGATACAATATGTGACCCATACCTTGCCACCCAATAGGGATAGATTCTATCCAGTAATTGGGGGCGAGATGAGATATAAACATTCTTATCATTCAAAAATTGTGGAATATAAAATAACTATTGAAGAAAGTAATAGAAATAGAAGCCATCATGCAGCTAGCTACTGATAGATGACCATGTGAGTGGCAGTGACAATAATTAGTAAAGGATTTGAAGAAGGGTCAGAGAAGGCTTTTAAAAGCAGATGAAATTGAAACTCGGTCTGAAAATATAGGCAAGATTCGAATGGACAGGGAGGCATGGCATTCTTGGTACGTGGGTCTGTGTGCTGCAATTACCTTCTTAAGCAGATGATAAATTGTCTCTAATGTACAATGAGATTCTCTCAGACAAATTATACAGCCAGCCCTACAAATGGGACTTCCCTAGCTGTCAAGGGGGTTCCATAGACTGAGCAAATGATGAGAAGATTACAAGAGACAGCAATGAAAATCCTGTTTTCTTGCTAAACTCCAGACAGGCACTAGACTGGAAAGCTTCAAGGGAAAGAGGTTATTAATGTAGGGGTGAGCTGTATATGAGGCTTCCTGAAATGCTCTTTTCACTTCCCACATTCTTTAGGTATTCAGAAAACACTATTGAGTGACTGCTGTATGCCAAGCATGAGCATTATTCTTTGAGGATTTTGTTTGTTTAGATAGAGTCTCCATAGATCACTAGGACCTCAAACTCCCATGCACAAAGAACCCTCCTGCCTTAGCCTCCAGAGTAGATGGGAGTACAGAAATGTGCTACCAAATTCAACTAATTTTTAAACTTTTTGTAGAAATGGTGTCTTGCTTTGTTGCCCAGACTACTCTTGAACTCCTGCCTTCAAATGATTCTTCTGCCTCAGCCTCCCAGAGTGTTGAGATTACAGACATGAGCCACTGCACCAGGCAATGAGCCCTATTCTTTAGCTGCTCCTGAATATCCCCTGCTATTCTTAATGCTGGTCTTGAACAAGTTTCCTTTCATTACTTTCACAATACAGATTTTACCCTGCATATAGCCCAGTGAGAATGAATAAAAGCAGAGTCTTTATAAATAGATCTTGACTTGAATCCCAGCTTCTTCTCTGATTATCTATCCTCTGTCAACTTCTTTTCACCTCTCTGAATTTTAGTTTCCTCATCTGTAAAAGAGAAATAAGAAAACTAATCCCATCCATTCTACCAGCAACCTTGATAAGTAAGTAATGGTTCTCAACCACCAGTGTGCATTAAAACCTCCTGAGAAATTGTTATAAGACTTAAGTCTATGCCCTGTGTCCAGAGATTGTGGCTTAATTGAACTGAGGAGGTAATTTTTTTTTTTTACATCTTCTTCAGACAGTTGTAATTTGCTGCCAGAGGTAAGAACTATTGAGATAAAGTATATAAAGTGGCAAATGTAGTCCTTGAGCTCAGCACCTTAGTAAAGGCTAACTGGTGCTTCTCACTTGGTTTTTGCCAGTTTTGATATTGTGACTGGGGAACAAAGAAGACATTTGCGAGATATTTATCTGTAAAGGAGTTGTATCGGTAACATACATATAACCCTCACAACTCAGTAAGAAAACCCAATCAAAAATGGCTAAAACAACTAAAAATGGCTAAAACAAATACATGAAATAGAGAATATATACATGGAAAATAAGCACATGAAGCAATGCACAAAATAGTCATTAGAGAAATAGAAATGAAAACTCCGGTGCAATACTCAAAGTGGCTAAAGTTGAAAAAGACTGACCATAGCAACTATTGAAAACAATATGGAACAACTGAAATGTTTATCAAGTGCTGGTTAGAATATGAAATGATACAACTTCTTTGAAGAGCGTTTTGGCAGCTTCCCATGGAATTAAACATTTATACAACCCAAAGATTTCAATTCTAGCTATTTACCCCAAATAAACAAAGTATAGGTCCACAAAGAGACTTTGTATACAGATGTTCAAAGAGATTTATTTGTAACAAAAACTTGAAGCAATGCATATTTTCATTAACAGATGCATGTTAAACAAATTGTGGTATATCTCTACAATAAAATACTACTCAGCTAAAAAAAAATTAACTATTAACACACAAAAAATGAATGAACCTCAAAATAGTAATATTGAGTGAAATAAGACAGAAAGTAGTGTCTACAATGTAATTCCATTTATATAAAATTGTATAAAATTCAAGTTAATAAAAAGTGACAGCATGTTAATGGTTTTCTGTGTACAGGAAAATTTAAGGAAGGAGAGAAAGAAATTTTAGTGATGCATAAGGAAATCTGGTGAGATAACAAATATCTTCATTATCAATTATGGTAGTGGTCTCACAGATGTATTGATATGTCAATCTGATCAAATTGTATACTCTAAATATGTGAAAATTATGGTATGTCTATTACGCTTTAATAAACCTCTAGTTCAAAAAGCACAATAAACATGCTTATGGTGGAGGGCTTGAATAGAAAACTAGGTAAAAGGCTACTCACCAAAATAAGTTTTCACCTGTTCCATTTACAATGTTTTTAAAACATTTTGGGGCATATGTATATATATATACACACACACACATATATATACTACATATACATATAATGTACACATATATATTTTATATGTATATATGTACCTATATTCATAGATATATAAAATAATGTCTTAATAAAGATTTCATACCTGGAATGATCTACATTTTATTGTAATACGTATTAGTTATCTATTATTGCCTAGAAAGTTCCCTAAAATTTAGGTGCTGAAAATAACAACATTAATTATCTCAGCTCGAAGACTGAGGTTGGAATCCTCCAACACAGAAGTCATGAAGCATCGTGCACAAAGTCCAACTCTATTGAAGCTATAATGTTGGACAGTTCACATGGAGATGTTTCTTAGAGATAGTGGGAAGTGCCCAAGGGGCCCTAGCTGCTCCAGTTTCAGTGCATCTGAGTCTTTTTGCACTAGCAGCACGAATGTGAGTGAGTAAGCCTTCTGATAATTCTATCTCCAGCCTTCAAGCTACCCCAGACAATATCTAGTGCAGCAGAAATGAACGATCTCTGTTAATTCCTGTCTAAATTATAGATTCTTAGGCAAAATAGATGTCATTTTGCACCACCATATCTTGCGGTGATTTGTTACATAATATTAGATAATAGAAAGATTTTTTTTTGTACGTGGAGCTAAGATGCTACCATAATAAAATCTAATATGTGTGGTTTGGGCACTGAGCAGTAAATGGAAGCTAGAGGAATCTTAAGGACAGTTAGTGAAAATGTAAAAGTCTTGAAAAAGACTATTAATGAAAGCCTGAAGGTCCTCTTAGAAGGCCTAGGAGTGGGGCAAGGAGCAATTACTTAATCAAAAACTTAATAGTAGGTGAAAGGGAAGTGTCCATTGACTCTCCACCAGATAACATTAATAGGCCTTAATTAAGAATACAGATTTTATTCTAAGTTCAGCCTGTAATCATGTTCAATAACATGTTCAACACTTAGTTCAAACAACAAAGTGACATGATGTAATTTGTATGCTAGAAAAGATGACTCTAGCTTCATGTAGAGAATAGATTTCAGTGATTCAAATTAAAATGGACCAGTTAGGGGACTTGTGGTAGTCCCATTGGGCAGTAATGGAGCCTGGGGCTAAAGTGGCATTCATGGAGATAGAGAGAGTGGATAGGCTTGGGATGTTCTCTACAGCTAAAGAACAGGAGCCAGAACTTGATGATAAAATGAAATGCATGTGTAGCAAAAAATGAGTTTCCACCTTTATTTGAGGGTTCTTAAGAAGGTCACATGAAATGAGTCTGTAAGTGTTTTATACATATAAAACTTTTAAATTTTTTTCATGACATTTCATGTCTATTGATGCATCAAGAACTCTAGGCAAGTTTGCCTGACTTGCTTCCAACTCTGTCCTCTACAGCACAATGCATCTTGTTCAATAGTCTTAATGCACACATGAATACCATATAATGCTTTGCCCGCTTTATGGATGAACACTGACTATATCTAAATGGTATCTATATTTCCTTTGAATACTGCAAACTGGTATTTGATCATTTCATTTTGCTACAGAAGATGAAACATTATGATTTTCAGTAATCCATAAAGACAGACATTTGTTTCCTTTGTGAAACTGTACCCTTCAATGATTATTCCTCACATTAATCATAGTAAAAGCAATGCTTAAGGTAATCTCTTTCTTCCTGCAGAAAATAAATGTCTGCTGTTGACAGAAAAAGTGTGGAAAGGTGAAAGGCAGGGTGAGCTCTGTGTGTTTGTGAGATAAACAACTGTCATCGTCTCCTAAGAGCGCTATAATCTTGCAAGGCCAAAGTTGCCTCTTTACATAACACTGACAATAAAACTAATTTTTCTCTAACTGATGATTCAAAAGATTTCACTGGGGATATCTAAGCTACAATTTCTATCCAGAAGTCTAACTTTATTAAGTGTTTATAAATTCATGGTTTATATTGTTAAACACCAAAGAAATTAGCGTCTGAAATTGCATTCACAGCCACTCTCCTCTCTAAAATTGTTGGTGACTTATTGGTCCACAGAAACATAAGGTAAACTAGTGATTTCCTGATCAGAAATGACCAAGATCATAACTGAATGTGAGATCTTGAATGTGAGTCTAATCCAGGATGTAAAAAGGTATGAAATACAATTGAATAAGAAAAATTACAAAAAGAAAAGTAACAAATAATAGTACTTATTTTCAAGCAAAGTTCCTGGGGATACATTTTCATGGGTGTATAGCCATGAATTTCACTTGACAATGCTTGCAGGCAATGAAGACAAGGCAATGACATTTATTTAATACCCATTTTGACATTGCATTTTATGAATGGTTTCCGTAGATTGCCTCATTTAGTTCTGGTGAAATCCAAGCAAGTAAGGTGTCACTACAAAGCCTTTTGCCAAATTTTTATAAATGAGACTCAGAGAGGGAAAATGTGACTCATGTAGGTCATGAAAATTTCTCAAGTTTTTATAAATGCTGCTGTCATTAAAGGTATGTCTGGTTCCAGGCTTATGCTTTCTCTCTTCTGCCAAGCTAGAGTATGCAGGATGATGTCTTAAAGTGGTTTGAAGTTTTAAAAATAATGTTTTCTTCAAGTACCATACATGGACCACAACATTTCTAAACTTCACGGTGTTTTTATATCTAATCTCATCTTTTAGAATAGGTTGCCTGTCTAGAAAACTCTCACACATTTAAGACTCAGTTCTTATGATCTAGGACAAACATGTTCCCTTTGTGGATGACTTCACTGATCATGACAAGAAGAGATTATTGCTGTTCCACCCACACACCCACCACATGCACTTAACACACTGCATTCAATTAGCTAGCTGTATGGCAACCCGCTTTTATCCCCAGACATCCTGAGAGACGCTTCACAGAAAGAATCATGTACTACTCAACTTGGAATCTTCAGTTCCAATTCAGGTGCCTGGCCCATAGTTGTCATCAAATTAGTATTTTCTTAATTAATAAACAAGCACATACTAAAAGTAAAATATTATGGTGTTTATTATGAATCTCATACAAATATATTTATATATCTAGATCCTTAGCTGGGAAAAAAAGATAATCATAATCAAAGAGAAAATGTTAATTTTCAAATAAGTAATGTACATAATAAGAAGTTCATGTGCATTATCTGTTTCATCACTGTGCTGTCCTTAGTATATTGACCTAACTCATTTTCTAGCCAAGGAATATGGACATTTTAGTTCTTTTTAAATATGTCTGGAAGTCAAAATATTAATTTCAATATTTTACCCTGCCAAAATACATGAATTTATTTTGATAAATATATGAGTGAATGACGGATGAATAGATGAATAAATAAAAAATGAATAAATTAAATTCACATATATGGTGAAACAAATAGCTTAGTTTTAGTGATCACAGATATTAGACTTACATAAGGTATATCACTCTTTTCTTAAAAAAAATATACAAGGGTCAAGTACTATGACTTGATTAAGCACTGCTTAATATATGCTTGACTATAGCCAGGAGGAAGGCCATGTTTCTTTTATAATATGTGAAATATTAAAACTAAAACCTTCCTAAATTTTAAATTCTTTCAGGAGATATGAATAGTTAAACACTTGTACCATTTTGGAGGTAAAATGAGTTTCAAGGGAGACCTAGAGAAATTCAATAATAATAACTAATTTTTAAATCACCAGAATTCCACACTGTCTAATAAATGATATCTCTATATTACAGATGCCTTACTCGATGCTTTAATGCACAATCTGTGATTCTTAAAGTAGTCAGATTAAATTAAGTGACTTGCTCATGTCTATAGAATTTGTACAAGACAGAAGTCTGTGTAGATATAACAATAAAGACAAGAAAGACACAGAAAGAGGCGCATCAGAGAGAAAGAAAATGAGAGAATTATGTGTGTGTTCAACATCACAAAATACTTTACAGTGTACAAGGATTATGCATGCATAATTCCCTAAAGGATGAGAAGGGATTCAAAAAGCAAACAAGAGAATTCAAGGCAGAAAAGTGACCCTGTGAGAAATCATGAAAGCTTGAGAACAAGGAACAGCTGACAAACTTCTGGAGTTCTGTTACCTTGTCCCTAGATGGGGTTGATAAATGATGTGAAATGAGGCTGGAGAGGTAGGCTAGAGTTTAGACTCTAGAAAACCTTTGATGCTATGTTAAACTTCTCATGTTTTACTCTGTTATCAAAGAGGAGTCACTGAAAGGTTTTGAGCTGATCTTATTGGCATTTTAAAAAGCCTACTCTGGTTGCCTGGTGGCCTAGATGGAGGAGTGGTAGTGAATTTGGCTATGAGCAGATCAGTTAGAGGGATATTTTAGAAGACCAGGTGAAAATGTTGAAAGGAGAAAATAATGGAGATCTGGACTAGGGAAGTGCCTGTGAGATAAAGAGGGAACAAATGGAAAATATCTTTAGGTGGTAAATTAAATATGAAATAATAATCTCTTTTATGTGGTTGGGTAAAGGAAGGAGAAATTTAGGTGGTACTCTTGAGTTTTCGCATGAGAATAATGGAACCCTCATTATCAGTGCATGGATCGGTATAAAAAGTGCCAAAGTTAAAAGTTAAAATATCTCTGCATTTAGACTAACTTTCTAAGTGCACATTCATTTTTTTAAACTTTGAAACTTGTAAGATAATTCAAGCAGTTTTGTCAGTGTGCTTAGGCATCTCTACAGAAGAGGGAGGAGAAATTGGAGCTCTTTCTAATTCTCGTCAAGTCTTTTATTCTGAAACTTAAATGCTATAGTTCTTTGAATTTTGTTTTCAAACATAAATTTTTTATGTTTCACTCTTATGAATTGATAGTCTGAATTGTGCACATGAGAGATCGTTTCGATCTTCCAGTATTATTCTGTTGACTGTACCATTAATTTATAACTCACTGGCTACTACTTATTTTATCTAATTTAGTCCATCCTACCTTTTAAAACATCCTCCTCTTTCTGTCAACTCAATAGTCTATTCAAGTCTAGACATGAAATAAATATTTTGCAATTTAGATTTGAGTGTTGAACAGACAGCACTTTGCTTATGTTTGAAGAATTTTCAATGAGAAAAAGGAGAAGAGATGAGAAAAAAAGTTACAGCTTCTATAATCTCATGAAGCAATTACCAAAAGTTTATACCATGAGATTTATCAGTAACTTTTCAAATGTAACTTCATGTTTTTTATTATTTATCAACCAATAATCATTGACTGGGAAATGATACATTTGGACACAATGATATCCTTTCCTCCTTTTTAAAATTCTTTATGGTAGGTACACCTGGTTGCTTGATCAGAGTTTTCAGTGAGGTTATTGCTTTGAGTTTAGGTTGGTTGGCTTGCGTCTCTATAATAAACAATTTGTTTGCAGGAAGACACTCTTTGTTATTAAGTTATATGGAACTTGATGGATAGAGATGTGGGAGGTAGGTTGAAACACACTTTATACTACACTTTATGAAGCAACATGGGACATTAATTGAAAATCTAACTCATTTCACTTTATTTCAAAATATACCAACATTCTTTACAACTTTGACATTTTAGTAATCACTTAGAAAAAAAATCTTGGGTAAATCATACGGGAAGATAGTTATCTTCCATCCTTAACAAATTTGACTGCTTTGGAAATAATCAACTCATAAATATTTAGCTAATATACACCCAGAGCAATGGATTGTGCAAAATTAAATGCCTCATTGAAACAATTAATTTCAAATGCTATGATTTATTGAGCATACTTTACTGGAAACTTAATAGAAATATGGACTCAAAGTAATTTGAGCAGACGATGTTTGCACTGTCTTTGATTTCTGGCCAACATATATTCTTTCTTAGCCTGCAGGTGAACCTCACGAAAGAGCAAACTTCCAGGAAAGCTCTCTAATTGAATTTGTGGGTCAGAGTTTGATGAGAGGAGGCGATGACCACAGATTGTAAAAAGACTAAATAAATAAATAAACAAAATGAAGTCATCTTTTTATATTTCACATACCTCCTGTAGTTAAGCCCTCAGGGAAGAAAATGCCACTTCACTAAAAGCTGCTGTCATCATCTGTCCATTTCAAAAGAATACAGCTCATGCTTCTCAGAGCATCAATAACCAAATATATCCTCCAGGCATCTGAAACATTCAGTCCTGCAATTTCCCGTAAGGGGGCCTGTGCTTGTGCTTTAAGCAAGAGTTTCACACAGCAGTAGAAGGCAGCAGGAATAGCCAGAAAGGCTGGGAGGGGGAGTTGGAGAGGTGATAATGGAATGGAGGTGGTAAAGGAGAGGAGGGTGATGAAAAAAATACTTACTTAGAGTCTTGGGTTAATTCAGTCTATCTGCATTTGTAGCAGAAAGGACACTGAGGTAGGACTCTGAAGACCTGGGTTCTAGATCCAGTCTGTTAATGTCCTCAAGAAAATCACTCTGTTGTTTGTTAGACTAATTTTCTTACCTGTAAAGTGAAATCAGACAAATAGGCAAGACAAATGCTAAGATTTATTTCAACGTAGGCATTCATTAACTTTTAAACTTTATCTTACAGGTTTCTTTCTTCAATTTTGCAAAAGTCAGATATCTTCCAAAAACAATTAAGCTTGAACACAGCTGAATTTTAATTTCCAAATACTTAATAATGATCAGTGAAGAACCATGTGGGTTTTGCTTTAGGTACATGTCTCTTTTGTGTTCATAATTCAAAATGTTTTCTAATTAAACCAAGATTTTTGATTTTTATTATAATTTCTAAAATGTGTTACAATAATAAATCATTTCCCAAAATATTTTAAATCACACTTTCAAAACTAAACTTTGGCTTCTAGGTAGTTATGAATTTTGTTGTCATTTTGTATTTTTATCCTCTCTACAATATTCTGTATCTAGGAAGAAACCCATTCTTGTATTTTTTTAGCCAAAAAACCTAAGCAGAATACAGAATACAGTTTATCTTACTTGACACTGAATAATTACCTCTTTCCAGGGATAGGATAGATGGTCTGGCCATGCTGATCTCAGAATGTATGCCTGGATCTGAACAGAACATTGCTCCCAGTGACCTCTGAACTTCCCAAAAGTTAGTAAACGTAAACTAAATCTGGGTTTCTTCATGTTTTAATGATTCCTTCATGACTTAATGATGCTATATTCTCATCTTTTTTTTAGCCCAATAACTTAATCATTCCTTCATGTCGTAATGGTTCCTTCATGACTTAATGATACTACATTTCAGCTGAGCATGGTGGCTTAAGTCTGTAATCCCAGCACTCTGGGAGGCCAAGGTGGGTGAATCACCTGAGGTTAGGAGTTCAAGATTAGCCTGGCCAACATGATGAAACCCATTTCTATAAAAACACAAAAATTAGCTGGGCACGGTGGTGCGTGCCTGTAATCCCAACCACTCAAGAGGCTGAGGCAGGAGAATCGCTTGAACCTGGGAGGCGGAGGTTAAGGGAGGCGAAGGTTACAATGAGCCACTGCACTCAAGCCTGGGTGACAGAGCTAGACTCCATCTCAGTTAAAAAAAAAAAATGGGGCCGGGCGCGGTGGCTCACGCCTGTGATCCCAGCACTTTGGGAGGCTGAGGTGGGGGCATCATGAGGTCAGGAGATCAAGACCATCCTGGCTAACATGGTGAAACCCCATCTCTACTAAAAATACAAAAAATTAGCTGGGCATGGTGGCAGGCACCTCTAGTACCAGCTACTGGGGAGGCTGAGGCAGGAGAATGATGCGAACCCGGGAGGCAGAGGCTGCAGTGAGCTGAGATCGTGCCACTGCACTCCAGCTTGGGGGACAGAGTGAGAGTCTGTCTCAATTAAAAAAAAAAAAAAAAAGATACTACATTTCAATCTACTCAAGAAGAAACTTAAATTTTTAATGCCAGCCTTTCAGCATATGGACAACAGTGCACTCCAATCATAATGTAAGATAGAAAATACACAAATAATTACACGGATGGGACTGAAACATGGGAAATAATTTGTTTTCCTTTTTTTTTTTTTTAACAACTGGCTTACTAGTTGTGTGTATGTGTGTGTGTGCACACATGTGTTTTCAGTTTTGTGTGACACTTAATATAGGGGCTTTCACCAGTACCCATACCTTGAGTTTCTCAGTTTTCCTTCATTAGGAAAGCATGAAAGACCTCATAATATAAGCATGAGGCATTGTGCCATTGCCATCAGCAATGTCACAGCATTTTTCTGGTAGTTGGTTGTTTAAGACACTTCACTGAGCTGAATTCTAATACGGTGAAAAGACAAAGGTAAAGCGTTGTTTTCTTAGTTTGTTTTAGTGTTTGTTTGTTCTGTTTGTTTAATTTTCCACAAAGTACTCTTGAGGTAATGGTCTTTGTACAGGTAGATTTTATTTGAGAAGTGGTTCCAAGAAACAACAGGGGAGGAAAAGAATGAGATAACAAAGGAGGAAAATCTAATCCAAAGATGTTTTATTAAGTTGGTCCACACTATGGGAAAATAGGGCTCAATTTTGAGGTTGAAACTCTTTGGATCTGAGCAGAATATGCTTCCAACTGTCTGCCCAAGAGACTGACTAACAATTTTACCCACTAGCTGCTACTCCCTATAATTCAAAGGCTGTCCAATGGTTGTTTAAATCTTTTGCACTTTCAGGCTGCTACATGCAGCTGGCTATAGTGAAGACTAGAATTAAAAGGTTCACTGAGAATGTGGGCCAGGAATGAGGCGTGTTCAATACACAGGCCACATTAAATGGCATAAGGTAAGTGCTCAGTAAATGTTCATTGGTTTATGTGCCAGAAACTATGGTATGATTTGCAGTGATGTTCTCAGGACTGAATATTATTAATTTCATTCAATAGATAATGATTCCGTGACAAAAAGAAAAAAAAGAGGAGAAGGGCAAGGAGAAGGAGAAAAAGTTAGATAACTCGTCCGAAGTCACAAAACTACTAAGTAGTTGAGTCAAGATTAACACTCAAATCATCTGATTCCAGAAATCCCCTGCTTTTTTGTTAAGAAAAGTGATATGTCACAATGAAAAAATATCACTATGAGTCAGAAGTTGTGTGTGTGTGTGTGTGCTGCATCATGTATGAAATGTAAGTTATTAAGCTAGAAAGTAGGCTCAAGTGATGACTCTAGAACCTATCTGTGTGTCTTTGATCAAATCAGTCAAACTCTGTTAATTTATTTGTATGTCATACTTTTTCTGAAACATATTTCTCTCCTCCAATTATTTAATTTAATTTATACTATATTCTGTGGAATTTTTTTTTTTTTTTTAGACAGAGTCTTGCTCTGTTGCCCAGGCTGGAGTGTAGTGGCATGGTCTTGGCTCACTGCAACCTCTGCCTCCTGGGTTCAGGTGATTCTGCTGCCTCAGCCTCCCAAGTAGCTGTGATTACAGGCATGCACCACCATGCCTGGCTAATTTTTGTGTTTTTAGTAGAGACAGGGTTTCACTGTGTTGGTCAGGATGGTCTTGAACTCTTGACCTGAGGTGATCCGCCCGCTTCGGCCTCTCAAAGTGCTGGGATTACAGTCGTGAAGCATCATGCCTGGCCTATAGAATGTTTTAAATTATATCAGAGTATCTCAGACTCAGAACCACTGACATTATGGGCCCAGATAATTGTGGCTGGGGAAGGCTGTCCTGTGCATTGTAGGATACTTTAGCAATATTCTTGGTTTCTGTCTACTAAATGCCAGTACAACTTCACCGTCAGTTGTAACAACCAAAAATGTTTCCAAACATCGTCATATGTCTTTGCGGGGGGGCAGTGCAAATACCAGTTTCCCATTTCCATTAAGAAATGCTAACCATTGAGCTGGGTGAAACTGAAGACACAGTTATGACTTACATATGTTTTATGAATGCTATTCCCAAAGGTTAATAAAATTTTTTGGAATATAGTCTACAATCAAAGTTTTGTGTAAAAGTTTATCTCATAGAATATTAAAAATCAGATAGCTCTTTTTGGATTTCAGAAACTGTTACTGCAGATTATTTTGAGCTGAAGGAGGCAGGGGGGCCTCAGAAACAAGAAAGTTTCTCTGACTTCCTCCTGCCTTTCTGTCTCCTGCTGCTCTTTCTCCTCCAAATCTAGCCATAGAAACCAGAATTACTCTCTACCAAGGTGGGTCATAAAAACTAGAATTCCTCTCCCAACGCAAGCCATAAAACATAGGAAGGTCACTCTCTGACCTTTTCCCTTCACCTCTGAAGAACTTCAGGTGTTTTTACCTGTACCTGGAGGAAAGGAATGAACAAAGAAGCCAAGAAGAATCTGCAAAAAGCAGTCTTTGCTAAGTTCTCCCCAGTTTATTACCATGGGATCATATCCTTTTTGTCCAATCATGTTTCTCCACAATTATTGACTTCTTTTTCATAATTAGCGTAAAAACACATATTTCTCTGGGTCTTCAGGTCTTTGTCTCTGAAAGTTCCTGCATCATGTAAAACATTGTTAAATTATTTTCTGTGCTTTTCTCTTGTTAATCTGTCTTTTGTTATAGGGATGTCAGATGGGACCTCACTATGGGTGATGAAAAGATATTACTTTTTGCCATACATTTTCGAGAGGTTTCTTAACACCAACTATTGATCTGCCAAGCTAATGAAATTTCCTTTGACCATTTTATCATTTAGCTTTCCAACCTTCAGCAAGATCTTGAGTTTGTCATTTCACTTTGATTTTTAAACAAGTAGCACAAATAATAACCTTGTTCTCAATAAACTAACAATAAAAGCCTATCAAATAAAATACCTGTTTAACACACTGCTAAATAAATAATGGCTATTATTATACATAATCACTATGTTTCTTAAGAGAATTAAGTTATGAGTTTCAAAACCATGTCTCCTGCATAAGGATTTTAGATATTTTCTGCCTTCTCTGCAATATTGATGGTTTGCTTGCAGTTTGCTTTCATCTCATGACAAACTCAAGAGAAATCAATTTAATTTGAAACAACAAGTAGTCATTAGTTATTTTCTGTAGTAAAGATTAAATGAGCTTGCATCAAGCACTGTGCTAAATAAAGCTTTGCATACACTAAGTAAATCTGGACAAAATGACAGTGATTGTTTGCCTGCTCCATTACTCCTTCCCCTTCCATCACAGGCCAGACACTTGAGAAGCATTTTTGGAGATTCACAGTTAGATTTTTAACCAGAGAAGTTAATAGTATAGGAAAGTAATACTTCTCAAATTCTAATCTGCGTGTGAATCAACTAGCATACCGATAAAATGCAGATTCTGCTTTTGTAGATCTAAGTTGAAGTCTGAGATTCTGAATTTCTATCAAGTTCAAGGCATTGCCAATCATTCTTATACAAGGACAACTCTTTGAGCTGCGAGGTAACAGGAGACGGTCGTCATGTTATGAGAAAGATGTCAATCCTTTCTAGCTGAAGGGATTTAAGAATGGCTTGGTTGGTAATCTATTCTCCCTGAGGCCATAGACCAAACTCAGTGTCTGGTACAGAGTAAGATCTCAATAAATACTAGATAGATGAGTGAAGAAAGCATTTTAATGTGTGTCGGTCAATGTGTTTGTTTGAAAGTGTTCAGATGGAATTCAAAGGTATTTCAGATGGGAAGCATAAGTCGCAGAGGCAATAGAAGTCAAAACAGCGGTTCTCAAAGTGCAGTCCTTTGGACCAGCAGCATCAGCATCTTCTGGAAATCTGTTAGAAATACAAAGTCTGAGGTCCCACCCAAGTGTACTGAAGGAGAAGATCTGGGCTACGGTCCAGCAGTCTGTGTTTTAGCAAACCCACTAGGCGATTCTGATGCATGTTAAAGGTTGAGAACCACTGATTGAAAATGCAGATGCGAATTCAGATTACTTGGAATGTAGGACATATGAAGAAGAATAAAAGAAGGTCTAAATGGATTACAACATCAAGGATGTGATTGGTATCTCAAACATTCCATTGATTATAATCACAGGACTGACAGGGCCAACAAACACATTCCTACCACTCACCCTGTTCTCAATACCCTAAGCAATTAACATATCCCACATGGATACATCTTTCCTCATCAAAGAAGTACAGGAATAAAGATGACTAGGAGGGACAGGGAATTTAGAGAGAGCAGAAGCTGCAGCGGTGAGGAGGTAAGGATAGGCTCAGAGGAAATACTGTGAGCCAGCTACAATTTAGAGGTGGGGAACGGCCGAATGCACCAAAAAATGGGTGTTGGAGAGAGAATGCAAGTATTAGCTTGAATCCAGGAAGCTAAATAAGACATCAGAGAAGGGCTAAAATGAGAAGAGGCTGAAGTTCTGCAACAATTGAAAGAAACAGAATGGCCAGGAGAAGAGGACTCTTCCTGATCTTAAATAGACTGTAAGTTGTCGAGGCACAAGTTAAACATTCCACACACCAATGCCAGAATTGTCTCTCCGAATGACAAATTTGTCACCCGAGCACACAAAAAGTCCTTGTGTAATGGACAATAAAGCACCTGTTGCCTACTTTTTAAAGTATACATGGGGTTTTCTTGTTTTTGTTGAATTCTGAATAATTTCTTTAATAAAAGCTAAGACAACAGAGTCTTACTACTTAAACTATTTAAATTTGTGGAAACAAAATATTTCTCAAACTCAGCAGATGGCCAAAATAGACACTTTCCAAAGAGCTTTGGAGGCAAGAGGGAGGAAAGGCCCAGCAGTGGTGAAGGCAAAAGAGCCCCATTTTAAATAAAAGAAATACAGAGTTGTAGCTCCAGTTCTGCCACTATGTCTGTGACTTTTGGTGAGTTGCTTCCCCACTGTCTGTTTCTGTTTCCTTATTCATTGCAGTCCAAGTCCTTACTTTTCCTACCAAGCCTTAGTGTTAAACATATTGATCCTTGAGAAAGTTATTTTAAGATTGCAAAGGCTAGGTACAGTATTGAGAAAACTTATCTAAAACAAATCTTGCCTCTTTTCTCTCTCCTGGCTCTTCGGTCCCCTGATTTTCTGAATTTTTGCAAAAATTCATAAATTAGCCACATTTATATACATGCTTATAAATAATTATCATTTGTTTTGCAGTTATTCTTTTTGAAATAGCTAACTGTAATTTTCTCCAAAATTTTCAGAATATGAGAATCATCAATATCATCAAATGAAAAATAAATGTTTTGTCAACCTG
This sequence comes from Macaca fascicularis, assembly GCF_037993035.2. Taxonomy (NCBI): domain Eukaryota; kingdom Metazoa; phylum Chordata; class Mammalia; order Primates; family Cercopithecidae; genus Macaca; species Macaca fascicularis. The sequence goes on from NC_088394.1 coordinate 57,445,026, forward strand.
GGAAAAATATATGATTTATTAATGAAACTACAGGCTCTAAATTATTCATTTTTTATTTCTTTACTTATCCTATGCATTTATTATTTATTGATAAATAAATAAAAGGACATGCATTTTATCTTTGTTATACACTATTTGCTTTGGAAGAAGTCATTGAGCCTTTGTTTCTGTATCTACAATATTAGCAAAGTGTTCATCATAATAAAAACTAATATATATGAGTATTGACATGTGCACGTGTTTAAATTAATTAAAATATAATACTTTCTAAACTCATCAGATGATTGAGTCTGGCACTTTCAAAATAGCTTGTGTAAACAGATCATCCAGGTGCTTTACCTGAATTGTTTTATTTGTTTCTCAGAGTGCCCCTAAGTGCTCTTCTGCTTTCACTTTTGATGAAGAATTTAAGCTTCTTTTCGGGAGTATGATCCCAGAGCCTTTACTCTTGGCCACTACCCTGTGGTGTATGGAATTAATCTTATCATGATTCTTGGATGTGGAGTTGGGCACTGTTTCCTTTCTAAAACGTGATGCATGTTTTCTCCAGCAACTGGCACGCATATTTCGTAGTAATCCATAGGTACTCAGTAAATTATTATAAAATAAATGTATTAAACTTTTGTATGGAAGTTTCTGAGTTTAAGAGGAGTGACCAGTTAGGTAACAGGGAAACAGCACATATTAAAAAACAAACAAACAAACAAAACAACAAACAAAAAAACCCCACACAGATAGACTTGGCATTACACAAGAGTTGGCATTAGGTAATTCAATGTCAACACAAAGGTCTTTTCTCCATTCAATCAACATACATCTGAGTTTTGAGACATGGGTTAGAATTAGCCTGGATAGGGAAGGGAGGTCTAAGCAGACACACGGAGGCATTGGTGCATAAGTTATAACATAAGAGTTATGTTTTGGAAGTGATGGGAAGAAAAGTGAAGAATGAGATTGCAGTTTTAAGCAAGACGTAACATGTCATTGGTAAAGCATTTGGAAAATATTCTGGGGATAAAGCATTCCAGGGAAAGAGTGACAAGTTCATGATTCCATACGTGGAAGATCATTCTAGTGGTGTACGGGAAATGGACAGAAGAAGGCTAGACTTGATATGTGATATACAAGAAAAAGCCTATTAAAATGGTTCAGGGGAGAGATGATGGGGCTTGGAATGAAGGCAGTGACATCAGTGGGAATAGAGAAAAAGTGTGAGTGTGAATATATATATATATCTCTCTAATAATATCTATTTATAATATATATACACACAGTATTTTTTTTTAAAAGACTTATCTCATAGCCAGAGGTAAGAAGAAGAAAAATGGTTGACCAAATAAACGGCCAGCTATGCCCCGCAAGATTCTGAAGAAGCACTGCTTAACCAGACTCCTTGGTGTGTCTCCAAATTAAATTTTGTAGTCTTTCTTATTGCCTTATTAATTGCTCCTATTCTTTTCTTAGCAGCATAAGGCAACATGAATTTCAGGCACTAAAATTCAAAATCCAGATGTGGAAAAGAAATATCGCTAACTGGAGCTTCAACAAGTATTAAACTCCTACTAAACATATTTAATTTAGAATTAATAAGGTGACGGTATGGAAATTAAATCCCCTATGATTGTCATGGAAGAGCACCTATTGAGGTATAAATATATGAAAGATAAATCTACTTGCAGTGTAATTAATTCAAATCTGCAGAACCAATAAGTGTGTGACGATGTTCTTATTATTACATTACACTTGTGAGAAATGCTCAGGAATTTAATTAGCATTTACCCATACAACTAAGGAAAATATTAAGCATGCTATCCAATTACTAGCTATAGATTGCTTGTTAAATAAATATTAAATGTATAAACACTTGAGACTAGCTTGGAAGTGTTGCCCTAACTAGATATCCATTTACTTACGAGTTTTTCCCCCAAAATAATAATAATTTTAAGAACTAAAAATACAGAGGCTTCCAATGGAGGTTACAGGCTTTTCCATGTGACTGTTCTCCTTTTCAGCTCAATTAGGCCATCTTTTCCAAATTTAAGCACAGTTTAGACTATGTCGTTGTCTTCTTTTCCAAATTTAAGCTATTGTTTAAACTATGAGATCACATGCATTATGCAAGCAAGTTTTTACAACACTCTGGTCAGTTATCTTAGGGTGTCAATATCTCCATTTTTACAGATATGGCCACTGAAATGTGGATATGCTAATTTGTTCCATGTCACACAGCAAGACAATGTGGCATGCTTTATTATTGCAGTATTTCTAAATACCCTCTATCCCTACAAAGCCATCATGATGATATTGATATAAATCAAACATCATTCCTCTATTCAAAACTCCTTAATGACCTTCCAAATCATTAAGAGCAAGTGCTTTAATTTTTAAGGCTCTTCATGAGGTAGCCACTGCTAACATTCTCTGCAACTTCAGATCCATCACACATTTCAGCTTATGTCCTACCAACTCTTCCTTTTATTTTATCTACTCCTGGTGCTTGTGTATTCACTGTTCCTGGACCATTGTAGGCAAGTTCCAGCATCAGGATATTCAATCATGCTGTTTTTTTCTTATTCCCTCAGTTGCTTCCCATCTCTACTCAAATATTACCTTATCAATGAGAGGGAGTCCAAAAAAGAGGGGTCTCATTTCTACCATTCCCATCCCTCTAACTTGCTTTATTTTTCTCTGATCATAGCACATACTACAAAATTGGCATATTTATTTGTCCCTTGTGTGCCACCCCCCACTGGGCTATAAAGTCCACAAGAGAAGGAATTCACATTTGTTCATTATTATATCCTAGCACAAAAAGTAATGATGCCCAGACATGGCTTATTTAATGAAAATAAAAGAACGATCTGTGAACAATAGCATCTATATGCCACACTAGAAGTTCCAATTGGTCACAATAGTTCCAATTTCTACATTTTTCAAAGTTCGTGTTGACCAGTATAACATAATACATGGTAAGAAATGGGCCTGACTCTTTGCTTAACTTTTTTCTTGGATCTTGACATAGTCCCTCATGTTCATTAATGATAATTTGTGTATTCCCTGAATCGAGTTTATTGTGCATTCTAACACCCAGCTACTTTTTGAGATTTTCATTACATATCCTCTCCAATTCAAAAGGATTCAAATTCAACCAGTTACTTCAAAATCATCTGAGATTGTTTCAAAAGGAATTCCATAAAGGTCAAGAATTTGTTTAAAAAGGAATTCTTCCAAAAGTCAAGGATTTGTTTTTTATGCATTGCTATGTTTTCAACTCTAGAAATTTATACCATATTTTTAAGATAGATCTCGGAATCTTTCTTGTTAAGATGGAGAATTGGAATGTGTGATCACTAAGGGAATGGGCAGATACTTGGCAAACCAATATTTAACTTCATGAATGTTTCTAGAGTATTGTCTAATATTTTAAAACATCTAGTATCTTATTAATATGTTTCCCATTCTGTAAAGTAGAGGTGATTATCCTCTAGGAAAAAAAAAAATGACAAGGTCTATAAAAATGCAAGGTTCAGTTTAGTTTGTTTCGTTTTATCTCAGTGTTTTGATTAGCATCTTTGAATGATATGGGTGGATAGCAGCAGGATAGTCTTGAAGGCTTAAAAACATACATCCAAGATGTTAAGGAGATTAAATCAAGTGTTAGAAAATGATATTTTGTAGTAGTTAGATGAAAAGAGAACATAAATGGGGAAACAATTGTTTCCAACCATCTGAAAGATTGTCTTAGCTAAGAAAGTTAAGTTTGTCTGTTTTTGCTTTTCTCTTTATTCCAAGACAGTAGAGCAAGTACCAATGAGAATTCAGATGGCATATGGAGAGTCTACCATGGCATAAGTACAATAAACATGTTGTCTGTATATAACAGTTTAAATAGAAAAATGAGTTAATTCTACTTAGAACTTAGACAATAGAGACAAGAGCAAAAAGGCCCACCCTTTTCTGAAGATGTAGAAAAACACATGAATGGAAAATAACAATAATTTATAATTATATTGCGGAGTTAACAATGGGAAACAAAATCAAGACATAAATATGAAGTTGTTTCTAAATAATTATAACATGTAGAATCACAGGCAGATGAAGTGAGAGATTAATCAAGCCTTAGTGAGTTTCATATATCTGGAGGGTATTTAAATGGAAGTTGGATGATATTTACTTGTGATGTTGTGAAGATTATTTGAACCAAAAACAAAATTTATTTCCTATAAAGTTTCATCTAGCCCTGGTTTTCAATGAAATTACAATTACAATTTATTTCACTTGAGAAATAATGAATGCCTAAAATTTACTCTCAAATAGTGTAGCAAATAAATATGAACACGAGTATAAATAAATATATGCATATAATTTCTTTTTAATAATCTCAGATGATATTTGAAGTAATTTGGTTAAATTTAAACTCTCTTGAATTGGAGAGAGTATGTAATGAAAATCTCAAAAAGTAGTTGGATGATAGAATGCACAGTAAACTTCATTCAAGGAATACATAAATTATCATTAATATATATGAAGGACTATGTCAAGATCCAAGAAAAAAATTAAGCAAAGAACCAGACACATTTCTAACCATGTATTATGTTATATTGTTCAACATAAACTTTGAAAAATGTACAAATTGCAGTTATTGTGATTAATTCGAACCTTCTAGTGTGGCAAAAACGCCATTGTTGACAGAGCATTCTTTTATTTTTTTCACTAAATAAGCCATGTGCCATCCACTATTACTTTATTTGCTGGGGATATAGTAATGAACAAATGTGGATAGAAAGAGAAAATAGGGATCCAATGACAATATAGTAAAAGTTTAATTGGCATAACTAGGTGAAGGGTGTAAAGATAATCATTATACTATTCTTTTAACTTTTCTCTAGTGTTTCCTTATAATTTTTTTCAAAATAAATAACAAGTTAAAACCGCATGTTTAGGAATGGCCTTCCTAAATGGCAACAGAGAAGAAAATATGGGGATATTGAGCATCTCTTAATTCTCAAGTTACTTTTATTAAAATGTAAACAAATTTTAGATTGGTAATTAATTTCCCTTTTTCTCAAGGATCCCCAGAAATTGTTTCAGTTCTATTTTTTCTCAAAAACAGGACTTTTGTATTAGTTCCACATGTATATTTTCCATATTTTTTCCAACATCTGTAATTAAGAATCCTTAAGACAATTGTTTCCTTTTTAGTTCATATTTAAATAGTGAACAATGTAAATACTGGTTGAAAAAATAAGAAATTTGACTCAGAGTTTCACTCTTGAAAATAAGACTATAACAAAGAAAGAATAAATAACCTCATGTTCATATAGCATATTGGGGATAAAGTTAGTTGGAACTTGGTATCATTCCAAAGTGACACAATGAGGTCTTTGAGTAGCTGAACTACATAAGACAATAAAGGAAGATTAAATTTAAATTTCTCTACCTTTGGTTGTATGATTGTAGTCTTCATTTTTGTTTTTTGAGACAGAGTCTCGCTCTGTCGCCCAGGCTGGAGTGTGGTGGCACCATCTCAGCTCACTGCAAGCTCCGCCTCCCGGGTTCACGCCATTCTCCTGCCTCAGCCTCCCAAGCAGCTGGGACTACAGGTGCCACCACCACCCCCGGCTAATTTTTTTGTATTTTTAGTAGAGACGGGGTTTCACCGTGTTAGCCAGGATGGTCTCGATCTCCTGACCTCGTGAGCCGCCGCCTTGGCCTCCCAAAGTGCTAGGATTACAGGCGTGAGCCACCATGCCGGGCCGTGGTCTTCATTCTTTGTCAACTTGGTTAACTAGAACTGTAAACTCAGAATCACCTTCCCTATGTGGTTTCAGGTTAAGGTTGGGAAAAACAGAAACTTATAAAAATGATTTCCTCATTTTTTAAAACGTTTTATTTTAGAGTAATTTTAGAATTGTAGAAAAGCTGCAAAGATGCTATGGAGGGTCACCATATGCCTCTCACCTGGCTTTTCCTAGTGTTATCGTCTTATAAAGCCATGCTACATATGTCAAATCTAAGAATGAATATTTGGTACAATGCTATTAACTATTTGGTACAATATCATTAACCTATAGACTATTTTTCTTGCATTTTTTCAATGGGTGGGAGGTTCTGTTTGTTTTCCTGTTCCAATTTCCCATCCAAAATACCATATTACATATTATATTTATTTGGCGTGTCTCCTTAGACTCCTCTGATCTGTAACAGTTTCTCAATTTTTCTTGTTTCTTATGAACTTAATAGTTTTGTGGAGTAGTAGTCAGGTGTTTTGTAGAATATCCCCCAAATTGAGTTGATGTTTTCTTATTATTTGACTTGGGTTATAGTTTTTTGTTTTTTTTTTTTTTTGGTAAAAAGTACATAGAGGCAAGGTGCCTTTTTATTGTATCATAGCAAGGGGTACATGCTATTCATATGACTTATTATTGATATTTTGAAACTATGCCACTTGTTTAAAATGGCATTTGAAAGCTTTTCACACTAAAAAAAAAATATTTTTTTCTCTTTTCATACTCTATTCTTTGCATGCGAGTCACCGATCCCAACCTACACTCAAGAGGAAGTAAACTAAGCTCTGCTTAACAGAACAGGAAGAATCTACATATATTATTTGGAATTTTTCTGTGAAAAAGACTTTTTCTTTCTCAATAATTTATTTATTTGTTCAATCATTTATTTTTATTAGCATGGACTCATGAATATTTTATTTTGGGGGTTAAAATCCAATATTTTGTCCCAGAATTCACCACTGGTGACTCTTTTGTTTGGTTTCTGTCTCCTTTGACAAGGTCCCATCTTACTTTCATTGTTGTTTTTTGTTATTTCGTCACCTTTTTGCTTTCTAGTAGTCCAAGATGGTGTAGGTTTGTCTTGCTTGTATCTTTCCAGTTCCCATTCTAGAGTCAGTCATTTTTCTAAGAATCTCTGGTTCCTTTTATTTTAGAAAGGTATATACCATTTTGAATGCTAAAATGAAACAGAGGCCATTATTTTTTGAAATTCGCTGTAGTCAGATGCAATGATGGACAGATCTAGAGGTGACCAAAAAGTTCCAGATTATTGTTGCTTTCCTTTTCTGACTTTTTCCTGACTGATGATCCTGTTGCAGAACAGGCCTTAGGACAACCACTATGTACTTGTCTGTAGACCCACAGAAGTAGTAGTTATGCAGAACCAACAAATTCCCATAGCTCTTCCAACAAGCTTTCCTTTTGCTGTCCCACCTCAGAAGCTGAACATAGCCAATGACTATCTCTCTGATCCTCTAATTCCCTTTTTGAACTTTCAATTCTCCAGTTCCTTTCCCAATTGCAATATATTTTATTTTTGTGATAATAAAACCTATTCTATAATACTCATGGTGATTCTGCTTCTAGAAATAGTTCAGACTAGAGAAGTGAAAATTTATCTAAAGTTGTTTCTATAATCTGACTAAATATAAAGTTACTGATTACCCTGAAGCCAACAGAATATTGGACACTGGTGTTACATAGAATGTGGTGGAAAAACAGGTACTTAAATTGTCATCTGTAGTCACCTGAATTTGAATGTCAATAGAATATTTTAGTGGAAATAAATAGTATAATAGAGTTGGTTGGTTGCCTCTATGTGTGCTTAGAAAACTTGAAAGAAGATAATGATGAGTTCAGGGTTTTAAATTGCCAGGTCAATATCTAAATACAGAACAAGACATGTTCTGTGTTTGCCCTAAATGCAATTCTTATCTTCTATAGCAACTTGTTTATAATTTCAGGAAATTAAACCCAAATTATAATCTTTTGAGAATTAAATTTACAAGATAAATTAAAATTACAATATTATGGAGTCTGATGTTAAGGTTATGGCATTGATCGTCACAGTCTGATACCTTCAACACTGGTATGGGGAATGATGTACAATTTTAAAGAAACTAAGGACTTTGACCCCAAGTTTTGGTTAGTGTTCCCCTAAGAAATTTAATACAGCATTTTCTAAAGAAATATGGTAATTTTCCTGCAGGGGACTCTGGCTCCTCCTCAAAATCGCTACTTAACCACCTCGCCTTGCTTCCAAACATATAAATAGTCTCAATTTCTATCAGGCCCTAAGGGTTTGCACACAAAGTATGACTCAGGAGACAGCAGCATACCAATCAAAATAATTGCATAATTTTGCCTATTCATATATGAAAAAACTTGGGGTTTCCTCAGTTCTGAAATGCATAGTCAAAATGCAACTGGCTAATTCTCCACACTGATGTCTCTGAAATGCAAGATATTATAGTAGGAAAGGGCAAGTTGAAGTCTCTAGAACTATCTTTTCTCTATCTTAATATTAAAGCAAAAGCAAACATGACTTTCTGGAAGGAATGCAGAGATTAGAGCCCCCCACACACACAAAGAAAAAAGTAAATAAATAAAGAAAACGTGAAGACTCCTGCCACATCAATTCCTCATGCCTATTTGGCATGTGTAGAACACAGATGAATCTTACCAACTAACAGTAGATGACCCTAAAACTTATCAGGTGGTTATTCCCACTGTAGCTGCTTTTAAAACTGTGGGGTTTTTTTGTTTTATTTTTGTTTTTTTTCTGGAATCAATGCAGTTCTCCGTTTCAAAGTTTTAACCATACTAGTCTTCATCTTCATGATACCAAGCTCTCATTTCATTCTGTTTTACCAACTGTTTACCTTTCCTAGAAAATGTTTCCGGATGTTATGTAGTTTTCTGCCTTAAAATCATTGTCCAGTTCCACTTCTTTGTAATATGCAACAGATGATACCAACCTGTTTTCCTCTGTTGGAATGCTAGGTTTTCTGATTCATTGTTTCACATTCTTTCTCACTCTTCTTACTATTGCATTTCTGTTCCTCAGCTTCCTACAAAATGGGTGTTTGGCTCTGATTCTGATAGGAAGCATTAAGACAAAAAAATTCAAGATATTAAAACATGTTTAGTTCTGCCTCAGAACCAGATATCATAATATATTATATCGCCAAAACCTCAGACCAACTTTACGTGGTATTAGTAGTCTCTTTTTACAGGTAAGAATACTGTGATACCAAGACTTTGGATGACTTGGTCAGAAGTGACAGCTGGATACAAAGGATGCCCATTTGTTTGATGCCAGAGTTGTCCTCTTAAGCCCCACTTCCTCCTTTTTAATATTGTGGGTTATTCAGTCTTTAAATTCACAAAATGCTTCTCGCAAACATATTTTCCCTTGTACTATTAGATTTTATTATGAAAATTGGGTTGAGTACAGATAGGTTTAAAATCCCTGCATTGAATCACGTTGAATAGAATAAAAAAGACAGAAAGAAGAGAGGGAATTCCACATTTCTTCACTGCTGAGATCATCATTTTGCAAAAAGAAATAAACCTATTCATCAGAATTTCTTGAAAAAGTAGACGAGATACTTGACCCATATTTCCTTGGCCACCACACTTGAGAAAAAACCTGGATCATAATAAAGTCAGAATTGTTTCTCCCCTCCCAGTTCTAACATTGTGAATCCAATTTGCTCTGGGAAACTGAGTGGCTTTGAGGACTACCTTCTTTTCTGCCAACAAAATACTACAATTTCACCAGCTTCTTCTTCATCTGAAAATAAGCTTGAAAGAAAATGTAGCTGTTTATCAGGCAAAGAATTCCAAATTACAAGAGAGAAAGAGCTAATAAAATGGTAGAAAATCTCTTTATGCTACATTTATCACAGCATCATGTAGAGCACATTCCACCACCTCCCCATTTTTACCACTCCCTTACTACTGCACATGCGCATGTGTACACACACACACACACACACACACACACACTCCTGTGGTATGGAGGTGAGGTCTTTCATTCAGGGTAATGACATAAAAGATGGAGCCACTGAAGTTTGAAAGGGAAGGTTATTTCATTACTATTAATTTCTTTCACCACTCAATTTTATCCATTTTGGACTTGCAGGTGGCAGTGCTATTGATTTCATCAATGTGTCTATGGCTATCTATTTTGCACCAAAATTATTGATAGTCTTCATTTCGACTTGTATTTTGGTGTGATTCTCTCTCTCCAGCATGGATGAAGCATGTACTATTTAAGTATTAGCTGTGGTGCTAAGTGCTTGACGTTCATGATCTCATTTAATTATGGCAATTAATCCCCACAATGGGCATGCTGGTGCAAAATGGTAATACTCTTATTACCATTTTGATGATGAGTATAGATGGGGTCAAATACACTGAACACTCTGCTCAAGATTCAGTATTTAGCAACTGTGGGAAAGAGGATTGAAACTTGGGCCTATTTGTGCTTGAATTATTGCCCTCCATTCACGTAACTTTCCTTGATTATTTTCACTAATTATTCTCTTTTTTATAGCTGCTTTATTTCCTTACACTCATCTGTCTTAACTGTGTATTCTCATATGAGTCCCTTCACCTAACTATTCAATCAGACTATTTGTTTACTAATACACAACCAGTATGGGATGACATATCTAAAACAGAGAATACTGTGAGTAGTAAATCCTTGTATTTATTTGCAAGAATGACATAAAGGAGATATATAGAGCTAAATGTTTCACGATGACATAGGAATGATTGATCTTTACTTGCTGTGGGGCAACTGGGGAGAGTTTTTCCAAGCAGGTGGCATTGGAAATGAGCCTTGAAAAATAGATAATGATAATAGCAACAACAATTTGTAATGCTCAGGAAGGTGGAAAAGGTGGGTAGATGAAATAGAGGGAGGTTGTGTTTAAAAGGGTATCCAGCGCCCTTCTAAACCAATAAACACACACACATATTCTGACAATGTTGAATTTCCTAATATGTTTGTCACTTCACTTCAGGTCTTTGCAAGTTAGTTTTTATAAAGTTAAATGCTGAAAATCAGAAAACTGTCAGGAGTGAGGAAGAGAAACAGTGACATCTCTCCTGACCCGGCCTAAACTGGAACACACAGATGGGAAAAAGGACATGCCGATTGTTGGCTACAATACTGTGCAATGAACCAGAGAGGATGATCCGGTGCGACAGCCTGGAATGTGTCAGAGGGGATTAGGGACAGAGGTCAAAGGTGGCCGCAGAGTCCCTCGCCAGCTGACAGTTCTGGAACGGAGGTCTCCAGCAGACAGCCCCATGAGATGCCCAAGAGGCAGTGGGATCTTCAGGCTAGCCAGTGACTGCCACAGCAGATGGGGAGGCCTTGGCAGCGGATTCCCAAATGTGCTTAGTGTGTTTGCCTAAAGGCATAAGCACATTGGTATCAGAGACTTTTTTTTGTAAGGGGAGGTATCAGGTGATCTAAGTCAGCTAGACCTATTTACGCTTCCAAACTGTGAAGCAAGACTCCTCCTAGGTAAACCCAGTGTTTTTTGGTTGCATTTTTAAAAGTTGTTGATAGTTTCAAATGCTAATCATCTCACCTTACGCAACCTAAGCTGCATATGGGGAGAAAAAAAAAAAAACTTGGTGGAGGAGGAGATGAAATTTTTGGCACATTCTGGGGGCGGCAAATGGTGAGTACTTAGATTTGAGTGGCATCACAGCAACCTGTCTATATTTGGCTACTCTTCAACAATTTATCTTCATCAACTTTGTGCTTGCACCGAGGTGGAAACACTTCTTTCCCTCCAGCATCCATAGACACTGTGATTCTTTCCTCTTCACTCAAACGCTCCAGAATTTAGGAAAATATTCCTTTCCATGTTAATGATTATGCTTGGTGTGTTTCTTTTTAATTTTATGGAGGGATGAGTGGTTTCCAACCTAAGAAAAATGGAGTAAAGCAACCACCACAACAAAACAGAAGTAGAGAGAAATATGCCTCCTCACACAGCCTGCCTTAACCCTGAACAGACTGTGTGGTGCTTCAACCTCACATAGATTCCAAATTACTGGTGCCTGCACAGACAAAATGTCAGGGTCTACCCTTGCTTTTCAATTCAGTTTAGTTATAAGTGCAGCCATTTCTGAAGATATTTTTGTGTTTTCTTAGAATGTGTGTGTGTGTGTGTGTGTGTGTGTGTGTGTGTGTGTGTGTGATATATATATATATATATATATATATATATATATATATATATATATATATATATATTTTGTTTGTTTGTTTGTTTGTTTTCTTGAGACAGAGTCTCGCTCTGTCACCCAGGCTGGAGTGCCCTGGTGTGATCTCGGCTCACTGCAAGCTGCGCCTCCCGGGTTCACGCCATTCTCCTGCCTCAGCCTCCCGAGTAGCTGGGACTACAGATGCCCACCACCACGTCCGGCTAATTTTTTGTATTTTTAGTAGAGACAGGGTTTCACCGTGTTAGCCAGGATGGTCTTGATCTCCTGATCTCGGGATCCGCCCACCTCAGCCTCCCAAAGTGCTGGGATTACAGGCATGAGCCACCACACCCGGCCAGAATGTATATTTTTTGTTCATTTTGCTGCTTTTTAACAAGGAAAGAATAAAAGCAAAGACTCAATGTAGCAATTCACCATTAGATGCCAATTAATTCTTAAGAATTTTTTGTTTTTTTGTTTTTTGGTTTTTGTTTTGAGACGGAGTCTCGCTCTGTCACCCAGGCTGGAGTGCAGTGGCGCCATCTAGGCTCACTGCAAGCTCCGCCTCCCGGGTTCACGCCATTCTCCTGCCTCAGCCTCCCGAGTAGCTGGGACTACAGGCGCCCGCTGCCGCGCCCGGCTAATTTTTTGTATTTTTGGTAGAGACGGGGTTTCACCGTGGTCTCGATCTCCTGACCTCGTGATCCGCCCTACTCGACCTCCCAAAGTGCTGGGATTACAGGCATGAGCCACTGCGCCCGGCCTTGGTAAGCATTTTGTAAGTATTATCTAACTTGTTTGACTGCAGTCTTTGGTATTAAAACACAGATTAGTTATGTAGAATGTTTCATGTGATTGATTAATAATGAAATATAATATAGAATATGAGCCGACAAAGGGCTTCTCTTTATATATACATAACAAAATTATTGCAAAGTTTTGTAAATGTAGGAAATGTATACAAATGCATTCACACATATGCATGCTTTACTCATAAACACATGACAAGTTATATGAGATGTATGTGTATCCTTAGATTTCTTCATCCATCTGGGGTTCACATTCATTATGTATAAAAGAATTAAAGATTATGTAACTCAATCCAAGATCCTTTCGTCAACTAATGGCCTAAAATTAAAAGTCCCAAACTCTCAAGGCATGAAATTTTGGTTTATTGTGATGTACAACTAGAGTCTTAAAAACAACAATAGTAATTACAACAATAACTTTTGTGAGAAGTGAAAAAAGAGGCAGGGAATGGAAATGGGGCACCAATCTGTATGAGCACTTACCTTTGATCAAAGTATTAGGTGCTTGCATCATCATTTTTTTTTTTTTTTTTCTGATCCTCACAAGATCTCATTTTAAACAAAGTTCTTACATACAAGGATACTGAAACAAAGGGGGTTTAGGTTAATGACCACACACAGAGTTTGTAGGTAACTGGGATTCAAATTCTCATAAACAACAGTCCTGGGCTTATTGACCCTTGCTATTTTCCAAGTGATTGGAAAAGTCCTTGAGATATGACGATAATGAAAGTTAGCCTCTGCTGTCAAGGATTGCAATACTTAGCAGAGCTGAAAAACAATCACGTTAACAGTATCTGTTTAAATCTTTATTATTGGACCTCAGCAGGGAAAATTCAAAGGAAATTCCTTTGAATTGAACATATATAGTAATTATTTTTAGAAAAAAAATGTATATGAGTAGGTAATGGGTTGGGGGGGGAACATATGGAAAGAAGGAATTCCAAAGAACAGAAAATACAGCTTTATGCCTGGGCTGTGGAATAAATATTTCCATGAATTCTCTAGCCTTGTGGAAATGGCTACAGAGTTCTTTTTCTCACTTTGCTTGGCATCTCTTTTTTCTCATTCTGCCAAACTCTAGCATAGTAATTAAGCCCACAGAGCCCTTCAGTGTGTTACATACGCACTCCTTCACATAGAGCTAGACAGCGTTGCATACCAGGGAGCCAGTGGTTCATAATTCGAGGAAACATCTCCGTTGTTGCGCCTTGTGCTGGGCATAGACAAGAGTCTCCATTCCCTTTTACATTTGCTGGCACAATATAAGCCCTGGAGTATAATGGATTATGTTATATATATCAAATTATGAAATGCACAATTCTTTTTAAATTTCTCTAAAGGGTGCCCTCTTATTTTTTATGCATTCTAGGGCTATGCTAGATATAAATTTATCATTTGAAATTCAAATGGTTATAGTTGTAAAGCTGCTGACTCGTAAAAACAGGAAATCTAGCATATATCAGAATCTGAAAGCAATGCATGATTTGCTGAGCTTTTATGATAATTTCAATAAATTATTGAATTAGCTCTGTAGTTTTACAAATATGCTTAAAAATGTTCAAATGGTTACAGCAAAGAATAACACTTTTTTTGGTCTTTTGCCCTACTTGGAAAATACATTTCAGCTGACAAGCAAGTTTGAGACATTCAGCCACTCATCAAAGAACAATAAAATTTGATTATTTACATTTTTGCAAGGTCCACTGGAAAACTAACTTAAACAGTTATTACCAATCTGGCTCTTACAGCTTTTCCATATTCAAAATGTCTATTGACCAGGATTTTTTTTCATGAGAAATCTTTAGAATTTAATCTAAAATTTATGCAAAATGGTTCAGATTGATATAATTTTATAGGATTTAACTCTGACCATTAGAAATTGGAATTGGAAAGAGACCCAGGATTCCAATGAGAACTGAAATAGAAATGCCTGTCAAAGACTATTTATTATTTTGCTGACATCTGCACCATCTATCGATTCTATTTATGTAAATATGAACCAATTGTATCACCATACAAAATTGTGTTGAGTTTGTACCCCCTTATCTAGATGTGTAAGCAGTTTGCTAGGTTTCCATTATCATTTTTAAGTGTAGATGACTCAGGGTCTCAGATTAAATAACCCCCTCCTTCACAATTTTTTTTATTGCCTAGGTTTTAATAGAAACAATGAGTTAATTCTGTACATCAGGATTGGGAACCACACATTTTTACTTTGCCTATAGGTTTGAATTTACTGGTTAACTGTTAGTATCTATATCATTGAACAAATATCTCTTCCTGAATCTCTTATTGATGCATTTGTTTGTTTTTTCACTGATACTAATATCACAAGACAAACCCCTACAAAGTACCTCTTTTGTGCAAGAAACTTTTTTTTTTTTTTAAACGAAGTCTCACTCTGTTGCTCAGTCCAGAGTGCAGGGACGCAATCTCGGCTCACCGCAATCTCTGCCTCCCGAGTTTAAGCAGTTCTCCTATACCAGCCTCCTGAGTAGCTGGGATTACAGGTGCCCGCCACCACGCCTGGGTAATTTTTGTATTTTTAGTAGGAATGGAGTTTCACCATATTGATCAGGCTGGTCTCAAACTCCTGATCTCAGGTGATCCATCTGCCTCGGCCTCTCAAAGTGCTGGGATTACAGGCGTGAGCCACCATGCCCATGCAAGAAATTATTTTAAGAGGGAGAAGTACTTTGAGACTCTCTACCACTTAGACCTGTTCGTATTTGTCATCTATAAAGGGTAACTATCCTTCTAATCCAATTTTTACCCATTTAGGTGCATCTAATAATAATATATAAGTGAACAATGTAGAAATATTTATCTAAATTAAGTGGAAAATTACATCAGCTGGACAAATAATGCCATAGTTAAGGGCAAGAATTATTTAAGGTATTATTTAACAAAATGGGATATTACATTTTTTAAATAAGTTCAGAAGTTGTCAACATGGCTGCTGATACAAATGGCTGAAATTGATAGGCTTTTATATTTGTTTTCTAACTTAATCCCACCAACAATTTGTGAGGTAGGCAAAATATTATTTTTTATCCACATTATTCAGTTGAAAACATTTGGGTCCGGGAAGTTTCCTAAACTCACATTTAGCAAATAAAAGCAGAAGATGCCCATTTAAATTTGAATTTAAGATATACAATTAATAATAATTTAGTGTATGTGTGTTCCATACCATATTGATATTTTGTTATAACAAAAACAAACAAAAATATCCAATATCGAACTGGGATTCCTGTATTTCACATGGTGGCCCTATACATAGTTAAATTAGAGTTATACAATTCGTAATCATATGTTTTTATTTCAATCCCAGTATACTTTCTGTCATGCCACATTGGCTTAAAATTGTGATCTTAAGGCCTACCCACTCCCAGCCTCAAGGTTATATCAATGTCTGTGATTTAGATAATTAATAAAATAGAAACCATTGGTATAGTTTTCTAATCAATATTGTCTTTATCCAGTGCAGAATTAAAGATTCGGCGTGACATCTTTTCAAAATGGTCTCTCCAAGACATGATCAGATTACATTTTTTAATCTCTAATTATCCTGCCTGTGTATGCTCTATGTACATTGTCATTAACTAATATATTTGATTGGCTTAGTATAGAATGTGAGTAAAAGAGTTGAAATCTAGGGGAAAAACCCACAATTACCTTGAACCCATCATTATTTCTTGCATTTATTTATTATTTTAATTTTATTTTATGTACTTATGTATTATAACACAGTTTATTGACATTTTAGGAGATTCCAGATACACCTACAATAAAATATTACATCCTGAGCTACATGACAAAAGCTTCTTTTGTAATGGCATGTCATATTAATCATATTTTACTACCATGTTTTATTTGAAGAAAAGAAAGAGTTCATTTTCAGTAAAGCATTCAGAAGTACTGTTCATAGAACATGAATTTGATTACATAATAAAGGCTTCTTCTTTATTTTTAATATAAGTTCCTCATCTTTTCCCATATCATTTGCTTTAATGTAAAGATTGAAACCATCGTATCCTTAAAACATAAGCCGTATTGTTTAGTGATTATGATTATAGCTGTAGAGTCAGAATACTTGCCGTTTGCGTCCCTCTGATTTCTCATCGTGTGCCTTTGGCAAGCTATTTAGCTTCTCTAAGTGTTAGATGTTTCATATATAAAACAGCCATAGAGACAACACTTAGTAGAGATTGTCTCTTACAGTCTTTGCAACAACCCTAAGGGCAAAGTATCTGGTACATAGTGAGCACTTATATTTGTGATTATTACTACCTGTGCCTTTATAGAGCAAGGTTCTGTTTTTGTAGTTTCTGGAACTTCTTTGTTAAATTCACTCGTGAACATTTAATTTATTTACTTATATCATTTCTTCCTTCTTTTGTTCCTTCCTTCCTTCTTACTTTTTTCCTTCCTTCCTTTTCTCTCTCTTTCTCTCTCTCCTTCCTTCCTTTCTCTCTGTTCTTTCTTTCTTTCTTCCTTTCTTTCTTTCTCTCTTTCTTTCTTTCTTTCTTTCTTTCTTTCTTTCTTTCTTTCTTTCTCTCTTTCTTTTTCCTTCTTTCTTTCTTTCCTTTCTCTTTGTTTTCTTTCTTTCTTTCTTTTCTTTATTTCTCTTTCATCTATCCATCCTTTAACTTTATTAGAATATTCTTCCGGTTTCTTTCCTTTTTTATTAAATTCTCCATTCTGACTTTACCTTTTCTGATTATAAATACTACTAATCATAGTCGTAAGCATAGTGAACAGGTTCTATGTTTGGAATCAGGAAACAGACAAACATTTTGCAGGTTCTAAATTTACTACTGATTACCTATTATTATGGGACACTTGTCTAAGTTCTCATCCTATTTTGCAAACTGAGAAACTTTACATGTTATTTTGAAGAGTTGATGTGAGGACTGAAGATAAAGTATTCTGGACATGGTGAGTGCTCAGTAAATGCTATGATTTAGTACTCAGTGAGACGAGGATTCACTTTAAAAGGCAGCCTTAGAATCACAGCACTTCCACTAACTTTTCTCAACCCTCTCCACCAATAGCAGTCATGCACCCTTAAACTTTGTTAGGTACGTATTAAATAAGTTAATACATCATAAGTATAAAATACATAAAAGGAACTAAAAAATACCAGTTCCACTCCTATACCTTCATTTCAACCCCAGATATTTTCTAAATCCGTATCTAGCATGATTTGCATGGGATTACTTCTCCCTCAAAGGGTTCATATGTCTAAAACTTAGGAGAAATGGCTCACATTTAGAGTATATCAGCAGTGGATTGTGTTTTTAGTAAGCAGAGGCAAACCACAGAATTTGCGTACAGTAGAAGACTAAGGTGTGGTGGTGACAACAATCACTACTGCCATGGCATTCAGAGAAGAAAGCACTTGTCAAGATCAAAATGCTAATCAGAGCTTGCTGAGAAAGTTAGTTGTTCCCAGCTGCAGCCAAAACAGCAGGTTGCTTGAAACAGCTGCATCATACTCTTAACTGGATTGTCTGTGCAAGAGTGATCAGAAAATGTCAGAAATAAAAGCAAGGAAGTAGGTGTTACATAAACATGCAAATTACCACAATTAGTCCTAGAGAGCCCTAAATTCCCAGAAAACATTGAGGTATAATGGAAAGAATTAGGAAGAAGACAGACTGAACAGAGTTCAAATCTTAGTGACAGTTTTGCCTCTACGAGTCTCAGTAAATTCTGCTGTAAAATCTAAATCTTAATATCTGTGAGGAACATTTATAAGGATAAGGTAAGCTAATACATGTGTATTAAAAATTTATTGGCCGGGTGCAGTGTTTCATGCCTGTAATCCCAGCACTTTGGGAGGCCAAGGCGGGCAGATCACGATGTCAGGAGATTGAGACCATCCTGGCCAATATGGCGAAACCCCGTCTCTACTGAAAGTACAAAAATTAGCTGGGCGTGGTGGCACGTGCCTGTAATCTCAGCTACTTGGGAGTCTGAGGCAGGAGAACCACTTGAACCAAGGAATCAGAGGTTGCAGTGAGCCGAGGTTGTGCAACTGCACTCCAGTCTGGTAACAGAGTAAGACTCACTCTCTCTCTCTCTCTCTCTCTATAGATAGATAGATAGATAGATAGATAGATAGATAGATAGATAGATAGATAGATAGATAGAGATATATATCTCTCTCTATATATATAGCTGTATAATAAGTTATTCCAGTATTAGCAGCTTAAAACTGCAAACATTTATTGAGGTTCAGAAGTCTAGGAGTGGCTTAGCTAGTTTCTTCTAGCTTAGACTCTCTCATGAGGTTATAGTTAAGCAGTTACCTAAAGCTAGACACTGGGGCTAGATGATCTGCTCCCAAGCTCAATCACATGACTGTTGGCAAGAAACTATTTTCTTGCTGACTCTTAGACGGGGGCCCCAGTTTCTCATTCTGTTTTTCCATAAAGCTACTGACAACAGGGCAGCTGGAGTCAACCACAGTGAACCATGCAAGAGAAAAAGGAGGACCCAGAGAGTGAGAGAGAGTGGAGGCATAGAGTAAACCAGACAGAAGCAAAAGTCTTTATATAACCCAATCTCAAAAATCACTTATGACATGTTTTTTTCAGCTTTTAAGTTCCAGGGGAACACGTGAAGGATATGCAGGTTTGTCACATAGCTACATGTGTTCCAATGTGGTTTGCTGCACAGATCCACCCATCACCAAGCTACTAAGCCCAGCATCCATTAGCTATTCTTCCTGATGCCCTCCCTCCCCTCCTCCCCAACAACAAGCCCCAGTGTGTTTTGTTCTCTGGCATGTGTCCATGTGTTCTCATTGTTCAGCTTACACTTATTAGTGAGAACATTCTATTCATCACAAGTGTCACTAAGGCCGGGCCCCACTTGAGGGTAGGAGAAATATAAGACCATGAGATGGAAATTATTGGTCTACTTTAGAGACGGTCAACCATGATACAAGATGCCTTAATATATAAGATATTTCAATAAATGCCAATTGAAATCTAAAAGCAGTTTGTAAAAGATTCTTACAGTTTTAATATAGAAAATAGCTACAATTATTTTAACTTTTTTTAGTTTATGTAAGTTTTCTATGGATAGTTTTAGATTTATAGGAGGTGACTATTGAATATTACTTTTGTCCATCTTTTTGCCCTTAAATCTCAATGTTCCTTGATCCTGAAATATTTTTGCAACACGTTTCTTTGAATATTCAGTAATTCATCTAACAGCCTTAATGAATCCACTCATTCTCTACGTCCAAAAAAAAAAAAAACACTATTTTTATCTTAAATGATGATAAGAACACAAAATCAATGTTCTTCTAATGCACAAGTTTAAGGATGGAAAGAATGAGGATTATCACAACAATAATGATTTTGACATTTAATGCTTGTTTCTATTTACACATAAATCCTGAGTGTCCCAGGATGCTGAGGCTGAAGGGCTGGATAACATCTAATATACTTGCTTCCTTATAACCATGGCAATCTTTATTTCAATAAATGGCAGCACCATTTTTTTTTAACTTTTTTTTAAATAGATATGGGGTATCACCACGGTTTTTTTGTTCGTTTTTTTTTTTTTTTACTTTTTTTAAAAATGGAGATGGAGTATCACCATGTTGCTCAGACTAGTCTAGAACTACTGGACTCAGGCAATCCTCCTGCCTCAGCCTCCCAAAGTGCTGGGATTATAGGCATGAGCCACCATGCCTGGCCTGTCATCACCATTTAAAAACATTTTGAAAAATTATTTTTAAAAATTTTGTGGGTGCATGACATGTTACAGGCATGATACAGGCATGCAACGTGAAATAAGCTCATCACAGACAATGAAGTATCTATCCCCTGAAGCATTTATCCTTTGAGTTCGAACAATCCAATTACATTCTTAAAATTATTTTAAAATGTACAATTAAGTTACTCTTGACCATAGTCACCCTACGGCAGGTCTTACTCATTCTATATATATATAAAAAGAATTCTGTTGACTTTATGTTGCATATATTACTTAAACCCACTACTTTCTCTTTTTTTCTTCTGTGATAGTTCAGCAAGAAAGAAATCATGTAAATGATGAGTTGATGGGTGCAGCACACCAACATGGCACAAGTATACATATGTAACAAACCTGCACGTTATGCACATGTACCCTACAACTTAAAGTATAGTAATAATAAATAAATTAATTAATTAAAAAAAAAAGAAATCATAACAGTGTAAACTATATGGAAAATTCTCTAATGATTCCCTTTTCCTCTAACTCAATCTTTAGTCTAGCCTCCATAGAGTTTTGGCAATTAGACCGCTCTGAGACACTAAATAAAATATTTTGTATGACATGAAAAACATTCCAAATCTCATCCTAGACTATCTCTCAAGCTTCATGTTTTATGATTCTAAATTGAACACACACACACACACACACACACACACACACACACACACCCTCAAAAGGGAAACTGGTTTTAATTTTATAAATTCACCTTGCTACCTTATGCCTTCATTTGTTTGCATATGTTGCTTTCCTTGGCTAAAATGTCATTTATTCTTTTTCTCCTTGGTAAACTTGTATTCTTGTTCAAAACCCCATTTGAAATTACTATTAAGCATTTAAAAAGTGCCTTCCTAAGCTTGAAAGAGTAAGCAACTCTTTTCTCATTGCTAATAGACCTTGTAAATGTTATATTATGGTTCTTCTAAGACTATTCAATGGTAATATACCAGCTCAAAGCCACCTTTCATACCAAAAAATGAACATCTAGGGGTCAATAGTGTATTTAGCCTGACTCGAATATTTGAATGTAATAGATGGCTACACATAAGTGTTACGTTGAACCATAGGAAATTTTTGTCTTTGAAAGTAATAAAAATGGTCAAATATTGAATTTTATATAATTTTACATAGTATTTGATGAACTTTACTTTCATAGTACATTGGAGTGTAATCCAGAGACAAAAAGAAACATAATTTGAGGAAGAGTTAGGAGGTGTCTGTTACATTTTATGTGTTATCTTGTGAAAGATAACATTAACTTATTTTAAATGAAATTAGAAAGTGAGCTATTAAGGTAAATAAGGATAAGTTACCTAGAGACATATTTTGGCAAATAAAATAAATTGTTTAAAAATATTTTTGAAATAATATACATTTAAAAATATATTGGGTATTTATACATAATAAATAATTAAAATAAATATAAAAACATAAACATTATATATATATGATATATATATAGCAAATACCTCAAGTAAAATTTAAAACACTAAAAATATGATGTGCATGGTATGGGTATATTTATGTGTGTGTGTGTGTGTTTGCGTGTGTCTGTATAAGTGTGTGGGCGTGTGTGACTTGCATTCAGTAAGGAGTTGAGTGGCCACATGCCACTCAACTCTTCCATATAAGAGAATATACTACCTTTTTATAATAAAGGGTAATGATCACTATAAAGTATAATTTTCATTCTCTAAAAAAGTTTGAAACACCTGAAGATGAGCAAATTATTTTTAGAGGACTTACTTAGTTTCAAACATTATTTGGGGAGAGAAATGAAAAAAGACAATTAAACTCACCTCAGTGGATGCCTGTTACAATAAGTTCCTAGAATTTTCATGACAATCATAAAAGATGCTTCCTTACAGTGTTCATTTTATAAACTTTAAATGTCAGTTTTTCGTTTGATATCCATATTGAGAACCACAAATGATTCATGTACACTCCAATGTACACTGATGACTTGTCTACAGAGAACAAGTCAATATCGATATTATCTATATCCATATATATAGATATAGCTATACCAATCTACAACTATATGTGTAATTAAATGTATATATTAATGTAATTTCAGTCTTAGCTTTATCTTTGTCATTCATGCATCAGCAGACATACAGTCTGGTAAACCAAACTACTGGAAAGTAGCCCAGTCCTGTCATATGGATGGGAAAGTGTATTCTGCGGGAGGGTGGCCTTAAGAGCTATTTCCTCTTATGCCATCAAGCCATTTGGCTGCCCATCCATCCATAAACTACCTTGCAAACACTATCCCTCCCTGTCTCCCTTCCTGAGGAGACTCTCATACTGATCAAAATCTTCCCAAAGACCTTCACTCTCCCTCCCCTGCAGGAATGCTCAGATTTGGTCAGGTAGTCAAATCAATTTGCCTTTGCTTAAACTTCTAGGGGAGAAGTCAAACAGTGAGTCGCTTTCCTGATGCCTGAGATTTTCCCAAATGTGTGACACAGATTCAATATTTCTGAAAATAAAGCATGTGTTTTGGTCATAATTTGTAGTAAATTTAAGCTGTTCATTTCTTGTCAAGAGGTACCCTTGGGTTCCTTCAAGCTCAAGAATCATTTTGAAGCTGATGGATCATGTTTTGTCTATTCAATAAACATTAAGTTTCTAATATGTTTATTGAATGATATTAGAAGCTGTGAGCAATGCAAATATAAGTAAGATGTGCCCCATGACCTTAAGAAGCCCATAAGCTCCTATGGGTAAAATAGGTTATTGACTGGTACAATAGACTTACTAACATATTAACCTACTGCACAGTAGACAGTCAATAACTGTTGAGTAAGTTAATGAAATACAACAACAGAACTGTTATACTGCTGTGGAAATAGAGGAAGGGTGACTAATTTTAATGTTGTGGGATACAAAATACTGCTCTCTTGTAATTCTCAAAATGTTGAAATCTTACTTATCTTCAAGGCTCACAGTAACCATAAGTATGAGAATGAAAAATCCAAACAGGAGGCTTTGCCTGAGCAAAGCAGAGAAGTGGAAAAGGCTATGATATATTTGGGAAATGATGAGCAGATTGTGGGATTAAGGGTATGTGTGTAGGGAGACATCAGGCTGTTAGGCCAAATATAGAATCACAAGAGTGCAGCACCAAGAAGAGAGACTCTAGAAATTAAAAGAAATGAAATAAAGTCCAGTTTCTTCACTCTATTCAGGATGGTATAAATGTCAACCCAAGAAAATGTGCTATCATGGTCATTTTTTTCACCTTTGTTTAGTGACCTGCTTTAGTAATTAGGTAGCTATTTTCTTTAAAATTCTGATGCCTCACTGAAAAAATAGAGTTCTTTTCTGCATTAGAATTCTATCTCATGTAGATTTCTTTTTCATTTCTTTTCTTTTCTCTTCTCTTCTCTTTCTCTCTTTCTCTTTCTCTCTTTCTTTCTTCTTTGTTTTTAGACAGAATCTCACTCTGTCCCCCAGGCTGGAGTGCAGTGGCACAATCTTGCCTCACTGCAACCTCCGCCTCCTGAGTTCAAGTGGTTCTCCTGCCTCAGCCTCCCGAGTAGCTGGGATTACAGGCATGTGCCACCACGGCCAGCTAATTTTTTGTATTTTTAGGAGATAACGGGTTTCGCCATGTTGGTCAGGCTGGTCTCGAAATCTTGGCCTCAAGTAATCTGCCCACCTCGGCCTCTCAAAGTGTTGGGTTTACAGGCATTGCACTTGGCCTCATACAAATTTGCTTCAATTTTGCAATAAGAATAATACTTACAAAAAAAAAAAAAACAACTCTGGACTAGCATTCATGAGACATGGATCTGATTGAAGATTTACCATCTAATATTTTTGGGGCAGACACTTCTGCTTTCTGACACTCTTAAATAGAAATTGGTTTACTGGTATACAAAGGCTCTTCTGGATATAATGTTCCATTCATCTGTGATGATTTGATGCATTTATATATTTCTATAAAGAGACACTCAACCACCAGTTCCTTAATTCCTTTTCCTGATTGTGTTTCTCATCATCCTTGAGGCTGCCTGTCTCTGGGCCTTTTATCTGTCACAAAGTTTGAGGCATTGTCATGGTGATCTTATATAGTCAATACTCTTCTAGGAAAGAAAGCACTAGAACTGAAATCTGTGTTCAACTAGCCATCCCAATCCATCTTTAGCTTCCCTGAAATATAGTCAATTCCAACCTCTTTCCAGTTATATTTGGATGGACCAATGGATTTGTCATTTCCCTTTAAGACTGTACACTTCTTGAGGAAGGAGGCTTGTTTAGCCAAATTAAGCAGTGTCCAGATCAACCTCTTCCATGCACAAAATCAACATTTAGCAATTTGGATGAGTGGGACTTTGTATCATGTAGATGAACATTAGATCCATAGACTATTAATCCTCAATATATTTATGTTTTATCCTTAGTAAGACTATCTGGGGTCTCATTGCTGTCTCATGTATGTAAATAGTCAAACATAGGGTATTTTTGCTATTGTAAATATTTAGATGTGTCTTGGGGTTTATGTATTCAGCTTAGTTACCTCATAGTTGTGCATACAAACTAATGCACCTGAAGTGTTCAGTAGCTCAGAGAGTTGAAGTAACATACTTAATACTGATCTAATGAGCATAGCACTTCTGCAAAATCAGGTAGAATTAAAAATTTACAAGCAGAGAGTCTTAATAATTTAGTCCAATTTCTCACTTCATGTTGTTATCCCTATAGAATTGTTGACTTGATATTTTGATTTGAACCTCAACATTTAACTTTTTCTTGTGAATAGGCTTCAATATTAATGTAGCTAGACTTGGATTGTTGAACCCAGATCTTACCTGAGGCAGGTAAGTGACAGCAGGAACCATGTAGATATAATTTTGTATGGAACATATGAGGCAGAAGCCAGGTGTGGGTAATTCACTGCAAGGAGATGAAGGAGATGTTAATAAGGTTACTTCTAATGTTCATGTCATTTCTGCTTCTTTAACAATTGCCACATTTTATGTTTCACAAAGTTTCCAAAAGCAACATTGGCAAGAGGGTTCAGAAAAATCATTATGCACTGCCGTTTATTAAAATTATAAATGGCACTAAATGTTGCTTAAGCACTTTCTTCATCTGGAAAATAAAGGTATTATTAGTACATTCTTCAGAGGGAAAATGTGAAGATTAAGCTAATCAATCTAAAATTTGCAGTGTCTCTGTGGATGACAATAGTGTGCTCAATTTTATCTTTTGTATTATGCCATTTCAAATATGTATTGAACACTCATCTGTGTCAAACAATTTGCTAGGCACTGAGGGTTCAGCATAGAACAAAAGATACAAGACCCCTGCATTTGCAGAGATCATATCACAGTGGATAAAGACAAACAATAAACAAAAAAAGTGAGAAATCAAAATTAATGGTAAAGGTAAAGTCTGTAAAAAGAAATTGAAATGATAGAATATAAGCAAGTGGTCATTCAAGGTCTTCCAGGAGAAACTAAACTTAATTTGAAATTTTACTGAACAGAAGTAAGTCATGTGATGTTAAAGGGGAAGGAGATTTCCAAGGATGAAAAGATCTAGACCAAAACTTCCAAAGAAGACCATCCTTGCAGCATTCAAAGACCAGGATGAAGCCACAGTGACTTGAAAGTAGTAAAGGGGAAGAGGGAGTGAGGGTGAGATGTGGAATGATAGAATATGATGTTATGAACTCATATATATAAAGTTTGGAGACCACAATAATGAACCTGGATTTTACTCTAATATAAAGAGAAACTATAGAGGAAGATATCAGGGTCGGATTTAAATGTCTTCCTTCCTTCCTCCCTCCCTCCCTCCCTCCCTCCCTCCCTTACCTACCTACCTACCTCCCTCCCTCCTTTCTTTCTTTCTTTCTTTCTTTCTTTCTTTCTTTCTTTCTTTCTTTCTTTCTCTCTTTCTTTCTTTCTTTTCCTTCCTTCCTTCCTTTCTTTCCTTCCTTCTTTCCTTTCTTTTTCTTTCTTTCTTCCCTTCCTTCCTTCCTTCCTTCCCTCCCTCCCTCCCTCCCTCCTTCCTTCCTTTCTTTCCTTCTTTCTTTCTTTCTTTCTTTCTTTCTTTCTTTTTTCTTTCCTTCCTTCCTTCTTTCCTTTCTTTCTTTCCCTTCCTTCCTTCCCCCCTTCCTTCCTTCCCTCCCTCCCTCCCTCTTTCTCTCTTTCTTTCTTTTCTTTCTTTCTTTCCTTCCTTCCTTCTTTCCTTTCTTTCTTTCCCTTCCTTCCTTCCTTTCCTTCCTTCCTTCCTTCCCTCCCTCCCTCCCTCTCTCTCTCTCTCTCCCTTTCCTTCCTTCCTTCCTTCCATCTCACTTTGCCACCTAGGCTGGAGTACCGTAGGATGATCATGGCTCACTGCAGCTTCCAACTCTTGACTTCAAATGATCCTCCCATCTTGGCTTTGATTTAACTTCCAAAATGAAGACAATGACTTCTAAGTCAGGTAGAAATCATAGAAAGGTAAATGAAGAAGAAGAAATATTACTGATCTAGCAAATGTGGGTCATGAAGATGGGTTGAACTAGGTAGAATGTTAGCCATGGAAATGAAAATGATTACTGCAGAACAGCATTTGTTCAATGGAACTTTCTGTGATGATGGAAATATTCTGTATCTGAGCACTGGAAATACAACGAGCATGACTGTGAAACTCACTCCTATAAATTTTATTTAATTTTAATTAATTTAAATTTAAATATCCATACATGACTACTGATTTTCCGATTGAACCATGCAGCTCTAGAAAGTGACAGATTGGAGTCAAACTGACACACTTTCAGAAGTCCATGTTCTTAGCCACAGCCCTTTAGCGTATTACTTAAAAGGTGCAAAAGAATAATTTTTGAGCTGCTCCTTTTATAACTCTTCCCAGGCTTCCTCTTCCACTTCAGATACAGAGGGGGCGATCAGCAACACTGAGAGAGTGCAAATCATGCCACCCACCACTTTCCCACTGTTGGTGCTTCTGCGGAGCCCAGGCTGCCTTGCAATTCCCCTCTTGTTCACAGCATGTGGTATAAAGTGAGAAGGAGAAATACATTTGCTTTCTAGGAACACTTAGCGATCCTGATAATGTGTTTAGTACCAAAGACCTGCTTTAAATTGTGAAGAGGTTGTATTTAAAACTGTCTATTTCCAGTTGATTGTTAATTTATGGCATCATTATAAATGACAACAAATAGCTTCTTTGGGATGGCAGAAATGCAATTAGATTGTCACAGACTGTTAGCAGTTGTATTTGGGTGTGATTTTTAATGTACTCTTTATGTAAGCTTCTACTGCTAATAGTAATAATAGAAACACAACTTGTTCTTTTAAGGAAGGGGGAATAATGAGCATATTCTATTATATTCAGAGTGGGAGTTGCAGCAAAGAAGGTGCTGTAAATATTGGAGTTCTCAAGATTCTCCTTGCTTAGTGCCTGCATTTACTAAGAACTCAATAAATATTTTAAGTGAAAAAATAAATGAATAACAAAATAAGCGCCCTTATAAAATAAAACTCCAGAATGAGTATATTCAAAATGTGCTCATTACCTCAAGTAATCTCACTAGTTGATGCATACTTATTTCAATATTTCTCTCAAAAGATGTTTGAGACTGCTTCTGAAAACTGTCAGTCTCTTCTAGATGACAGTTAAGGGCAGACACAGCTGATAGCCCAAGGTAAGTTCTTAGGGGCTCTGGAAATTTACATTAACACTGAATGACCATTGAACATCCATGATGTGCAAACCTCACCCCTTTATAGTTGAACAAATTGCACGTGGTAGGGATCTGTGCAGCTGCCTTTTGAGTCTATGACCTTTTAAAATAGACACCCTCTCTAATGATGAGTAGTTAACTTCATAATCTTTGGAAAGAGCAAAAAACCAGTTGCACATGGGTGAATAATGTGACTGTTGATCAATTTGGGGGATGCTTTTTTTTTGGCTGAAAAATGCAGTATGATAATATACATATAAAACAAGCCCATAAACTAGAATGAAAAGAGACTTTCCAATGTTTTCTGAAACTAGTCAGTGCCGTTGCATTAAGCAAACATTGTTTTGAGGGAACCAGTATAAAAGCCAAAAACAAAAACAAACAAACAAAAAATCCATCTTTAACTTTGTTTTCTAAAGACCAATCACATTGAGAAAACTGAAATATCCAGGGGTCTTTTGGCAGAAGCCAACAATATCTGGGAGTTCTTCTTTTGAAGAGAGGCATCCTGAAAAAAGCACAAATCTAGCCAGCTGTTCTCATCCTAGCAGTGTTCAGGAAACATGTAGCTCACCAGGCCACGAGAATAGCTTTTGGCAATACTAGTTGGCGACCAGCAGTAGCCCTCTTATTTATTTGTTTTACAGATTCTTCGGTGTTCCTTCAAATAATCTTAGACATAAGAGGAAAAGGAGGATGACAAATACTGAAGTTAGTTTCACTACTTTTCGAGCCAACATTTTTCTCCAGGAAAAGGAAAAACTATGATATAAACATCACTGTCTGAGCTTAGCCCATGTTCACATAATTTATTCCCTGAATACCTGCTGAGTAACTGTGATGTCTCAGGTCCTGAACCAGATTTTGGCATGTCATCAGTATATGATAGAAATGTGGTCCCTGCCTGCATGTAGATTTTAGTGGATAAATTGTTGAGAGGAGAGATACTATCTCATTTTAAGTACAGTGCATAGGAAACTACCAGACTCATACTGCACTAAAAGCTTTTATTGCTCGTAAATAGTTCAGCCTTTATTTTCAGTCACTCAGAACTCATATACTGAATTCTACCCACACTGCTAGCAGCAGTCGGTAACACTGATTACCAAAAAAACATTGTTCTCTAATGAACAAGACTCATGTCCAGCTCTTATATTTCTGCTGGATACCTTCTTTCCTGAGCTCTAAATGTAGCTATCCAGTAGGAAGTGGAACATAAAATGGTTATCTCAAAATCAATATGTCTAAAGAAGTATTTGATTTTTGTTTCTTCAAGTATCTTCTTCCCTCAGTCCTTACTTAATAAATGCTATCACCACTTATTGAATTACTCAAATCATAATTACTCGTCATAATACCTGATAATTACTCTCATTTCTTCCTTTCTTCACCTTCCCACATCCTATTCCTAAACCATATTTTGAAATAATCTGTTCTTCTCCTCTTTCTTTCTCTCTCCTTCCTTCCTTCCTTCCTTCCTTCCTTCCTTCCTTCCTTCCTTCCTTCCTTCCTTCCTTTCTCTCCTTCCTTCCTTCCTTCCTTCTCTTTCTTTCTTTCTTTCTTTCTTTCTTTCTTTCTTTCTTTCTTTCTTTCTTTCTTTCTTTCTTTCTTTCTCTCTTTCTCTCTGTCTTTCTCTCTTTCTCTCTTTCTCTCTTTCTTTCTTTCCTGACAGAGTCTCGCTCTGTTGCCCAGGCTAGAGTGCAATGGGGCCATCTCAGCTCAGTGCAACCTCCGCCTCCCGAGTTCAAGTGATACTCCTGCCTCAGCCTACTGAGTAGCTGGGATTACAGGTGCATGCCACCGCATCCAGCTAATTTTTGCATTTTTAGTAGAGATGGGGTTTCACCATGTTGGCCAGGCTGGTTTCAAACTCCTGACCTCAGGTGATCCGCCTGCCTCAGCCTCCCAAAGTGCTGGGATTACAGACATGAGCCACCGTACCCAGCCTTCTTCTCCACTTTCATTGTTACTATTCCAGGCCACACGACCACTGTCACCAATCTGAACCCCTATAATAGTCACCTTATTGATCTTCCTCTCCTACCCTTGCCTTTCCATAAACCATTCAACACAGAGCAGATAGAAGGATATGAATAAAATCATTTTTTTCTGAAAATAATGTTTAATCACCTTCTCTTGAATTGTTATTTAAAATTCAAACTCTAAGTCATGCCTAAAATGACTATCTATCATCTGATCATCAAATACACAAACTGCTTCCTCACCTCAGTTAATTCATGGGTGGCCTGATGGTAACACTCTTCCCAGGAGCTTCTCATGTGGTTGCCTGTTTTCTTTACAACATTCGGATTTCTCAGGACAGTTTTACTTGACAACTCGATCAAAAATGTGAAGTCTCTCTTACTACTCCATTGCATCACCTGGTTTATTTCTTTCTTTGCAATTGTCACTCTTGAAAATTGTTTTCTTTATTTGCATACTTCTTGGAACATAAATTCTATAGGGAAAAGGACATGATATATTTTTTTGATTTTGTTGCTTTCCCAGATCAAAGAAGATAGGCAGGCACATAATAGATGCACAGTAAACATTTATTGAAAGAATAAATGAAGAGACCTTTCACCATGAAGACCATGCTAGAGTCACTCCTTGACCTACCATTGAGATATGGCATTATTATTCAGGGACCTTTTCATTTCTCCTCCCAGTGGAATTCCACAAAGAGGCAGTCCTTACTTCACAAATAGACCTATTACTGCTGTTGAACATTCAGAGACTCAACACACATTCTAAATACAGTCCTCGTATTCAATGATTTCACAATAGCTCTCCAGAGAATGTTTAAAGACTTTCACTCACAAGTCACCTCACAAATTAATTTGCTAGTTTTAAATCTTTATTAATGCAAATTGACTGGATACTGTAAACGTATACAGATGAGTGTTCGGGTTCCCACTGTTTTTTCTGCACATGGAGACAGTATGAAAAGAAAAGGGGTTGTTTGTTTTTTTCTTGTAAATTTGTTTGAGTTCTTTGTAGGTTCTGGATATTAGCCCTTTGTCAGATGAGTAGATTGCAAAAATTTTCTCCCATTCTGTAGGTTGCCTGTTCACTCTGATGGTAGTTTCTTTTGCTGTGCAGAAGCTCTTTAGTTTAATGAGATCCCATTTGTCAATTTTGGCTTTTGCTGCCGTTGCTTTTGGTGTTTTAGACATGAAGTCTTTGCCCATGCCTATGTCCTGAATGGTACTACCTAGGTTTTCCTCTAGGGTTTTTACGGTATTAGGTCTAACATTTAAGTCTCTAATCCATCTTGAATTAATTTTCGTATAGGGAGTAAGGAAAGGATCCAGTTTCAGCTTTCTACTTACGGCTAGCCAATTTTCCCAGCACCATTTATTAAATAGGGAATCCTTTCCCCATTTCTTGTTTCTCTCAGGTTTGTCAAAGATCAGATGGCTGTAGATGTGTGGTATTATTTCTGAGGACTCTGTTCTGTTCCATTGGTCTATATCTCTGTTTTGGTACCAGTACCATGCTGTTTTGGTTACTGTAGCCTAAAGACTTGGATCAACCCAAATATCCATCAGTGACAGACTGGATTAAGAAAATGTGGCACATATACACCATGGAATACTATGCATCCATAAAAAAGGATGAGTTTCTGTCCTTTGTAGGGACATGGATGCAGCTGGAAACCATCATTCTTAGCAAACTATCACAAGAACAGAAAACCAAACACCGCATGTTCTCACTCATAAGTGGGAACTGAACAATGAGATCACTTGGACTCGGAAAGGGGAACATCACACACCAGGGCCTATCATGGGGAGGGGGGAGGGGGGAGGGATTGCATTGGGAGTTATACCTGATGTAAATGACGAGTTGATGGGTGCTGACGAGTTGATGGGTGCAGCACAGCAACATGGCACAAGTATACATATGTAACAAACCTGCACGTTATGCACAGGTACCCTAGAACTTAAAGTATAATAATAATAATAATAAAAAGAAAAAAAAGGGGGTTTGCAAAGAGACACAACTTCAGTAAAGAACATGGTTGAGCCATCATTTCCAAGCTGAAAAGTCTCTCTTGAGACTGGCCAATGTAGCTGTCTAAAAGGAAGTTCACTTCTACTTTAAAAATGTAAAATTTCTTGCATACATTTTTATTTCCCAGAAAGACATAAAGTGACTTGGTATTTTGGCAACCTAAGAATATTTTTGAATAATCAGACCTTAGAGCTGATCAGTTTGAGAAGACATGTGGTATAGCCAAGTTGTTTAGTGTCAGCTACTGTAAAATGTAAAACTCATCCAGGGAATATGGAATCACTTTCTCACTGTTCTCTTTGGGTGAAAGATATGCATTGCTTCCTATTTCACGGTGCCCAGTGGAAAGCAAACTGAGGACAAAGGCAGAAGGGTAGGTGCTTTTTCTGGGTATTCAAACGGCAGAACATATTTTTTACAAAGATAAACCTCACCTTTGCACAGCATTATGCATGTCTAAAAGAGTTTTCTGTTGCACCTTCTCCTTAAATCCTCATCCCAAATAGCACCTTGCACTGTATCAGGAGCAGCTGTCATGATTTCCCTTTTAGTTAAACTCAAGTGGAGATAGAGATAATGGCAAATGTCTCATACATTTTAGGAAATAATATAAGTTAAAAAGGGGCTACCTACCGGTGGGACATTTTCAATTTAGTTTAATCCTTAATCAAGATGCTAATAGATGCTTAGTAAATAAGTAAAGATTCAGGTTATGTACATTAAAAAATGATGAATTTAAGAATATGATCATCCTACTTCATAGAGAAGGAAATAAGCTCAGAGAAACGTAGATAGTTTTGTAACGATTAAGAATAAATATGTCATTAGATATCCTGTTTCACAAACTTTCCTGTCAGTGAGACAGAAGCAATCATAATTTATAAATGAGAAGAATGATAAAGAAAATTTAAGAATTAGATAAGTGTGTGCCAAGCTATTGAAGTCAATAAGCACAAGCCAATTAACATATTATATAGTTTACTATTTTTGGAATTGTTTTCAAATTGTTTCTTTCTCCCCCATTTAAAAAAAGAACCATCACCTCTCTTCCGTCTTCATTTTCAATCTTTAACTTTTCAAGTCCTAGCAAGATAATCATAGACAATCACTGACATTTAGTGATATTTGTTTCTGACAGGCTAGTTTTTATTGAAGATCTAAACATATCTTTTTTAATTCCATGGTGATTCTAGATTGTCTTTGAACTTAACATTTTAGGATTTTATTTTGGCCTTCCACAGAGCTGTATGGTTTTAGTAATACAAAATATTTGCTAAATCAGGCAGCGATCTACATTATTAATAACTATGAAACATTATAAATATCTAAAGAGTAATATTATAGGCAAACAAAAAATACATCAGATTTTTATATATTAAATATAAATTACTTGTATCAAATATTATGAAACTGAGCTTAGAGTATTGCTTTCATTTGGTATAGATGACAATTAAAATTAGATATTAAGAAAGAACTATTTCTTAGAAGAAAACTGTGAAGACACCAGAAAATGTTTGATTTCTCAAACTTCAAATTTTACTTTTGAAATAGAAGCAGATTTGTTCCATTAAATTTTCTTCCACACAAGAAAATGTATATGTACACTGTCTAATATGGTAGCCACTAGCAACATGTGGCTACTGAGCACTTGAATTGTGGCTAGTTCAAATTGAGATGTGTTATAAAGGTAAAATACACAACGGTATTCAAAGACTTAGTACAAAAAAGTTTCATTAATATTTTTTGATATTAACTATATGCTGAAATAACAGAATTTTTAGTGCATTAAGTTAAAATATTATTAAAATTAATTTTATCTGCTACTTTTTTTATACAGAGGCACTAAGAAATTTAGAAATTTATGTCACTTATATGGGCAATGCTTATTTAAACCTCTAGAAATGTTCTTGAAAACTATAAAGCTGTAACTACTTGTATTTATTACATACTGAAACCCTCCTCTCTTGACAAATGTTGAATGTTAGTCTTTGCTTTTACAGAAACTTGTTCTGCAATGTCTGCAAATGATCTTTTGTATGCCATTTATTTCAATAATTGTGGAGAAAAAATGCTGATAATAAGGATAATTTTGTTTCATAGAATTCTAGTGAATATAAAGATAATGAGGGAAAATCTCCTAAATTTAATAAATAATTATGTTAAATGAAAATAATGCAGAGGTAGGTGAGGGATAGGGACATTGAATTTGAAGATATTTTGGGGCAGATCAGCATATTTTTATTTCATAATTCTGTAAGATATTCCACATAGGGAAAGGCTCACAAGATAAAATTATCTAAAAAAAGAAATTGTAAAACCACATACGGCTTGTTCTGTGAGAGAAAAGAGCAATTTACTTTGTTCTTTAGAAAAGTAGTTATTTTGACGTAATTAGTATTGATAGATTCATGATTATGAGTGATTTCCATTTTCTCTTTTTGTTTTATATTTTTAAATAAAGGTATATTTATTTTTTGATATCATCTATAATGAAAATAAGTTAACTTTGTCCTAAAGTACCTTAATAATTTTCTGCAATGCTTTTAATACTAGTCAGCAGCCAGTAGGATAACTTGACACGAATTCATTTCAAAAACCCAGAATCATCAAGGAAATAATGTTTCCCAGTGAACATGGCCAAGGGAAAACACTATTAAAATTTTATTTGTAATTATACACAGAATCCAGTCAGTACAGCGAAGACAACTTGAGGAAGCCTGAGGTTGTGTCCACACAATCTGGTTTCTAGGTAGTTTTTCAACTGTTTTCCCACTTTCAAGTAGATATGTTTTACATGTAGATCCTGACTATTCACTCTCATGAGGAAAATGAATCTAAAATCTGTGAACTGGAATGCATTGCTTTTGGAGAGTTCCCCACGTAGGGCAAACACAGCCTTTCTAACATATGATGAAATAGTTGTGCAGTTACATTTCAGCAAAGACAGACCACAGAAGGGTTAAGAATGTCTTTGCCACTCCCTCAGCAAAATAAATTGATCTTTGTAGTGCTTTTGGCAAAAAAATATTTCAGACTAAAAAAAAAAAAAAAAAAAAATCAAAAGCAGAATACAAAGAAATGTGGTGCTTTCTTTGGAAGATATAGAAAGGTATTTTTATCTAAATGGATAAAATATATTTTCAAATAGAAAATATAGATTTCTCTGAGCATTTATGCAAGAAAATTGAAAGAGTAAATGAGAAGTCAAAGTCATCGCAAATAAGAAGGAGACATTTCACTTGAAAAATATTAATGGAGGTAAAATGTATGGAATATATCAAAAATTGGTCTGCAAATTGACAAGCAGAACTGACAAAATATAGGCAGATGCCCGTAAAGGTGTCAAATATTGAAAATGCTAGAAAAAGTACCTATCAGGGAACCAAGATTATTTTCAATGAAGCTAAAGTGAAAGCTTCTGAGTGGCACTTACCATGCAAAAATGTCTCTTAAATATTGTCACAGTGGGAAATTGTTCTATCAAAATAGAAGGCTTTTGTTTTTTAATATTGCCTTTAGAGCCCTCTAACAGCCTTGAGAATTTATGAGGTTAGATCTCTCTAGTCAGGGCTTAGAATTGTTTTAGAGCACTCTTGCTAACTAGTTAACCTACCTCTATTTTTAGTCATGCATTAATGCAACAAATGTTTACAAAGCAACCACTATGTCAGCTATTATGATGACTCTAAACATATAATGATAAACAAAACACAATTTTATCTTTTCTTATAGAGCCAGCAAGGAAAATACATATATAATAATGTAATAATTACTTATTTCATAATTACTGGCATATTGATGTGAAGAAGTGCATGAAGAATGTGGTAAAATTTTGAGGTTCAGGGAAAACTTCCTGAAGAAAGTGCCCTATGAATTCAGATTAGAGGTATAAATAGCAGTTAACTAAGCAAAGAAAACAACTGGGGTGATAGGCTGCTCTAGGCTGAAAGCGGAGAAAATGTGAAGACGCTAAATTAGAAAGAAGTGAATGTGTTGTAGAGATATAAAGAAATGCAATGTAAAACGAGAAGACAGAGAAGGGAGATGCTTGATGGTGAAGAGGGAGGTGGAGCTAAACCACAGCTGGCGAGTATATGTTTTATGCTGTGTGCAATCAAATCAGAATGATTAAACATGTTTGCAAAAGATAAAAACATGGAGGTTATCATATAATAACAATTATTGAGCATTAAGTAATTTTACATATCTTATCTCATTTAATGAGTTGATGGCCCATTAAGCTGGAGAAAATAAGTTGTGGCTTCTTTTACTTACTCTTACAAAGTCCCAAATAATGTTCCGTATTTCCTAAGCACATTTCGTTCTTTCTTCTTGGGTATGGTTTTTCTTTCTTTTTTTTTTGAGACGGAGTTTCGTTCTTGTTGCCCAGGCTGAAGTGTAATGGCGCTCATTTTATTCTACAATTTATTCTACAATTTATATATTCTTCAAAATTGCTTTGAGTATATATAATGAGTTTCCCATTTAACCTTACAGGTAGTTGGGGTTTTTCTTTCGGAATGTGAATCTATTTTAAATCCTTCTTAAAACGTGGTTGTGTACAGATGAATATGATGCATGAAGCCACTTGACAGGGGCAGAAGGATAGCCTCTGGTAATAGTCTGGCCACAGAACCTTTCTAGTCTTAGTTTTCATTGAACCTGCTGAGTCTAGTTCCAGGAGCATCTTGGGAAGAAATCCTATCTATTCTGCCAAAATGTGTCTCAGTGTTTGGAAACCTGCAAGCATGCATGGCTACCACCCTCATTTTTATGTTGGACCCATTTGAGGAGTAAAATTCACTGCTCCTCAAGGAATCTGCAAAAGCACTAACTCACTGTGGTTCCTCAGGCTCCTGGCACAACCAAGATTCTCATGAGTGATCACCTTAAATTATGTTGTGAAGGGACTTGTGATTAAATGAATGAGCACCGGAGTTTGACCACAGTAAATCAGCAAATAATCACAGGCATGGAGAAATATATGAGTGCAATTTCACAATGGCTCATATATCTGCATTCGCCTTGGCAGGCTTCGATACTCCCTGCATTGAGCTAGAAGTCATCTTTTATACCTAAGTCATAGGGACAGGAATATTCAACTTTGTTTATTCTTGTAACCACTTACGCCATAGTTCCCACAACTTCTCGCTTCAGATGCTTCTAATGTGCCTTGATAGCCCTTCATATATAACTTTTATAAGGTTCTGTTCTATGAAAGATTGCCTAATTTTTTAATATTAAGGTTGTATTTTGCAGATATGATTTTTTAAACACGAAAAATGTTTGATATGGATATATTTCTTTTAGAAAAAATCATTTATTCATTTGACAAGCTAATTAACTTTTGTACAATTTTAGGACTAAATTATATGTGAAGAATTCCATTAAAAAAGAGGAGTTTGTATAGATTATGCCATTTTTATTCCTTAACTATATTTCATTAGTCCATTTTATTTTACCAGGATAAAAAGTTTTAAGACATGTGCTAACCTCAAAGCTATGGACTGGTTCACTGAAAATAATCAGTTGCCTTACTTATAAGTGTTCATTTAATAAACCTATGAGTATCTTCAAGTTTTATTAACCTTGCTCGAATAAACAGAACTCAAAACTGACTCTACATTAAGGCTCTGCAGCTCCTTAAATTTATTTGAGAATATTGCCACAAATGTTTATGATTTCTGTGTTGAAGAATGGACAAGGAAGAGTCCTCACCTCATTGACATTCCCTCCTAAAGTCAATGTTGTTGAGACAAGTTAAAGAGAAAAATCACAGAGCATTGTCTTAGTCATGGTAGGATATTCGTAAGATTGCTACTGTCCTCCAAGAATTATCAGAATTGCATGTGTTTTTCATAATGAGAGATAGTCTTTGATGATTTTGAAAGATATCTTTGCAGTTTATGGATATATATATATATATATATGTATTTCCAGTAATAATATATATAATTTTTCTTTCTCTTCTGCAATACTGCTGCTACAAATGTAAATTCTATAATTTAGATCCTCAAACATTTGATTCTGTACGAAGACACGTGGTCACCATTAGCACATTTAGAAGGCAATTTGGCAATTGGAGAGTCTCTGGGTTTTGTTTTATTTTGTTTCTGTTCTCATTGTTTCTTTATTTCAAATGCAATATTTAATGATTGTCATATATAATTTCAAATTTAGTTTTAAATTTGGAAAAGTGAAATTTTATTCTACAATTTATATATCCTTCAAAATTGTTTTGAGTATATATAATGTGCAAGGAACTTTGCTAGCACTCAAGATGCTACAAGTATATGAGACAGATCTTTGTATCACACAGGTCTGTGAAACATCTAATCCCTACGCTCAAGGAGATTTCCTAAGGAGAAGAAAGATTAGTAACTGAAATGTTTACAAAGTAGTATGTGCTTTAAGGCATATACAAATATGAAGATGTAGAAATTATTTTCTTCAATGGATGCTCAGAAATGTCCTCATGTAGGGAGCCATTTGAATTTGCTTGTAAAGAAAGGTAGGGTGTGTGCCTATGGGTGGAAAATAGATGTAGATCAAGTGAAGGACAAAGACATGTAAAAAGAGATGGAGGACGGAAAGAATGGAATAATCAAACAATTTGTTTTATATGAGTCAAGTGCCTAGGGTTATGAGAGCCTTGAAGGGCAGCAAAGGGAAGGAGATTTTCTTTAAAAATTGAAATTCTGAATAATGAAACGCTAGTTTTGACTTTCAAGCTCCAACCACTCACTCTTCAACTTAAAATCTGAGCACTCACTCTTCTAATTTAAATCATCGGTGGTCTCCATGGACACACAAGTTGTCTGAAAACAGACTGGAATAAAGAGACAATGAAAGCCATAGAAATAGAAGTGATAGGCTAATTAGGGGCTATTGTAAGTTAAATACTAGAGATCATGGGACATTAAAATAGAAATTTCAAAATAGAAATAGGGGACTCATAATAACCTGTAGATTATTGTCGCAACAATGATATGGGTTTACATGACTTGTTTGTAAATCTGGCCTTTCTCTATGTTACAAATCCAATGACAATGCCAAAGATCAGAACATAGGTCACAGGAACAAAATACATTCTGTTTAATAAAAATTATAAAGTTGGAAAGAACAATAATTTTAAGAAGTCAAAGAGATTAACCTAGTTTTGACATTAGACTTAAAAATGTCTGTAAGATTTATTTTATGTGTAACCTTTAAACATATAATCAGAAACTGGAACACATGGTAGAAAAATAATAAAGATATAGAATGAGGAGTCAGTTGGGCAGTTTAGTTAAGTAAAGCTATTAGAATGGATAGGATGCATGATAACCTACTCGACAGAGTAGAGTAGAAAAGTCAGACTATAACTAGGATTCTAGCTTCAGATTCAACAAGATCTACCAAAAACTCAGTATGTATTACTCCTCTCCTTACAAGAGAAACTAAAAATCAACAATTTTTCTTGCACCCTTCAGAGATCTGAGTTTGCAAGGCAAATTGCCAACCCTAACTCTGGAGATAGAGGTGGGTCCAGAGAAACAGTTGAGATCTGCTTACTTTGGGCAGAGCTCACTGAAGCCATAAACTAGGGTGTATAATTTAGTGGTAATTTTGATGAATTTTTGTAGGGTGAGTGCGGATTAGCCTGTGGGTGAGAACCTCCTGAGGCCACAGTCTTGAGTTCCACCCTTCTGTAGATTTTACCTCCAGGACCCTCCTCAGCTTCTCACGATGAAAAAAACCTGAGAAAGGTCCCTCTCACGGTTTCAACAATGAGAGGTGGAGGAGTGGAGGGTGGGAAGAGGAAGAGAAATTATGAATATGCCCAGATCCTTCTTTACATTAAAGGTCTATTGCCCAGGAGGTCAGGAGGTACTTTTGCCACAACCTTATCCAAGATAGAGGAAATTCAATTTGTCTATTTCATCACCCACTACCTTTTCTATCTGGCCAAAAAGATAAAAGAAAAACATAGTCAAAAGGGGTAAGAACATCAACAGAGTAAATGGGAAATGCTACAGCGAGGGAGTGCATGGGAGAAAAGAAATTGTATCATTGTTGAGATACTTGCTAAGGTCACAGCTGAAAAACTGTTCCAATAAAAGATGGAGATTTAATTTGACAATTACATGTTTCCCATCTTTGTCACCTTACAACCACAACAACAGAGACCCAGTACATTAGAAGTTGATTGCAGATGAAAGAGCTGCAAGAAATAGATTTTTTTCTCTGAGTAGGGGTATTTAGGAGAGCGCAGAGTAAATAGGAAACACAAAAAACATCATTAGAGGAATGTGAAGGCTTTGGAACCTACAGTTATAGCAAATGTCATACTTGTCTCAGCTCTTAGCTAGATGAAGATAAAAATACTAGAAGCCTGTGTTCCTCAGTTCCTATTACTGCATATAATACGTCAGTTTTCAACAAAAATATTCAAAGACATGCCAAGGGCAAGAGAAAACAGTCTGAAGAGACAAAGCCATCAACAGAATCATGCCCAGATATAATACAGTTGTTGTAGATATCAGAGAAGAAATTTTAAATATCTATGTTTAAAATGCCCTAATGAATACAACAAACTTTTAAAACTCAACAATAAGAAAACAAACACCCAATTTAAAAGTTGGGAAGCATCTGAAGAAGCACCTCACCAAAGAAAATATAAAGATGACAAATAAGCACATGAAAAGACTTTCAGCATCATAGCTCATTAGAGAAATGCAAATTTTAAAAAATGACATGTTATAGCACACTTATTAGAATGGCTATCTTTATTCAAATGGCAGTACCAATGCTTTTGAGGATATGAACAATGGGAACTCTCACTCATTGATGGTAAGAATGCAAAATGGCATGGCAACGGTGGGCATAGTTTGACACTTTCCTACAAAATTAAGTATGGTTTTTTGTACAGTCCAACAATCACACTCATAGATCTTTGTCCATGTTATTTGAAAAGTTATGTCCACATAAAACCTTCTTATAAATATTTATAGGACTTTTTCTTCTAATCACCAAAAACTGTAAGCAATAAGATATTTTTCAACAGGTGAATCAATAAACAACTTTTGGTGCATTTTTGTAATAAGATAGCACTCAATTATGAAAAGCAATTAGTTATCAAACCTTACAAAAATGTGGATTAATTTTAATTGCATATTGCTATTTTGAAAGAAGCCAGTTTGGACAGGCTATCCACTGTAAAATTCAATTTATATGACATTAAAGAAAAAGTAGCACCTTAGAGACAGTAAACGTAGCACTGCTTGCCAGGGGTTTGGGCAGGGTTTTGAATTCGTGAAGCACAAGGGATCAGTAGTGTGGTGAATCTATTTTATATGGTACTGTAATAATAAAACATGATACCATGCTTTTATCAAAACTTACAGAACTTTACATCACAAAGGGTGATCATTGATGTATACAAAGTATAAAAAATCATTTAGGTAGGCAGAGGATTGTAAGGTAAAATGCAGAATGTGACAAAAATGTCTAATTGAATGAAATATATATGTGAAACCTCACTAAAGTGAATGGTTGGAAAAGGTGCTGGCCTAAGTGATTTTTAAGTGAGTGGGATCTGTAAAACTAAAGCCAAAGGAACTGAAGAACTGTGCATAAACACTGTACTTGAGTTGATATAGCTGTTTGCACTGGAGTAGGGGTTAACGATTCTGAAATTACTACACATATATGCTATAATTGAACAATTAAGTAAATTGATGTCTGATAGCGGGAGCCAAGTTTTTTAACTGTTGGACTACAACGTTGAAAATATGCAAGAAATGGAGGCTGGCATGGTCCATGTTGCAATGAGTTAGAGTTAGAGACATCATGCTTAGCTTATAGATACAGATGGCTACATGGAGAACTATTTATACACAAGTGTATCTATCAGATCAGTATTAACACATATATTTCCTTCCTCTGTCAGCTGAGAGAGACGAGAAATAATAACGCCCCAGTAGCATGAGTGCACCTAGCACACAGATCTTGTTTTCTGATAGTATTATTGCATAAAGAAACGAAATCTTTTGAAAAGATGTCTTAACTTTAGGTCTGGAGCCAGAAATATACAAATGAGACTGGAGGTTCTTGTAGTGCCAGAAAGAAAGAAGTACTCCAAAACGCCAACAATGATGGGGCTTTGTCAAAGGAACACAGGAACCAACTGAAAGAGCTCTCAACAGCCAAACCTGGAACAATTCGAGAAAAACAAAAACAAACAAATATATATATTACTATTGGATTATAACCCAACAATATGTAAGTTAAAATATTAAATATCTATAACAAAAGTATAATATATATATGTAAACATATGTGTATGTATCTATAGGTAAAAAAATAAATATCTTTAGAATACACTAATACAAATAAGAGACTGAATAAAAATATAGAGGAAAAGAGAAAAATCTGCTGTGAAAAATAATTTCAAACAACGTATGTAGATGTGCCACCACTGGGGAGATGGAGCACAATTTCTACTCCTTCAGTTTGGACTGTGCATAGTACATTTATTCTGAAGAATATAATACAGAAAAGTGGGGGAAGAGA
Organism: Macaca fascicularis; assembly: GCF_037993035.2. NCBI lineage: Eukaryota > Metazoa > Chordata > Mammalia > Primates > Cercopithecidae > Macaca > Macaca fascicularis. The sequence goes on from NC_088394.1 coordinate 57,487,907, forward strand.
TTAACTTTACAGGGGAGAAATGTGGTAAACACTACCTCAGTCAGGTGATCAAGGTTAATATTAATAGTGATAAGTGGTAGAATGTATCCTTGACATGATGCGAAGAGAATGTACTTTACTTTTATGGTTTTCCTCTCCGAAACCCGTAACCACTGTGTTATCATGAGAAAAACATCTGAAAAATTTCAATTAAGGGGCTTTCTATTATTAAAAATACCTGATCAGTACTCCTTAAACTGTCAAAGTTTTCAAAAACAAGAGAAAACTACAAAACTGTCACATCCAAGAGAAACCTAAGAAGACTTGATAACTAAATTTAATGGCATATTCTGGATAAGATCCTGGAATAAAAAAAAGGAAATTAGGTAAAAATTTATAGATCTGAAAAAAGTATTTAATAATAATGTATCACTGTTGACTCATTAATTGTGACAAATATGGTATATTATTTCAAATATTACTTACAGTTGGAACTGGGAATTGTAAGCACATGGGAACTCTTCATCTTTCCGTAAATCTAAAAGTATTGTAAAATAAAACAATTTTATAAAGACAGGCAGAGAGATTAAGAGAGTTCATGAAAGTAGGTGTATTCCAGAAAGTTTCGTGCCACTAAGCATAAATAAGAAACCATTTCAAGAAGAAAGAGGTAAATCACTGCATGGCATATTGAAGGAAAATTAACATTCTATGAGAGAAATGATTGATAATTTAACACCAAGTAGTAAAACTGCTACTATCATGAACCTCTTCTTTAGGACAGCTGAGTAGGTTGGCTTTTCAGGTGAGCAAACCACCAAGTGAAAGATGTTTAAGTAAATTAATAACAAGTTCCTATTGATTCAGTTCTATAGATTGCTTTTAACCATTCTCAACACACTGCATTATTAATCCCTTGGAACCCAGGCGAGGTTCATTTGTGTGAATTTGTATGGGTGGCTAACAGCACAGCCAGTTTCACCGCTTGGGGAAAGCAGAAAGATAGCATAGCCTGCGCTTTCCAGCTGGCAAAATGTGGAGGAACAGAGGAAAAGAACTGCTGGCAGTGGGCATGGGAAAACCCTGCCAATTCTTTGGTTGCACAGTTGAAAACTCCATGTGCTTTCTGTCACACAGCAATATTTTCACACCTCTTGTGCCATTAATTAAGCTTTCTTTATCCTCCTGAATTCAGAGAAGAGACCCCCATCATTGAACGTTGAGATTCATTTATCATGGGGGCAAGCATGGGATATATTCAATATTGGATGGTTTTTCCATTATCATTTCTGCGCAGTAGAGCTGAGTTAGGTGTGAATCACCACATATATTTGCTAAAGCAATTGATCTTGTCAGAGAGCTAAACCTTTTGGGAATAATCATTCAGACCGTCTGTCTAAGACTGGGTCATAAATTGCACACTTTTATTTCCATAGAATTTTATTCTGTAGCATTAGTACAACTTGAATAGTTATTAACAGACTGTGACTTGAATAAACGAATTCTACTATATGTCAACAGCACTGTGGAATTTCAAAATTATAGCCTGAATAGGGGTGTGTGTGTGTGTGTGTGTGTGTGTGTGTGTGTGTGTATACATTTATATATACACACACATTTTAGTTTATGCCAAATACGGACATTGTATGTAGTCATCATTTAAGTTGGTTACCTAGTCAAATAAATTACCGATAACAGATAGAATTTATTTTTGCTTAGTTCTTTGTTTTTTCTCTCTTTTTAAAATGGGCAATTTATGTCTTGTGTTGTTTTTGTATATTTTTTTGTTTTGAAATAATTATTGGCTCACAGAAAGATTTGAGAAAATACACAGAGAGGCCTTAGGTACCCTTTGCCTAGGGGACACATCTTGCAATGCTGTAGTACAATATCGAAACCAGGAATTTTATAGTCTTATAATTCAAAGAATTTATTCAGATTTGAACAGCTTTACATGCACTTGCATGTCTGGGTGTGTATTTCTACAGAATTTGATTGCACGTGTTGATTCCTGCAACTACCAGCACAATTCAGACATGCAACTCTTCCATCACACTCACCAGCCTTCTTGCTACCCTTTTTTAGGCACACACACTCCCCTCCTGCATTCACAACCCCCGGAAATCATTCATTGCTTCTCCATCGCTATAATTTTGTTATTTCAAGATGAAAATACATATGCTTTCATCAAAACCTGTAGAACTTAACATCACAAAGTATGATCATTGATATATACAAATTTAAAATAATTACTTACAAGGTTAGAGAACTGCAGAATAAAATGTAAAATTTGACAAAAATATCTAGTTGAACTAAATATATACAAGAAACCTCACTAAAGGAAGCAGTTAAAAAAGATGCTGGCCTAAGTTAATTTTGTAAATGAATGGAATATATATATATATATATTTTTCCCCATTATGTAACCTCTTTAGATTGGCTTCTTTCACTCAGCATAAATCCTTTGAAATTATTTTTTAATTAAAAATATAGTAACAAATCTCAACTCATTATCAAAATCCCTTAAGTCACTTTAAAATTAGATTTCTGAGCCCAGACAGCAAGGATTTTGGAGATGAAGAATGTGATTTCAGCAACTGTTGGCTGAGGATCTTTATGTGTATGAGAAGACCAGACTCTTAAGCTAAGGTGGGAAGCTTGAAATTTCCTCTGAAGATAATTTATCTTAGCCTCTACTTCCTAAATATTTGTGTTAGGGAGCAAGGTGTTAGGCCCGGGCTTTTAAAGACCGAGGCAGCTGGTGATCAGGGCCACTGGCATACTGTGGCTGGGTCAAAACAGGGTGGTAATGGCCAGAATACTGCAATAAGATGATAAGAGTTGAACAGAATGACATGCTCTTGCATTTGACCTGGCTCTACCCTGTCTCACCAGTTCCTTTTCCTCGTCTCTTCCTGGCTTCACATGAGTAGTTAGAGAAAGGCCAGGGGTCAGCATGCTTCAAGCTGGCCTGTGCTACATGGAAAGAGTAGATGACAAATTTATTCACTGATTCCAAGCCCACACTAGAGGTCTGATCCACTTGACATAAATCAATTTTTATCATTCCAAAAGTCAAAAGGAATATGAGGCAAGGTATAAAGCATTATATAAAAAAGACTAGCATATATAATATATAATAGGTTATTCTCTAGGTATCTACAAGGAGAATGAGGCATACAATTTTTTGTTTAATTCAGGTGAAACCCCCATTCTCTAAGAAGAAGCAGACAAAAGAAGCAAAGTCTATTTGTGTGTAAAATATTTGTCACTTACCAAGGGACACTCTGTAACTATAATCTTGAGAGGCGGAAACCATATTACTTTTATATAACTAGTGCATTTTAGAGCCTAGCATAGTGCTTGGTCCATAGTATATGTTAATATCGTTCATGTAAATAACATTATGAGGTAGTAGTTATCTCCATTTTATGGTAGAGGAACAAAAGAAAACTGATTAGTATTTATTAATCTGAATGCCTTTCTTAGTCACCATCTAGACTTATCTGAAATCCATGAAGTATAATCAGAATACAGTTGTTTCTCTATATTCACTGGGTTCTATTTCTAGGATTCCCCGCAGATAACAATATGTGTATTTGTATGCTTAAGTTCCTTATATAAAATGGCATAGTATTTGCACATAACCTATGCACATTCCACTGTATACTTTAAACCAGCCTTTTTGGCACCAATGACCAGTTTCACGGACCAGGTGGCAGTAGATGATTTCGCTTTATTTTTATTATAATTACTATGTTTTCATATATAATGAAATAATTATACAACTTACCATAATGTAGAATCAGTGGGAATCCTGAGCTTGTTTTCCTGCAACTAGATGGTGCCGTCTGGGGGTGATGGGAGACAGTGACAGATCATCAGACATTAAATTCTCATAAGGGGTGTGCAACCTAGATCCCTTACATGTGCAGTTCATAATAGGGTTAGTGCTCCTATGAGACTCTAACGCTGCCACTGATCTGAAAGGAGGTGGAGCTGAGGTGGTAACGTGAGTGATGGGGAGTGACTGTAAATACAGATGAAGCTTCACTCATTCACCAGCCCCCTACCTCCTGCTGTGCAGCTTGGTTCCTAACAGGTGGGTACTGGTCCTTGGCCCAGGGATTGGGGACCCCTGCTTTACACTATTTCTAGATTACTTATAAAACCTAAATACAATGTGAATGCTACATAAATAATTGTTATACTGTATTATTATGGGTATTATTTTTTGTATTGTCATTTTTATTTTGTATTTTGTATATTTTTGATCCCAGGTTGGTTGAATTCATGGATGCTGATTTTATTTGAAATTCCTCTTGAGTTACAGTTATTATTACAAGTTACACCAAATATAAAACATGCATGTCCTGGAATAGTAATGGAACAAGGCTTTGGGAACACTGTTCTAAGCACGCCTTTGTATGAGAATGTGATCTACTTAATGAAGGAGGAAATACCTCATCTTGTCACTCTCACTGACTAACATAGACTGGTACACGGTGGGTTGTAAATGATATATGCTGTTCTGATTTGAATTGTTCTAATCACAGCTGGTCATTAGAACCTGGTGGGAACGGCTTTTTTGTTTGGTTGGTTGGTTGGTTTTTTTTTTTTGAGACGGAGTCTCGCTCTGTCGCCCAGGAGGGAGTGCAGCGGCGCCATCTTGACTCACTGCAAGCTCCGCCTCCCGGGTTCACACCATTCTCCTGCCTCAGCCGCCTGAGTAGCTGGAACTACAGGCGCCAGTGGCCACTGCCGGCTAATATTTTTTGTTTTTGTTTTTGTTTTTGTTTTGTATTTTTAGTGTAACATCGAACCAAATTAAAAGTTTTTTTGTAGGAAAGACTTTTTTTTGTAGTTGTTGCATCATTTCCTTTTTCCTTTTTAAGTTTAATGATCAGAAGAGATGATTTCATTAGTTTCCTTTCCTCCATGTTTTCACTTTGTCCTGGAGGATGACTTTATAGATTTTTCCAGATGCCCATGTTTCCAAAAAATGTTTATAAATCACTAAATCTCATATTAGAAACTTAAGACTAAAATCTATTTCTGTGGACAGCAATTAATTAATCCCTCTTACCCCTCCACAAGATCACAAATTTAATAAGCAGTGAGAATGCAGACATGAATTCTTGAGGCATTAGTGACATAAGCCAATCATTCGAATTCTATTTCATATTTTTCTGTACATAAGAGAGATAAAATGTCTCATACTGCAGTGGAGTGTTAGGAGTCTTTTTTGTTGTTATCCACTGATGTGGATCTGTACTAATTCTGTGAATAAGGGTCAAACATTCATTAACAGTTTGAAATGTGCCTTTTAAATTATTTTATAGGTTTATAGATTGGTGTAAGGCATGCTTATGTCATGTTAAAAGGAGGGTACTTGTTGATATAAAGAGAAAAATTAATGTACGAAAAAGTAATTTTGGCATCCTGGTATAGTGTAGAGACCTTCACTGAATAAATCCCCCACAGATATAGTATCTTAACTTATATCCTAGAAACTGCCTGGTAAACATGACCACAATTGCCATTGCTTTTTAGGAGAATATGAGCACATAATTTTATGAGACTACTTTTGTGCATCATTAATTTTAATGGAGCGCTGCATAGAGAAATATTTTTTAGGTATTGTATAATGCATAGCAAGACCTATGATTCCTAAATAATACAGAAAATATTATTTCCCATATAGGAATTAATAAAGAATTCTACATTATGATTTTAGTTGTTTCTGGCATCAAATCCCCCTCACTACCACCACCAAGGGCTTTCCTATTAAGCCCAATAGAATTTTTAAAGTACAAAAATCATATACTGTTTTGTTTCTTTTTTCTCAAAGAAAATATGTCTCAGAGCTAGGGCATAATAAAAAAGATTCATTGTTAGGAGATTACAAGTGAGTTCTGTGTGATTAGCCATTTCAATGTTGAGAGAAAATTCATTCAGTTAACATTAAAAGAGATAATTGATTTAATTCCTTAGAAAAGGTAAGAAAACTTTAGAACATCAATTCAGTACGTATAACTTAAGGAGAAGTGAGTTTGGGAAAGTGCCGTGAGAAAGCAGACCACTGGGTTGATCATATAAGCTTTTCAAAATAAGAAATTCAGAACTTAATCTATGCATCTATAATACATGAACTGCATTACATAGTGAGATTGGTCATGGCAATGGGTCAGTTTTTGTAGGTTTGAGTCAGATGCTAATATCTTATCATTGCAGACGGGGGACTTATCTTTAATTTGATGCCTCATGTTTAGAAAAGAGTGCTGTATATTGGCATTTGACCATATCTGTCAAGTTTCTAGAAGGAAAATTGAAACATATTAACTTTATTCATGTATGGTTAAGTAACTAGCAAAAGCCTCCCTTCTATTGCTTTTTCTCCAAATTTGAAGATAAAAGGCACCTGAGTCTTATGGAATAATCTCATTTTTCCTATTTTTTCATAAGAAATTATTTTTGTTTTCCTAACTCACTTGGATAGTAATACCAAATAATTAGTCTTTATTCTACTTCCAATCCATTCATTTGCTTCCAAGTAGCTTCTTAGATGAGGAGGGGTAAAATAGATCAAGAAGGAATAGACAGGAGATCACATTTGTCTGGTACAACTTGTCTTAACTGTTCCTCCTTTTGTAAATTATCTCCTCTTTCTTCTGAATAAATGTGGTTTCCTTGTTGTAGTCCTCAGTAAACAAAGTCACTTTCTAATTTGTCTTAAAGTTACATCTAAGAAGGAAAAATAAGTTCTAGAGTTTTTAAATATGTTCTCAGTCTCCATTCCAGACCTTCACCATAGTCTTAATAATAAGATAATTCATATTAAAGCAAGCATGTATGTTTCCATACATATAGCCTTTATTTTGTAAAGTTGATTTAAAACTCAGTTCTTTACTTTGAATACTTTCAGGCACCAAAACTAGAAAATTGGAAGGTTATGACATTTACAGGTGATTTTATTTTTATTTATTTATTTATTTATTTTGAAACAGAGTCTTGCTCTGTTGCCCAGGCCAGAGTGCAGTGGTGTGATCTCGGCTCACCACAACCTCTGCCTCCTAGGTTCAAGCTATTCTTCTGCCTTAGCCTCCCAAGTAACTGGGACTACAGGTACGTGCCACCATGACTGGCTACTTTTTGTATTTTTAGTAGAGACAATGTTTCACTATGGTGGACAGGGTGGTCTCAAACTCCTGACTTTGTGATCCACCCACCTTGGCCTCCCAAAGTGCTGGGATTACAAGGGTGAGCCACTGTGCCTGGCCATGAGTGATTATTTAAACATGTTAACGTAATTCTATCCTATTGTCTTCTCTTTTTCATTAAAATGTTTTCAGTGTCTTCTTATCAACATTAGCTTAAGTAAAAGGGTTTAATAATTGTTGGCCCCAAATTATGTCCTGCCCTTGTCATCATTTTATGAGTTTATTTTGCTTAATCCTCAAATCTCTAAAATAAATATTATTATTAACTTTTCTACCTGAAGGTTTGTTTGAAAATATGGTCACAAATTCTCTCATTGTATCCTCTGTGCAGCCATACTTTGACATTGTGCCTTCCTATGCAGATTCTGGGCTTGATCCTGTTATTTGCCCTGGCCAAGAAAACTACATTAAATTTCATATGGATCCAAACAAAGAGCCTGTATAGCCAAGACAATCCTAAATAAAAGGAACAAAGCTGGAGGCATCACACTACCTGACTTCAAACTACACTACAAGGTTACAGTAACCAAAACAGCATGGTACTGGTACCAAAACAGATATGTAGACCAATGGAACAAAACAGAGGCCTCAGAAATAGCACCACACATCTACAACCATCTGATCTTTGACAAACCTGACAAAAGCAAACAGGGGGGAAAGGATTTCCTATTTAATAAATGGCATTGGGAAAACTGGCTAACCATATGGCAAAAGATGAAACTGGATCCCTTCCTTATACCTTATACAAAAATTAACTCAAGATGGATTAAAGACTTAAACTTAAACCTAAAGCCATTAAAAACCCTAGAAGAAAACCTAGGAAATGCCATTCAGGACATAGGCTTGGGCAAAGACTTCATGACTAAAACATCAAAAACAATGGCAACAAAAGCCAAAATTGACAAACGTTATCTAATTAAATTAAAGAGCTTCTGCACAGCAAAAGAAACTGTCATCAGAGTGAACAGGCAACCTACAGAATGGGAGAAAATTTTTGCAATCTATCCATCTAACAAAGGACTAATATCCAGAACCTACAAAGAACTTAACAAATTTACAAGAAGAAAACAAACAACCCTATCAAAAAGTGGGTAAAGGATATGAACAGACACTTTTCAAAAGAAGACATTTTTGCGGCCAACAAACATATGAAAAAAAGTTCATAATCACTGGTCATTGGAGAAATGCAAATCAAAACCACTATGAGATACCACCTCATGCCAGTTAGAATGGCAATCATTAAAATGTCAAGAAACAACTGATGCTGGAGAGGATCTGGAGAAATAGGAAAGTTTTTACACTGTTGGTGGGAGTGTAAATTAATTCAACCGTTGTGGAAGACAGTGTGGCAATTCCTCAAGGTTCTAGAACCAGAAATACCATTTGACCCAGCAATCCCATTACTTGGTATATACCCAAAGGAGTATAAATCATTCCACTATGAAGAACATGCACATGTGTGTTTATGGCAGCACTATTCACAATAGCAAAGACTTGGAATCAACCCAAATGCCCATCAATAACAGACTGGATAAAGAAAACAAGGCATATATAAGCCATGGAATACTATGTAACCATAAAAAGGATGAGTTCATGTCCTTTGCAGGGACATGGATGACGCTGGAAACCATCACTCTCAGCAAACTAACACGGGAACAGAAAACCAAACACCACATGTTCTCACTCATATGTGGGAGTTGAAAAATGAGAACACACAGACACAGGGAGGGGAACATCACACACTGGGGCCTGTCAGAGGGCAGGGGGCTAGAGGAGGAATAGCATTAGGAGAAATACCTAATGTAGATGATGGATTGATGGGTGTCGCAAACCACCATAGCACGTGTATACCTATGTAACAAACCTGCACGTTCTGACATGTATCCCAGAACTTAAACTATAATAAAAAAAAATCTGAGCCACCTCAGATTGATGTTACTGGACTCTAATAGAGGCCATAGATCCAAGGTTAATTTTTGCCTATTTTTTATATTATGGATATAAAACTGTGTTTTTGGAATTTTTTTTATATAGAATATCTATCAGGATGACATGATAGATCTTGAAGATATGGAAAATGAATAATAACATGCATAAATGTTTCTGTACTGTTAGACTCCTACATTGCTTCTAAATTATCAACTGTTAGCAAAAGTTGAAGTAGATATCACAAAACTGACATCTAGTCTAGTAATCCGCTATCTATTAGTTAAGTTTTAACATTAACAACAGCCTTATAAGGTAGTTACGGCTTAGATATGATAGGTGAGGAAATTGAGGCTCAGGAAGAGAAGTAATTTTTTTCATTAATGAAATTTATAAAAAATAAAATAAAAATTCAAGCTCTTCTGACTCAAAAGCACACGTTATTAAGCATCATTTCAGACATTTGTTGTAGGTGTTCTAAGTTATATTAATCTTCACACTCTTCACTTGAAAAACAGATTGGCATAAATGCCCTTTTAGATTGCTTTGCATTAAGACCATCTGATCTCAGCCTGTGTTGTTGTTAAAGGCGTTCAGGCCTGTAGATCTCAAAAGAGAGATTTTTTAGTAATTTTCAAATTCTCCTGGTGAGTAGAAAGAGCCCTGAGGCTGTCTGTGCCATATAACTTGTGCCCTCAGTCAAGTCGTTAACTGGCTCTGAGCCTCCAAATTTCCATCTAAAACAATGGAAATACTTACCTTAACAAATATTTGGAAGGAAATTGCTTTATGCATGAAACCATCATTGCGATTTAACCTCCAGGGTTCACAATATTAACATTTCACATCTCAATTTTTTTGATTATTTGTGCAGTTCTTTTTTGAACATTTTAAGGGCCACCTAATTTAACTTCAAGTTTTATATGAAATTGATAAAATTAAGTGCCCTGGAAAGGTGAAGAGCGTAGAATCGGGAGCCCCGCCTCTGGGTCTCAGTCTTGACTCCCATGAGAGCTAAGGCGTTGCTAGAAAAACCATAAAGATCTGGGAACAGAATGTGAACCATGCCACTGATAAAGCGAATCTATTTCTTCCATTATTCTGAGCCCATGCATTCAACCAATGGTTAGTACAGTGCCTGGCACATAAGATAATCTAAATTCAACAAGTTATTCAGTTTTCCTATAGGTGCTGCTAAAGCAAGCACATCGCATGTTATTTAAACAGTATTAACACAAAAAGATAAGTGATATACCCCTATAGTGTTTCAAATAATTCTTCACCATATTCACTAAATGCCTGCTGTCTGCCTTAAGCATATTAATCCAACTCTGTCAAACACAGCACATGTCAAGCTCACAAGTCATCTTTGCTCCTGGATTTAACAAGCTGATTTACCTGATAATATCCAGTGATACCCTTATAGGAGCTAATTAGAGCAACGCTGTAGAAAATGATTTAGCAAAATTAGTATAAAGTGACTTTCACTTAGTGTACCCATGTTGGTTTATATTGATCTCCACTATTAATTACATAGTCTTACTGTTTAAAAATGCTCCAATTATTACAGGACCTTAGCTTGATTTGCTTCTGATTATATCTCCTCCAGCCTACTTTCCTGATCTAGATTAACTTTTTTTGTTATTACATTCCTGACTTGAAAAACAAACTACACATGAATGTAATAGGTCTAAAGACCAGCAATAGGGCCCATTACAGAACAGATAATTGTAACTCTGATGCTCAAAAGGTCTATTTAGAATGTAGGAAGAAACCACTACCACATGACATTGCTTAAACACTGGGAAAAGCACAGTGAGTTTTGTCCTTTTTTCTGGATTTTTTAATCAATGTGACTCTGGCATAAGCATAATGAGATCTATAGGTGGAAGAAAGTAAAAACATAAGGAAGAGGTAGAAAGACCAAATTTTTTTTCCAGGTAGACTCACACAGTTGCAAATTATAAAATTAGAAAAACAACTTTGGTTTAACTGACAGATACGGTTTTTAAAAAATACAAAAAAAGAAAAACAGAAGGTAGCCAAGATGGTTAACTACCGGCAACTCGTACCTCATCCTAAAAGAGAACAGAAGCAGTGAATAGATAATCACAATTCAAAGTGATCATCTAAGAAAGAGTGCTGTATTTAACAGAGAAGTGATAGGAAATGCCTAAGATAAGTAAGGAAGCCAGGTCAACGGCTCTACCAGCTGAAATTGACTGGGAATCTTGAGAGACTCCCTAATGTGGGGTAAAGATAAGTGAGACCCTCAGCGTTTACATTCCCACTGTAAACTCTTGGAATCCGAGCCACTGGCGAATGCGTTGGCCAACATGGGCCCTGAGAGGAGCATAGACAGCTGCCTGGGGACCACATGATGGCACTGCTGCAGAGAGGAAACACAATGGGTCCCTCCTACCCCATCATATAGTAAGGAGTCATTTTGAGATCCCAGTGGGCCACCAGATTATATCATGCCCTGGAGCCCAATAACCCTTGCATATCTACATCCCTGGAGCTCAGTGACCTTATTCACCCCAAACTAGGTGCCATTGCTGGCTGCTGACACCAGGGTCAAAGCATGAGCCATTGGTAGTTACCCACCACACTGCCCCCAGTAACAGGACTGTCACCCATATATAAGAGCCCTGAGGAAATGCTACCCACTTGCAATCACCACCTGGGACAAAAGCACATGCTCTTCAACTGCCCATATATGGTTTCTGTCTCTGAAAATATTCCTGTCCTCACTGCAGCAGTGCTGTAGTGCAACCATTGCTGCTTCCACCGGAGCATTCTTGAGGATTTCCCTTCCCCTGCCTACCACAACCAGCACCTGCATGCAACAATAGGGGGCCCAGCTCCATACCTGCTTCAGTGCCTGGTTATGTGATCCGGGGGTTAGGGGATTGCCTTTGCCTTGAACTGTTCACCACAATTGGCACTTGAGCACTCATTCAGGAGCCTAAGTACCAGCTCATCCAACCTGCAGCTCCCAAGACAACTGATACCCACCTGTATGTACTACCTGCAGACCTGAGGATGAGCCTGTTCAGCCCACTGCAAACACCATCAATACCAGTGTAGACTGCCTGGGAGCCAGGTGATTGTTCAACCACTGCTACTGTGATCACCGACTCCACACCAGCTGCCAAGTCATCTGAGGAGTCAGCAACTAAACAAACCTACTGCTGCTACTGCTGGCACAAGCAAGATGCCTGGAGGCCCAAGTGTTGGCCCACCTGAACCCACTAACTCTGGTGCCAGCATATACTGCATGGGACACAAAGACAGGCATGCTCAGCCCACTTCTGCTACCACTGGAGCCTAAGGACTGTCTCAACTGAAATCCCTGTCCCCAACAACATTTTACTGCAGCCGCCACTAAAAACTGCACCTTAAGCTACAGAGGAAACCACAGTCACCACCGATGCTGTTTACAGCGGAAGAAATCATACAGAGACTACACTACTGCACACACCCAGAATCAAAGCCAAAGTGCCCTACCCAACCAACAACAGAGCTACATCTTCAGAAAAAAGTCTGTCTTTCTCTTTCATTTTTGAAGGATAGATTTGTCCGGTATAGTATACTTGGTGGATGGTTTCTTTTTATTCCTACACTTGGAATATGTCATCCCTCTCTCTTCTGTCCTGCCAGGTTTCTGCTGAGAAGTAAGCTGAGAGTTTGTAGGGGCTCTGTTGTATGCGACAAGTTGTTTCATTTCTCTTTTTGTCTTTGTATTTGACAATTTGATTGTAATGTTTCTCAGTGTAGATTTATTTGTCTTCATCCCATTTAGGGTCCTGTATGCTTCATGAATCTGGATGTCCATTTTCCTTCCAGATTTCAGAAGTTTCCAGTCATCATTTAAAGATGTTTTCTACATCTTCCTCTATTGTCTCCTTTTGAAACATCCATAATGCATATTTCTTTTAATTTGGTGGTATCTCATAATCATTTAAGTCTCCTTTACATTTTAAAATTTTTTGTTTTTGCATCTCTAACTGGATAATTTTAAATGACCTTTCTTTGACTTCACTAATTGTTCATGTGTACTTTTGAAATCCTCTAGCAAATTTTAGAGTTCAGTTATTGCATTCTTTAGCTCCAGAATTTCTGTTTGGCTCTTAAGACATATATATTATATATGATACATAAATATATCATATATAACATTATATAATATATAATATATATAAGATAATATATAATATGCATACCATGCATATATTTTATATAATATACATACTACACATATGTATTATATATGTGTATGTGTGTATATATGTATATATGTGTGTATATATATGTACTTTTTATTTTTTTGGTACAGACAGAGGTCTCACTGTATTTCCTTGGCTGGTCGCAAAGTTGTGGCCTTAACAAATCCTCTGGCCTTGCCTTCTCAAAAATTCTGGGATTACAGGCATGAGAAACCATTCCCAACCTGGCTCTTTACCTATAGGTTCTATATCTTTGCTGATATTCTCATTTTGTTCATGTATAGTGTTCCTAATTTGGTTTAGTTGTCTCGTTGATTTATCTTGTGATTCATCAGGTTTAAGTCTTTTTATCAGTTGAATTATAGATTTCCCTTTCTTTAGGGTCAGATATCGGAAATTCATTTTGTTCATTTGGTTTAGTCACGTCTCCCTGATTCTTTGTGTTTCTGTAGCTTCATGTCAGTATCGGTGCATTTTTTTCTTAAAAAAAGTTTTCTGTCAATCTTTACTAACTGACTTTGTCCAGAAAAGACCTTCACCAATCAATCTAGAAATTTTCAGAGCCTCTCATCTCCTTTCTATAGGTGTGTCTTGCCTGAACTTGTCTGTGTAGATTCCTAATTAGAAATACTGATTTCTTTCTTTTTCTTTATTTTTTTTTCCAGGAGCCCATAATCTCTTGCTCCCTCTTGGTCTATTGCGCTGCAGAACACCTTTCCCCACCACCCCTTCCAGGGAAAAGCCTTGAGTTGTGCACATTCTCCCAATCTTATCAAGTCATGCAGGCCTGAATAAGCCACCTGTCTCTCCTCTTTGTTCTTAGCTATTCCTAGGAATCTGAACTTGGCAGCTCCATCAGTGCTCCATGTGAGTCAAGACAGAATCTGGTGCACTAAAAAGCTGCGGATGTTGCACACATTCTCTAAACTGTTTTTCCCTGGGGGAGAAGTCATGGGTCAAGGTGATCTCTCTCAGCTCTCAGTTTTTGCCAGCTTGGGGAATGAGCTGAAGTTGGTAAAGTGAAATTATTATTCTTATTCACATGAATGCTGCTGTTTTCAGTTTTATACTCATATGGGATGTTGAAACTTCTTAACTGGATTATGGATATTTCATAAAAGCATTTGGTTCACGTACAATTATTAAATAAGTGTTTCTGTGAGAGAAGGAGGACTAGAACATCTCGCTGATGTCCTCCTCAATTTATTAGTGATTTAAACAGGGTTTCTGCCTCCATGGAAGTGTCATTCTAATACAAAGGAGCAGATTATAAACAAATTATTAGTTTTACAGTTTAATAACCATGCTATTTATGCGAGTTACTTATTATATTTGAGTTCTTAATTTCCTTAACAATAAAATAAAAATATATGCATTTATAATGTTTTTCAGTGGATCTGCATACATCAAGTGTCTGGAACAATTAATTGAATAGCCATTATTTCCTTTTCTTGATCTCTTTTTAAATGCTGTGTTCAAAGACTCAGATATCACTTTGTACTTTGCCTGATTAGATATAGATATAGATGATATAGATATAGATATAGATATTGTTCCAAAAGTATAGTGTAAGATTCATGGCACAATCATTTTACATCTACAAAAATGAAATGAGAAGAATTAATCATTTAATTAATCTGCATCTAAAGGGGCAATGTTTAACTTGTATAATGGGTTACAAATTCAGTGACCCTCTCAGCATGTAGACTCTCTCTCCTACTATACAAATCATCTTATAGGCAAATAAACCACTTGGAACCACTGTTCCAAGCTGAACATTTGCCAATCTATGTGTCGTTTGTCATTTGTGTACTCTAAATCTATTGTCACTCTATTTTTAGAGTAACAGTCTTCTACACTCTTAGGCAGAAGACGACAGAAGTTAAAGTGCTTTGCTTCACTTAAAAAATGGGTGTCACTCTATTTTTCGGTAGCCTGTTGGAAATCATTCACATTACTCAATCTTTCAGTTCTTTTAGTAAATGATCACTGAATCAAGGTATACTTCCTCAATCAAGAGAAACAGTAAGTAAAGCACTGTTCTCCTCCCTGTGCCTATGTGTTCTCATTGTTCAACTCCCACCTATGAGTGAGAACATGCAGTATTTGATTTTCTGTTCCTGTTTTAGTTTGCTGAGAATGATGGCTTCCAATTTCATTCATGTCCTTGGGGCAAGGGGCAGGAGACCATTAGGACGAATACCTAATGGATGTGTAGCTTAAAACCTAGATGACGGGTTGATAGATGCAGCAAACCACCATGGCACATGTATAGCTGTGTAACAAACCTGCACATTCTGCACGTGTCCCAGAACTTAAAATAAAATTTTAAAAAATTTAAAAAAAGAAAAGCACTGTTCTTTCTAAATAAACTTCTAATAGGAGTCATCCAAACATGAAATTTTGGAGTTAGAGTAACACACTCAGATGTGTGTATTTTAACTTAGTTAAAAAGGCTCAGAATGCCAAAAGTTAGAATATGACAATAGTTTTAACATTAAACACAAGCATAATATGCAACATGCCTTTATATATATTAATCTAAACTGTTACTATTTGCATTATGATATCAATGTGGCTCATTGTGGATTTATTAAGTCTTTTAGTGGCAAGTGGTGATACTACAGTTCGTATATGATCAAAAACATTTGTAAAGGCAGGGAATAGTTCTTCTGAAGAGTTCAGTTTTCAGACCCATAGCAGAGAGCCTGTTACGCTATAATATGTGCTCAATAAATATTTGTTAGATTAATGAATCAGTAAATTACTGGTTCACAGCACTTCATCAATTAACTAAATTTGATTGAAGCACTATGACAAAATTAACTCATTTAATCAACAAAATTGTCCCATATGTTCTTATGCACACTATATAAATGAGACCAGTTTAATTGGAGAGGGCTAACTTTAACAAGATTGTGTATGTCCCAAAAGCATACACGTTGCATCAACCTTCAATTAAAACAGATTATATTCATTATACAATATTCTTTGAATGTTCCAAAGCTTACTCTGTGTTCATTCATTCATATATACATATTAATCTTTTGAATAAAAACCACACACCATGTTCCATTTTATAATTACTGGAACACATTGGTGAGTACAGATAGACATGATCTTTGTTTCCACTTAAGCCCACAGTCTATTGGCAGAGGCGTACTTTAATCAAATAGTCACCCATGTAAATGTAAAGTTACAACTCTAATTACTGCACATGTGGTATGCATAGTGCTCTGAGATTTACAATGAGGAATTCTGGCATTATGCGAATGGTCAAGAATGGTTTGGTTTCCCTGTGAGAAGATAAATAAACTAATTTATTGAGAACAGAAGGCCAATGCTTTCCAAGCAGAGGCAATATTAATATAAATACTTTCCCTGGAAAAAGTGTGCTTGTGAATAGGGCCTGAAGGACTCAGAAACTAGAAAGCAGAGAGAGCATCAGTGTAGAGTGTAGAGAGGTATGCAGAGGTTCAAATAGGCCAAATTTTATAAGGTATGTATTTTCAACATTATCTTTGGTGAAATGGCAAGTCATTAAAAGATTTTAAGCAAAGGAGTTACATGATCAGATTCCTGCTTTAAAAAGAAAACAATGGCTGATAGTCTCCTCCCCATCAGATACAAACCTACTTAGATGTGGAAAGTAATTAATGGTTAGAATCACTCTTTTTAATGTAATTATTTTTGCTCTCCTTTTTACCCATCAGAGAAGGAATTGAGAAATATCTTCATTGATGCTTTAATCACTGGAGAACTGTTTCACTTGATCAATCCTCAGAGTTCGTTCAATGCTATTTACTTTACAATAACAGGAAATCTCCCAAGCATCATTCTTGTATTCTGGGTATAAATTTCATAATTATTAACAAAAATGTTCAAATCCAGGGTCCATCTACCAAAACTGAAAGGTTGCTTTAAAAATGTTTAACAACTATAAAGTTATCAATGGAATCATGAATTAAATTATCTAATAGTAAAATTTAGCAATCAATTTCAAAAAGAATGAAAGGAATGAGACTAGCAACATTTAGAAGATAGTATAAAGAGAGCAATTGTGTGAAACAGCAATTGTCCCTGGACACACTTAATAATTACAAACACTTAAATGCATTGTTGGTTCCAAAATGGCCCCATGTGGAGTGCAGAGAAGAAAAGATATTCATTCTCCAGATAGTATCCTGAATTGTTTTCCAGAAATAAGCTATGTGTATTAATTTATACAATACATTAAAGTTGAATCATGCATATAAAGTTATTTTAAAACATAAAAGCACTATTGTGTTTTTAAAATAAGAATAGGCGATTCCTTGGTCTTTGAACTGATCGAAGTGAATCTACTCATTGAATTGGCTAAATAATGTCCAGCAATTTAAATCAGCTTTCTGCATACCAGTAAAGTGAAATACTTTTTATATTGAACACGTAAAGTGCAGTGTAAAGTCATTGTGTGTTCGTGTCAACCATGCTAGTTTCACATTTCAACTCTGCACTCTTAGGCAGAAGATGACAGAAGTTAAAGTGCTTTGCTTCACTTAAAAATGGGTACTTATTTAAAACTATGTCATAGACTTAATTTGAAAATTAAATGGAACAGTTTACACAAAAACCCTAGACCATAAAAATCATTGATATTAATTATTAATATATTGAGCACATCCCAATACCCATGCATGGTATTTTAAAACTGTTAAGCATATATAGTTTGATAAGGTGTTTTTCATCGTTTAACCCATGTTTTAACATAATTCATGCTGTAACAGTTTGTCTTGGTGACCTGATTTCCTTTATTTTATGACAAAAGCCTTGTGTACCACCTTGTGTTCCTTTTGGCTTTGCCAGCCAGTGGCTTCAAGGTAATAGCTTCTAAATCCAAGCCACCATTCTTAACTGTTTTTTTCTTTTTTTTTCTTTTTTTTTTTTCTTTGAAATTAAAGTCAAGTTTAATCAACAAATCATAATGTATACATTTTTTCTACTATGTGAATGCTCCCTCTGTCTTTGATAATGACTAAGTTATGTAGACTATTCTTATTTTGGTTGTGTTTTTGTTCTATCTATTTCCAGAAAGAATTATATGTGGACTAAGATCGTGTATGTAAATACAGAAACAAATATAAATGCAAACAGACATGAGAATACAGTTCCTAATTCTCATCTCTATCTCTAAATGCCTCCAAGGATGATCTACTTCAGCAGCCACAAAGTTCACATCAATGGGCATATGACATCCTGATAGCCATTGTCCCTTCAGCTGGTCATCTCTTCTCCCAGGCTACTTTAACTTACAGATTGATGGGCCATTTCTCCCTCTCTGGCTTTACCCATCCTTTCTCACTGTCCCATCCCCAAATCTGGAACTTTGTAATCTGGTTTACCTCTTTGCACCTGACACTATCTGTTTCCACTTCTGTGGGTTGGGCCTTCAGTAATTTACTCGAGTTTTTACCTTATATAAGATTGAAGTGTACCTTACATAAGATTGGGTTGCCTGGGACAAACCATCAATTCTGAAGCCAAGTCCTGAAGGAGCCCCCATCAAATTAAGAAGCTGGCTATGCCTGCTGCAAAAAGTAATACATCTTTTCATGCTTTTGTCTGACGTTTAGTCAGAACAGACACACGTCTTCATTGATCTTTAATAAAATGAGACCCTAAAAAAATGAAAATTATTTTCCATTTCTACCAACCAGCAGTGTATTATTTTGTATTGTAAGCTCCATAATTTAGAATACTCAAATAATAGGAATCTATTTCAATAACAAATTCATCCAGTTATTAGAAAGACAAAAGGGATGCACTTTTAAATAAAGATGTGACAGGATTAGAAACCAATAGAAATCATCAGAAATTTGAGGAAAAAAATATATTTTCTTCTCTCAGTTAGCAATTAGACAGCTGTATTTTGCATAAGCTAAAATTGATACCAGGAATACTGTGCTCAAGTTGCTTGAGCTAGAAATAGAATTGAATATAAGTTAGGGTGAAAAGATTCTTCCTGAATGTCCATAAGACCCTCTCACCCATATCTGGCCCATGTTTCTATATTGATGGCTAAGTGAATTTTTTCCCTTTATTGTAAACTGCTTGTCTGGCTTTGTTTTTCTTTCTTTCGTTCTCTTTATTTCTTTCTCTTTCTTTCTTTCTTTTTCTTTCTTTCTTTCTTTCTTTCTTTCTTTCTTTCTTTCTTTCTTTCTTTCTTTCTTTCTTTCTCTTTCTCTCTCTCTTCTTTCTTTCCTTTCCTTTCTTTCTTTCTCTTTCTTTCTTTTTTTTCTTTCTTTCTTTCTTTTTCTCTTTCTTTCTCTATTTTCCTTCTTTCTCTTTCCCTTCCTTCTTCCTTCTTTCTTTCCTCCGTTTTTCCCTCTTCTTTTTTGCTCTTTCTTTCTTCTTTTCTTCTTTGCTTTTACCTTTTCCTTAAATAAGACAAATTTTTAATTGACAAAAAAAAAGTTAGTATTTAAAGCAGATAAAATGAGAAAGGAGGTATATAAAGAGGTAGAGAAAGAGAACTACATGACTTGAATTCATGGATATTTCCTTAGACCTTTCCAACTCTCTAACCATCTATCTAGCTTTTTACTTATCAATATGGCCATGCTTTCTAAATATAATATGTAGGGACCAAGTTAATCTAAATAATAGCCTTTAAATTACATTCTTTGCATTCTTTTAATACACTGAAGTAGTTTAGCTCATGTTTTACTAATCTCCCTGAAAAAAAGATGATCATTTATCTTTGCAATTAGTAAATAAAGGTATTTTTTTGTGGCAATTGGCAATACTATCTAGAATTAACATTTGATATTATGCCCTGATAAAAAGAAGGTATCAAGATCAGCATTGTTTAATTTATAATGTAAATTTTTAGACAAATGAAGAGTGATAAGGAGTACTTATGTTGTTTGGCTTTCATTTCATGAGCTATTTTGGAAAAAAATGAATGCATAAGAAGAGAAATAATAGCGTTTTCTGCCTTCTGAATTAGTTCATATTTTGTAGGTAGATAAGACTGTGATGAGCAACTGGGGGTCTGTATCATGCATTAACGCGAAATCACTCTGAAATCTTGCAAAAACATATACACAGTATGTTGTATGACAAAACTTCCATTAGCATTTTATTGTTAAAATGATACAGCAATTACTCATGCATTCTCAAAGTCCTTTGAGTCACTCCATTTTGAGCAATGTCTTAATAATATATGTAATAGCATTTTACCTGTGGTAGTAATATTATTGATCTTACACCATTAACGTTAGCAGCATTTTTAAGACCCATTACCTGATTGTATAGTAGCCCTGCCTGGCAAAAGCACATCACTTTCTCTGCTAAAGTTTGGCAGACAACAACACAAAAAAAGCAATTTTACCTGCTACAGTGTCTGTCTGCTTGCTTGATAATGTCAATCAATAAATGAATTCACTTTTCTACAGTCTCTGGTAAACAAGATGTCTGCTCCATTTCAGATGCAAACAAAAAGAAAAGAGCCAAGATATGGGCTGGAGGGGCGGTCAAATACAAATGTTTTGGGGGTATTTGGGGTAAGATTGGGGGTCAGGTGGGGAGTGAAGATAGTAAAAATTATATCCTCTAAAGAAAACATTGACTGAATTACCCATGGCAACAGCAGTATGGTAGCCTGGAAGAAATCTTAACAGAGATAGAAGGTGTATTTCTTTCTTAATAGAGTTATGATAGAAAGCCATTTGAACTGAAATACATTTTAAAATATTCAGAGAGAAAATAAACCATTTTACCTGGATAACCAGCTTTCTATCACTTCATCACCCATGTACTATGTATCTTATATCTGCCTAGTGAATATGGGGCATTGGGAAGACAGTATTTTAAAGAAACATTGGGATAATTTAGGGCAATTTTTAAAAAAGTGCAAAGAATTGTAAGGCACTTTAATATAACTACAGAGTCAAACAGAAACATGAGTAGTAATCCTCACCAAACATGCACATTGGATCTGAGTATGAGTAGACAGAGTTAGGCTCATGACATGTGTCTGCTCAGATCCCCAATCTAGAGTTTGTATGAACGCATGGAGAAGTTGGGTTTTGATGAAACTATTTTAATGTACATTTTTTTAAAAAGCAACATGTGTTTACAAATCTTTCGCACCTATAATTTCAGATGTCATAGAGTCAACATCTCCATCTCTTTCCTTGAAGACAGACACTCTCCTTTGATTTCTTCCTTACACAGTTGTGTTCTACAAATTTGGTTTTTCTTTTTCTAAATTATTTAAGATATCTGAGGGTCCCCAAAAAGTAAACGAAAGACATGTTATAAAGAAAAGAAATACAAAGGCAGGTTCATACGGTCAGAAAATTCTTTAACCAAATTTATCACAATGATAATTATATATGTTAACCACTTTTAGAGAATAATATGTGATAGGCACCAGGCTAAGCCTGGAAGCTTTAAAGGTCCTGTCAAGAAAACAGATGGAACACTCAAAAGGGCTTATCTAAAAATAAAGCAAGAACTGTTTACAAAAGCTGAAGGAATTTAAACATTTGGAGGAACGAACAAGGGATGGTAAGACATGAAAGGGCTGCCATGGTGAGAAGTCTTTAACACCCCTGAGACTGGAGAACAAAGGTTGCAGGTATTGGAGGCCAATGTGAGCTAGAGTGATGAATAGATGTTGCCCTTCAGGAGTCTTAGCCTCAGATGAACTCAAACACTGCCAGTGAAAAAAAATCTGACCTTCCTTTCCTCCTTCTCTACCATGTCCTGTAGGTGCTTTGCATTACTGGACTCAACAAGAAGTAAAGGGCACAGGAGGCACATACTATGCAATTGTACAGGTCAGTGTGCTGGTACATGGAGTAGTGAAAGGAAGGGCAGAGAATCTACTGTATATATTTAGGGGAAATTGAGAATAACCTGCATGATGTTTCATGCCAGTTAAATCCTACCACACTCATAAAATTGCCATGTATTACAGTTGAAAATCATCTTGACTCAGAGTAGAAGAGTGACAGCCAAGATCATCGAACTAGTAATTGGTAGTGATGGGCTCAATCACAGCTCTGTTCGATCTCATCACCACACACACACCCCTACAGCCCCATAAAATGTTTCTATTTAAAAGACTAAAAGGGATTGGAGAAACTTCAATTGGACAGAAAATATTCATTGGGTTTGAGAAAGTTTTGGAATAAAGGACTTTACAGTTCATAAACATTTTGAACAGTATTGCAATTGATTTTCACAGCAACACAATTGTCATGTTAGGAAAGGAATTTGATTTCCATTTGTAGACAAGGAACTTCAACTGAAACAGGCCCAGGGGTTTCTTTCCAGTCATACAATCAATGCTAGCAGTTGCACTCAAATCCAGGCTGCCTAAGCTTTAGTCCAGTGGTTCTACCTTAACCGCAACCACACACCATACTATACTATTCAACATGGCTTGTGCATCAAAAGAGGTAGCATTTTATACTCATTACATTAATCTCATGTAGTTATTGCTAATAAATAAATAAACAAATAAAATAGCACACCCATCCCACTGGAGTTGTTTCAAAGAGTTGTAAATTCTATTTTTATAATGTTTATGTGTTTTGATTTGTGGATAATTTCTTGGCCTAAAAAGGAAAATATTAATACATTATTAAATGAACCCACAGTACAACTGGTGATGACCTTTTGAAAACCTGAGATAAGCTGATGAGAGCAGCTCCATGCAAAATAATAAAGGTCATTAACATTTCATCATTTAATTTTCATAATGCAGATGTCAAATAAAGCCTACTTAGTAAAGTGTGAATTTTGAAAAAAGAGATGACACCATGAATTATATCAGTTGAACTGCCACAGTGCATTTTGGTAAATATTCTCTACATTATACAAAATCTGAGGGTTATTTCCCCCAACAAGCAGGAGCTCGAATGAAGAAAATGGCAGTCAGGGTCTATGCTTCCATATGTGAAAAGCTTCTACCCTCAATCTCGCCTGCATCCTGTATCTGACCCAGGGGCACCGTGAGAATACAAACAGCCCCACTATGTTAAATGAAATATTGCTGTATAATAAACCATATTTAATGATTTTAAATAATGATGTTTTATTGTTTCTCACAATTCTATAGGTTGACTGGATTTAGCCGGGCAGTCCTTCACTAATTAACACTCTATTTGGAATGACTCTGCTGGGCTGTGACATTCAAGATGACTTTACTCACTTGTCTGGGACCTGGTTGCTGGTAGCCAGCTGGGAAGCCATGACTTTTTATGTGACTTCTGTTTCCACACGGCTTCTCATCATTTAGTAGAGAAACCTTAGTTTCTTTACATGGTGGTTGGGTTCCAAGACAGCAAAAACTCAGTTCTTGTGGCCTAATCCCAGAACTGGCATGATGTCACTTTGGTCACGTTCTATTGACCAAACAAGTTCTAAGACCAGACATAAATTCATCTCTTGAAGGGAGGAGAGCTATGCCCATGTATGGGTGGGAGGATTGTGGTTGGCCATCTTTGGAGACTATCTTCCATTCCTATCCTGGCCTAAATTTCAAATCTAAGCAAAGGGTAGAGTTTAAATAGATTTCATAGGTTGAGAAATAGAAATACTTTTGGTAAAAGAACAAGATATCATGTAGTCCAGGGCAGAACGTTTTTGTGATTAAAGTAATATGACTTGTTAGAGAGATTCAAAGATGAGACCTGGAAAATATGCCTGACTTGAAATTATCCGGCCTATTATACCTTGATATCTATGAGTCAGAAAATGTATTGAACATGTTCAGCCTAATCCTTTTTTTGCTACTATTAGGACTTATGACTATGCTTGTCATCATAAGATAGTTCAAGTATTCGTACTTCACAAGGGGAAGAGTAAGTTTTTAACATTTATTGATCAAATGTTTTGTGTCACACAATTTCATATATGTTAGCTTATTTAATATTCATGATAACTTAATGAAGTATCAGTATACTCCATTTGTTTGTTCAATTTTTTTTTATAATTCGGAGTTTATTATATTCTAAGCATTATTTTGGGCATAAAAATATGGCAGATAACAAAATAGACAACGATTCAATCTTCCCGAAGCCCACATACAAGTGAAGAGTAAGAATTATTTTAATGTTTGTTCACTGTCTGTTAATTGGCAATCAATATAATAAATAAAATGTATGCATTGAACAAATCCTACAGGATTTCACATTATTCAGGATGATTACATTGTACATTATTCCAGATGAACATAAAAGATATTTGATGAGGTGATATTTGATTATAGTTTGATTTTTCAAAATTAATGAAGCCAAATGCTTTTATCTCACCATTACCCCCCTCTGTCTGATGCCTAGCCTTATAATAAAAATACTGACATTTTTAAGATTAATTTCTCCAGAGTCATTTGTATATCTGTACAAGCTAATAAAATTTGTAACTTCACCTTTTTACAGAATAAATAAAGGTTATAACATAAAACCATATACTCTTTTTTACCCTTGGATTATACAGAGATGTGCTTTACTCTTTTCAAGAAATACATAGTGTACCATGACACAAATGTTTCATAAGCTATGTAACTAGTTGGTAAAATGAAATTTTAGCTGAAATCTTAAGAAAGTGACAGAATACGATATGTGAATACATGAGCAAGAAATAATTCTTTTAAAAGTATAAACAGCAAGCACATGTTTTTTGAGTCAGAATCGATGGTAAGAAGAATACTGAGAAGAGCCATAAGATTAATATAGAGACATTAATGCAGAGTTTTAAGAAATGCTGTTATCCCGGGAACTAGGGACAGAACCGGTTGATCTTGTAGCTTATTTTGGATTTTATTGTGACAAAATAAACACCCATTAGAGAGTTTTGAATATATAACTAACATGCTAGGGTTTACAATTTAAAAGTATTACACTGGGAGTGGGAGGCAAATTGGCAGAATAGAGGGCTCCACCAATCATCTCCCTAGCAAGGACACCAATTTAACAACTATCTACACCGAAAAAAGTACCTTCATAACAATCAGAAATCAGGCGAGCTGTCCTAGTTACTGGTTTTAACGTCATATCATTGAAAGAAACATGGAAGAGCTAGAAAAAAACAGTCTTGGATCGCCAAAGCCATCCCTTCCCCATCCTCTGGCAGTGATGGTGCTGTGCAGAGAGTGTCTCTGGGTGCTGGGGACGGGAGATCACAGCAATTGTGAGGCATTGAACTCACAGCTGTCCTGTTAGAGCAAAAAGGAAAACCAGATGAAACTCAGCTGACACACACCCATGGAGGTAGCATTCAAACTAACCATAGCCAGAAGTTAATCACCAATTCCAGCAGTTGGAACTTAAGTTGGGATTAAGTGCTTTATGCTCTAAATAAACTTAAAAGACATTCTAGGCCCTAAGGACTGTAACTTAGAGGCAAGTCTTACTGGGCCCAGAGACAGTGGACTGAGTGGAGCATGTAACCTACTCTGACACCAGCTAAGGCAGCTAAGGAAGGGCTGACATCACCCCTTCCCTAATTTCAGGCTGCAGAGCTCAGGACTCCAGAAGAGAACTCTTCTTTCCACTTGAAGAGAGGGGAGGGAAGACTTGGGAAGACTTTTTCTTCTATCTTGGATACCAGCTTTGCCACAGCAGGATAGGGCACCATTCAGAATCCTGAGACTCCCCTCCAACCTCCCTGTTCTTCTAGGCCCTAGCTCCCAGACATTTCCTGACACACCGTGGGCCAGAAGGAAACCAGCTGCTTTGAAGGAAAGGACCTGGTCTTGAAAGAACCCATTCATAATCTGCTAACTAAAGAGCTCTTGGATCCTGAATAACCAGCAGCAATATCAAGGTACTATACCAAGGGCCTTGCATGAGCCTCTGAGAATTGCTGGCTTCAGGTTAGACTCCACACAACACCAGCTGGGTGGCTACAGGGCAAAACTTCTTCTGCTTGAGAGAAGTAGAGGAAAAAGTAGAGGAGACTTTGTCTTGAACCTTAGGTACCAGCAGAGTCACAGGTGGATAGAGTACCAAAAAGGCTCTTGGGGTCCCCGATTCCAGGACTTGTTTCTTGGACAGCATCTCTGGACCCGCCCTGGGCCAGAAGGCAACCCATTGCCCTGAAAAGTGTGTCTCAGGCCAGGCAACATCCCACACAAGCTGACTGAAGAGACCCTGGGCCCTAATGGAATATCAGCGATAGTAAGGCAGAACACCCAGCGGTCTGTGGTGGCAGTGGCCATGGGGTGAGGCACTCTGCCTTTGGAAAGGTGAAGAAAGCGTGGAAAAGACTGTGTCTTCTTGTATGAGTGCCAGCTCAACCACAGTACAATAGAATACCAGGTTGCAGGTAGACTTCTAAGGATTTTTACCCTAGTCTGTGACTCCCAGACAACACCTCTGGACCCACCCCAGGCCTGGAGGAACTCACCGCCCTGAAAGGCAAGACACAGACTTGGCTGGCTTTGCCACCCGATGACTGCAAAGCCCCAGGACCTTAAGCAAACATAAGCAGCAGCCAGAGAGTGGTTACAGCAGGCTTTGGTCAAGACCCAGTGCTGTGCTGGCTTCAAGTCTGAGCCCATACAGTCATAGCAGTGTTAGCCCCTGAGGTACTTGTGTCACTCTACCCCCAGTTTTAGTTGGCTCAAAACAGAGAGATCCTCCGTTGTTTGAGATAAAAAAAGGGAAGAGAATAAGAGTTTCTGCCTGGAAATCCAAAGAATTCTCCCAGAACTTGTCCAAGAATATCAAGGTGCTAACTCTGCAAGTCCGCAAGAACCACAGAGTTTCTTGGCTTGGGGTGCCCCCCAAAGCAGGTACACCTCATAACACTCAAGTCCTTTTGAATATCGAGAAATCCTTTCCAAGAAGGATGAGTGCAAATCAGCCCAGACTGAAGACTAAAATAAAAACCTAACTCTTCAATGACTAGACACTGACAAACATCTACAGGCATCAATACCATCGAAGAAAACATGATATTACCACATGAACTACATAAGGCACCAGGGACTAATCCTGGAGAAATAGAGATATATGACTTTCAGATAGAGAATTCAAAATAGCTGTTTTGAGGAAACTCAAAGAAATTCGGATAACACAGAAAAGGAATTCAGAATTCTATCAGATAAATTTAACAAAGAGATTTAAATAATTAAAAAGAATCCAACCCAAATTTTGGAACTGAAAAATGTAATTAGCATGCTGAAGAATACATCAAAGTCTTTTAATAGCAGAATTGATTCAGCAGAAGAAAGAATTAGTGAGCTTAATCACAAGCTATTTGAAAATATATAGTCAGAGGAGACAATTAAAAAAGAATAAAAAACGAAGTCTTAAAACATTCAAAAATATTGAAATAATATTAAGCATCTGCTTTGACCACAGTGAAATACAACTAGAAATTAATAACAAGAGGAACTTTAATAGCTGTACAAACACATGAAAATTAAACAACATGCTCTTCAATGACCAGTGAGTCAATAAAGAAATTAAAGAGAAAACTGAAAAATGTCTTGAAACAAATAATAATGGAAAAACAACATACTATACTATGGGATACAGCAAAAGCAGTACTCAGAAGGAAGTTCATAGCTATAAGTGTCTGTATCAAAAACAGAAAAAAACTTAGAATAAACAATCTAATGATGCATCTTAAATAACTATGAAAAGAAATCATAAAGATCAGAGCAAAAATAAATGAAATAGAAATGAAGAAAACAATACAAAAGATCAATGAAATAAAAAGTTGGTTTTTTGAAAAGTTAAACACAATTGACAAACCTTCAGCCAGACAAAGAAAAAGAGAGAGAAGATACAAATAAATAAAACTGTATATGAAAAAGTAGACATTACAACTGATACTCCAGCAATTAAAAGGATCATTAGAGGATACTGTAAACACCTTTATGATAATATATTGGAAAACCTGAAACAAGTGGACAAATTTGTAGACACGTACAACCTACTAAGATTGAACCAGGAAGAAGTTCAAAACACATGAACAGACGATAACAAATGATGAAATCAAAGCCATAACAAAAAGTTTCTCAGTAAAGAAAAGGGCAGGACTCAGTGGCTTCACTGCTGAATTCTACCAAACATTTAAAGAAAATTAATACCAATCCCACTCAAACTACTCTGAAAAATAGAGGTGGGGGGCAACTTCCATATTCATTGTGTGAGGTCAGTATTGCCTTGATATCAAAATCATACAGAGACATCCAAAAAAAGAAAACTAAAGACCATTATCTCTGATGAATATCGATGCAAAAATCTTCAACAAAATACTAGCAAACTGAATTCAGCAATATATTAGAAAGATCATTTGTCATGGCCAAGTAAAATTTATAATCCCTGGGATACAAGGATGGTTCAAAATATGCAAATCAATCAATGTGATACATAATGTCAACAGAATAAATGATAAAAACTGTATGATTGTTTCAACTGATGCTGAAAAAACATTGAATAAAATTTAATATCCCTTCATGATAAAAATCCTCAATAAACTGTGTATAGAATGAACATATCAACATAATAAAAGCCATATGCAACAGAACCACAACTAATATTATATTAAATGGGGGGAAAACTGAAAGACTTTCCTCTAAGATCTGGAACACAATAAGGGTTTATTTTATTTTTATTTTATTTTTATTTTTTAGAAGGAATCTCTGTCACTGAGGCTGGAGTGCAGTGGCACCAACTCGGCTTACTGCAACCTTTGCCTCCGGGGCTCAAGCAATCCTCACACCTCAGCTTCCCAATAGCTGGGACCACAGGTGCCACCTGGCTAATTTTTTATACTTTTGGTAGAGATGGGGTGATTGTCAGTAGTTACAAAGTTAAGATAATGGAATATAAAATAGTATTTGCAAGCCTCATGATGGTATTTGCAAGCCTCATGTTGCCCGGGCTGGTCTTGAACTCCTGAGCTCAAGTGATACACCTGCCTCTGCCTCCCAAAGTGCTGGGATTATAGGCATGAACCACTTTGCCCGACCAGGATGCTCACTTTCACCACTGCTTTTCAAGATAGTACTGGAAGTCCTAGCTAAGTAAATCAGATAAGAGAAAGAAATAAAAGGCATCCATATTGAAAAAGAGGAATTCTGTTAACAGAATTAAGTGCAAAAAGAATATGATCATTTATATAGATGCAAGAAAGGCATTTGACAATATTCAATATCTTTTTATGAAAAAACTCTCAACAAATTAAGTATAGAGGGTACATACATCAACACAATAAAATCCAGATATGAAAAATCCATAGCTAATATGATATTGAATGGGGGAAATTTGAAAACTTTCACCCTAAGGTCTGGAGCAAGACAAGGGTGCCTCTTTTCATCACTTGCATTCAAAATAAAAGGTATCCAACTTGGAAAGGAGAAAGTCAAACTATTCCTGTTTGCAGGTGACATAATCATATACACAGAAAACCATAAAGATTTCACAAAAATATTCAAACTAATAAACAAATTCAGTAAAGTTGTAGGACCACAAAGACAACATATAAAAATCAGAAGCATTTCCATATGCTAGTAGTGAACTAACTGAAAAATAGATCAAGGAAATAATTCTATTTACTACAGCTACACACACAAAAATATACCTAGGAATAAATTTAACCAAGAAGGTAAGAGGTATCTTTTTTGAAAACTATAAAACATCAATGAAATAAATTAAAGAGGACACAAATAAATGGAAGATATCACACGTCCATGAATTAAAAGAGTTAATATTGTTTAAATGTCCATACTACCCAAAGTGCCCTACAGATTCAATGCAATCCCTATGAAAATACAAATGTCAATCTTTTCAGAAAAAAAAAATCGAACAGAAACCAATGTGACCTACAGATTAAATGCAATCCCTACTAAAATACAAATGTCAATCTTCTCAGAAATTAAAAAAAGAATCTAAAATTTGTCTAAAGTCACGAAAGAACCGAAATAGCAAAAAAAAAAAAAAAAAAAAAAAAAACCTTGGGAACAAAAACCCAAAAAACTGGAGGCATCATATTACCCAACCTCAAAATATACTACAAAGCTATAGTAACAAAAATGCTGTGGTATTGGCATAAAAACTGACACATAGACCAATGAAACAGAATTGAAAGCCCAGAAATAAACCCATGTATTTACAGCTGACTGATTTTTGAAAAACTTGCTAATAACACACATTAAGGAAAGGGCAGTATCTTCAATAAACAGTGCTGAGAAAAGTCGAGGTCCACATGCAGAACAATCAAATATTCCATTCACAATGTATAAAAATAAACTCAAAATGTATTAAAAGATAAATGTAAGACCTAACGCTATGAAATTACTAGAAGAAAACATGGGGAAAATTCTTCTTGACATTAGAAAGGGTAATCACTTTTTGGATATGACTTCAAAAGCACAGGCAACTAAAACAAAAATAGACAGAATGATATCAAATTAAAAAGCATGTTTTAGCAAAAGAAAAAATCAACAGAGTGAAAAGACAACCTACAGAACAGGAGAAAATATTTACAAATTGTACATCTGCCAAGGGATTAAATCCCAGAATACATAAGAAACACTAAGAATTCAAGAGCGACATTAAAAAAAAAAAAAATCCAACGAGAAAATGAAAAATGGCAAATCACCTCAATAAATGTTTCTCAAAAGAAGACATACATATGGCAAACAGATGTATAAAAAAACGGCCAACATCACTAATCATTAGGGAAACACAAATCAAACCCACTATGAGATATTACCTTAGTCCAGTTAGAATGGCTATTATCAAAAAGACAAAAGGTAAGAAGTGTTGGTGAAGATGTGAAGAAAAAGGAACCTTTACATCCTGTTGTTGGAAATGTAAATTAGTACAATCATTACGAAAAATAGTATAAAAGTTCCTTGAAAAATTATAATAGTACCACCATATGTTCTATCAATGCCACTACTGAGTAAATATCCAAAGAAAATGAAATCAGCATGTGGAAGAGATATCTGCACTTCCATGTTTAATCAAGGACTATTCACAATAGCCAAATATGGAATCAACCTAAGTGTCTATTAATGGATGAGTAGATAAAGAAAATGTAATATATATACATAATGGAATACTATTAATCCATGAAAAATGATGAAATTTTGTCATTTGTGACAATATGGATGAGCCTGGAAGACCTTAAGTGAAATAAGCCATACACAGAAAGAAAAATGTCTTTTTTACCCTTGTGTGGATTCTAAAAAGTTGACCTCAAAGAAGTAGAGAATAGAACAATAATTACCAGAGAGTGGTGAGGGGCACAGAAAGGGAGAAATGGGAATAGACTGATAGATTGCCCAACACATCTAAAGTTACAATTACATAGGAGGAATTAGTTCCAGGTGTCTTATTGCACAATAGGGTGACTATAATTAACAATGATGTGTCAAATATGTCAAAACAGCTAGAAGAGAGGATTTTGAATGTTTTCACTACAAAGTAAAGATAAATGTTTGAGGTGATGGATATCCCAATTATTCTGATTTGATCATTGCACAATGCGTATATGTAAGGAAATGTCACATTATACCCCATAAATATGTACAGTTATTATGTCAGGTAAAATTTAAAACATATTTTCACACATATTAAAAATAGTTTATAAATATATAAATAAATTTAATTGTGCAATACTTTATATCAAAATGCACATAAACTGAGATAAAATGTATTAAGCTGTTAACAATCTCTAAAAATTATATTATGAATAATTCATATTTTTCTCCTTATATATGTATCTATTTTTCCAAATTATTTACTATTTTTAACCATAGCAAACATTATTTTTAAAGTGCAATAAGTAAAAAGACTCATTTTCTAAAGGACATAAGAAAATGTTAATTCATATTAAAATGATATCATAGCTCTCTTTTTCATGCTGGTGAAATTCCAAGAACACAGATACAGGAATATACTAGTTCTACAAGGGGAAATAAAGTTAAATTGCTTTGCAGAAGGGTTCTACGTTTCTTTAGTATAAAAAGCTACAATAAAATTATGTGAAATAAAGGAAAAAACCTTCAGACCATTCATATTCCTAGACCAATTTGAAAAGGTTACAAAAGTTATGCACAAAGATTTCTATTGTGCCATTAGCTAAAAATGCAAATAAATTAAGAAGAGATGATAAATAATAGCATGATTATTATTCCTTATTAATAGATACTCCTTATTGTAAGGCACTTTTGAATAATAAAAATATACTAAACCCACATTTTAATATATTTATTTGAAACATTTCTCAGAAAAATGGATTATTTTATATTTTCATCTTCACTCCAAGTTCTTTACATAAAAAAAAAAAAAGTCTGCGTCTCTTGGTTTAGTCTGGGACTCATTGGCAATGGAAAAGAAGGGTCAGTGGTCCTACATTCTCTCCATTCTTAGAGAATCAGACCTATGTCAGGCTGCTGCTGAAAGCAGTGTTGGGCTGAGATCTAGCAGAGAATTATGCCTTATTGCCGGTCTTTTTTACTATGAACCAATGAGAAAAACGATATTCAATGAGAAATACTTTTAGCGTGGGTATCAACTAGTCCGAGAATGGATGTTAGGCCCATAGGGAAGCATAGGAAATAAGCAGCTACTAACATTTGAAATCCTTTGCTATCCCATGCAAAGTTGCATTCGGGTACAACCTCTCTCACTTAGGTGAAGTGAGGAAAAACGTGGGACATTGTAGTGCTTCCTGCTGGTAGCAGGGAGTGATCATTTCCAATCTGTAGAAAGCTCCTTGGGTTAGTCATCAAACAGTAGCGCTTATCTCCACAGAAATTTTCATGGCTCATTGTTTAAAAAAAAAAAATTAAATGAAGACTAAATCAAATGCAAGATAACAGCATCAAAAGAGATCAATAATAAGGACATAGAATCTTTGGACAACACTTTAGACCAAATAGACCTAACAGGCAAATACAGAACATTGTACCCAACAGCAGCAGAATACACTTTCTCCTCAAGTGCACATTGAACAGTCTTCACATGTTTGGTCACACAACAAATCTTAAGAAATTTAAGAAGGTTGAAATCACACCACATATATTTTTCAAATGCAATGGCATGAAAATAGAAATTAATGACAAGGAAATCTGAAAAATTAACAAATGTGGAAATGAAACAATGCACTCTTGAACAGCCAATGGGTAATAGAAATGAAAAGAGAGTTTAGGAATTAGAAACTATCTTGAGACCGATGAACATAAACACAGAACATATTAAAACTTCAGGCATGAGACAAAATTATAACTAAGGGGGAAGTTTATAGTGAAAAGCCTTTTACTTATATTTTTGAAAAACTGAAATAACCAAACTTTACATCTCAAGGAACTAGAAAACAAACATATGATAAAAACCTTATCATCACTGGTCATTAGAGAAATGCAAATGAAAACCACAATACCATCTCACGCCAGTTGGAACTACAATCTTTAAAAAGTCAGGAAACAACAGATGCTGGAGAAGATGTGGAGAAATAGGAACGCTTTTACACTCTTGGTGGGTGTATAAATTAGTTCAACTCTTGTGGAAGACAGTGTGATGGTTTCTCAAGGATCTAGAACCAGAAATACCATTTGACCCAGCAATCCCATTACTGGGAATATACCCAAAGGATTATCAATCATTCTACTATAAAGACACATCCACACGTATGTTCATTGCAGCGCTATTTGCAATAGCAAAGACTTGGAATTCCCATCCAAATGCCCATCAGTGATAGACTGGATAAAGAAAATGTGGCACATATACATCATGGAATACTATGCAGCCATAAAAAAGATGAGTTCATGTCCTTTGCAGGGACATGGACGAAGCTGGAAACCATCATTCTCAGAAAATTAGCACAAGAACAGAAAACCAAACACCGCATGTTCTCACTTATAAGTGGGAGCTGAATGAGGAGAACACATGGACACAGGGAGGGGAATATCACACACTGCGGCCTATCGGGGAATAGGGGCTAGGGGAAGGATAGCATTAGGAGAAATACCTAATGTAGGTGACGGGTTGATGGGTGCAGCAGTTACGTGTTCCTTAGAAAAATTGAAAAGCAAGATAGTATTGCTATTTTTGTTGTTGCTGTTATGGTTTTGTTATTGTTAAGTAGACAGGTTCTCTTTGAAGAGTTTTAAATACCATTTTCTCAATTAATCCCCACATCAGCACTAAGACAAAAGTAGAGATGAGAAGATTAAACTTAGAAAGACTATGCACAGTTCCCAAAGCTATAATTCTAAGAAGACTAAAAGCTAGATTTCTAACTCAGTTCATCTAATGCCATAGCCCTAATTCTTTTTTTTTTTTTCTTTGAGACAGGGTCTTGCTCTGTCACCCAGGCTGGAGTGCAGTGGTGCAATCTTGCAGAATCCTCTAATTTTTAACAGCAGTGTTCTATCATGTTACCTGCAATCTCTAGTATGAAAGTATAAATATTTCTTGTCAAATGAAAATAATATGGACTTTCATGCAAAAATCAAATGAATACAGATCTTTTCTGTGTAAAACACCGAGGAAACTAGTGAAAGAAGGAAAGCCAAAGATGAAAAGTGGCAATGTAAAAGAATAAGGGGATTCCATATCCAAAGGACTACGAGAACTTTTTCAACCTGGCAGTTGGTAAATATTCAAAAGTAACCATGCATCATGCCGCACATCCACTTACAATGTAAATACCCAACATAAATAAATAAATCCCTATCATTATTAAATCACAATGATCAGCATGATTCTCGTAAATCTTAATAATAAAATGAATCTAATAAGTGTCTCTGATTAATAAATCTATAATTAAATAATAGAATCCTCCTCTAAAGTACTCTTATATAATATGTTTTTATTGAGGGATTTTTCAAATGCTTAAAGATGTGTTTCTCCACAATCCCTCTGGAAAGCATGACAGATTTATACATATGTATCTATTTTTCTCTTTTTCCTTGGCATGAAGAGAGAATAAAATTTCTTCTGACTGCATAATTCTTTATTTTAGGATCTGCACTTAAAAAGTACCTACTATACAAGTCTGCATATTTCATTGTATTTAAATTCTTTGAACATCAATTTCTTCATCTGCAAAGCAAGGTTGATATTTCTCATAGCCGCATTGATTCTTTCGGTTATTTAAAAATAGAGTTTGAGGAGCAACTATGGGAGAGACATTCTTTTCATACTGAGAAAGAAAGTGAGGTCTCTGCCTGCTTGGAATTTGTATTTTATTAGGAACAGACAGGTTTTCTTGTTTTTACATTTTTTAAATATCACTTTATAATTTGGTGTTTGATATCCAATGGTAAAATAGGTATTCACATAATTGAAATATATTGAAGTGACAAAGAGTGACTGAGTGAATAGGGGACTACTCTAGACCAGGTGGCCCAAGAAGAATTCTATAGGGGATATAATTTAAAGCAAGATCTTAATGATAAGAAGACATCAACCAAGCAGTGTTAGGGAAAATTCCATTCCAGGAGGAAGGAGGAGATAATAGGTCTTGAGCAAAAACCAGTTAACAAGAGAATAAAGTCTGAAGCCCAGTAAGTGTAGGGAAAAGTACTGAGAAGATACTGGGGAAATATATGCAACATGAAATACATATAATTTTGTTTTGGTCAAGGTAAGGGGTTTATATTTTAGTGTAAATGTTGTGAAAAGGCTTTGGATGACTTTTAGCAGAATTCAAAATCTACAATAATTTACTTGCACAAGTCATAGTCATTTTTTATATTTGCTCTCTGATACTTGTCATGCACTTTCTGTCCTGGGGTGTACGGAGAGGGTGCCTTGAGAACTACATTTTCTAGATGCCCTTGTCAATTGATTTCCAATTAATTCTGCACAATGGAAGGCACTGACAGGAGTTTGGAGTGTCAGGCAAGGCGAAAAGCCTGCATAGCTTCTCTCTTCCTCTATGCTGAGTAGAATATCCTTCAGAAGTGACTGCAATCCTTCAATTGCCTACAGACCAGCCCCTTTCTCCATTGTCGCATCGATGCCAAATGTCTTCTGCTACTCAACTCGGGTCACTTCACCTTCTCTTTTTGTCCCCACAAGCTGTAAAGATAATAGTGGCTGCCTGTTGGTGTTAATCTCTTGGTTGTCTCATTGATTCACTTTATCCTTTCCACCTTTCTAATTCCTTTGTAGAGAGGATTGAATGTTAAATACTCTCTGTTGATCTAGTGTAGATTATCTTTCCTGAATATTTCACTGCTCATGGTCAAGACAAGTAAGCATGAAGATAGTAAAATCTTATTTTCTTTAGAATCTACAGCATACTTTAGAGTCTTTGCTCTTAATTTACTATTAACTTGGTGACAGCAGTGTTTACAAATTGTTGGTTTTCTCATTTATTTCCTCAACCAGAATTTTCGGTCTCCAGAAGCATACTCTTAGGTATCTATCTCTGTGTCCCTAGAACCTAACTAAGTGCCATTCAACAATCAGATATTGATAATTGAACGACTTGTCATATTGTGACTCCCAAGAATTTCCAATTATTAGACCAGATGTCTGGTATAGCCATCTACTTTTGAAACTGTTTCTGATAACATGAAGCCCTTGCCAAGTGTCTGTCTACATCAGACAAAGACACAGAAGTTCTCTTCCTCAACCCCAATGGGAAGTCTGATTACTTGCTACTTTGAACAAAGTCCTGAGTCCAGAGACTCAATTGTTGTGTGTCATTTAACATATTAAACTCCTCCATTCCCCATTATTGAAAATCACACACCTATTGAATACAAGAATACAAGGAAATACCAAATATTAATACTTCTATTAATGAATTCAATGTGTCCCTTCGAAATCTGTATGTTGAAGTCCTAAATGCCAGTGGGACGGTATTAGGAGGTGGAGCCATTGGGAGATAATTAGGCTCAGATAAGATGATGAAGGTGAAACCCCCATGATGAGATTAGCACTCTTAAAAGAAGTTGGAGAAATACCAGAGCTTCCTTTCTCACATGTGAGGGTCCAGTGAGAACTTGGCCATCTATAAGCCAGGAAGCAGACTCTAACCAAGAACTGAATCTACCAGTATCTTAATATTGAATGATCCAACATCCAGAATTGTGAGAAATAAATATCTGTTGTTTAAGTGACCCAATGTATGGTATTTTTGTTAGAGCATCCCCAAACTAAGATTCTCTAAAATTTGGTTTGGACACAGCGCTATACCTTAAAATGTTTTGGTTAAGCTTAAATTGTTGGAAAGAATATCACAATGATCAACAATGCAGATAGATCTGAACTGGCAATGCAAGAAGAGGTAGGTGCATCTACGGTTCATCGAGAGTGTTTTAAGCATCTGTGATGATAATAACACTAATTTTAACATTTACTACCACTTGGGAAAATATTTTATGCTAAAGATAATGTTAATAGTTATGTATCTATTAGATATTCAGCCCACAATGGTTTATAAACTTGCTACGTTCATGAGAGAATTATTGAAAGTTAACTATAATAGAAAATTGTTTTACAGCAAGTTATAGATGGTTTAGAGAGACTTATTTCCAACATGTTTTGGCTTTCATTTTTTGGATACTTTCTATAGTTTATATGTATCAAACTTGGATCTAGTTTATCCAAGCATTATTTCAAGCTGTGTATAAATATTTGATATCAATATTCTAAAACAACATAGATGGTGCTTGTATAAATTTTTAAAAGAAATTTTGGTTTATAAAACAAGCTCAAGTGCAGATTTTTCCTCCTGAAATAGAGATAATTTCTTCTTGAAGACAGAACTCAATTGAGAGAGAGAGAGACAGAGAAAAAGAGGCAGAGAGAGACAGAGGTGGAGAGAAAGGGAGACAATATATTCATCATTTTATTATGGTTAATATTACATTAGATATAACCATATATATTTATAATTATTAATATGCAATATGACAGAGTCAATGCAAGCAAAATAAATCCATGGGCATATTTTGATAGAGGATAGCCTGAGGGAAACATTCTTATACTTGTAGGATTGGCTGATAGACGCTGCAAAATGAGACCACATTTAACCAGTTTAGTAATGATTTCTCTCTTTTTGTCTTTGTCTTTCTCTGCTTCTGTGTTTGTCCCTTTCTAGTCTTCCAAAACTTCTTCTGCAATACTTGTTTTAGCTAAAAAGTAAAAATAGACTATTAACTTCAACAATTATAGTTCCTCAACTCCTCCAACATAGTTAAGGCTTTTCCAAATTACAGATCAAGACATACTCTCTAATTAAATACTAATTGACTTTGACAACTGCAAGTCAGCAAACACAGATGCCTCAAACTTGTGACTTACTATATTCAACAAAACGGTGATTGCCACCTTTTAAACACATTAGTCACAGAGCATTTTCCCTTTAATTGTGAAATATCAAGTCAACAGGAAGTGCTTATATTAAAACACCAGCAAAGATTTTAAAACTTCTCAAGGAGATGAACACTCAAGCCATTAAAGACAAAATGCCCTATCAACGTGAATGACAATAATAGCTTGGCACATCCATTAGTACATTAATACTATACGAAGCCATTACATTGTTTCCATATATCTATTAATACTCTGTTTCTACATATCTATTAATATAATTAGTGATAATATGGAAAGCATTAAATATTTTGAAACTTGCAAAAAGAAAATTTAAGAAGAGTGTTTTTGAGAATTAGCATGGCATTTTCTCCACCTCTTCTTGTCCAATGGCAATAACAAGACATTGGCCAGGGACTACCATCCCAAAGATGAATGTAACTATTATTTGCACAATCAATCAAATAGCCTGAAAGTTGAGCTGATAAACATATTGTCCAAGATTAGGGTTCTAGTTTTAGGATTAATGTTTGGGTTGGGTTTCCTTACTATCTTAATCATTTGTTTTCATTGTAACTTGAAACTCCTTGAACTCCCATTTCTTACAAAATAAAGCAGATGATAACATCTGTCTCACTGAGTAATTATTACAATTTAAAACGTCAATTTAGAGTTTAGCTCATTGCCTAGAATGTTGGAAGCTCCTTCTATATCAACTTTTTGTAGTATTATTACCTTTTAAAGTTCACACAATGATTTCCAATGGAGTAGACTTACATTTCCATTTTGTAGAAAAGGAGAACTGAATTTGGCCCGTGGATACACAGTCCATAGGTATTTGGGGCTAGATTTTAAAAAGGGTCATTATCTGGTAGTTCACATATTGTCATAGTTAGCTACTTAGCACAGTGCCTGACAAAATAAACTTATAGCAACTTCAAAAACAGTAAAATAGCATCAATATTTTTATTGCTTCAATGTGTGTCTTTTTCTCTCTTTTGACGCCTGCCTTTTATAACAGTGTGTTAGACCATGTGGAAAGGCAAAAGAAGAGTACAAAGGAGATGGAGACCCAGCAGACAAGGTATTTATACCAAGTGGCTGAGATCTGACAATAGTTTAATCTCTGATTTCAGTTTTATCAGAGATGTTAAAGCTGAAAAAGCTGTGCTGGACGTCAGATCAGTGAGGCGGTTCTGTTGCTCTAAATCTGGCTTATGATCATTTGCCTCATTGGTGGTTTGGTTTCCTAAAGTGGAAAAATGTAGGACTTTCCCTCTGTGCTTGATTTTGGCCCTTGTTCTTGACTTTGACCCACTACTTACCACACTTCAGTTCTTGAAATTGTTTCAATCTGACACTAAGAGAGTTGAAGGGCAAAGTGAGATTCAAGAACTGTCAAAGTCAGTCCAACATAAAAGGGCATTTTGGCTTCTACTCCTCTAGTATTAGCCCACAACAGGTGTCCAATTTTGATTTTTCTATATCCTACTCCAGAGCCAGTGCACAGAAGTCAGACTTCTGTCTTCATTTTTACATGTTACTTGGTTTGACGACGAATGTCTTGCAGCATTGCACTCAATCATAAATTGTTTATTTTTCTACACCCCTGCCAAAGGAAAACAAACAAACAAACAAAATAGCCCTGAAGCACATCTGTATGTTTTTCTTTCCAAATTTGGAGAAGTTTAAAATAAATTAGAAAGGAAACATAACTGGTTGTGGCAGATGGTGATATTCCATTTTATTAGATGCATTTTTCCTCTTTTTCAGAACTAGGTGGATAATGTAATTCAGCAGGCAGTCTTAGGTAATTCAAAGAGTCAATATAGTCAAATCAACTCCTCAGCAAATCAATGTGTGACAACTGCTCTCTTATAAATTGTCTCCACACTTCATAAGGTACATCTCTGGCATAAAGCATAAGGGAGTTTTGTGACGTAGTTAGATAACAATGTAGCTTGCAGGTATTTTCTTTTCATAATTGCAATTTAAATGCATGGCTAGAAGCTGGCATTTTCTAGTTGTAAAGAGGCTGTCTGGTGTCTTTCTGGCTTAGATATGTGAATCTGACCCCTGCTCCCCGCCACTCTTGTTCAGAATCCTTATTCTTTCGTATGTCACCCTCTGAGGTAGCATGAGAAGAAAGTTCAGAGGAAAGGTCATATTCTGGGCGGACAGCTTGCATCTGTCTGAAAGGGAACTTCATTTGTTTCCACTTTATGCTATTTTATTTGAAAAGGGGTGTTTAAGTGATATTTGCTTGCTTCTTGCTCTACTAGTGAGAAAAATTACAGACCGTAAACAGGTCAGGGGAAGCTCTCAAAGATTTTCTTCCTAAGAAATAGTTCCAAATTCTTTTATTTGAAAATAGTTCTCAAATTTTATTTTTCTTGATAAATAACAAGACTTTTTTTTTCTGTTGTGAACCATACCTTATTGATGAAATTACTAAATCAGTATTTCAATGGGATTTTTAAATAAATTTATGAATACAAATAAGACCAACTAACATGTTAGAAAATGGTAATTTAATACCAACCATTAAAGCAGACAAACTGAAATATAAATACTAATATATCATTGCTGACAATACATCTTTACACAATCTTTTCAGAGAACATTTGAGGAGTATTTGCCAAGTTTCAAGAGCACACAGCATTTATAGTAGCAATACTGCAGAAACATATTTATTTTATAAACATATTTTTTCATCTGTGACACTAAATGTATATGAATATTTATTGTGGCATTGTTTGTAATTTTATCTATAGATGAACATTTAGATTGTTTTTAAGTTTTCTACTATTTAAACAAAATATGGAACATTAAACAATAGTGTACTAAATGGCCTATAAAAATAATATATATCTAGATGCACTGACAAATAAAGATGATTTCATACTTATAAAACCTAAAAAAGATAAAATTGTATAGGATGATGTCTTAAAAAGCACCCTGTTAAATTAAATTATTTGGGCTAAGTGTCTGATTCCATTTACTAGTTATCTGATCATGTACAACTCATCCAATGTCTTTGAACTTCAGATTCTTCCTCTGTTTGTGTAACTCAGAATAATTACAGTAGGTAGATTTTATATAACTTAGAAGATTTAACAGTGAAAAGTAGGATGAGAATGTGAAGGGGAATTTTCTTTCTTCTTATATAATAATTAAAATGCTAAAATTAAATATTTCTGAATTGCAAGATTGTGTTTATAATATTCAAAACAAAATTTACAAAAGGTACATTACACAACAAACAATTATTATACAGTGATATTTGATTGATTAATTAATTAATATATAAACTATATTTTTAATAGTTTGAAACACTATATATACTCCACATTCCAAGCACTGTGTTTGATGCTGAGGATACTAACTATAATGCTCTCACCAGATCCTTCTTTTTGTAATTAAGAGCTTCTTGTTTGCTGGGCACAGTGGCTCACACCTGTCATCCCAGAAATTTGGGAGGCCAAGGTGGGCAGATCACTTGAGGTCAGGAGTTCGAGAGCAGTCTGGCCAACATGGTAAAACCCCATCTCCACTAAAAATACAAAAATTAGCCGGGTATGGTTGCAGGCACCTATAATCCCAGCCTAGGTGACAGAGCGAGACTTTATCTCAAAAGAAAAGACAAAAGAGCTGATTGCATTTTTGTTAAATATACTGGATTCCCATCCCATTCGATGAATGAGACAAAACTAGTACAAACCTTTTTCATGGATTTAAACAATACGCTAAAATTACAGATTTCAAATGTCAACAAATGTAAAAATTTAAAGAAGGGCATTAGACATTGTGAATTTTAAACAATGACAACAATACCAACAATACTAATGATGATACAGTGTTTGTGACTAAGAAACTTTGCAATAAGTATTAGCTGAGTAACTTAACTCATTTAGCCTTTACAACAATAACTTAGGAGCAGCTGTTGCTATTCCCATTTGATGCATATGAAATCTGGGGTGAGGAGCTATTAAGTCACACAAATATAAGTAGCCACATACGGAGATACTAAATTCAGATATTGCCTACTTTAACTGCTATACTGTAGAGTCTCACAGCAGTTTTGTTACTCTAATTATTTAAATGACTGTACATATTATTTCAGAAAGAATTATATTTGTACGTAGACCCATATGTTAGAACATTTTATTCCTAAGGAAGTATCATAACATAACTGATTTCAATTTGACCTATAAACCAATACTAAAATCATATTCATGTAACCAACTATAAGAATATTAATAATATAGTCTAGCATCAACAACAAATTACACTTGCTAGAATATGAAAATATCAAAAAAAAGAAAAAAAATCATTATCCAGTTGGAAGTTTATAGCAGTAATTGAAAGCAACCTAATTTTAATTATATTGAAAGATTTTCATCTACAACAAGTGTCTGAAGACAATAAATCAGATTATTCAGAAGCCTCAATAAAAAGATGTGTTCCTTAACTACTAGGAAGGAAAAATATCAAAAACAGCATAGATTAGGAGGCACATTTTCCAGGACCTGTATTTTACAGGCAGTTGGGTTTATGGATTACAAGAAATAATAGCAGAACAGAGCCTTCATTAATAGAAGTGGAATATATAGATGATGATTCTA
Organism: Macaca fascicularis; assembly: GCF_037993035.2. Taxonomy (NCBI): domain Eukaryota; kingdom Metazoa; phylum Chordata; class Mammalia; order Primates; family Cercopithecidae; genus Macaca; species Macaca fascicularis. Next base: position 57,531,175 of record NC_088394.1, read on the forward strand.
TTTATTTATTAATTTATTAATCCATTTACTCATTCATGATTCATCTACTTATTCAGTATGTATTTAACATGTAATTGGTACCTGGTTGGCACTGGGCTAATTGCTGCAGAAAGAGCTGGAAATAAAATTCATTCACAGTTACACCGTCACTAGACTGCAATCTCCCCAAGAAGGACTTTTGGATTTTGTATTTGTGTCAATGAGTTTGAGTCTATCAGGCATGGTCTTGATATAAAAAGATGGCACACTCAAATTAGATAACATGAGAAGAACATAAGAAGAGGCTATTTTTAAAGGCTCCAAGTAGCATTAAAAAAATAATAATAAAGGATGGTACCATGCTTTAGAGCATGTAACATTGGAAAGATACTATCTCCTCTAGGCTTGATGGAGCAGAAAGAAGGAATATTTATCAGAATGCTGACAGAAGCAGATTGGAGAGGGTCATTCAAGTTATGGCCATCAGCAGAAGGAAATAGCCAAATTAAGGTATTATAGCAGAAAAGCCATCTGGGGAATAAATTAAAAACTCCACTCTCCTATTACCTTCCATTTTCATACGGTGCTTGCTCACACAGCTTGCATTGATCTATCTCAACCACAATTTAGAGCATGGGAGAACCCGGTGATGCACTGCATTGAAGTTGGCCTTCAGGGGCATACAACAAGGGAAAGATGAGTGAAGATTGTTTCTGGAATTGGAGGGCTGAATGGATGAAATCTAACACATGGACGAAGACATGTAAATACATAAATGTTTTTATTATTTTTTTTTTATACTTTAAGTTCTAGGGTACATGTGCACAACGTGGAGGTTTGTTACATATGTATACATGTACCGTGTTGGTGTGCTGCACCCATCAACTCGTCATTTACATTAGGTATATCTCCTAATGCTATCCCTCCCCACTACCCCCTCCCCACCATAGGACCCAGTGTGTGATGTTCCCCTTCCTGTGTCCAAGTGATCTCATTGATTTTAAAAGTCCTTACATGCATTCAGGGAGACAACAATTTCCACCCCCACCCCGATGATCCACACTCGATTTTCGGGGATACACATAACAAGCTAGAGTAATACAAATGAAAAAAAAAAGTGTTTTTCTTATCTTTGAGCTGTATTATTAATGACCTTTTTCAGCACAACTGTGATTATGACCCCTGATTAGAAAGATCTAGATTTGGTTTGTTGAAGTTTCGACAAATATCTTATCAATTCTTTCTTTCTTTTTTTTTGATCAAATACTTGAAAAAACTTTTATTTTAAGTTCAGGGGTACATGTGCAGGTTTGTTACATAGGTAAACGTGTGTTATGGGGGTTTGTTGTACAGATTATTTAATCACCCAGGTATTAAGCCTAGTACTGATTTATTATTTTTCCTGATTCACTCCCTTCTCCCAACCTCATGCTCTGATAGGCCACAGCATGTGTTGTTCCCCTCTAAGTGTCCATGTGTCCTCAACTTTGAGCTCCCACTTGTTAGTGAGAACCTGTAGTATTTGCTTTTCTGTTCCAGGGTTAGTTTGTTAAGGATAATGGCCTGTAACTCCCCTCATATCCCTGAGAAGGACATGATCTCATTCTTTTTTATGGCTGCTTAGTATTCCTTGGTGTATATGTACCACATTTTCTTTATCTAGTCTATCACTGATGGGCATTATTAGAATAATCAATTCTTTATTAACACATTCTACCCATTCGACCAGTATTTCACTTAATGGAACTAAGATGAATAGAAAAAAAATAGAAGAAAAATTGTTCTGATGTGGAAAGAGGAGGACTAAAATCTTATTTCAAAGAGATGTAGTTCTGTTCACAGTCAATCATTGATGGAGGCCATGGAGAGTGGCTCAAAATATATGTCAGATTTCCCATGTCTTTGGAGAACATAAGAATCAGTTGAATATCAGAAGGACAATTCCCATCCTCTTTGCTTCTCAAGACATATCTCGAATCTATGTTAAAAAACAGCATGCTATGTTCTTCTGCACTCTCATGTTTATCAGCATGTATGTGTGTTTACATAAATGTGTACACACATGTGATTACTAAACATGACATTTGGCCTTCCACTAGTAATAGTATAATGCTGGTATCACATGTAAAATAGTTGTTATAATGTCAAAATAACCCAGTCAGAAGGTATTTTTAAAATATTGTGAGATAAAAGGTGTGCAGCACTTTATTGGGGACTGGTATATATCAATTACTTATTAAATACTAGATTCTAAATGTAATTTTTAAAAAATGAGCTATAGCTATCTCATGCTATCTGTGAGTTCCACATCCATTAGCTCAACCAAATGCAGACCAAAAACATTAAAATAAAAAACGATAAAAATAGCTATAACAATCAAAATAATACAAAGAAAAACAAAGTATAAGAACTACTTACAAAGCATTTACATTCCATTAGGTATTTATAAATAATTTAGGGATGATTTAAAGTACTCAGGAAGATATGTATATATGACATACAGATAATATGCCATTTTATATAAGGGACTTGAGGATCCATAGGTTTTGATATCTGCAGGAGTCCTGGATCCAATCTCTCGTGAATACGCAGGGGCAACTGTACTTATTCTCAGCTTCCTCATATAAACACATCTCATCAAGCTTCATGCATTATAAAGCCTTCTAAGCCCTAACATTACAAATTAATGACAGATGCCACAGCTATCTGCGAGTGTCTTTCACAGATATATTTGTGAGATTAGAAAATACATTCATCTCATTAAAAGAGCAAAAATTCTACTTTAAAAAAAGGACAATTATGTATGGCAATCAAATACATTAAGGCTATGCTGGTTAACCACTTGAAAAGGAGAAGGGGCTCCATCCAGGTTGCATAGAACACATAAACTCCATGACACATAAATGGTGACAGAGTCCAATATGGATATATGAAATGTCATTAAGACATTTTCTTTTATTGAAACAGATTCGAATTTAAATCCAACTTCATCCATCATTTGTATATAATCTTAGGCAAGTCACTTAGCATTTCCGAGTTTGCTTCCTAATCTAAAACATATGTATTTTTTGTATCCCATCTTGTGGAAATCTTAAGAGGTTTAGCAATATTTTGCTAGTGTCTGTACTCTTTCTTACATAGATAATTATATAATCATCAATATCATTTTCTGCTTTATTGTACTAGTTAACTACATAATAAAATATTAATATTATTTACGGACCAAGCACAGTACAAGATACGCTGGACTTCATTAGGTTACTTACTTTTCATATTGCTTTCTCTTCCGTAATGTGCTTACATGTCAGGACTGCATACACCTGAAGCCAAAACGTAAAATAAGGTTATGTTTATTGCAGCACTATTTACAACAGCAAAGACTTGGCACCTGCCAAAATACTCACCAGTGATAGACTGGATAAAGAAAATATGGCACATATCCACCATGGAATACTATTCACCCATAAAAAAAAGAATGAGTTTATGTCCTTTTGCAGAGACATGGATGAAACTGGAAACCATTATCTTCAGCAAACTAACATAGGAACAGAAAAATAAACACCACATGTTCTCACTCGTAAGTGGGAGTTGAACAATGAGAACACATGGACACAGGGAGGGGAACATCACACACTGGGACTTGTTGCAGGGTTGCGGGGGAAAGGGGAGCGAGAGCGTTAGGACAAATACCTAATGCATGTGGAGCTTAAAACCTAGATGATGGGGCCAGGTGCAGTGGCTCATGCCTGTAATCCCAGCACTTTGGGAGGCTGAGGCGGGTGGTCTGGAGGTCAGGAGATCGAGACCATCCTGGCCAACATGGTGAAACCCCATCTCTACTAAAAATACAAAAATTACCTAGGAGTGGTGGCACATGCCTGTAATCCCAGCTACTCAGGAGGCTGAGGCAGGAGAACCACTCGAACCAGGGAGTCAGAGGTTGCAGTGAGCCGAGATAGTGCCACTGCACTCCAGCCTGGCGACAGAGTGAGACCCCATCTCAAAAAAAAAAAAACAAAACCCTAGATGAGGGGTTGATAGGTGGAGCAAACCACCATGGCACATGTATACCTGTGGAACAAACCTGCAGGTTCAGCACATGTATCCCAGAACTTAAAGTACAATAAAATAAAATAAGAAAGATAAAATAAGGTTATCTGATGTGATTTGCAGTGTTATAACAACTTGACCTCATTGTTCTGCCTAACCAAGTGTGCTTGATTCATCCTACAGAACGCATCACAGATAACAGTCTCTACTAGAACAAAGCATTGATTGCAGGTCTAGTGTCTAGTAAATGACACCGTACCATTCCAAGTTTACATTGGATCATGATGTAGGTCAAGAAAATCCAACTTTCTTGTTCTCTGTCTCATTGTTTCTGCTTTACTAAGAGAGATTTTACCTCACTCATTGCACCTGCTTTCTCACAACCCTTTTTAAATATATGTATTAATAACACCAATTGATGCAATCCGGTTTCATCCAATAAAACAATCTTCCTAATGACTGTCTAGTCATGCTGATTACTCAAGCTCCAGTTCCCACAAGTTGATGTGAATGGTCAGATGGAATCTGCACACACAATAGGGTGTGCCACAAGGAGGGACGCGTAACATAGATAATCCTCCACATTTTTCTTTAAAAGAAAGAAACCAACTGTAGGGCCGGGCGCGGTGGCTCAAGCCTGTAATCCCAGCACTTTGGGAGGCCGAGGCGGGCGGATCACGAGGTCAGGAGATCGAGACCATGCTGGCTAACACAATGAAACCCCGTCTCCACTAAAAATACAAAAAAATTAGCCGGGCGTGGTGGCGGCGCCTGTAGTCCCAGCTACTCGGGAGGCTGAGGCAGGAGAATGGCGGGAACCCGGGAGGCGGAGCTTGCAGTGAGCCGAGATCGCGCCACTGCACTCCAGCCTGGGCGACAGAGCGAGACTCCGCCTCAAAAAAAAAAAAAAAAAAAAAAAAAAAAAAAAAAAGAAACCAACTGTATTGTTGAATAAGTGTTTAACTAGAATATGTCGTGCATCACGGCAATCTACTAAAAGATTGCCTAGTCTGAAAGAAATCCCACCGTTTTATGTACCCATGCAGACACAATTCATTGCTTACTTGTTCTCAAGGTAAACAATACCTAGTCTTCAAACAAGAGCTTGACAGCACTGATTGTTACATATAGTTCATCCTAAATTCACTTAGTAATTGGGGTGACTGTCTGTGTTAACTAACTGGCTTTACCCAAAGAAAAAATAAACTTCCCATATAAGAGATAATTTTACAACTGGGAGTGAAGGGACCACTAAAGTTAGATTCCTACTCTACCACAGAAATTAGGAGATAAAAACACTATCTTTCTTGATGATTACATTTTTTTATTACACTTTAAGTTCTAGGGTACATGTGCACAACGTGCAGGTTTGCTACATATGTATACATGTGCCATGTTGGTGTGCTGCACCCATTAACTTGACATTTACATTAGGTATATCTCCTAATGCTATCTCTCCCCCCTCCCGCCACCCCATGAAGGCCTTGGTGTGTGATGTTCCCCTTCCTGTGTTCAAGGGTTCTCATTGTTCAATTCCCACCTATGAGTGAGAACATGCAGTGTTTGATTTTCTGTTCTTGGGATAGTTTGCTGAGAATGATGGTTTCCAGCTTCATCCATGTCCCTACAAAGGACATGAACTCATCCTTTTTATGGCCGCATAGTATTCCATGGTGTATATGTGGCACATTTTCTTTTTTTCTTTTAGTTTTTTAAATTATACTTTAAGTTCTAGGGTACATGTGTACAACGTGCAGGTTTGTAACATATGTATACTTGTGCCATGTTGGTGTGCTGCACCCATCAACTCGTCAGCACCCATCAACTCGTCATTTACATAAGGTGTAACTCCCAATTCAATCCCTCCCCCCGTCCCCCTCCCCATCATAGGCCCCGGTGTGTGATGTTCCCCTTCCCGAGTCCAAGTGATCTCATTGTTCAGTTCCCACCTATGAGTGAGAACATGCGGTGTTTGGTTTTCTGTTCTTGCGGTAGTTTGCTAAGAATGGTGGTTTCCAGCTGCATCCATGTCCCTACAAAGGACACAAACTCATCCTTTTTTATGGCTGCATAGTATTCCATGGTGTATATGTGCCACATTTTCTTAACCCAGTCTGTCACTGATGGACATTTGGGTTGATTCCAAGTCTTTGCTATTGTGAATAGGGCTGCAATGAACATACATGTGCATGTGTCTTTATAGCAGCATGATTTATAATCCTTTGGGTATATACCCAGTAATGGGATGGCTGGGTCGTGTGGTACTTCTAGTTCTAGATCCTTGAGGAATCGCCATACTGTTTTCCATAATGGTTGAACTAGTTTACAATCCCACCAACAGTGTAAAAGTGTTGGTATTTCTCCACATCCTCTCCAGCACCTGTTGTTTCCTGACTTTTTAATGATTGCCATTGTAACTGGTGTGAGATGGTATCTCATTGTGGTTTTGATTTGCATTTCTCTGATGGCGAGTGATGATGAGAATTTTTTCATGTGTCTATTGACTGCATAAATGTCTTCTTTTGAGAAGTGTCTGTTCATATCCTTCACCCACTTTTTGATGGAGTTGCTTGTTTTTTTCTTATAAAATTGTTTGAGTTCTTTGTAGGTTCTGGATATTAGCCCTTTGTCCACTTTTTGATGGGTTTGTTTTTTTCTTGTAAATTTGATTGAGTTGTTTGTAGGTTCTGGATATTAGCCTTTTGCCAGATGAGTAGATTGCAAAAATTTTCTCCTATTCTGTAGGTTGCCTGTTCACTCTGATGGTAGTTTCTTTTGCTATGCAGAAGCTCTTTAGTTTAATTAGATCCCATTTGTCAATTTTGGCTTTTGTTGCCATTGCTTTTGGTGTTTTAAACATGAAGTCCTTGCCCGTGCCTATGTCCTGAATAGTATTTCCTAGGTTTTGTTCTAGGGTTTTTATGGTTTTAGGTCTAACATTTAAGTCTCTAATCCATCTTGAATTAATTTTTGTATAAGGTGTAAGGAAGGGATCCAGTTTCAGCTTTCTACATATGGCTAACCAGTTTTCCCAGCACCATTTATTATACAGGGAATCCTTTCCACATTTCTTGTTTTTGTCAGGTTTGTCAAAGATCAGATGGCTGTAGATGTGTGGTATTATTTCTGAGGGCTCTGTTCTGTTCCATTGGTCTATATCTCTGTTTTGGTACCAGTACCATGCTGTTTTGGTTACTGTAGCCTTGTAGTATAGTTTGAAGTCAGGTAGCATGATGCCTCCAGCTTATATTTTATAAAAATGCTTTCCAGATCCTTGAGAAAGATATTCCTAGATCATAAAGCTGCAAGAGGTGTGTTTATCTTTAAAAAGATTTATGTACATTTCAAAGAGACAAAGAAGAAACTTACACATTTTCTAAAGCAAATACTCATAAGAAAAGGGAGGCAGGGAGTATCTTCCTTTAATTTCAACCAAGAAAATTATGTATTTTTAAATAAATTTGTATTTGCCCTTCTAATACACATATGCTTACACACAATTATAATTTTTATTCTGAATATACACATTCATGCACATATAATACACACATGTATACACATAATTATTATTTCTATACTGAATAATTTGAAAGTTGCATACATCTGTGATATATTTACTAATATGTTTGATTTTAGAATTTATATAAAGTGATGTCAGAATTGGTACCTTCTTATTCCCTTTGAGCTGCTATAACAACTTGCCATGGACTGGGTAATTTATAAATAACAGGAATTTATTTATCACGGTTCCAGAGGCTGGGAAGTCCAAGATCCAGGTGATGGCAGATTCTGTATCTGGCGAAAGCTCTGTCTTTGCTGCATAGATGGTGCCTCTTGTGGCATTTTCACATGGTGGAAGGACAGGCGGGTGATAGGGATAAATGCTGTGTCCTCACTTAGCAAAAGATGTGAGTGTAAGAGCTAGGGAGCTCTCTGAAGTCTCTTCTATAAGGGCATTAATTCCACTTGTGACAGCAGAGTGTTCATGACTTACAGACTTCCCTAAGGACCCCACCTCTTAATACTGCCACAATGGAGATTAAGTTTCAACATGAATTTTGGAGGGACACAAACATTCAAACCATGGCAGTAACCTATACCACTGTGAAAAGCCAACCCATGAAGTAGAGTTCAATATTTGTTTACATTTCTGTAAATATTGTGTTCAAAAGTTACTTTTTGTCTTTCTCTCTTCAACAAGGTTGTTTGTCATTCAGTTGAAACGTGATTTGATTATTTTACAATGGATTTAGGGTGTTTACCCAGTGTAATTACTTTTTTCAAAAAACTGTTACTGTTGAATGTGAAAAACGTTAATGTGCTTCCAAAGGTTATATTCAGAGAAGTATCATTCACTTTCCCACAGTTCATATATTTTTGTATTGTTGGATGTTATCTTTAGAGTAAATTTCTTCCATATTTAATAAACTTATAAAGCATATTAGCTGTATAGAGTAAAACCAGGTCCCTTGCAGAATCTCATAGTATATTCCTCCAATATGTTTTAGCATTTTCAGAATTTTCAACTGCATAAACTATTCTGAAAAGTTGCCTAAGTGAAAGAACCATCAAGACCTTGTAATTTTGACGTTTGCAGAAAGATGTGTGGGAGAATAAGAGGTTCATGGTGGGTGACCTCCCAGTATCTTCTGTAGAAACTGTGTGACTCTTCCTGTGGCTTGATTAGGTCCTTCTCCTTTGTTCTACTTCTTCCATCAAAGCACTTAATATTTTGCATTACAATCATTGATTTTTTATTGGTGTCTCTTTCCTTAAGGGAAGAAACTACATCTTACTAAACTGCTATAAGAGCCTGATGTTCTCTGGATGCATGGGGACACAGGCATAAATGGATGCAGGTGAGTAAACATAAGGACATGGTGAAAAGTTGAGGAAAGGCAATCTGTACATTAATCATCTGGGTTTTATTATCTCTCATTCCAGATGTTTAGTACAAAGTGGTACTAGTTAAAATGCAAATTATTACCCCCTTCTCTTTCAGGGATTTAGGGATAGAGAATTATACTCTCCTTATTACCCATTTCCAAGAGAATTTGAAGCAAGTACTGCAGAAACCATATGTAGAAGACTGATTTTGACCTAGATAAGTGGATTTTCCTTGCTTTAAACTACACATTATAAAAAGAAAAGGAAAATCTGGAGAGTAAACACAAGACTTTCAGATGTTGCTCTTGTGGAATGATATTATGGGTGTCATCAGTGTGATTATTACTACCTGAAAGAACAGGTCCAAACAATTTTCCATTTACTGCATTAAGAAAATGGGCTGGGCGTGGTGGCTCACGCCTATAATCCTAGCACTTTAGGAAGTCGAGGTGGGCAGATCAACTGAGGTCAAGAGTTCGAGACCAGCCTGGCCTACATAGCGAAACCCTGTCTCTATTAAAAATACAAAAATTAGCTGGGCATGGTAGTGTGCACCTGTAGTCCCAGCTACCTGGGAGACTGAAGCAGGAGAATCACTTGAACCCGGGATGTGGAGGTTGCAGTGAGCCGAGATCACACCACTGCACTGCAGCCTGGGCGACAGAGCAAGAAAAAAAAAAGAGAAAAGAAAAGAAAGGAAAAGAAAAGAAAAGAAAAGAAAAGAAAAGAAAAGAAAAAAAAAGAAAGGAAAGGAAAGGAAAAGAAAAGAAAAGAAAAAAGAACAGAGAAAGAGAAAGAGGAGAGGAGAGGAGAAAAGAAGAGGAGAAAGAAGAGAAGAGAAAAGAGAAAGACATGCATAAGTTTCATATGCTTAAGAATATAAAATATGCAGACTACACATTTAGCAGGCACTGTTAACCTTATGTAAAATATGGGTAACTATAGAAAGACACTATTATGGTGGAGATTTTTATCAAATGGCCCTATATAATCTCAATGGTTTTTCCTATGGAATATTGTAAGGGAAAGATATTTGCCCTGTTTCCCCAACTTTAATGAATTAACTCTTCTCCATGCATATATATAATATTATATATAATATATAATATAAAATATAATATATATTATATATAATATTATATATAATATATAATATAAAATATAATATATATTATATATAATATAAAATAATTATATAATACAAAATATTATATTATTTTATATTTTATATTTATTATCACCTGGTTTCCTGGTTGCAGCTGTAAATGAGTGATTTGGCTTGAATCCACACAGTAACCTCTCTTTCCACAACTATTAGTTTAAACATTACTACTCATCACAGTCATTTCAAAGTACTCAATCTAGTAAATCGTGCAATGGCAGTTTTCGTGACTCACTTAAACCTGATACTACTTTTGTTATCTTTCAAAATGCATGAGTAAGTCCTGCTTGAGAATAAAGTCTGCACAGAAGAAAGCAGCATCAAGAAACAGATGGAGATGCAGAGCTCTGAAAATGTTATAAGAGAACCAGCATCCAGCTATGTCAGCAGTGAACTGTTTCTTAGCTGTTGTGTTGTATAAGCCAATACGTCTCTCACCCTCTCTTCCTTTCCGATTTATTCCTCCATAACTTCATGGGATTAGTAAGTAACCTTCTCTGAATTCATTAGAGAAGAACATCTAACTTAAACTGTCTTAATCAAAATGGGTCAAAACAAATATCTAAGAGTTGTTTTGCTAGTTTCCTCTTTTTCTTTATCACTCTGTCTTCTTCCCTTAGATTTTACACTTATTGTGACTGATTGTGAAAATACATACATTCATATATACATAATAAAAGTGAGATGAAAGGAATAAAATAAATTTAATGTTGGTTAGTACTTGGTTTATGAAAAGGAGAAAGTAATCATGAGAATACTAGTCTGAAGGACAAGAGACAGGTTCTAATCCTACCTCTGCCTTTAATTTGCCTTGTGGTATTAAGTGAAAATAAAATGCATTTAGTCAAATAAATAGAAAGCAAACCAAGTATTGGTTTTAAATTAAATTCTTGAATTTCTAAAAAGTACACAAAAATAACAATGAGAGATTTTAGTCTATTTTATTTTTATTTTTTATTTTTTATTATTTTTTAATTTATTTATTATTATTATACTTTAAGTTGTAGGGTACATGTGCATAACGTGCAGGTTTGTTACATATGTATACTTGTGCCATGTTGCTGTGCTGCACCCATCAACTCGTCATTTACATCAGGTATAACTCCCAATGCAATCCCTCCCCCCTCCCCCCTCCCCATGATAGGCCCCGGTGTGTGATGTTCCCCTTCCTGAGTCCAAGTGATCTCATTGTTCAGTTCCCACCTATGTGAGAACATGCGGTGTTTGGTTTTCTGTTCTTGTGATAGTTTGCTGAGAATGATGGTTTCCGGCCGCATCCATGTCCCTACAAAGGACACAAACTCATCCTTTTTTATGGCTGCATAGTATTCCATGGTGTATATGTGCCACATTTTCTTAATCCAGTCTGTCACTGATGGACATTTGGGTTGATTCCAAGTCTTTGCTATTGTGAATAGTGCCGCAATAAACATACGTGTGCATGTGTCTTTATAGCAGCATAATTTATAATCCTTTGGGTATATACCCAGTAATGGGATGGCTGGGTCATATGGTACATCTAGTTCTAGATCCTTGAGGAATCGCCATACTGTTTTCCATAATGGTTGAACTAGTTTACAATCCCACCAACAGTGTAAAAGTGTTGGTATTTCTCCACATCCTCTCCAGCACCTGTTGTTTCCTGACTTTTTAATGGTCGCCATTGTAACTGGTGTGAGATGGTATCTCATTGTGGTTTTGATTTGCATTTCTCTGATGGCCAGTGATGATGAGCATTTTTTCATGTGTCTGTTGGCTGTATGAATGTCTTCTTTTGAGAAATGTCTGTTCATATCCTTTGCCCACTTTTTGATGGGGTTGTTTGTTTTTTTCTTGTAAATTTGTTTGAGTTCTTTGTAGGTTCTGGATATTAGCCCTTTGTAATTAAAACAACTAGAGAAGCAAGAGCAAACACATTCGAAAGCTAGCAGAAGGCAAGAAATAACTAAGATCAGAGCAGAACTGAAGGAGATAGAGACACAAAAAACCCTCCAAAAAATCAATGAATCCAGGAGTTGGTTTTTTGAAAAGATCAACAAAATTGACAGACCACTAGCAAGACTAATAAAGAAGAAAAGAGAGAAGAATCAAATTGACGCAATTAAAAATGATAAAGGGGATATCACCACCGACCCCACAGAAATACAAACTACCATCAGAGAATACTATAAACACCTCTACGCAAATAAACTGGAAAATCTAGAAGAAATGGATAATTTCCTGGACACTTACACTCTTCCAAGACTAAACCAGGAAGAAGTTGAATCCCTGAATAGACCAATAGCAGGCTCTGAAATTGAGGCAATAATTAATAGCCTACCAACCAAAAAAAGTCCAGGACCAGATGGATTCACAGCTGAATTCTACCAGAGGTACAAGGAGGAGTTGGTACCATTCCTTCTGAAACTATTCCAATCAATAGAAAAAGAGGGAATCCTCCCTAACTCATTTTATGAGACCAACATCATCCTGATACCAAAGCCTGGCAGAGACACAACAAAAAAAGAGAATTTTAGACCAATATCCCTGATGAACATCGATGCAAAAATCCTCAATAAAATACTGGCAAACCGGATTCAGCAACACATCAAAAAGCTTATCCACCATGATCAAGTGGGCTTCATCCCTGGGATGCAAGGCTGGTTCAACATTTGCAAATCAATAAACACAATCCAGCATATAAACAGAACCAAAGACAAGAACCACATGATTATCTCAATTGATGCAGAAAAGGCTTTTGACAAAATTCAACAGCCCTTCATGCTAAAAACGCTCAATAAATTCGGTATTGATGGAACATACCTCAAAATCATAAGAGCTATTTATGACAAACCCACAGCCAATATCATACTGAATGGGCAAAAACTGGAAAAATTCCCTTTGAAAACTGGCACAAGACAGGGATGCCCTCTCTCACCACTCCTATTCAACATAGTGTCGGAAGTTCTGGCTAGGGCAATTAGGCAAGAGAAAGAAATCAAGGGTATTCAGTTAGGAAAAGAAGAAGTCAAATTGTCCCTGTTTGCAGATGACATGACTGTATATTTAGAAAACCCTATTGTCTCAGCCCAAAATCTCCTTAAGCTGATAAGCAACTTCAGCAAAGTCTCAGGATACAAAATTAATGTGCAAAAATCACAAGCATTCTTATACACCAGTAACAGACAAACAGAGAGCCAAATCAGGAATGAACTTCCATTCACAATTGCTTCAAAGAGAATCAAATACCTAGGAATCCAACTTACAAGGGATGTAAAGGACCTCTTCAAGGAGAACTACAAACCACTGCTCAGTGAAATAAAAGAGGACACAAACAAATGGAAGAACATACCATGCTCATGGATAGGAAGAATCAATATCGTGAAAATGGCCATACTGCCCAAGGTAATTTATAGATTCAATGCCATCCCCATCAAGCTACCAATGAGTTTCTTCACAGAATTGGAAAAAACTGCTTTAAAGTTCATATGGAACCAAAAAAGAGCCCGCATCTCCAAGACAATCCTAAGTCAAAAGAACAAAGCTGGAGGCATCACGCTACCTGACTTCAAACTATACTACAAGGCTACAGTAACCAAAACATCATGGTACTGGTACCAAAACAGAGATACAGACCAATGGAACAGAACAGAGTCCTCAGAAATAATACCACACATCTACAGCCATCTGATCTTTGACAAACCTGACAAAAACAAGAAATGGGGAAAGGATTCCCTATTTAATAAATGGTGCTGGGAAAATTGGCTAGCCATAAGTAGAAAGCTGAAACTGGATCCTTTCCTTACTCCTTATACGAAAATTAATTCAAGATGGATTAGAGACTTAAATGTTAGACCTAATACCACAAAAATCCTAGAGGAAAACCTAGGTAGTACCATTCAGGACATAGGCATGGGCAAAGACTTCATGTCTAAAACACCAAAAGCAACGGCAGCAAAAGCCAAAATTGACAAATGGGATCTCATTAAACTAAAGAGCTTCTGCACAGCAAAAGAAACTACCATCAGAGTGAACAGGCAACCTACAGAATGGAAGAAAATTTTTGCAATTTACTCGTCTGACAAAGGGCTAATATCTAGTCTATTTTAAAACATAAATTTCAAATATCTCTTAAAAATCATAGATGTAATGGGGAAATTCCTGTCCAAACCAAAGCATCCTCCTAGTTTTGTTAATATGCATAGTCTTATTTGAACTCAGCCTGGTAACTTTTGTTTACTCATGGAAACAAAAAGGGTTATGACTTGTGGGCTATATATGCCTTTGATTAATAATAAATTTGTAGTCAATTATTATTTAATAAACTCCATGGGTTTGGAAGACCACAGCCAGATGGTCCTGTGTTTCCTGACCTTTATTTCCCCAACAAGACCCTTTTTATCATTTTCATCCCCCTTTTGAAATATTTGAAAATATCCTAGGAAAGAGTACGTGCTCTGGTGACATACTGATTGGGGTTTTGCTTCTATACTTAGAATTAAGTTGGGTGTTTCTCTGAACTTTCGTTTTATCACCTTTAAAATGGATTGCATGTACTTCCAGCACAGAATTACTAGTAAGTGCGAATCAGAATTTTGTTTGTCATGTTGTTAATGTTTTATAAACATTAGTTTTCTATTCAGATTCGCATTTTTAAAATCAGGTTTCTACCTTAACTATAATGTATTACAAATACTGTAAGACCACAGGTAGTCTATAGGATTAGAAAGAGAATTCTGCTTTATTAAAAATGGGTTAATAAAATCTTAGATTTAGTAATGCAGCACTAATGGAATATGAAATGTATGTTATGAATTCTCTATAAGTCATATATTTTACAAAATAAGTATACTGAAAAAAATCATGGATTCAGTAGTATAAATACTCGATTGCCACAAAATGTCTAGAATAGAAAAAAAAAATTTTTTTTTTTTTAGACAGAGTTTCACTCTTATCACCCACGCTGGAGTGCAATGGCACAATCTCGGCTCACTGCAACTTCCACCTCTCGGGTTCAAGTGATTCTCCCGCCTCAACCTTCCGAGTAGCTAGGGTTACAGGTGTGTGCCACCACACTCAGCTACATTTTTGTATTTTTAGTAGAGATGGGATTTCACCATGTTGGCCAGGCTGGTCTCGAACTCCTGACCTCAGGTGATCCACCTGCCTCGGCCTCTCAAAGTGCTGGATTACAGGAGTGAGCCACTGAACCAGGCCTGGAATAGAAAACTTTAATTTAACCTCCCTTAATGATGTGTTCACATTTGATGTCTAAGAAAGCAAACATTAACTGACTTAGTAAGATCTTTGCTATATATGTATAGCAAAAATGATGCACAAAATGCAATAGGTTACAAAAAGATATGCCAGGGAATCTCTTGCTTTCTATAAGGCCTCCTATAGCAAACTGAGATATTTTCAGAAACAGACAAGGAGACCAGGGATGTTTCTGAAGGAGAGATCAGACTAACATTTTTTTAAGGTTTAAACAAGATAAAAAATATATCATTGCAACCCTAAACTGTCTTGACTTTCTTTGAACATGCAGAGCCTTCATGTGATTTAAAATTATCCACAAAACTTAAAAACTTTTGCAAAGAAATTTGGCAGCCACCAAAAATTCCTGGAAGATAAATAACTTTGTAAGGGCGGCATGTAAGTATATATAGATTGCTTAAGGTGAGCCCACATTTCCCAAATCCAATTTTTTTTCCTAAGGCTATTATGGAAACTGTGTTCTTCATTCAGAATCTGAGAAAAATGATTGACACTTTCCCAAGAATAAGTCACATATGGACACATACACAAATTAGTTTAGGGGGCATCAAAAACACCTTGAACACCTGCAATGTTCCTTAGATAAAGAACAACCAGTTTATTTATCAGCTAATATATGTTCATGATTGCATACATCTGTTAACATGTTTTTAGGTCAATAATTGTCCTCTCTAGATAGTATTTGTATTCCACAAAAGAGTCATAGGAGAAATGAAGGTAAATATTTGAAGATGTCTGTGTTCAGTTGCATTACGTACTCAGATAGGGCCCTCTCTGAACTATATGAGACCCTGAGCACTGGACTCAATATGGGTTCTGGTTGAGCCTTAAGGCAATCCACCCATTATATTTTGAATTAATTAATCAAATTCACAGTGGTTTCACTGTTAGGCCTGGGGGCTCCTATGCAACAGAGGAGATTGTAAAAATTTTTCAGGAAGATACTTTAAAGTATGAAGACACAATGCTCCACATACAGGCCCTGCCTGTGGGCCCTAAGGCAGCATTGTGTCCAATAGCTAGTGAATCTTTGAGGGAGAGATTTACATTAAAAAATCAGGCAGAAGATTAGTACATGATATAATACACCAATTTCAAAACTTTCCCATGTTGGCCAGGTGCGGTGGCTCATGCCTGTAATTCCAGCACTTTGGGAGGCCAAGGTAGGAGGATCACTAGCCCGGGAGTTCCAGACCAGCCTGGACAACATGGCAAAACCCTGTCTCTACTAAAAATACTATATATATATATATATATTTGAACATGGTGGTGTGCACCTATAGTTCCAGCTACTCAGGAACAGTGAGGTTGAGGTTGGAGGATTGCCTGAGCACAGGAGGTTGAGGCTCCAATGAGCACTGATGGTTCCACTGCACTGGAGCCCGGGCAACAGAGCAAGACCCTGTCTCAAAAAAACATAAAACAAACCAAAAACAAACAAACAAAACTTATCCATGTCAATAGAATTATTAAACACACTGGAATGTTTAGTTTCAATCCACCCTTTCGCTAAAGGCAATCTATGAAAAATCATTAAGTTATTCAAATACAATAGCATTCAGATACCACAGGAAATGTACTGTACAATTTTAGAGCCTACGTTCATTAAGCAAAGTGTGACATTTATATATGATAGATCCACTTTAATCTTAGGATTTTTTTTTACAGAGGGCTAAGATACATCAGTTGCTTTCCTCAGTAGAGCCAAATGAACTCAATAATGTGTCCATAGAAGATGAGCCACAAAGTAAGTAAAATGAATGAGGGTAAAAGAGGAAGAATTTTGTCAGTATGGTTTTGTATGTAGTCACACACGCATTTTATTGAAAAGTGGGGAAAGGTCTGACTCTTACTATTTCTATGAAATACTCTTAGTAGGACGAGAAGTTGGCACCAGGCACCAGGACATAGAAGGTTTGCCAATATCTGAAGACATTTTTGTTAGATGCAATTTGGAGGATGGTACTACTGACATCCTGCATGTAGAGGCCAGAAATGCAGCTAAACGTTCTATGATACACAGGATAGCCTCCCACAACAAATAATTATCCAGACCAAATGTTAATAGTGCTAACATTGTGAAACTCATCATATCATATATGTATAAATATATGATATGATATGATATAATTTTCCAATACAGTGTGATTGTGTGGATGGAGGATCTCAGTATCTATACATGGTATCTGTAAAATGGGCATATTAAGTAACTCATATAGTACAGACATTTGAAAAAGAAAAAGTGGACCAAGATTCTCTGTCTGGTACATTTTACTCCTCACATAGCTTTGAAACTTTAGCTTTTTCTATGTCTTATTTTTTGCAACATAAAGGAAGTTTGGCTCGTATAATTTTCATAGTTCTGGAGGTATCTCATTTTTATACCTGCCAATACCACCAATCTCCCACCATCAAATTTTGAAACCTTCCCAACCCTGCCTGCCTTCATGCATACACTTTGTTTTACTTTTGGACTAAGGATTTAGTTTCTATTGTAGAATGGCACTTTGCAGTCTCTTTTTGAAATGAATGCTGAAGAAACGTCATCTTTAATTAAAATGATAGTATCTCCACTTAAAGGTTAAAATGCATACAAAGACACGAGTAATAATGGTTCAGTTTTATATGGCTTAGCCGGCTGACTATTGCAAGAATGCTTCTTAGGCACCTGGATTGCTTTGAGAAAAGAAAAGAAAGAGAGAGGATCTTGCTTTTCTAAAGATATGAATTCTAGATCTGATTGCTTCTGTGAAGAACATTTAAAAAGGATTAGACAATTCTGGCTGGAAAAAAAATATGAGTTCATGTTAAAAGTTTCATAGTTGACTGCGGTATAATCCCATCAACTTTTCCTGAGCAAATTTGTGCGTGGCTTGCAAGCTGGTGAGGAGCTCATATCTCTCATAGCTCCAACAGGAATAGGACACGTAAGGCCTGTTGTGCATCCCACTCAGGGTGGCTTAAGAGAGCCTGAACAAAAGAAGAGGATTGGAAGAAAGAAGCCAAGTGATTCAAAGTGAGTCTGATCTCCCTAATCTTTATTATCAGCTAATGATTTGCTTCCTAGTTTATCAAGGAAACACAAAAATGACTTCCACGTGGAGGAACTATCATGTTTATACATTTCAATGCGTAGACTTCCATGTAGTTTTGCGTTCTCTCCGGTTAACTCAAATTATTTTACTTCTTATAAAAACCAATCCTCCCACTAATGTACAAGTTCCAAGGAGGCAGAGACTCCAAAGTCTGTGTTATTTGTTGTTGCATTCTTTACATCTAGAAGATCACTTATCACATAACTGGCTGACAAAAATTATGTTTCAAATTAGTTATTCAATGCAGTGGTTTCAAAAGTAAAAGGAATACAAAGGGTGGTTGACTCGTTGCTCCTAGGATCTTCTGTAGGGGGCGCATTCCAGTGCTACCATCAAAAATCTGTTCTTCAGCATAGTAGGACTAGAAAAGTTTAACAGCCAACCTTCAAAATTCACAATTATTAAACCCAAAGAAACAAATTTATTTCCTGGTACAAGTTTGTCAATATGAAATGAATTAAATATCTTATGCTGTAGCAAGATTTTCAATAGTTTCTTTATATTATATTTTAGAAGAAACTTTTAAGATAGGAAATGCTTCTAATATGTTACAAATTGGAAATAAAAGCAAGAAGTTATAAGACTGTATGAGCACAAATAATATAAACCAACAATTTGCATTGCTTACCTCTGGATAGTGGGATGATGTATTTTTTGCTTTTCTGTGACTTTTTATGCTTTCAAGTTTCTGTCTCTCACTCTCATTCTCTCTTGCCCTCACTCTGTCTCTCTTTCTTGATGAATATGTGTATAAACAACGGGTATAACACTTTTTAAAATTTCTTTATAGAGTATATTAATATATGTATATGCAAATATGTATTAAACCAAATGTGTACTTTATAATCTGTTTGGAACTTATGTTTCTAATTAAAATGCTAATTGCTATTTTCCTGGTCATTATAATCACCTATATCTGGTGTGCGTGAGTGTGTTTGTGGATGGAGAAGGGCTGTAAATAGTCACTAGAGAATAGCTTGGCAAGAGTGGAATCAGAACAAAGGGCATTATCTCAGAGATGTCACTGTTTCGTGTTGCTATTGATATGTGAGCATTGCATTTTCATCTTCGTGTTGGTCAAGCAGGTAGGTATGTTTGAGCCCATATCCAGGTGTCCTTTCCATAGATAATGCTGGAAACACTAATACGTCTATCTACTATAGAATCTCCATTACTAACCACCATGTATCTCTTCCTCCATTTATTTATACCATATCTCTTGATAGAGAATCTGGAAAAATGTGATTGTTTGAGCTGTCACAGTGCCTAGATATTTTTGAATCTTTTATAAACCTGAATGAGACAGAGGTATGACAGACCTGCCCACCTTTTAATTTACATAATGAATCAAGTTGCTTCCAGAGACTGAACTCATTATTCTAAGCAAAGAAACAAACAACCCCATTAAAAACTGGGCAAAGAACATGAACAGACATTTCTCAAAAGATGAAATACAAGTAGCAAACAAACACATGAAAAAATGTTCATCAATATTCATCAGAAATGCAAATTAAAATTGTAGTGAAATATCATCTCACACCAGTTAGAATGGCTATTACTAAAAAGTCAAAAAGCAACAGATATTGTCATGGATGTGAAAAAAAGGGAAAACTTACTCATACAAGATACAAGAGGGTAATGAAAAATAGAAGAGAAAAGTAAACAGAAAGCATATTGGAAAGTGCTCCCGGGATCTCCCAGAGTTACTTAGAAGCTTGCACACATTTATCTTGGGCCAATATTAAAAGGTAGGACAAACCTCAGCAAACCAAAATTTACCAAAGCTACAAGACCCTCAAGATAGCTATCACTTAACCCCCTCAAAGTAGCTCTCACTTAATCCCAGGACTGCCATTGTTTTACATTTGGTTTTGGTTTTTACATTTGCCTTTTCAGCTTCAGAAACAATAGAGAGTAGGCATAGAAATCACATTGTCTTCAATGGGGTTGAGGGAGTGAATATTCTTTCATGGGGACGTGAGCACATTGAGAAAATGTGGCACATATATGCTGCAAAATACTATGGAGCCACGAAATGAATGAAATCAATTCCTTTTGCTGCAACTTCGGTGGAGCTGGAGTCCAAGACTGCTGCTCACAGAGCTTGGCATCTGTGGGATTTTTCATCACAGCGTGGCCTGTGGCAATAGAACCCCCTATCTTTAAGGGTATAGATGCTAGCGTAAAAATTTATAATTTACATTGTCAGTGCTTCTCTACAGAGAACCCCCTACCTTTACAGTTCAAATGGTTTCCATTTATTCATTTATATATCCATTTATCATCTTTTACACCTCATGAAACAAAACATTAAAATAATAAAATAATTAAAATAATAAAATAAAAAATAAATAAACTAATAATTAAAGTAATAGAATTGCTAAATTTCCAACAAAAATTTTACTTGAAGAGGATATTATGAGGAAAAGGGAATGAGAAGATCCTAATGGGCACTTCCCTTGGGTGACAATTCCCCAGTGGAACTATGAGGAGAACAGAAAGAGCTCACTTCCGTGCTGGCGAATGGCAGAAATACTGTTGACATTAGAGTCTCAATGGACAGTGTGTTTCTTTAAAGGAAATTTCTCTGTCATAGTTCATCTCATCTCATAGTTCACCCATGAGGTGAAACTTCTCCCAGCACATTTTGTTCAATTTCTTCTGGTCATGTTTTCTGCAAATCTCTTTTTTAATGTGACATTTTTCCTCCCCAAACTTCTAGGAATGCCTACTATATGTAGAATCAGGTTATGCATCTATGCTTGTGATTACATCTCTTTTGTTAACAAACTTTTATATGAGGATAACTCATGGTGGTTAAAGCCTTGCATAATTCCAATTCTTGCAGAAAATTGAAATATTACCATTCGTATACACCAAGTTGTTTTTTAAAAAACGAAAGAGTGAAATAAATAGTGTTTTCAGTTACATTTTATTTTTCTGACACCAAAAGCATTTGTTTCCCTTTCTGCTGGGCTGCCACCTGTCCCCGGCAGATGCTTTTTTATTAATCCTTTAACCGTGTCCATTGCCAACTCATTACCTGAATTCTCGGGGTTCTTAGCAGGAAAACTTCTCTTTCCTGAAGCCATTCTTCTCTCTCTCTCTCTCTCTCTCTCTCTCTCTCTCTCTCTCTCTCTCTTTCTCTCTCCCCTCACCCCTTTCTTTCTCGTTTTCTCTTTGCCATTTTAGTTATTTGGTGTACCCATCTTTAATTTTCAGAGTACATTAGTGGAAGGGAATGAAATTCTCAAATCTTTGTTAATCTGTAAAATTGGCTTATGTTCTCTTCAGAAACACTGCCTCCTTCTCTGTGACTGGTTTCCTGACCCAGACGAAAATAGTCTGACGAAGAAAGCTGTAAGAAAACTAAACTGCTTTATAATTATGTCACATCAAATTACTTATTTAAAATATAATGGCAGTTTCACATTTATCTTCACTTCCTTCCAAATTACATCAGTTTCAAGAATATTCTCCGATCACTATCCCTTTTTTGTCTATCTTAGAAATTATATAGTGTGGTCATGAGGGCAAGTGTTTCTGTATCCAGCTCATTAAAAATAACTCTCCCAATGTCCTCATGTCCCCGAGAAGTAATATTCATTCACTCCCCCTACCCCATGGAAAACAATGTGAGTTCTATGTGTATTATCTATCGTTTCTGAAGCTGAAAAGGCAAGAGATATAGTTAATTATCACCTCTTAATCCCTTTCATTTTATTTATTTTTCTTCTATTTTAGAGACAGGGTCTCTTTCTGTCACCCAGGCTGGAATGCAGTGGTGTAATCACAGCTCACCGCAGCCTCAAACTCCTGGGTTCAAGCAATCCTCCCACCCCAGCCTCTGGAGGAGCTGATACCACAAGTGTGCCACCTGTTCTAGCTAAGTTTTTGGGGTTTTTTCCCCCTTTTTGTGAAGATGAAGTCTCCCTATGTTGCCCAGGCTGGTCTTGAACTCTTGGCTTCAAACAATCCTCCTGCTTCTGCCTCGCAAAATGCTGGAATTATAGACGTGAGTCACCACACCCAGCCTCTTAACCCCATTTGAGCTACATTAGCATGTGATCTTGAGCTAATTAACTAACTTCTCTGAATTTTACATTTCTAATAGATAAAAGAGGGATACGTAATACTACACCTCATATAAGAATGTCAGAGACTTAGATAGAAAACTTAGGTAAAAGACACCTTCTGTGTCACTTGCTGTGTGATGGGTAATTAATAAGTTTTAGATTCTGTTGCCTCATATTTCTTACACAGTCTTTTGATAGCCTTCTAGAAAGATCTACTCCACTGTTCAAGCCAGCCCTCTGACTTTATTTCAGTATGTCCTGGTTTCTTCTCAGGATTTACTAAAATAATGAATATAAATGATAATACCAATCCTTACAATTCTTTTTATTTTTTTTAAGACAGGGTCTCACTCTGTCGCCCAGACTGGAGTGCAGTGGCATGATCTTGGCTCATGGCAACCTCTGCCTCCTGGGCTCGAGTGATTCTCCTGCCTCAGCCTCCTGAGTAGCTGGGATTACAGGTGCACGCCACCATGCCCAGCTAATTTTTGTATTTTTAGTAGAGACGGAGTTTCACCATGTTGGCCAGGCTGCACAATTCTTAATAAACAATAGTTTTTATTATATTTATATTACATAGACACCCATGTCTCTCTATTTTCTTGGATAAGCCTGTTTTGAGGGAGAAAAAAAAATGCCTCTTGAACCAATTGATTCATCAGCCAATGGTACGTCCTACGTCCCAATTGGCAAAGTTTTGGCTCAGATCATGCGGAAAACAGAGAATGGGGAGATCTGTGGCATGAAGACAGAAAAGGTGGCTTATTGAAATCAAATTTTCCCCATTTTTCTTATCATTACAATATCTGCAGCTCCCTGGGAACATCCTCACAGGCTTGATGTGAAATGAACAGATGTCCTGCCTTTTAATTTAATTTTTGCTTAATTTTATGCAAAGACTAACCGTTTTTCTTAAGTCATTTTTATTACAGTTCATACAAGAAAGAGCTCTTGCAAGTAATTACTTCATAAAACTTGAGGGAATAAATCACAGAACTTCAGGATTAATAGGAAATGCAGGCATGAATCTTCCTTACACGCCAGGAGAGAACCTCCTGAAATAATATGCTAAAATCATAGAATGCTAAAAGAAAGACCAGAGTAGAATGAAAGATCATCTTTTCCAAATGCTTAATTTTGTCTCCTGAAGAACCTAAGCCCCAAATAACTTAGATAAGGTACCCAGTTTCCACAGTTGATCTATGTCGTTAAACCTGGGCCAATGCTTGCACTGGGTCCTCCCAAACACTGGAGGGTGAATACCATTAAATTCTGGGAACCAAAGTTATGCAACTTGCCAATAGACCTAAACAGTCATCGGCTACAACAAGACTAAAGATATAAACCTGAAAGGTATTGATGGGAGTGCAGATGAATAAACAGTAAATGTACATGTACCTGTTTTTTTTATTGGTGTTCAATATTGTATCAAGTATGTTGTAAGCATTACGTTAACCTCCGGAGGGCCATTTCTACTGCCGTCCTCTCAGAATCATTAGAGTATTCTAAAATGACAGTTGAAAGGCAGGGAGGGTCAGTGTTGTTGGATCCAGGCACAGAGACTGGGATTGACCCCTTGGGGCAGCCAAGAAGAAATAGGCAGTTGTTAGCTCTGTTAAAAAAAATGCTTGCTACAGTTCAACATTTAGGATTTAGCTCTGATTCCTTGGAGACCTCTATTTCACTTCTAAGATAATTTCCCTCAGGCATACATGGGGGAAAAGAAATTTTTTAGAAAGTATATCAGCCCAGTCATATTTCCTAGAATGTAAGTATTTTTCAAAATCAACTGAACTGTCAATTTACTCTAAAAGAAGGCTATTAGGAACTTAACTGTAAAGTTACAGAAGGTTGTCAGAAGCACAGTAAAGGGAACGATACATTTGGTTGGACTTTACTTGGAAGACCCTCTTACGTTGCTTTGCCTCTGCCAGTTATTAAGACAATAATTAGCACTATGTATCCAAAATTGCCCTTCCTGACAATCTAGTTCAACGCATCAGTTCCACATTTGCAAAGGCTCAGAAGAGTAAGATGATTTCCAAAAATTTTACTTTTTAGCACAAAAAAGATTAGGACACACAATATATTAGCCCAGACCCACAGCTACGTTCACCCATGCTTTCTCTTCAAGTGTTAGCTACATATGAGAAAGAAAGACACAGAGTAAGAGAAAGGTTTTCATTTAAAAAGGAAACAGAACTGTCAACATTTAAGGATCTTGAATCAGGGTAGAGGCAAGGGAAGAAGGTTAAGAAGAAGCATTTTCGTTGTTAAATGGAAAACGAGGAAGAAAATACGAAGTCAAAGAATCTAAAGATATTCATAACTTCAAGAAGAAGGACTAATTAACAATCTCAACTTTGACAGTGAAGAAAATGATAGATAGGATAATGGACTGAAGATATATTTAATAGAAGGCTGTCTTGCTTTCTACTCTTTACCATCCCATTTAAAGTTTAGAGAGGGTGGCAAGGGACAGGGGGAAAGCATAAGTGGGTGGAAAAGTGAATATGTATAGGTATTTTAGGAGCTTGCTAGTCTAACCATAGAAGGCTGTCACTCAGACACAGCCAGTTGTATGCAGGGGTGGTGGCTAGTTTTGCCAAGTTATCTAATGTGGAGAAACAGAAAATTTGGATTATTTAGTGATATATTTCATTGCCTCTAGAAAAGTGTATCAGTGAAATAAAACATATTTCTCAGTTAATTCAGCTTGTAGATGACAAGTTTGAACAGTCCATGCATTGTTGTGAGCATGTGGCAGTTTAAAATAAAATCTGCTAATTTTCTGCTGGTCAGATTATCTTTCCCTTTGTATCTACGAAATGACTTCCAGCAAAGATCAGAAAGCCAAGGGTAAAATCCCAGGTAACACTAATAGTTAAAGCAAGGGAGAGAGATTTAAAAGGTAACAAAGAGAGTAGTAAGACAGAAATAAAAAGAATGATAGAAAATGAAGTGAAGCCTGGAACGTTTAAAGAAATAGGTGTAACCAACTACATCAAATTCAGACAACTATTCTTATAAGCAGAGACTGAAAAATAATCATTCAGTTTCTCAAGCATTAGCATATTGATAACCTTGATGGGTACTATGTAAATAGTTTGATGTTAACAGAATGAGATTTCTAAGTGTTTGGAACAAAAATAAGGTTATAAAATAGACAGAAATTCCGAGTATCACTTTATGAAATACAGCTATTTGTAACTGTCCACTCTGTCTTCCCCTCACACGGGTTCCATGATTTCCAGAGCTTTTAGATTAGAAAGAGACTTGACCCACGAGTATTGTCAAGGAGAAGGACCCTGGGCTTTTAATAGATTAATTGGCTAGAACAAAGATGATAGTAAAGAGACTAGCAAGAGATAAGAGATGAAAAGCAACTGATGTTAGCCAGCAGAGGAATTTCAATGTCATGCTCAAAATTTCAACCTTAGCACATTAACAAGATTTTTTTACTGAGCAACCTCCATTTCATTGTGTGAAACATTTGACAACAAACATTTATAATTCTTATAGTGATATAGGTTTTCTCACGGTCTTTACAATGAATATAATATCAAAATATTCTGTAGAACTCACACTTAGTGACCTATATGAATCGCGCCGATCAACCTTTGGTTTCACCTGCAGCCAGGGCAGGCAGTTCCCATGCATTTCAAGAGTACTGCATCTGAAATTTCTGCCGTATCTCTCAGATTTTCTACTTCAGATCTTTTTGCACATGCTCGGGAGCTTGCTTAGTTGATTTATTGAACAGCACAAACATGTAAAGGAATTGACATACCTAGTGGCCAACTTGTACCAATGGAGAATGGAAATGATAAACAAATGTCTCCTATCTCTTATCCTTCAAAGTGATGCTTTCTACGTGGTACTTCAGAAGCCATCTGTAGGATTGAGCTCCAGCTATCCACAGTGGGAACTAAGTCCTTTACTCAGGCTTTGCTAAGATTCTAAGATACCTAAAACATCTGGGTAATTATTCTGAGGTTCCTTAGGTAGAACTGCATCCAACCTTCAGAACATCCTGTTTCACTGAGGTGTCCATCTTCTTTGCACTATACCAGGGCAACTCTTCACACAAGGGAAACTGAAGATATGGGGGAAAGACAAAGAGAGACTTCCTGAGGTTTTTCAGGGAAAAAACAATTGGCAGAAATCGGCAGAATAGAGTGGAAATAGGGATCCCCTTGGGGGTCAGGAAGGGGAGGTCATTATAAGACAACTGTGTTCCTCATCACGCAGCTCCCCAACAGAGAAACCTTCTGTAGACCTCACATGGAGGAAGTTGGTTCTCTAACTTTGCCCTTTTAAAATGTACCTCTCTTCCTTTGGGAAAATCAGCCTCTTGGGTACTACAGTTTACTGCATTTTCCCTAGATAGTCATTGTTTCCATTGCGGTTTCAGCAGTATTTTTGATGTTTGACAGTTCAAACTAGCCTGACATTTCCAAAGCCGCATACAATGAGAAAACAGCTGAGTACTTGGTTTTATAAGTATTTTCAAAGAAAAGAGAGGCATTTGCTTCCAGCTTTGTCATTCCTTATCTTAATGAGCCTTAAATTGATAGATTAACCAAGGCAAACTTATGAGATTTTGCTGTTAAACTTAATAAAGGTTTTACAAATGGATTTGACACAGTGTTTGAATGCCCACTTAAAATACTGAATCATTTGAGACCAGGGAAGAGAGTTATTAAAAGAAACATTGGGGCATGGAAGGGCAAAACACCTTTGGAAAACTACTTGAACAAAACGTTTAAATAATGAGTAGTACAAAATTCTACATACTGGAAGCATGACCCATATGAATTAATAATCATATAATTCATGTGATTATAGAGATCATCATATATGGGCCTTCCCCAAAGAAGTTAGGCTAAAAATACATAAAATAAAGACAACGTGATTATTTTCAGTCAGTTTGTTTTCTAGGGAGGTGGATCTTGTGAAATGAAAAACTATTTTATGCTGCTGGATTTGGAACATATGAAGGTGGGCCTGGAGCCAATTACAGCAGAAAGTGTGCAGAAGTGAATTATTGCTCTTTATTAAGAGGACTCCAGTAACTCCCTGTCAATTCATGCAGGAGTGAGGGTAGAAGAGAAATGGGAAAAGAGGGTGAACATCTTGAGGTGATATGAAGGTGGACGATTACAACTGAAAATAGTTTAAATGCTGTCGTGTTGTTGTAATCAAATTTTATTTTTAAGGCCATATCCTTGTTCATGCTGAAGTTGTTTTGTTGTGATATAATCCAATTTCCTATTATGTTCTATTTCTAAAAATCATAGTAGAAGTCCATTCTGCCATATTCCATAATATCTATTACACTACACAATGCTTTCTGTAAAAGGGGCATTTTAAGGTATCTGGGAAATTGAATTATTTTGATAGTTTTCAGAATAGAGACAGCATGCACAGAGGCTGGCATGGAAGCAGAATAATCCAGAAAAGGAGCTGGCTAACCATCCTTATTGTCTTCCCCAAATTTGTTTGCTAAAACATACCTACTGTAGGGCTTTGATTTTATGCAAGGATTAAAAGAGGGGGTTTTCATGATCTGACCCACTGAAAAGGGTCAGAAGACTCTAGCTGACATGTAAGTTATGCAGATATTAGAAACATGAAATACATATTAGTAGTTAAAAAACAAAACAAAGCATAACTAACCAGAAATTATTTTCTCTATTTCCTAAGGCTACTATGAACATCAGCTGCTAACTGTAATGAGGTTTAGTATGGAAAACGCAGGACCATAGACTCAGAGTTAGAAAGATATCTAGTGTAGTAGTTAATTTAAAGATTATTGCTGCTTCTATTGAAGAGTTGAACACTTTATGGGATTTTCCATAGAACTATGCCCCTCCCTGCAACCCCAGAAAAAAGTGATGATCTAATTTATTGCAGCACTTCTTGTGACTTTGGGGAACTCAATTTGAGCTTTCTCAACACAATTCCATATTCATATTTATAGATAGAGAAATAGAGGTCCACATAGATGAACACGGTTTGTTCAAGTGTATACAACCTGTGAGGGGCAGACATGAGCTTAGAAACCAAATTATCTCAGACCTAATGCAAGACTTCCTCTATTACAGAGCTATGTCTGTCTTACATAAGATGTACATATATTATAAGCAATTGGCTCAAGGTCTTTTACATTTTTGTTTATTACTGCTCCCAAAACTACCAACTTTAAATAATTTTTTAAATATTTGAATTCTTTAGATGTATTTTTCAGTTACATAATCATTATAATTTCCTGGTCACCACCAGAACTAGTAGCACCACTACAACCACCATTGTCCTTCTCTCCATTTTGCAAATCATCTTTTGTTTCTATTCCCTTTCCCATGAATGGTTGCTGCCAAAAAAAGTCTTTTGTTTCACTGGCAGCAAATGGTGGATAATGCTACAAAAATAAATCAGGAAAGAACTAAAATGTTTTACATGAAAAAAATGAAACAATATTCTCAGAAGGAGAATGAAAAATTTTGCAAAGAAAAATAAGCTTTAAATAATTAATTGTGGTCAGAGAAAAGAGATGGTTGGGAGAGAAACTTGAAGAAGAGATCTGGACAAAAGTAGGGCAAACAGACAGCTACTAAAGGAAGTAAAACATTTGATTCAATAGGGAAATTAAAAATAGTGAAGGCTATGACCATGGCCAGTATTGGGGATGCATTGTCATTTTCCTGTATTTTGCTTATCTGTCTTTTTCTTCTGAATTATATGATTTGGTCACAGTGAAGTTCCAGACCAACAATAGCTTAAATCAGTCCTGTCTGTGGTTTTATAGAAGGCAGATCTTATAATGATAATAAAACAATACAACTAGGGAATAAATGCAGCGCTTAAAGAGGGACAAGAAGAGTTGATTGGGAAAAGAGAACCATGAGTGACCTCTCTTTCCTGCTAATCCTCTAATGCTTCTTCATGAATTTTTTACTCCAAGCCTGAGGGAAAGAAAACTTAATGTTTTATATCACTAATATTACTGTATATACAGAAATCTCCAAATATTAGAGAACACCACAATTTGTAAAATCCAAAGCTCTTTATAAATTGAACTTAATCTATGTTTAGTCAGAGCACACAATGACTGGAAAATGAAAGAAATAAAAATGACACATTTGGGAGATAACAAAGGTAAAAGTCTCCATCACACTCTGGACATTTTTTCCAGTACAGAATGTATTGTTTTCCCTATTGTGCAGATGAAAAAAAAAAAAACTGAGGCTTAGGTTGGTTAAGAATAAAATCTGTGGAAAATCGACTGGTAGTTTTGGAGTCTAGATGAGTGAACAGAGGTTTCATTGTCTTAGCTGACAACCAGCTACTATATAAGGCATTATGACCACCAAGAGAGTAGTCAAAGAGCCAGAAATTATTATTATAGACATTATAAGATATGTTATATTGTAATATCACGGACTTGTCTGCAGTTGGTTTTTAATTCCTTTTATAATGCCATAGGAAATTTTAGAACAACATTTGAAAGTGTGCTAGAAATACAAAAGGCAAACTGCTAAATTGCTGAAGAAAATCATCAGTAATTCCCAGGTATTCTTTAAGTTCTCAAAATGGCCTCAGAATCAGTCCCTCTGTAGCTTTGTCTGTTCCAAGAGGATGGATCACACCCTCCATTGACAGAGTTTCAGTCATTACTGTCTCCAGGACATGATGTGGCAGAAACCCAGTGTTTTCTTTAGAAGCTGTGTCTATTAATTACAACAAAGCACAGAACAGAGCTGATGTTCTAGCTTTTGAGAAGTCTCCTAGCACCACATTTTCCCCATTATTACAGGTAATAAAGCCAGTTTACAGAAAGCAAAAGGCAAATATTCCAGTGAGTCAGAATAGAATAGAAGGACATTTAGTCAGCTCTCAAATTAGCAACTGTTTATTTTTATTTTTTCAGCTTTGCACATAACGCTGTTACTACTGTGTCTTTAAAGTGGAAGTATTTATTTTACATCCTGTTAGTGGGAGTGTAAATTGGTAGAGCCCTTCTCCAAATCTGTGAGAAACATGAATCAAATGTCTAGCAAATGCTTATATATCTTGACCTAGTAATTCTAATTCTGTTCCTAGCAAATTTATCCTAAGGTGAACATCATATATTTTAATCAACATGTATGTACAATGGTGTTTATTATGTCAATAATTATAATAGTTATAACACTGTAAAGAACCTTTACAAAATTAGACACAGCATTTTTTTAAAAAACTATATTTGAAAACTCAGTTATGTGAAAATACGGAATGGCATGAGAAATGAAAATGTAAAATAGAGCTTAAGGTAGTATATTTGATATATTATACTATAATGCTGTAGTATAGTTATAAGCTCTGTGTGTGTGTGTTGTGCTGTGTGTGTTATACTGTGTGTGTGTGTTTGTGTGTGTGTGTGTGTGTGTGTGTTGAGTATCCCTTATCTGAAATACTTTGGACAGAAAGTGTTCCAAGTTTTGAACTTTAATTAATTTCAGAATATCTGCATGATACTTGTCAGTTCAGGATCCCTAATCCCAAAATCCAAAATGTGAAATACTCTAATGATTATTTAATAATTTCCTTTCAATTTTGTGTCAGAGCTCAAAATACTTCAGATTTTGATTTTGGATTCTCAGATTAGGAATACACTCTCTCTTTCTCTCTTCCTCCCCCCCCATATATACACCCACACACATATATACACACATATATATGTACACACACACGCACACACACATGCACATACACACGTATATGTGAAGATTATACTATATATAGATAGGATATATTATATATTTAAACACACATATTAAGATTATAAAATTAATAATCTAATCTTATAATAAAGTTCTTTTGTAAAAAAGTAAACAAAAGTAAAGACATGACCAGAAAATAATATTAGTTATAGTCATGGGTAGTTGAATTTAGAGATGACTTGTATTTCTTTTTTATTTTTTAAATATGAGTATATTTTCTGGAGCAATCAGAAAAAGTAGGTTTCTGATTAAAAATAACAATCATAATTACTATGAAGAAGTTACTTGGTTGTCACAAATGAATGGGATGGTGCTACTGGCATCTGGTGAGTGGAAGTCAAGGATAAGGCCAAACATCCTACAATGCAGAGGACAGCCCCCAAAAGAAAAGAGTTATTTGATCCAAAGTATCAATAGTTCTGTGGATGAGACGCTCTGCAGTAGAGGGGGGATGAAGCATAACCTCTAACTTGGCCTAAATGAGGAAACCAAAAGTTGCATTTTAACAGAGTTCCACTACATAATACTGACAATTTGTATTATACAGCATAATCTGAAGCAAACAACATAATTTTAGTTTCAGGCAAATCTGGTATAAATGCTACTTCCTCCACCTATTAACTACATGAGCTTGGGCCCATCTGTACCTCAGTTTTCTCATCTATAAAGCAAGAGATATTGGTGGCATCTACTTCACAGAGTAATTATTGGAAATAGTAAGTCATTGTATCCAAAGTGCCTAGAACAGTGCCTGCCCACGGGAAACACTATATGTAATTTAAACATTAAGTAAATGATAAATAACTAAAACAGGCATAAAATGCCTATCTTTCTATGTCAATTCCTCCTCTTTTAACCTTAGTGGTGAAACAGGAAATATGACATTGATTGTAGTCATAGCGAGGAGCATAATTATTTGACAACATTGGATTTGTTCTTCTTCAGTGCATTTCATTGTACTACAATATGGCTCACCTCCAACTGTGTCTGTTTATGAAGTATGTACTGTTTACAGAATGCTAAGTGATGCAAAGATGGATAACCTGATTCCTATGTCTTATTCCTATGTCTTCCCCCGATTCAGAAATTCCTAATTGTTGAAAATTAAACTTTGTCTCACATGGAAAAAAAAAAAAAAAAAAAAAAAAAAAAAGAAGTTACTTAAGATAATAGGAATTTTTAAAAAGAAGAAGCAGACAAATAGACCAACAAAATAGAATACAGATCCCAAAAGTAAATCCTCACATATATGGTCAGATAATTTTTAATAAGGGTGTCAAGACTAGTAAGTTGGGAAAGGACAGTCTTTTAAACAAATGCTCTTGGGAAAACTCTATATTCGTAGGTCAAAGAGTAAAATTGGACCCTTACTGTACACCACACACAAAAAAATGAGCCAAAAATGGATCACAGATTTAAATGCAGGACCTACAACTATCAAAGTCTTAGAAGAAATCATATGGGAAAACTTTATAGCATTAAATTGGCAATGATTTCTTGAAGATGGTACCAAAAACATGAGCAATGAAAGTTAAAACAGAAAAAAATGAACAACATCAAAGCTAAAAACTTCTGGTCAATGCAGTAAGAAGGCAAACTACATAATAAATATGTCAATGCAGTAAGAAGGCAAACTACATAATAAAAACAAAAGTTTCTAAATCAAATACTTGACAAAAGGTTAAGAACCAGAATATATAAAGAACTCCCACAACTCAACAACAACAACAGCAGAACATATAACTCAATTTAAACATAGGCAAAGGACTTGAATAGACATTTCTCCAAGGAAGATATGCAAATCGTCAAAAAACATGAAAAGATGCTCAACATCACTAACCATCAGGGAAATGCAGATCTGAACCACTTTGACATGTCACATCTGAATAGATTCCATTATCATTGGAATGGCTAGTGTAAACAACAACAACAACAAAACCCACAAAATAACAAGTGTTATGGAGATGTGGAGAAATTGGAGCCCTAGTGCACTGTTGGTGGGAATGTAAAATGGCACTGCTTCTATGGAAAACATCATGGTAATTCCTCAAAAAATTAAAAATAATATTACCATATGATTTAGCAATTCCACTTCCTGGTACATATCCAAAAGATGTGAAAGCAGGGTCTTAAATAGATATTTGCACAACCATGTTCACAGAGCATTATTTACAGTAGCCAAAAGGTGGAAACAACTCAAATGTCCATCAAAATGAATGAATGGGTAAAATGATGTGATATACACATACTGTAGAATATTATTCAGCCTTAAAAACAGAAGGGTATTTTGAAACCTCTACAACACCGGTGAACCTTAAAGACATTACACTAAGCGAAATAAGACTGTCACTGGAAGAAAAATACTGTATGACTTCACCTACAGATTTCTGGAGATTTCCAGAGCAGTCAACTCACAGAAACAGAAAGTGATTAAATGGTGGTTATCAGAAGATGGGAAGAGAGAGAATTGGGGGGTGTTGTTTAATGAGTCTAGAGTTTCAGTTTTGTAAGATGAAACAGTCCTGGAGATCTGTTGCACAAGAACGTGAATATACTTAACACTGCTAAACTGTGTGCTTAAAGATGGGTGAGACGGCAAATGCTATGTTATATGTAATTTACCAGAATTCTAAAAAGAAGAGGAATATGAGGTGGGTAGGGAGAGCCTGTCTCAGGCAGGAACTTGGAAGCAGAGACCTGAGTTTGAAGATAACGTCATGGAGATATCCAGAAGAACTTTCCTGGATGCAAAAACAGAAAGTGAAGGGCTCTGGGATAGGACCAAATGGGTGTGTTGAATAAGAGATGTCAGTGCTAGAGCATAAGGAAGCAAGGGAGGTAGTAGAGGTGAGGTCAACGAAGCCTTCAAGGTCAAAATTGTCTTATATTATAAGATATGCAAGGAGGCTGGATTGCATTTTAAAAATAATTTTTAAAAGCAACCGAAGTTTTAAGGAAAATGGTCTAATTTGATAGACTTCGTTGACCTCTTGCTAATGTGAAAAGAGTTTTATGAGATCGAGCACAGAAACAGAAAAGTCCAGTGAGGAGGTGTTTTATTATTCAAGCCAGAGTAAGAGGTGCTGTTGAGTTACTTGGATAAGTCACATCCCCTCTAAGAGAACCCAAATCTATATTTCTCCTTGAGTGTTGGAAAACCAAGATTTATCCATCTAATAATTCTATGATTCCATACAGGATTGGAGGGGACTACTATATAACACAGGTAGAATGAGACTTAGGAATGCACTTCACTTAATTGATAGGCCTGTCTTGTTTCTGCCCCGGCACACTTATTCTGTACAGAAATTTACATTTGATCATTTTATTTGGAAAGAACATGAAATCAGTACTCTAAGGAATGTTGTCTTTTCTCATCTTTCTGAATGTGATATAAAGTCCGTGTAGCTGGGAGGCTCGTGGGATATAGCTGGGAGAAGAACTGGGGAGAGAAACTGAATTAGAGACCCTGAAAACAGCAGCAATATGGGGGTCCTGCTTTTTCTAGTTTTTAGCAAGCTCAGTGCAAATATTATTTTAAGGAAAACAGTGCAGGATTTTTATTTGGACAAAACTGGTTTCAAAATCTAGCTTTGACACTTAGGAGTCAGTCAGTTTTCAGCAATCTCCAATAAAGTATATCAGGGTTGTTTTGGATTTCATATCCCGGCTTCAATCATCCTTTATTTCTTCACTGTGTGTACAGCAAGCCTTGCACTTCATTAGTAGCTACGTGACATTGATAAAGCACATGGATGTTGAAGGCATTCAGAATATGTCTAATCCTAGCCGTGTTGTTTTTGAGCTTTGCGAATTTTTTTGGAACAAACTGAGCCTTAGTTTTCTCACCTAAAAACAAATTAATGATGTTTGCAATTCACATCGTGGTTCTTACCATTTTCCCTCCTTCCCATTGTTTCTATTTATGGGTGGATAGAAGCATGGATCTCAGTTTGTGCATGTAAAATGATCATAGGAGGTATGCAAGGGTTTTCAAATATTCAGTTTTCAATTGTCTCAAAGATAAGGAACCAGAAAAAATAAAATAAAATCCCCAAAGGACTCACCAGGCAGGTCATCCCTGGATTGAATTTGGGATGGGTATCCAGGAGACAGGATTATAATGTTGATTCTGTCATTAGTTGGTTCAATGTTGATGACCTCAAAGATGGTCAGTTCCCTTACATGGGCCTTAGTCCCTCCATCATGGACTAACCTAGGAAACCACAGACCCAGCTGGAAGGATTTAGATAAAAACAAATGTGTATCTTATTCTATCAGACTTCCTTCCACCCATCTCTTTTCATCACAGATTCTGTTGCTTTAGAGAAAAGCCAGAGAATCAGTCTTCCACCACACACCCCTCTCACTCTCTCCTTAGGATACTCAATGTGTAACTAGGTTTGGGAACCGCTGGACTTGATGCTCACTCACATAGGCCTTGCTTGTATCAGGCTCTAAGATTCGGCAACCTGTTTAATGGTCTCCTCTGATACTTTGAAGATGCCCTGTTTAACTTTTTAGGTTGCAATTGACAAATCATTAATCAGTTGTTTTACTTATTTGGGCTTTTTGAGATGATCAACAGGGAGAGTGATAGCCATTTTCACTGCGAGGCCTCAAAGAAAAGAAAAGATTAAACAAACAACATGTGTATCGTAGAGACTGGAACTTGTTTCTGAAATAAATTCTTTGGGATAAAATGCAGCCCTATTGATTAAGTGTATCCATTAGACATTAGAAATGATTTTAATTTCAAGGACCTGGTAGCTTAAATAGGGTCCTATAGCTTTTACAACATGCATTCTGCAGTGCTAGCAGCTATTGTTAGTTCTGCAACCCAGTGATGTCAGGATCAGCATTTCTGCAAGATACTTGAAATTTTCCTCACTCTAGTTGGCTCAAGATAAAAGAGAAGGATGATGTGTTGCCGAGTATTACATCCACATTTTATATAGGATGAAGGGACAGGGTGAATGATACTCTTTTCAGAAAAATTTCTCTTTTTAAAGAATACCTGTTTCTCTTAGGAAACACAATTTCTACTCGGAAGATCTCATGTTTCAATACTTCATGCATTTTTTATTTTAGTTATGATCTTTTCATTGCAGTAAGAGATACACAATAATATTTTTATTTACTAAAAAAATTGGAAACTTATGTCTTAATGTGGCAAAAGTACTTACCAAATATTCTGCGGCTTTGCATCTCTTCTCCCTCATTCAATTAGGCAGGAGCATGTAACTATGTTCTGGACAGAATAATGCACACAGGAGTTGCCAGATGAGACTTCCAGGGAAGCTCCTTAAAAGGTAGTGCTTTTATTTGTCTTTAGTTTATTTTGTTTATTTTAATTAAGCATATTATTTTCCTCTAAAAACTGAGGGACCATTAATTTAAAAACAGAAGAACGAATATTTTAGTGGTCTTTATTACGAGATAATAAGTGCAAGGAGTTTTGAGACAGGATTGAAAGACATTCCCCAAATGACTTCAAAATTTTTAATTTAAGATACAGTGTTTGGTGTGGTAAATAAGGTCTTAGGGTTAGTTGAATAACTAGGCATGAATTAAAAATTGACAAATGTTGAATTACATGATTTACTAGAGATATTGTGTTTTTATTTGTTTCAGTGAAAGACTATGAAGTCAATATGATGTATCCTCAATTAATAAGAGAAAACTATGGCTTAGTGAAATCAAGTAATGGGTCTATGCTGCTCACCCATGAACCCCACTTTGAGTACCAAGGTCTTATAGGTATTCATTAAATATTAATTTCTATCACTTTTTCAGGTTTGAATTTCACCCAGTACCTGGCTCAAAATAATGTTCAATATACATTGTATGATCACAGAACGAAGTAGTCAACTGATTCTACTTTTGTAATGTACATAAATGTAGATGATTAATCATTATTCAATCAGGATCATGTAAAGGACACTTCCCAAACTCCAACCTCATTAAGCAATATCAATTTTGTTCCCCAGCAGTTGATATAGCTTATTTCCATCTATAGAAATGTGCACTGCTCTATTGTGAGGATCTGGTACAGCGTAAAGATGCATTAGGGGTTCTATCCCCTGTCTCTTTAAGAGAACACAGATGAAGACTTAAGCCCAGAAAGTTTTTAACAACTTTTTTTGTCCTCTCAACATTTGTTGTTTACAGTTGCCTCATAGACCAAGTTGATGGGAAAAAATAAGAAACTAAAAATAAACGAGGTCTTTCATTCTCGGGGTAATGCAGTTACATAAGTCAAAGTGGCAGGTCATATGAAGCCCTCTGTGATTCCTTGGGGTTTCTGTCTCATTTCACTGGCTAGCAACCAGCGAAACAGTAGGATATATATTTTTCAATTAGGTTGTCAATATTTTGACCAAACAACCTATTTATAACTTTCAAGATTACTGTTCTGGTCGTGAGAACCACTAGAAGCTGCTGTGTACGGAAAGTCAGCCTGAGATTTGAAACAGCATGATTAAGTAGGGTATACGAACTTGCTTCCCAGGTTTCCTCTGCCTGTCAGTCATATAAGTATAATACACTCATCACTGTGGCCAATGATCAGAAATCACCACTAAATAACATATTCATGTAGCCAGACACCACCTGTTCCCCAAAAACTATTAAAATAATCATAATAAGTTAGCTATTTATTTAATAAAGACAGTAAAGACAGTGATACATAGTAAGTAAGCGGGCTTTGAGGTTAGACTACATCAGTTCTAAGTACCACCTGGGACATCAGTACTTTCATAACCTTGCAAACTGCTTTTCTTTTTTTCGCTTCAGTTTTTGTATCTATAAAATGAGGAAAATAGTAATGTCTTTGCACATAGTTGTGAGGATTAAAAAGTTATTGTATGTAAATAACTCAGACAAGGCCTGACCCCCATAA
The DNA here is from genome assembly GCF_037993035.2 of Macaca fascicularis. Lineage (NCBI taxonomy): Eukaryota > Metazoa > Chordata > Mammalia > Primates > Cercopithecidae > Macaca > Macaca fascicularis. The sequence continues at coordinate 57,569,343 of NC_088394.1, forward strand.
ATATTAGTTATTATTAAAAATATATTATACCTACTATTACTAATGTTAATAAGTAATAAGAATAAGTTGAGATAAAAATTTAAGACTCTGAGTTTATTTGGAGATAAACTCAGTGGAGAGAGAAGAATTGGCTTATCGACTACGCTTTTTTTCCTCAAAATACTATTTAGCCTCATGACCATAGCTTTCCTGTGGTGGACTTAGCGATACAGCAGACTTGTTATGCTTGTTAGTTATGCTTGATGTTGAAGGTCAATAATCTCTCCTGTTACAATTACAGAGAGAGACGTGTTGTGTGTGTGTGTGTGTGTGTGTGTCTGTGTGTGTGTATGCATACATGCATATATATAAATTATAATTGCCTGCCAATATTAAAGCTTTAATGGGCTTAAAACATCAGGCAGTAATTAAACACCGAATAAGAATATAAGGGGATAAAACAAAGAGAGAAAGAAAACCATTGTTTTATAGATATATAATACAAGCAAACTTTTTTTATTATAGAAATTTTGTCTATTAAAATCATTTTCTCAATTAATAAAAGGTGATTCATAGCCTTTTAATATTTTCTTTACTTTAGGTTTTCATGAGATCCCAATGGGCACAATTATATCCAAAAGTGTAATTATCCAGTGTAATGAAATTGCATTTGTTCTAACTGGGCTGTGTTTATAACAAATCCCCATCTGAGAAAGAGAGATATTCTATGTAAATAGTCAATTGACCCAAATTATGGACAGACTTTTGGAAAACATACACATATGAAAGACAACAGAAGAAATTTAGGAAGAGTCCCAAGAAATCTTGTTGAATTGTGTAGCATACATTATTAAAGATGCAAAATAGAGATATTTGCATACTTTGGCTGTTTAAAATATAAATAGAATACCTGGGGAGAAATTTGCTCAGAAGCAAAATTTAAAATGTCAGAGTGACACAAAACGGTATAAGGTCACTAGAAACTTTAAAAAGACATTTCCTTTTTTTCTTTAAGTATCTTTTTTTTCTTACTGCTTTAAAAAAAATGTATAGTACATCTGGCACACTGACTATAGGCCACTGCCATGCCTCCCACTCTCTAGCTCTCACTCCCTAGCTCTCACTCCCTCTTAAATACAATCAATTTGCCCACAAAAGCGCAGATCACACTCAAACTGTCTAAACATCTGCTAGAATCATTTGAACACCACTGATTAAATTTCAACAATCCGCCTGCTCCATCAACTCAATTTTCCTGGTACTTCAATGCCTCTTCTTCACCTGGAGCCCTTTATGTCCTATCCCTCCCACATACATACTTTAGTTGTTTGTCATGGAAACCAACCCTGATGAACTTTTACAACTAGAAGACATGCATTGAACAGGTAGGCCATCTGAAAGAAGATACTGGCTAGCTGAAGGAATCTTAGTCCATGAGTTTCTGCCGCTCTCAAAGCCATCAAATAGTTATTTCTAATTGCTTTCTGCAACCGTGTGTCTCCCTCCACATCTACAGTTTTAAGAAAATAACATAATTAGCCTTATTGGTATTACAGGCCTACATGGAGCCTGCCCATTGAGTGGACGAAGAGGTAGTAATGTCCATCCACTCAATAAGGCATATGAGGAGAATGAAGCCAACATTACCGAATGTTCATTACAAATTATTCATCTGGTTCTCTTCATTGATGAATCTACACATAAGCATACCTTTTAGGATATACTTACATTCATACTTCAGTAATTGCACTAAGACTTAAATATTTACTATTTGCTAGTCATTGTTAACCCTTGAATTCCCACTGCTTATCAGATAGTCAGATTTTCTGCTCTCACTATTCTAGTGAAATGAAATTCTACTCATCAAAAATGATCTTATTTGCTTAGGTAATATAATATGTATGATATGAATAAGATCAAATGAGCAAACGAGTAAAGGGATAGAGAGGAATAACTTTATAAAGGGTTGTCAGAAAAGACCTCTCTCGTGAGGTGAAATTTACTCCAAGTTCTGGATGATAAGTGGGACTGGATCCTGTGGATTATTCAAGGAAAAATAAAATATTGCAAGACCATCATCATGGTCAAATGTTCTGTGATGAGGATGGACTTGGTCTATTTGAGGAATCAACGTGGCTGGACAATTGTGAAACAAAGGCAACAGTGTAGGATATAAAGGTGAAGAGAATGGGGGTGATCTATGCCTGCCAAGTTATAGAGCGTGGATTTATGCCAAGTGCAAATGGAAGTCTCTAGAGGCTTTTAAGAGGGTGGCACAATGTATTTTATGCTTCAAAAAATTCACTCTGGATTCTACATAACTGAGATGATTGGAAGGTAAGGACAAAGACAGAGATCTGATGAGAAATGATGATGTGAAGGTGGTGAGATGTGGTTAGTTTTAAAACATATTTTAGGAATATCATACTCTGTGTAAATGTTGGAGATACGGCTACAAATAAATCGGATACAGCCTTTGCCCTTATAGCATTTTTAGGTATATGGATAAGAAAGAAACTGAACATTGCACCATGAGTATAAGGAGACTCTTCATGAGAGATGTTCAGGAGCATCTGGGGTGGATGTTGGGGTTATAGTGATGGGTGGAGTAGGGTACGTGAAACTGCTTCATTCATGTATTTCTAACTATGGATTCACAATAAAAGCCTACCTATTCCTCACCCCTCTCCAATGGACTGTGTCAACCCTCTCATGGTCTCAATTCAAAGCTAAAGGAATCATAGTACATATGTCAATAGTTTGCAAATTTTCCTTTCATGGAATGCTTTATTGGAAAATAAAAGTCAGAACAAAATGTACTTTTCATTAAAAAGTAGCATGATTAATTAACTATATATAGGATAAAATACTGCCAAGTTGTATTACAATTTCTATAATCATGTTGGCTCAAATTTGAAATATTCAACAAACATACAATTAGTATGTGGGAAGAAGGCAGAGATTATGAGGGAAGAATAGCTTATGTGCCATGCCAGTGGCAAAATATAAGTTGATGATTAAAATCATAATTAACTGGTTGGGTACAGGGGGGCTCACACCTGTAATTCCAGCATTTTGGGAGGTTGAAGCAGGCAGATCACTTGAGCTCAGGAATTTCAAGACTTAGGCAACACGACAAGATGCTGTCTCTCCAAAAAAGAAAGAAAGAAAGAAAAAAAAAAAAACCTAGCTGGGCGTGGTGACACCTGCCTGTAATCCCAGCTACTTGAGGGCCTGAGGTGGGATGATCTCTTGAGTCCAGGAGGTTGAGGCTGCAATGAGCTGTAACAGATTGTGCCACTGTGTCAGCCTGGGTGACAAAATGAGACCTTGTTTCAAAAAGAAACAAACAAACCTCATAATTCCAAAAGTTATTCAGAATTTTTCTGAGAACCTAGATTTGTGACTTCCAGCTTCATGACCCTTGGGCAAGTTATTTAATCTTTCTCAATTTGTTTTCTCTTTTGTAAAATTAAAAATGGTGCCTACATCATAAATGGTATAAGGACTAAATCTGATAATTCAGAGTGAGTGTACATTTTGGTTTTCAATACTTTTTAGCTATTGTTAATATCATCATTCTCTAACTGACAGACACTGATGGAGATAAAAAAGTCCAGCAGAATGGCTGAGAACACAAATCCTGGAACAAATGGCCTGGGTTGACTATTGGTTCCTCCACTTCTATATCATATATCACAGATTTTTTCTCTTTTAAAACTGCATAACAACTTTTGGGCAAAAGCTTTTATTCACCTCAACACCCCTTTATTTTCCAAATTCTAAATTCTTTATTACTCTTGCTTTTCATAACATATCAGTGTGTTAATACTTGCTGGCTTTTTTTTGCTTCTTTTACCGATTTTCAAGGTATTTCCTGGTATGTGTATCTTTAACGCTTAGCACAATGTCTTTAACATGCTCAGTAAATGTTTGTCAAATGAATGGAATAACAAATAAGTAAAAGTATTATGTATAGAACAGCAAGAAACCTCTGATGTAATGTGCTATCGGCATTACTCTTCAATCTTCTTATTCTTTGTCTTCTTCTCCATCCCCATTTTCTGCCTCTGTTATGCTTTGGCTTGAAGAAATGAAAGGCTGACCTTGCATGACATTGTGAAAATAACTTAAGTCCAAAATTTCAATAAATCCTTCCCACATCAACATCTTCCACCTTGGCCAAGTCAGCTTTATTTCTCTGTACATGTAGACCCTCTGCACCTCTGCCCCTCAGCGGCAATCCCATTTCCTTGGGGCTTAACACGGTTTTAGAATGTTCAAGTAGAATAGGAAGAATCTCTATGAACTAGGGATTTGAAGTTGATGTTTCAGTGAAGTGCAGAAGTTCAAATCCTGCCTCCATAAATGCAGTTCTGTTGTCCAGAGCATAACAATGTCTATTAGCATTGCATTCTGTCTTCAATGATTTATGGGACCTTTTTTATTTTCTTTGCTTCCATTCCTCCCCAGAGTCACTTCCCTGTTCCTCTCTTGGATGGCATAAATGAGAAAATTTGAAGTGTGTTGCTACACAAAAATATAAAAACAAAACAATATGGCATAGCTGAGTCTGTGAAACCCATTTAATCTAATCCTTACATGTTTGTAGCATAGGAAATTGAGATTCCAAAGGGAAATTGACTCGGGTATGGCCAAATGGGAAGCAGGAGCAGCAGTCATTGAAATCCGAGGGCTGATCAAGCAAATTAGATCCCTTTGGGCCGTATGAACAGATAACCATCAAAAATCACACCACCTTTTTGCTTGACTTTGCCTTAAGCTGAATAAATAGATAAATTCTTAATTAAAATAAATGTGCAAATATTAACTGAACTCACACTAAGTATTTATGGACTACCTTCAGAAGAAAATACCACTGAATCACACAAGCTTCGTCACAGACACTGGCCTCCTATCTACTGTCGTTTAGAGCGTTCAATTGTTTAAAAAATACTGTTTCTTCATAAGAACTGTTCATTTGCTTCTACGACTCTCACTCTTTCTCAGTCAAAGGGAAATAAAATGCATAGTCCATCCATAAAAATTTATAACATTTTTACAGTCTTTAAAATTTTTATATGTACATGTATACACACATTTACACATATATCTTTACATCGAATTTTAAGCAAAACTTTGTGCTCTATCTTAACACAACAAGAAGAACCACTGTTCAATATTCTTGAGCATTACCAAAGGCCAGGCATTCAGCTAAATATTTTATAATCATTTTGATAAATCCTCAGAGAAGCCATTTCAGGTATTATCATTATGCATAATTTCAAATTTGAATATATACAAAAATAAAAACACAGAAACTCAAATGATTCAAGAAATATGCACAATGTCACAGACTTACTGAGTAGCCTAACAGGAACTTGAACCTATTTCTGTTTGTTACTTTTGTGCTTTTAACCATCATGCAATATTTTTTTTTCCTTCTAAACTTTCATTTCTCTCTCTCTTTTCCACAATGCATCATTCCTCAGTCATGTTCATAGCCTCTCCCAGGATGGGCAGGTATCCTTGGTATTAAAGAATCTTTATTCTCCTTCAAATTTTAGGCTTGGACAGTAAGAGTAATTGGGCTCGTGGTGTTACTAATTAAAACCTCTCACTTGTTCCCTGTCCTTATCATCCGGGAATGAAACCTTAAACTTCAAGATGCCCAGAATGTTCCATTTAAATTCCAGACCTAAAATGGCAGTTTCTTTGTTTGTGTGTGTGTTTGTTTCTTTTTTTCTCACAAAAGAGACCACACAGTTGACTTGGTCTCCCTTGTACTTCCATATATCTTGTCAAAGAAGACAGATATATCTTTTTTCGTGGGGTCCAAGGTTCTTAAGTTTAAGATCTGGATCTCCTTATAGACTATGGCACCTGGGCCATAAGCATATACATTCTCTCATTCATAAAACTGAGATGATAACCTGTGGACACTGTATTATTATAAGAGTTGCAAAGCATGTTCATATAAGCTGTTTATTAAAGATATAAATTTGAGTACATATAAGGGAATCTTTTGATTTTCACATCATTTTACAAGTCTACATGATGCTTTACTTTGTATCTGGTGTGGAGATAATATAGCCAACTGTCTTGATTTGCCCAGAACTGAGAGTAATTTTAGGACATGGAACATCCAGTGCTAAACTAGAAAAGGCCCAAGAAAGTGGGGGCAAGATGACCACTCTATCTGGACCTTAATGACTTGACAGTTGTAGAGCTACTCCAGTTCCTACAGTGTTAAACATTTAATCTTAGTATACCCAGCTCATATGTGGCACCTGAGGACCCTGTGCTTATCTTATCAGAGTGTGTCCAGAAGTATCAATCACTTCCCTATCACAGTGTGACATGAAACCATCTTGCTTGGTCTTTGCTTTGGGGGAATCTAAGTACAATTCACTTACTCACCTATCACCAGCATTCTTAAAAGTGGCAAAAAGATTATGGCTTTTCTACCAACATTTTCAAATGAATTCTTATAGACTTTTTGAACAATGTGTATTTTAAAGGATTTAGAGTAGCTGTTTTCTCCCTTGATAAAATTTTAAAAAGAAATGAGAGGGAAGCAGAGCTGAAATCATAAACTAAATACCAAAGAAGCTTTTACATCCTATTCCAGATACTGACAGATATCAGTGTAAAAGCTAAAATTCTTTGAAGATCAACAAAACGTATACTTTTGGAAATCCCAGGCTGATAAAGACCTTGTAAATTCATTGTAGAGTTGAATAATAATCAGGATCATACAATATTTTTTGTAAAACACTAATTTTCCATTTTCAGATGATAATTCCCCAAACTTACTCTACTCTGCATCATTACATTGTCAAGAGACAACTTCTCTTTATTATATTTGAAACACTTAGAATTAGTAATTGTGCATGCATTACACTCTTCGGTGACATATTAGCTCTCTTTTCTCTTTTACCATATTCAGTTATTTGGTCTAAAAAAAAAATACCTAGAATATATTCCACATCTAAACTTAAAAAAAGATGTCAGTTTCAGGGAATCTTATAAATGAAGCAGAAGTGTATGTTTTGGGACGGATATTATACAATAGGAAATCTTTCTTAAGGTCATTAATCATCAATTGTCACATAGCATGATGGTTGGAAAGAGAAGAGAAATAAAGGTCAAATGCAATTTAAGAAAATGGATGTATATATACAGGCTGGTACCATACTGTTTTAATTACTATAGGTTTTTTTATCCCTACATGCTCATCGATGGAGGAGTGGATAAAGAAAATGTGAAATATATATACAATGGAATATTTTTTCAACCTTTAAAAAGAAGGAAATTCTGATTTATGTGACAATGTAGATGGATCTTATGGATATTATGCTAAGTGAAATAAGTCAGTTACAGAAGGAAAATACCACATGATTTCACTTGTACAACATATCTAAAAGAGTAAAACCGTTAGTCTTAGAGAATGGAATAGTGATTGTCAGGGATTGTGGGGGAGGAGCAAATGTGGAATCAGTAATCAATAAATATAAAGTTTCAGCTAAGTATGATGAATAAGTTCTAGAGATCTACTGAACAATATTTTGCCTATAGTTCAGAATACTGTATTGGTACACTTAAAAATTTAAGAGGGTAGATTTCGTGTAAAGTGTTTGCACAGCAATAATAAGAATAAAAATTTAAAAGGAAATTTATTGACACTGCTGAAAGAAAAGAAGGATGAAAGCAAGAAAGGAGAGAAAGAGAGAGAAAAGGAAAGAAAGAAAGAAAGAAAGAAAGAAAGAAAGAAAGAAAGAAAGAAAGAAAGAAAGAAAGAAAGAAAGAAAGAAAGAAAAGGAAGGAAGGAAGGAAGGAAGGAAGGAAGGAAAGAAAGAAAGAAAGAAGGGAAAGAAAGAAAGAAGGGAAAGAAAGAAAGAAAAGAAAGAAAGAAAGAAAGAAAGAAAGAAAGAAAGAAAGAAAGAAAGAAAGAAAGAAAGAAAGAGAAAGAAAGAAAGAAAGAGAAAAGGAAGGAAGGAAATGAGAAAGGGGGAGGGGAAGAGAGGGAGAAAAGAAAGAGAAGAAAACAGAGAAGTGGCAGACAACAGAAGAATAGGAAGAGAGGCAAGGAAAAGGGATTGAAGATGGAAGACATGGCAGATGAGTTGTATATTTTCTTTTTTCCATCTTTTATTTTACATTCAGTGGGTACATGTCCAGGTTTATTACTTGGGTATATTGCGTGATGCTGAGGTTTGGGGTACAAATGATCCCATCACCCAGGAAGTGAGCATAGAATCCAATAGTTTTTAATCCTTGTCTCCCTCTCTCCCTTCTACCTTCAGTAGTCCCCAGTTTCTATCGTTCCCATCTTTACGTCCATGAGTACCCAATGTTTAGCTCACACATGTAAGTGAGACTATGCAGTATCTTCCGGCATGAATTAACTTAGGAAAATGGTCTTCACCTCCATCCTTTCAGGGCAGAGAATCTGATATTTTCGTTTTTATGACTGCATAGTATTCCATGATATATATGTACCATGTTGTCTATCCAATCCACCATTGGTGGGCAACTAGATTCATTCAATTTCTTTGTTATTGTGAATAGCACTACAAAGAACATTCAAGTGCATGTGCCTTATTGATAGAAAAGTGTGTTTTCATTTGGACATATACCCAATAATGGGATTACTGAGATGGACGGTAGTTCTGTTTTAAGTTCTTTGAGAAATCTCCACACTGCTTGGCTGAACTAATTTACATTCCTACCAACAGTGTATAGGTATTCCCTTTTCTCTGCAGCCTTGCCAGCAACTGTTGTTTTTTGACTTTTGAATAATAGTCATTCTGACTGTTGCGATATGGTATCTCATAGTGGTTTTCATTTGCATTTATCTGATTATTGGCGTGGAACATTTTTTCATGTTTATTGGAACTTGTATGTCTTATTTAGAGAAGTGTCTGTTCATGTCTTTTGGCCATTTTTTTTAATGGGTTGTTTGCATTTGCTTGTTCAATTGTTTAAGTTCCTTATAGATTCTGGAAATTAGATCTTTGTCAGATGCATAGTTTATGAATATTTTCTCCCATTCTGTAGGTTGTCTGTTTACTCTGCTGATAGTTTCTCTTCTTTTTTGTTTTGTTTTGTTTTCGTTTTTTGAGATATAGTTTTACTCTATTGCCCAGGCTGGAGTGCAGTAGTGCAATCTAGGTTACTGTAACCTCCACCTGCCGGGTTCAAGCGATTTGCATGCCTCAGCCTCTCGAGTAGCTAGGATTACAGGTGTGCACCACTATGCCTCGCTAATGTTTGTATTTTTTGTAGACAAGGGGCTTCACCACTTTGGCCAAGCTGATGACCAACTCCTGGCATCAAGTGATCCAACTGCCTCAGCCTCCCAAAGTGTTACAGGCATGAGCCACTGTGCCCAATCTGATAGTTTATTTTGCTGTGCAGAAGCTCTTTAGTATAATTAGGTCCCACTTTTCAATTTTTGTTTTTGTTGCAATTGCTTTTGAGGACTTAGTCATAAATTCTTTCCAAAGGCCACCACCCAGAATAGTGTTTCCTGGGTTTTTGTCCAAGATTCTTGTATCTCTATGTCTTATGTTTAAATATTTAACACATTTTCAGTTAATTTTTATATATGGGAAAAAGTAGGGGTCCAGTTTTATTCTTCTACATATGGCTAGCCAGCTATCTCAGCAGCATTTATTAAATAGAGAGTCCTTTCTCCTTTGCTTAGTTGTGTTGACTTTGTTGAAAATCAGATCGCTATAGAAGTATGCCTTTATTTCTGGGTTTTCTATTCTGTTTCATTGGTCTATATGTCTGTTTTTGTGCCAATACCATGCAGTTCTAGTTACTGAAGACTTACAATTTGAAGGTCAGTATAGTTTGAAGTAAGGTAATGTGATGCTACCAGCTTTGTTCTTTTTGCTTAGGATAGTTCTGGTTATTTGGGCTCTTTTTTGATTCCATATGAGCTTTAGAATAGTTTTTTTCTAGTTCAGTGAAAAATGACATTGGTAACTTTAAAGAAATACATTAAATCTGTAGATTGCAGTATAACCACTTTAATGATATTGATTCTTACAATCCATTAACATAGAATGTTTTTCTATTTGTTTGTGTCATCTATGATATCTTTCAGTAGTTTGTAGTTCTCTTTGTAGATACTATTTCACCTTGATGGTTTGATGTATTTCTAGTTATTTTATTTCTTGTGGTTATTGTAAATGATATTGTGTTCTTGATTTGGCTCTCTGTTTGGACATTTTTTATGTATAGAAAAGGTATTGTATCCTGAAATTTTGCAGATGTTGTTCATCAGATCTAGTAGCTTTTGGGGAGAGACTAAGGGGTTTTCCAGATATCAAATCATATCATCTTCAAAGATAAATAGTTTGATTTCCTTTCTTCAAATTTGGATGCCTTTAACTTTTTTTATCTTGTTTACTTGCTCTGGCTAAGATTTCCAGTGCTACACTGAATAGGAGTGGTGAGAGTGGGCATCCTTGTCTTGTTACAGTTATCAAGAGGAATGCTTCCAGTTTTTGCTCATTCAATGTGACATTGGCTATGACCTTGTCATAGATGGTTCTTATTATTTTGAGTTATATTCCTTTGATGCCTAATTCCTTGATGGTTTTATCATGAAAGGATGTTGGATTTTATTGAAAGTTTTTTCTGTATCTAGGAGTATACATTCTGATTATGTGGTAAATCACATTTATTGATTTACATATATTGAATCAACTTTGCATTCCAGAATGAGGCCTACTTGATCATGGTGAGCTAACTTTTGATACGGCATTAGATTTGGTTTGCTAGTATTATGTTAAAGATTTGTGTGTCTCTATTCATCAGAAATTTTGGCCTGTAGTTTGTTTTCTTCATTGTGTTTTTCCCAGGTTTTAGTAGTAGAGTGATGCTGGTTTTGCAGGATTATTTAGGAGGGAGTCTCTACTCCTCAACTCTTTGGAAGAGTTTCAGTAGAATTGGTACCAGCTCTTCTTTGTACAACTGATAGAATTTTACTGTGAGTCCATCTGTTCTGGGACTTATTTTTCGGTTGGTAAGTTTTTGATTACTGATTTAATTTCAAAATGTAATATTGATATGTTCAGTGTTTCAATTTCTTGCTGACTCAAACTTAGGAGATTGTGTTACCAGGAATTTATTCATTTCCTCTATATTTTCTAGTATGTGTGCATAAAGGTCTTCATAATAGTCTCTGAAAGTCTTTTATATTTCTGTGGGAGTGGTTGTAATGTCACCATTGTTGTTTCTGATTGTGCTAATTTGAAACTTCTCTCTCTCTCTTTTTTTTTTTTTTTTTTGTTGATCTAGGTGGCAGTCTAGTGATGTTTATACTTTCAAGGAACCAACTTTTATTTTCATTAATACTTTGTATGAAGGTTTTGGTCTCAATTTCATTCGGTTTCACTCTGATTTTAGTTTTTTTTTTCTTCTGCTAATTTTGGGGTTAGTTTGTTCTTGTTTTCCTAATCCCTTTAGATATAATGTTAGATTGCTAATTGGAGATCTTCCTAGCTTTTTGAGTTAGGTATTCAGCACTATAAACTTACTTAACACTGCTTTAGTTGTATCTCAGAGACTTTAGTATGCTGTGTCTCTAATTTCATTTGTTTCAACAAATTTTAAAATTTTTTGCCTTAATTTCATTCTTTATGCAGTAGTCATTCAGGGGCATGTAGTTTAACTTCCTTGTAATTGTTTGGCTTTGAGAGATCTTCTTGGTATTGATTTCTACTTTCATTTCACTGTGATGTGACAGTATGATTGGTATGATTTCGTGTTTCTTTTGGATTTATTAAGACTTGCTTTACGGTCACGCACACGGTTGGTCTAGGTGTATGCTCTGTGCAGATGAGAAGACTGGATATTCTGTGAGTATTGTGTAGATGTCTGTTAGGTCAAATTGTTTAAGTATCAAGTTTAAGCCCAGAATTTCTTTGTTAGTTTGCTGCCTCGATAAATTGTCTACTGCTGTCAATGGGGTATTGAAGTCCCTCATTCTTATTACGTGGTTGTCTAAATCTTTTGGTAGGTCTAGAAGTATTTGTTTTATAAATCTGGGTGCTCCAATGTTGGATGTGTATACATTTAAGATAGTTAAGTATTCTTGTAGAATTGAACCCTTTCTCATGGTATAACGCCCTTCTTTGTCCTTTTGTACTGTTATTGATTTAAAGTCTGTTTGGCTTGATATGAAAATAGTGGACCTGTGTCCTTTTTTTAAATTTTCTGTTTGCATGGTAGATCCTTCTCCAGCCCTTTACTTGGAGCCTATGTGTGTTATGTGTTTTCTTACTTGTGAGACAGATCTCTCAGAAACAGCAGACTGATGGATCTGTTTTTGAATCCAACTCACCACTCTCTGCCTTTTAAGTAGAGCTTTTAAATAATGTGTATTGAAGGTTAGTATTGACATGTGAGATTTTGATCCAATTGTGAAGTTGTTAGCTGGTTGCTTCCATATTTTCTATTGTATGGCTGCTTTATAGGATCTGTGGGCTATATGTGTTTTTATAGTGGTGTGTATTGTTCTTTTGTTTCCATGTTTAGAAATCCCTTAAGTATCTCTTGTAAGGCTCATCCACTGGTAACAAATTCCATTAGCACTTGTTTGCCTTGAAAAGCATTTATTTCTCCTTTGCTTCTGAAGCTTAGTTTGGTGGGGTTTGAAATTCTTGGTTAAGATATTTTTTCTTTAAGATTGCTGAAAATAGGCCCCCAATCTCTCTTGGTTTGTAAGATTTATTTGAGAAGTCCATTGTTAGCCTGATGGGGTTCCCTTTGTACCTCGTCTGGTCTTTTTTTTCAGAATTGACCTTGGACATTCTGGTGAATATATGCCTTGGTGATATTCATTTTGTATAGTATCTTGCAGATATTTTCTTGATATCCTGTATGTGGATGTCTACATCTCTAACAATATTAGAAATGTTTTCTTAAGTTATTCCCTTAAACATGTTTCCAGGTTGTTTACTTTTTCCCTTTTCTCTCAGGAATGCTAATTATTTATAGGTTTTATCACTTTATGTAATCCCACAGTTTTTGAAGACTTTGTTCTTTTCTTTTCTTTATTTTTGTCTAACTGGTTTAGTTAGAAAAAACAGTCTTCAATATCTGAAATTGTTTATTCTGCTTGGTTCAATCTATTGATACAGCTTTCAATTGTGTTCTGACATTTTTAAGCGAGTTTTTCAACTCTAGAAGCTCTGATTTAATGTTAAGATGCTTATCTCTTCCTTCATGTTCTGGATTGCTTTAGAAGTTTTTTAATGTTGATATTCAACCTCATCTTGGATCTCATTGAGTTTATTGCAGTCCATGGTTTGAATGCTTTGTCTGTCATTTTTGAGTTTCCATTTTACTTAGACACCATTGCTGGAGAGCTAGTGCAATACATTGGGGGTGTCACTACATTCAGATTTTTCATGGTGCCAGAATTCTTGCCCTAATTTCTTCTCATGTGAAGATGCTGACACTTCTATTTTTTTCTAATTATTTTCATGTGGGTAGGATATTTTTCTTCCTCTTTCTTTTTCTATAATATTATTATATTTTTCCTTTCCCTTTTCCTTATCTCCTCTCCCTAGGTGGTATGAGTATACAGAATGCTGAGTGGCATCATTTGGCTTTTCTTCTATAGCCCTACGCACTTCTTTTGGCAGGTTTTATATTGGGCTCTAAAGCTGAACCTACAACCACCAGACGGCACTTATAGGTGAGAGCCACCTGTTGTCAGTGTGGCTTGGTATATACTTGATCCTTGTTTACTGGAAGAAGCTCTCTGTTGCCCCAGATAATGGGCTGATACATGGAATACACTGTGGTCCGAGCTTCCTCCTCAGCCCCATAGGGGACAGAGACTAGAAAGGGCAGGGCCAAGCCAGGCAGATTTACCTACAGATCCTTGACGGCTGGAGAAACACCAGAACTGAGGGAGAATCCAGTGAGTGGCCACAGTGCACTCAGTGGTGTGCCTAGTTGTGGAGCTGAGAAATCTCCTTGTCCCCGAGCTCTCTGCAAGTAGTTGGAGGCAGCCTACATTCTTAATCAAGGGAAGTGGGTCCTCCAGATACCTGGAGATGTGCCTAAATGTGGAGTGGAGAGGGTTCCTCCTGCAACAAGGTCTATGCACAGGACGGGTGGGGCAGCTCAGGCTGCTGGTTCCAGTCAGTGGATGCTCCAACTGCCTGGATTTCTGCCTAGGCATGAAGTGGACCAGGCCCTGATGCCCCACAACCTCAACAGAGCAGAATGGGGCAACCCAGCAATGGCACATGCAGATTAATTCCAGGTTGCCGAGCTGGTGGTGGTTGCGGGTCTTGATGCTGAGGAAAAACTACAGCTGTAGCAGTTATCCTCCTGACCCAGGCTTGCAGGAGGGGAGAGCACAATTTCAACACCAACTGCTGAGGTGCTTTCCACATTTCTGACAGTAGAGGCCTCCCCTTCACTCCAGAGCAGGCACTCCCATTTCTGGCCTGAGACTAACATGCCTGTGCAGGCATTCTGCTGCATAGCCTAAGAATGATTGTCTTCGCATGCACCTGGATTGAAAATGGTGTCCTGCTCTCAGTCCTGGGCCTGGAAGAGACACAGCTGTTTCCTGTGTCTTTCTTTCCATGCATCTCCAAGACTCTCCTCAATTAGCTCCAGGGATTGGGAGAAACCAGGCGTTCTTCCTCAGCCTGAATTACTCTGATCCCCCGTGGAAAGGTGGGTCACACAGGGAGGCGCTGTGCTTTTAAGCACTGAAGCTTCACTCACTTTTATCAGATGGATGCCATCACAGTGGCTATTTGCCAGCATTCTGCTCCCTGGGATCTGGGATGTCCTTCAGGATTATAGTGGATTCCCATTTTCCTTCTTGAATTAAGGCTCAGAGAGTTGATTTTTAAGCACTACCTTGCTATTTCCACGTGACTGAGCCATGCTGAAAGCCTCCAAGATGCCATCTTGGGAAATATATGTGCTCTATATGTTAAAATAGCTTAAAAAGAAGATTTCAACTGTTCTCACCACAAACAAATGAGAACTATTTAGGGTGATGGATACAGGATTTAGCCTGAGTTGATCATTTCACAATGTATATGTGTACTGAAATATCACATTATACCCTATCAGTATACATAATTATTATTTGTCAATTAAAAATAAAACTTAAAAATAGAAAAAAATCTGAGAAAAGGGGAAGTGGAGGAAGTGGCATAAAAGTGAGCTTTAAATGCAGTAATCCCCCACATTCTCAACCTCTAAACTACAAGTAATTTTACCCTTTGTTAAAAGAAAAAAATGGAATGAAGAGGCAAATTTCCAGGGATGTTTCAGCTCTGCAACTAAATAGTTATAAAATCTTTAAAAAGTTATTTAATTATTTGAGTTTAGTTTTTAATTTTGTCTTCATATATTTGCTTCTCAGGACATGGGTTCCCGTTCTATCTCCAAAGATCTACATTGGGAAAAAAAAGTAAAATACTCCTAAATAAAAAAATATAATAATCATGCATCATAAACCCATTATTTCTCTCAATACAAGAGTTTCAACCTATCCCTTCAAAAATTTATATTACAGTAAATGAAGATTATAATTCAAAATGCTGGGTATGTTAGAAAACCCTATTCCTGCTAATTTGTAAATGTATACTTATCTTTGTAAATTCCCAGTTTTCCTAAGGTAAAGCAGAACCACACACTCCTAATTTCACCTTCTTGTACTCAGCATTCCAAACCTACATTATTTTTTTAAAACCGGGTGGTGTTGTTGGTGATGGGTGTGAAAATCTCCTGAAAGTTTTTGAACCACTCAAAAATAAATACATACATAAACTAAATTTTTGAGGATACCCACAGCTTCTTCGACCATTAGAAGTCACTTTTCTGTGTTTTCTATCTTTGTAGATTTGTTTCAATTCTCTGCTTGCATGTCCTCCCTTCTTATCCCATATTATTCAAAGTCCAGCTGAAATGCCATACTTCCTGGAGTCTTCCCTGTTTTACCCTATTTTTGTCATTTATCATGTTTCACATTCATCATAGTTAGTTGGACACAAAACTTGCTTTCCTTAACAGTTACAATCAGGTGAAAGACAGAGGCCACATTTTTCCCCTCTGTTTGTGTTTAGCACTGAGTCTTGAATAAAACTGATCCTCAGCTGTGCATTGATGAATAATCAGGCACAATAACACTGTGCAAAGTACACGCTGAAATACTCAAAGATGTGCCTTTCTGAGATAAATTTAAGGATCAGTCTCACTATGCAAAACTCCAATGTAATAATCCAGGCACAGAAAAACAAAATCACATGTTTTCACTTAGTTGTGGGATCTAAAAATCAAAACAATTTAACTCGTAGGGATAGAGAGTAGAAGGATGTCTACCTGAGGCTGGAAAAGGTAATGGCGGGGGTTAGGGAGGTGGAGGTGGGAAAGGTCAATGGGTACAAAAAAGCAAAAAGAATGAATAAGATCTAGTATTTGATAGAACAACAGGGTGACTATAGTCAATACTAATTTAATTGGACATTTAAAAATAACTAAGAGTATAATTGGATTGTTTGTAACACAAAGGATAAATGCTAAGGGATGGGTACCCATTTTCCATGCTGTGATTATTATGTATCACATCCCTGTATCCAAACATTCCATGCACCTCACAAACATATATACCTACTATACCTATTATGTACCCACAAATATTAAAACTAAAAAAGGTTAAAAGAACAAATTACCTAGGAATACAGCTAACTAAGGAGGTGAATGACCTCTACAATGAGAACTACAAAACACTGCTCAAAGAAATCAGAGACAACATGAACAAATGGAAAAACATTACATGCTCATGGATGTGAAGAATCAGTATTGTTAAAATGCCCATACTGCACAATGCAATTTACAGATTCCATGCTATTCTATCAAACTACCAATAATATTCATTACAGAATTAGCAAAAAAGCTTCAAAAAATTCATACGGAACCAAAAAGAGCCCAGATAGCCAAGCCATTTCTAAGCAAAAATGACAAAGCCAGGGGATATACAACACCTGAACTCAAACTATACTACAAGTCTGCAGTAACTAAAACAGCATGGAACTGGTACAGAAACAGATGCGTAGACCAATGAAAAAAGAATATAGAGTCTAGAAATAAAGCTGCATACCCACACCCATCTGATATTTGACAAAGCCAATGAATACAGGCTAAGAGAAAAGGACTCATTAGTCAGTAAATAGTGCTGGGATAACTGGCTAGCCATATGCTGAAGACTGAAACTGGACCTGTTCCTTACTTCCTTACACCATATACAAATATCAACTCAAGATAAATTAAAGATGTAAATGTAAAACCTAAAACTATAAAAACTCAGGAATATAACCTAGGTAATACAATTCTGGACATAGGACCTGGCAAAGATTTCATGATTAAGATGCAAACATTAAGTGCAACAAAAATAAAAATTGACAAATGGGACTTAAACTAAAGAGCTTCTGCAAAACAAAGAAACTATCAACAGAGTAGACAGACAACCTACAAAATGGGAGAATATATTTGCAAACTATGTATATGACAAAGGCCTAAGATCCACAAAGTTCCAATCTATAAGGAACTTAAACAAATTTGCGAGAAATAAACAACCCCATTAAAAAGAAAGAAAAGGACAAGAGCAGACATTTTTCAAAAGAAGAGATATACATAGCCAACAAGCATATGAGAAAATGCTCAACATCAGTAATCATTAGATAAACGCAAATCAAAACCACAATGAGATACCATCTCACACCAGTCAGAATGGCTACTATTAAGTAGTCAGAAAATAACAGACCCTGGTGAGGTTGCAGAGAGAAGGGAACATTTATATGCTACTGGTGGGAATGTAAAGTAGTTTTGCCATTGTGGAAATCAGTCTGGCAATTTCTCAAAGAACTGAAAGCAGAATTACCACTCAACTCAACAATTTCATAATTGGATATATAACCAAAGGAATATAAATTGCTCTACCATAATAATGCAAGCACTCACATGTTAATTGCAGCACTATTCACAATAGCAAAGACATGGAATTAACCTAGATGTCCATCAATGGTTGACTGGATAAAGAGAATGTGGTACATACACACCATGGAATACTGTGCAGTCACAACAAAAGAACAAGATCATGTCATTTGCAGCAACATGGATGGAGCTAGAGGTCATTATCCTAAGCAAAGTAATGCAGAAACAGAAAACCAAATACAACATGTTCTCATTTATAAGTGGGAACTAATGGACACAAAGAAGAAAACAACAGATACCATGTCCTACATGAGGGTAAAAGGTGAGAAGAGGGAGAGGATTAAAAAAACCACCTGTTGGGTACTATGCTTATTACCTGGGTAAACAAAATAATCTGTACATCAAACCATTGTTAAAACAGAGTTTGTGTATATAACAAAACTGACATGTACCTTGAACTTAGTTAAAAGTTAAAAAAAAGAACAACAACAACAACAAACTCCAGTTTCACAAGGTGAAAATGCATCATTTTTATTAATGAAATTAGCAATCAAGGAAACACTAAGGACAAATGAAGATATTCTAAAACATATCATCATATATCACCAGTATACTGTCTTAACCACTACAGCATCTTCTTGAGAGCAATTTGGTTATGTTTATGAAGCTAAGAAAATAATAAGTTGCATATGTTGACTAGCAATCCTGATGTTCTATTGGAGAACTTTTAGAAACATCCGAATGGTCTAGAATAAGTAACACTGTAAGGAACATCTTCATGTAAGAAAATGAAGGGAAAATGCAATTAGCAAGATTTCCTTGGAACATTCTTTAGAGCAGTAAATTTGTGATAAATTTAACTGTATTGAAAATTATATAGCCATGAAAACTATAATAATGGAGATCATAAAGCCAATAGAAATATTATTATATAATAAGAGAATACAATACTAATAAAACAAGAATTAAATAAATTAGAAATAAAAATTATATCCATATTGTTAAATAGGTACTTTGAAAGGAATTTGAAGAACAGAAACATGCATACTTTATTAGGATGGTGAATTTATAGGAACTATTATTAATTTTTGGTTCTTTTCGCCATCTTTCCATAATTGCATCCAATGTAAAATTTTGAGTGTGTGTATGTGTGTGTGTGTGTGTGTGTCTATGTGTGTTTGAGAGAGAGAGAGTAAAAGAGAGAGAGGTGGAGGGGAGGAAGTAATCCTGAAAACTGACAGACAATTTAGGGGCATATTCATGAATTTTGGTAAGAGATGACAAAAATTTGAATCAGAACAATGCTCATGGAAATAAGGAGAATAACTGTGTCTCTTATTGGCCCATTCATCATTTTTAAAAGACTTGCTTATACTTTTTCCCTCTGTATTCTACGGTATTCTTTTCTTACATTTTCTGAGCTTTAGCAGAGGCTGAAGATTATTTCCAAGTGGTGTACTTAACAAGGAAATGACCAATATCAGCATAAAGTTTCCTTTAAATATAGTCATTACCTATTGATTACCATGGTAACTTTGCTTCCTTCCCGTATTCTTTGTCAAATGCTAGTTTCTCATGTTACTTAAAAAGCCAGGAAGAGCCTCACTGTGCTGCAGCTATGTTGTGTTCTGAAATATTTGTCTCCCCATGTCACCTTTCCCATCGCAATCAGCATTTTCTGCCACATTGTCTCCTGGGAAGCTTTATAGTTTCACCCTTTAATGGGGAGAGTCAGTTTTTGCTCGAGGACTGAAATGAAAATTGGGCTTCCTTGCATGGGGCCATGACACTTCGAGTGTTACACAATTAAATTACTCCATTTGCAGAAGTAGTTCAGTGTCCTGGCTATTTACTCACACGAGACACCTAATTTCCATATGCGAAATTGGAGTACAACTACCTATTTTTCTTACATCTAAGAGATCTCATAATATCTAATTAACAAGAGTCTGTTAAGTACCTTGAGACAGATCTATGACATTCTATTAAAAACATTACATGATTTATAGATTGATACTAACTGTTCTCACTTTATTTCAATAGTTATCATTAAATTTTAAGAAAAAAAAAAAAACTTGCTGTTTTTCATTCTGGGATGTATTACAAAGGCCTGACCATGAGAGAAGCAACTCAGTCAAAAAATAATATATTTAATTTGGAATGGCCTTGTGTCTCCAAGTTGCTGATATTTAAAACCGTTATGCAGTTTCCTATTCGTGTTTTCCAGTAAGCTGTTGCAAGATAAGGACCATGCATCTTAGTCATCAGACAAAACAACAGAAACTACCTATTTAGGGTATATAAAGTGTCCCTATAGCGGAATTTCTGCAACCTCAGAATTGTTGAGGTTTTAAGGCAGAAGAGGTCCTTGTTGTTTGGGACTATCCTGTGTAATGCATCACACTCAGCAGCATCCCTATATGCCAGTTGCATTCCTCCACCCTGGTTACAAGAACAAAAACTGTCTTGAAAAAACTTCCGAATCTTCCCTCGGGGACAAAATTGACTCTCTAGTGGATTGAGAACCCTGCCCTAAGGTGAATTCCAGTGTGTGTCTGATAACCTTCATAATTTTCAACCCATCTCAAAGATACCATCAAAATCAGCTGAAATAAATATGCTGTAGAGATATAGCTAGGGATATTATCTGTGATTTTGACATAATGGATAAATAAATAGAGATTTGTTTAATTTTTACTGTTTTAGTTTTAATTATTTAGATACATTTATTGGTCATATCTCCATCAATAGTGAGACGATGGTTTCAACAAAAAGCATGGTTGATCAGAATCAAAGTCTCACATGGTGGCATAATCAAGACTGGTAATACTACTGGACTTAAGTCAATATCAAATACCACTTGCTCTCACTCATATTTGGGAGCTAAAATAAGTGATCTCATGGACTTAGAGAATAGAACAATAGATACCAGAGACTGGTGAGGGTGGGTGGCTGTGAGGGGTGTGATAAGGAGAAGCTGGTGAATGGGTACAGGCATACAGTTAGATAGAAGAAATAACTTCTAATGTTTGATAGAAGAATAGGACACTAAGACTTAGCAACAATATTTTGTATCTATCAAAATAACTAGAAGACAGGACTTGAAATGATACCAACATATAGAAATGATAAGTACTCAAAGTGATGGATACTCCAAATCCCTGACTTGATCGTTACACATTCTATGCCTGTAACACTCATATGTATCCCATAAATATGTAAAATATTATGTATCAATGAAAAGCACTAACAGCATAGATGACATTATTCTCAAATAGCAGATGACTGTTTTCAGGACTCTACTGCTTTACAGAGTGACTACAACCAGGCAGAGTCTGTATTGGACACTCATCCTCCAATCTCTATGTATTATACAAAGAAAGTCAATCGTGTGTGTGCATGTGTGTGTGTGTGTGTGTTTTGTTTTTTTCTTTTTCTTTTTTTAAAACAGCTAACACAAGTTTATAAGTATGAGGTTTATAAATTAGCAATGGTACCAATGGGGAATTTCACAGATCTGTAACTAATTATGAAACATAAAAAGTTATGTTGCTAGCCTGTTAAAAATTATGCACAGTTTTTAGAGTCTATTTCCTAATTAGTGTAATTAAAACCAAATTTTATACTTGGGTAAGGTGATAGATTGTGTCAACTGCTCTTTCTTCTTCTTAGTTGAATTTTAAAATTGCACATTCATAATGTATTCTTATTCAGTAAAGTAAGAAGATGTAAGACATTTAATAATATGAAATACAGCACGTTCTATATTTTTGTAAAGTAGTACATTGAAAGGAATAAAACTAATCTGATGAAGCTCTGGAATATAATCTTTCATAGTTATTTAAAATTTACCTAGTCCAGATGTCTGCCTATTATAAGACTTGGCAGGGTTCCCTACCTTATACTCTTATGAAGAATGAGAAAGTATTTTTGGAAAGCCTTAGCTTATTCCTCAAAGTGATAATAATAACAAATTTAAAGATGCCTTGTGGTTTAATCAATTGTATTAAATTGAGTTTTTATTTTCAAGTTACAGAAACTAAAATTGGCTATTTTTTTAAAATGCATATATTATTATTAAAGTATAAAATTTACAGTCAGGAATGTAGACAAGATAGAGAGTAGGAACTAGAAATCATATGGAATTTTCTCCAACTCCTACTATGCTTCTCTTCATGAAAGAACCCATTTGCTTCTCAGTCTTTGGCCTGACTCTCTGCTATTCAGTCCACAAGAAATAGAATCCCAAATAGACCATCTGACCATCTGAGTTTTTGCTGTCTGCAAGTAACCAACTCCAAATTTCTGGTTAGAGATTTAATTTTCATCTGGGGTGAACCCATGAATTGTGTCTGGAGCTTGGGTGTGGAGATTTAATACACAATATGGCAAAAGGGACTCACCCAATAGGATGAAGGAAGTTGCTAAAAAACAATGGTGAATCGCTATAATCTGGGAAGATTCCTACAAATATCTATTAAATAATTTGTTACTAAGAGAATAATCTCTGTTTTGGACCAATCAGTACTCTCATTTCATTGTGCAAGTACTAAACCTTGTCTTTCTCCCATACATTGGTATTTTTTCTGTACAAGTGACTGCTAGGGTGCTTAGCTTTTAATCTGCTTTATATTGACTCTTTCTAGCTGTCTCCAGCCTGTCCACACCATGAACAGTGCATACCTAAACTTAGGTGAGGGAAAGCCACCCAATTCATTTTTATTCTCCCAGAATTGACTCAAGCAGTATTTTTTTAGTGCCGGCTGACCTTGGTGAATTGGTTACACTTTTTGCCTCACTCTTCCTGATCCACTGTCTGTCCTCCTTTGCAATGAGAAAATCTTCTCTACCCCGTTTGAAAGTTTATATATTGGTTGCATGTCTTACTAGCTGTGCGATCTTGGAAAAGTTTGTAACACCTTTAAGATTCATCTGCCGTATCTGTTAAATGGGCATGGTGGTATCTATGTAATAGAGAAAGTATAAAAAAGAAATGAAATTATTCACGTAAAATACTCAATTTAGTGCCTGGTACAACTTAAGTATCTGCTCCCCCATGGATGTTAGCTGTTGCTACTACTACTACTAGTTACTAATACTAATTTTACAGCTACCATTATCACCACTACCTCTAATACTTCTATCCCTATTGATCTTATTGACCTGGTAATCATTTAGGATATCTCTGATAACTGAAAATCAATCATCAGAGTTTTAATGGGCATGGTATACTTTAGGTTCCTAGAATATCACTGGTCAAATCCATAGATTTTCCCAGTTTGTATCCTAATCATTAAGGTATCATGGGAGATTAGTTTGAATAAATATAAGCAAAGGCTAAAATAAATGTCTACATATAAGTTGCCTTCAAGCAGAATGTATTTTTGATCAAAATGCTATGAAACTATTTCCCCTTCGCTGTGCAGCAGGTAGAGCACAATCATTATTTGCTGCTGCTTCTGAGCGCTCAGGTTTCCCTCTGTGGAAGCTGTTCCTTTTTGGCTCTATGTAACAATGACAGGAGGAAAAGCTACTTCATTCTACTCCCTTCTTCAGGAGGAAAATGGGTGCCTTCTTTAATGTGAGTGGTCAGAAGCCCTAGTACTTCCTTTTGTGACACTGTTTAAAGTCAGACTCTCTGGAGCAACCTAGGAGGAAATCTTTTGTACATCCATGCTTTATGAGAAGATGGTGACAATGACATGTTAATAATTACTAAATTTTCATATAAAGGAGGTATTTCGAACACAGAATCCTACCCAATTTTGTTTCAGTAGGTTTCACTGATTTGCCTGAACTCACAAAATAGGTGAAAGTACCATGGCCAGCATCTTTGTCCTCCCAAGCTGGGGCTGTTTCTGTTATAACATGCTAAGAAAGGTAAGGCTTCATTGTAAGCATAAAGTAGGAAGACATTTAGGTTTATCATTTAACATGTTAGTGGATATCTAAATTACTGTGATGTACAAATATCTAGAAGGTGTTAGATTAAACTTGACAAATTTTCAGGTTTTGTTTGTTTGCTTGCTTATTTGTTTGTTTCAACTGCCTATCTTTTTATTGTTTGGGAAAAGTGACAACCACCAACTTCTTGCAGTCATCTAATTAAATACCTAAAACTGAATAGTTGGCCATTTGCATGTCTTCTTCAGAAAAATATCTATTCAGGTCTTTTGACCATTTTTTAATCAGTTTACAAATATGCCACCACCACACAATGTGGAAAGGACAGTCTCTTCAATAAATGGTGTTGGAAAAACTGGACGCCCACAAGCAAGAGCATGAAATTTGACCTTTATCTCATACCATATGCAAAAATCAACTCAAAATATATGAAGAACTTAAACATAAGCCTGAAACTCTAAAACTACTAGAAGAAAACATAGAAGGACTGTGCCATGATATAGGTCTGGACAATGATTCTTTTTTTTTCCTTTTTTGCATATGACTCCAAATTTCAGGCCACAAAAGTAAAAGTAGATGATGTGATTACATCAAACTAAAAAGCTTCTATACAGCAAAGGAAACAATCAACAGAACCAAGACATAATCTATGAAATGGGAGAAGATATTTGCAAAATGTATATCTAATAAGGAGTTAATATCCAAAATATATAAGGAACTCAAACAACACAATAGCAAGAAAATAAACCTTACCATTAGCATTCAATTAACGTCACATTCAAATATTTCTCTTTTAAAATGTTACATATAAAGACGGAAGAAAAATATGTAGCCCTCTGCGCAAACAAAAGGCAGTTCGGTATTTTGTTTTGATGAAAACCAAGGGCAGTGCAGGTAGTTCACCATAAATAACCTGAATTGGTTGTCTCTTTCAGTCTTTGTTTTAATTAGCATTACAAAAGAGAAACATTGCATATATTAGACATAATTTCTAACCTCAGAAATAAAATGTTACCTTAAGTTCCACAGTGAGCACAGGCTGAATGACTGTTTTAGCTCAGGGGAGGATATATTTAGGCTTGTTTGTAAAGTGTAAATTAGAGTAAGTGTTATGGTGTCATAAGTTAGCTGGATTACCTGGAGCAGCTCCTCTCCTTCTGAATAATTAAGATATCTGATTGAAACATATGTATAGGTTATTAAATGCAAATGTACAAATGTGAGGATATTTGTATAGAGACACATGTTTAATAAATTCACAGTTCAACTTTTAGACACAAAGACCTCTAGAGTAAATTTGACCTTTCTGTCCATTCTGGTTGTGATTTAAAAATTAATAATAATAATAATAATAATAATAATAATCTGTAAGATTGTGAGCCTAAGGGGAAGGTAATTAGCACTAATTGCATTTATTTTTAAACAGATCTGTTCCTACTAATCAGCGTTGTTTCCACAGGTGCTTATTTTCATGTGAAGAGGAAGGGATTTATGATGCTTTGATAAGACAAGAGAAGAAAGGGCATGGTTTGGTTCTCATTCTAACATCTGAAGAGCATGGTGTGGTGCTGAGGGAGGGAGCTACTATTGCTGCATGTTAGGATAGCTATCCTGTAGCAAATGTCATTCTTTGATCAACTTCTCTATGTGGCTCACTGTCTTCTTTCTTTTTTATTTTTTTCTTTCTTTATTTTTTAATTTTTTAATTTTTTTGAGACAGAGTTTTGCTCTTGTCGCTCAGGCTGGAGTGCAATGGCGCGATCTCAGCTCATTGCAACCTCCACCTCCTGTGTTCAAGCGATTCTCCTGCCTCAGGCTCCCGAGTAGGTGGGATTACAGGCATGCACCACCACACCGAGCTAATTTTTTTATTTTTAGTGGAGACGTGGTTCCACCATGTTGGTCAGGCTGGTCTCGAACTCCCAACCTCAGTTGATCCACCCACCTCGGCCTCCCAAAGTGCTGGGATTACAAGTGTGAGACTCCGCACCTGACTTACTGTCTTGCTTTCAATGTATGTTTTTCTGGTGTCTTTTTATTTTTTTAATCACAGATTAAAAAGCATCTGGCTAAAATAATGTCTCAACAATTGTTGAAAAGGGACCATTTTGGAGAATAAGATCAAAGATATCAGGTCCTCTGCTGGTTACATTATGACTGTTGCAAGATGGAAGCAGATACACCTAGAATCAATCAAATGTTTGCATCTGCTCAGCCCTACCTCTCATTCTAGGAATCCAATCCTGATTTTGCTCAGGGAAC
This sequence comes from Macaca fascicularis, assembly GCF_037993035.2. NCBI lineage: Eukaryota > Metazoa > Chordata > Mammalia > Primates > Cercopithecidae > Macaca > Macaca fascicularis. Next base: position 57,595,479 of record NC_088394.1, read on the forward strand.
AACTACTTCTCTATCTTTAATCCATGTGGTTTGTGTGAAACTGTGCTTCACGTCTGACTAATCAGATCCTTCCATCCTCCTGGCCATATTGAACTAGTTGAGAGGTGGGCATGTGAAACTAGTGAGACCAAAGGAACACAATTTTGGATGATTGTTGGAAATGCTGGGCAGATTAAGTTCTCTTTTGCTGAGATTATGAAACTATGAGAATACAGATGATCTCTGTTCAATTGGGGGCCTTGTAACTGCAGTATTGAGAGTATAAGAATAGCTGAAAGATGTAGAGGTATTAATTCCTGTGACATAGGTGGAATTTCTGGATTCAGCAAAAGAAAGGTCATTCTTTTCTCGTGTTTTTATTACAGATACAATTCTCTCTCTTTCTTCTTCTCTCTCTCTGTCTCTCTTTCATCTTTCTCTTTTTCCCCCAATACCTGTAGTCCATAATCAGTACCTCCCCCTCTTGCAAATGCAGAGAATTCAACTCAAAAGTCCTAGTTGACAGATCTTCTATGACTACTCCATTGCATATTTTAGAACTCTTTTTTGCAGACAGAACAATCTAACATGCAAATGGGGAAACACTTAGTATAACTGTTGAGTATCACACAGACTATTTGGGAAGGCTGTTTAAGCATTTGCTATAAGCCAAGGTAACAAGAACAACTTTAGATTTAAACTTTCATGGAGATGCTGTCATCTCTAATAACCATGAATCTCTATAGCAGTCTGGAAGCTTCCACCAATACCACGGATAAAATCAAGCTGCCTCTGCCACCACCCTTATTATATCTGTTTACTGACTGCAAATTAATGGCTAATGCCAGCATGACTGGTCTGTAGAGTCTGAATGATACATTGCCATTTTAGCTGCAAGAGAATCTGGGAAGGCTAAAATATGTATTTTTTCCTCACTGAAAGACACACGTAGGACTTGAAAGCATGTGAAATATGTTCAAAAAGATCTGGGTGAGCATGAATAATCAGTGCTGACTCTGGCTATATAGTCCCTAATATAGATAATTTAGATTTAGCTGAGAAGTACTTGGTATTTATCCCAGTTTCCTTGTGAGAATTGGTACCATCCAGTTGATTAAATTTACGAGAGTCCCAAGCTGACCCATTGCCCATCACAGGCTGGATATACAAACAAAAAGGTTCTAGAGAGAGAGACAAGGGTCAGCTTTGCCTTCGAGAGGCACATATTCAATACTCTCATGTCTGACACTCTGGCATGCAGATGAGCTTTTTCCTTTAGCAAAATTAAATGCGGAGTAGCAGATGTTGGTATTCATCAGATATGACAGCTGAATATAATCAGTTCTGATAATCATAAGAATAAACAACAAATATAAAGCACAACTGACTGTATTCAGGAGGTGTGTCTTATTTTTCAATGTGGGAGGATACACAAATGTTAGGCTAGACTTTGTAGCTTCTCAAGCAATCAACCACAACACGACTAAGCCTAGGTATCCTGATACACCAGTACAGGGCTTTTTATTCTCACCACTTAGCACTTTATTAAATGCATTCTGACATGCTGTGTGCTATTGGAAAGGTATTTTCCTCCTTTGAAAGCCTCAGTGTTATTATCTGTGATGCTGAGGATGATAATGATGGAGATGACGATAGTGACAGTAATGAGCAATAGGTGATAATGTATTAAATAAAGGAAATGGCATGCATTAAACAGATACTCTGTGTCAGGCACTTATCCAGCCATGACTTCTAAATGTTGGCTCATCTCTATAGGTATTTTTTCTATCTCTCAATATAATTTAATCCTAATAGTAATTTTAATTAGGCTGATATTCCTATTCCTAATAGTAATTTTAATTAAGCTGATATTCCTATTCTCATGTGCATATTGAGACTGCTGGTCGTAAAGAAGTGATATTCAACCACTGCACCAACTCAGTGTGGCTCTTAAACTGGACTGAAGCGACCCTACTCCTATAGCACTAACTCACTCACAGATGAAGATTTTTCTTCCTCCTCCCCCTGTGACCAACAGCCAAAGACATATTTGGGATGTATTAGTGCACCGGGACCTTAGTCAGTCTATGGACGACCAAGTTCACATAGGCAAACCTCTCTTCCAAAATCCCAAGGTAGAACTGTTCTTGCTGTATTGGAGATGATGGAAGAGATGCTGGTTCCTGAGGTCAAACGTCACCATTCTAAAGAACAGTTTGCTATGATTGTTTGGGAATAGCTGAACCATCTGTGGAATTAGATTTAGTTCCAATTCCTGATAAAACACTGCTGAGATTTTCCTAGTTGTCCCTGCACACATGGTAAATTCATACCCATTAATCTCTCTGGAGACTTTAATTTTTTTTCCTCTATGATCTTTTCGTCTCTAGCTACCCATTCACATCCTTATCCCTCACCCCGGGGTAGGAGGGTAGGAGTTAGGTTGTTAGTCTAAAAATTTGATAAATTCTTCAAATTCTTATTAAACTCCTTATTAAATTCATTTTTTTCTACTAAAAATAACTATCTTCTTTTTTAGTCTCAGAGCCAAAAGCATAATCTCCCCAATAGGCTAAGCTTTGGAAAACCAAAGACAGCTGACTTGAAGAGCTTCCTGCTTTCCTTCTTGTCCCATTCCTCCCACAAGCCATAAATAGAGAACTATTCTTGTACCTAGATCGTGGAAAAAGAAAGGAGGAAATGACGAATATTTTCTTTCTTTTTCTATATATAATATCTAAAAACTATTTTCTTGACATACACAGATGAAGACTCTAAGGCTTAAAGGAGGTTAATTAATCTGTTCAAGGTCACAAAATCTGCTAGAAGTAGAACTTGAATTATAACGCAATTGTGATTCCAAAATCTATATATTTAATTCATGTGATTATTCATTTATTGAGTGGTATAAATATTTACTTTATTTCAGTGGGATAAATATTTACTTTATTTATTCATTGGGAAACTAGGACCCACGGAATGTACTGGATGCAATGTTCTAGATATCAAAATCTAAGGTTTCACTTGAACTAAAGAGCTTGTGGTATATGGCTTAAGAACTCACTGACTAAACTATGAATAGGTTACGTAGTTCTATTGCTTCCGGTAAATACATTACGCAATCTCCTTATAATGTTTTAGAATCCTTCTAAATGTTTTACACAAAGAGAGGTGATAAGATATTTTATTAGGAATATAGTGTTTGGTAAATTAATATGGACTATTATTCTCTACTACACGAAGAAGTTGTCTTCTTAAGAGCCTTCCTGAGATTGGCTTCATCCATGCATCCCATATATATCTTTAAAAAAATTTTAAAAAGTGGGGAGATGGAAGGGAAAGCGAGAAGTAACATTCTGTGTATATCTTTTATGATAATATGTCTGTGATAAAATAATATTCTATAGAAAAGGATGTACTACAAATCTGACTGGAAATGGTCTCTCAAATAGAAAAAAAAACAACTATATGACTTACGAAGAACGATTCAAGGCAATTAAAAGGGGGGAAAAGATAGCAGCAGATAGAGAACCCCCAAATGCTGTATTTGGAAATTTGCCAATGATTTCTTTCCTCTTTCTTTTCTACTCGGCTCTGAAGAATGCATAGAGGCTGCTACATAGGTAATGTATTTACCAGTAGATTCTAGAAATTCTGGAGAATGTGCTTCAGTTGAGACTGTCAGCCATAATATATGCCTGAGCCTTTGAACTATGGGTGTTTGGGAAATTATGGCTTCCATATGTGGCATTTGACTGCCACCGAGAGTTATGATTTTCAAACTAGTTACTATATAACTTTATTTAACTATTCACTACTTTCTTTAATTATATTTCTTTTCAGTAAATATATTTCTTTTCAGTAAGTATTTTCCTCTCTAGCATTTTCAACACAGTCAGTTCATTTGTATCATAGAAGTCATGACGAGATTACTTGTATCTTAAAAGTCTGCTTTTAACAAAGGCCTTTGTCCACAGTTTCCCACTCTCATTTATTTATCCTCCCATCTTTGGATTTATCCAAAGGCTTTTATGCCTGCTTCTTAACTGTACTCCCTTCTATAACTCACTCATTTTCCATCTGACTCAATTCCTCACATTCCCAAGTTTATCATCACCTATAGCTCTGGGAAGCAGGCTTTGCTTTTGGCAGAGTCCTTGCCAACCTGGTCAGTCCACTTCTCAAGGAGACAGTAATTCAAATATCTGAGAATAAGATAGGACTATCTATCTTTCACGTTTGATCTCCACAGGAACACTGTAAAAAAAAAAAAAAAAAAGACTGTTCTAGTCCTTTCAAAATTACAGAAAATGGAATGCTCATGTTTGACTTATATATACAGGAGACACGAGACCATGGAACTTAGGTGTATTGTCTCATTTTGTGTTCAAATGAACCTATGAGATAGATGTACTGTATCAGTTTTTCAGTTGAGCAACCTGTTCATGATGAAATCTGCAAAATGTGACCAAATTCTGATTCAACTTTAAGTTTCCCTGGTGTTAAGACTCTTTAGCTCAAGATTAGCTGGTCTTTCATATTTAAGGATCTTTTTTTTTTTAAAGAAACAGAATATGCACATTTGGGGGTGAAAAGAAAAAAATAGTACTTTGGGTTTTGTTAAAAGCAAACAGAAGGTTAGAAACAAACTAATCATGCCATTTTTTATAAGTGTAATATACCTTAAATATTGTTTTCATTACATTCTTTCTTCATTATTTTCTTTAAGACCTGAGCGAAGCACCACCTGCCTCAATACAATTTTTTCCCTGATGTTCTGCCTTCTGACATTAACCCTGTGTTACTTAGTGAACACTTAACATACGCAACTCTAAAGTATTGTTTCTCCTCTTACGAGTCCATTGTTTACAATTAAGCTATAATAAATAGGAGGGCTGGAACCAGACATTATTTATTACTGAACTCTAATACCACTCACAATGGCAACTCAAAACAAATGTTGTTAATCTGTTAACTCAATTTAATTGATACTGTCAGTGAATGAATTTCGACCATTTTATTACATAATTACATTTTATTTTCACCATCAACATTTAAAAACAGAAAGATTTTAATCTCATTTAGTTATTTGGATTAATATTCATAGCATTAATTATACAGATGTATGGCAACTTAAAAGGAAACTAGAATAACAACAACAAAAACACAATATTTATTGGGCACTGACTACATGCTCAGCACTCTCTTAGAACAAATTATCTTAGTTAAATCTCACAGCTACCCTATGAGTTAGCTATTTTAATTATCCACATTTTAAGGATAAGGAAACTAAAGTAATTAAGTGGTAGAAGAAGGATTCAGCCCATTCAAGATGAGTACTAAAGGCAGGATGATTACTGAGCCTGTTTTCTTAACCTCTACCATATTGTTTCCATTCATAGCCTGGATTTGAACCAGTTCTTTACATTTAAAATCAAGTGTACTTTTCCTTATGTGAAAAAAAAATTTTCCTAGTAACAACTCCATAAATGGTGAATTCAGTCAACCATTTATCTAATACATTTTAGGCAGTGTTTGAGATGCTGGTTACATACCAAAGAATAAAAATAAGAAAAATATTCTCATATCACAGAGTTAACATTACAGTGTTTTAGGCAGAAAATACACAAGATACACTAAAATATACTAAACTCAACCACAAAGAGGGCTTTGCTATTACATTCAAAGAGTGATGGTTTTACTTGTACCACATCTTCAAAAAAGTTCAGAACAAAATCTTGAAAAGGAAAGGTAAAAATTATAAAAACTGATGATGACTTGGTGTAACCTATGATTCCCGTTTTTCAGTAGAGCCCATTTCCTAGGGATTTCAGAAGCTTAGCTCAGGTTTGCGTCCTGAATGTGACAAAAAGCTGCAGAAGAACAGTTCTCTCGTTCCAAGTCACATTAACCCCATAGGCTTTGAAAAGTTCACTTTTTGCTTCAGAAAAATTATCCTCACCTCTGTGCTATAGAATGATTTTTTCAAATAGGTTTTTACAGAAATTCCAAAGCCTCAGCACTATGACTTCTGATGTATGTTGCACGGACAACCATGTTTCTTTTTGACTGTACTCTCTCTTAAATAAAATTGTGTATTAGTGAGTTAGTACACACACACACACACACACACACACTCATTTTTAACACAGTCTATATTGCCTCATACCTTTTATATTAATGCTTCATCAGTTTCTTTTTTCTACAAACATAAGCAATTTCAGAGTTATAATCATCAGTGGCTAAGACTGTTCCACTGAATTTGAACTCAAGCATTCAACTTTTCTGTGTGGTAACAAGCCATATAGTGTGAGAAAAACACAGATTGCCACCTTGTGATTTTCTAAATAGATTTCCAATCACCAATCAAGGAACAATTTGATATATTTAATATTTATAGGCCATCTTTCAAAATGGTGTTTAACATGGATGAGCATCATTTGCAAATGAAATAAAAATCTAGCATATGTTCCAATCTTTTTGACGGGGAGCATGTTGCTAAGATCTCTGCTTCCTTTTTCTGTTGTGCCTGCCTTCTAATGCACATGCCACTGGTTTACCCTCCAGCTCACCCATCACATTCCTATTCAGAAGGTGAACTGCACCAGTGACTTCACTTGGAAGTAAGACCAGATGTTCCAGTTGCTCCTGGGCAAGAATGAATTAACATTTTAAGTACTAGGTAGTGGAAATGTTCAAATATCATCTGTAGACTCTGATTTGTAGCAAGACTACTTAATGGATGTCATAAACTTATGATGAACAGGAAAACTGTAAAACGTATGAAGGAAACAGACTGACAAAAGTTGGCAAGCTAAGAGGAATTTTTGTCAGCCTGAGGACACCACTGAAATGAACAGTTTGATGTTGCTGTTTTTTCACTTCTTGCATATTGTATTGGTCATAACTCCCAAAGAGAAGCATTTGTTATTACCTCTCTGTGTTCACTAGAATGTGACAATACCCACCAGAGTGGTGAATCCCTTGTCTAGCCAAGAAACTGTCTTGATTTTGGGTAAGTTAAGTGGCCAACTCTGCTGACATATTGAGTTCACTTAACAATTGATATATTGTTGCATGAACTACCTGTTAAGCACAATAGCTGAAAATTCAAAAACAATTGCAATGTTCTCCTAAAGAAAATATACAGAAATTTACAGCAAGTTCAATTCATTATTATTATGTTGCCTATACATATTCTCTGGACATTTCAAATTGTGGGTAACAAACCAGAATTTTTTTTTCTTTTAGACATTTTGGTACCATATGTATATTTGGGTACTATGTCCATTTTTTAAAAAAAATTATAATTCATTATATGTTTTCAGATCTATCCATTGAACTAAGGATTTGAAACTAATCTCTTCCATTCTCATATGTTCCTTCTTGAAAGTAAAAAGAACCCAGGAGGACAGAGGCAAAGGGAATATGGGAAAATGCTGTGATGGCTATTGTTTCATAGTCAAATTGTTAGAGCAATGAATTTGACTTCATGAAACGTAATATGTTAAATGCATTATGGAAATCAATCTAAGTGTTGATGTGTATGTGTATTTATCAAGTGTATAGGATGTGACATTTGAGACTCTCTGATCTATCTCCTTTCTGTCTTCACAGCTAAACAAGCCACCTATTAATTTGTAGTTCAGATTGGGCACATGGATTCCTCCATTTATTGGGCTATAGTGGTTCCAGTAACTAGGTTTGGCTTTTAGAACCTATCTGGAATTCCAATCCTTCACCAGTCCACGTCTAGTAAGTACTTGAACTAGAACATAGTCTTCTAACACACATTCCAGCCAACTTCATATTTTATCATACCATTTTTAGATTTAGTGAAGTATAATTTTATTACCTGGTTACAATTATTAAGACATGACCTTAAGGACTATCCATGCCAAAATTGTTTGGGAAGAAATGTAAAATATGGAAAAAACAGAATCTCTGAATTGCTAGGTGAAAAAAAGTCATTCATTTGCACAATTTGTTATCATGTTCACAGTAAACAAAGAAAGGTGTCATTGAAAGACAGTATCAGAATTTGCAAGCTAATGATTTATGCTTCTCTTTCTTTCATGTCCCTTTGATCTTTGATTTTATCAGCTGCCCTACTTTAAATTAAACTGGAGTAACAGCAAGCAAAATAAGTGATTGAAAATGATAAGCACTTGTCCTCATACTTCTGGAGTAAGACTAGAGGTCACTTGCTACCCTGAGCCAATCATAGAAATGCTCATTCCAGTAATGCTTTCAAATTGGCACTTATTATTGGCATCATCTTGAGGTAAACATTTACTTTAAAAAAAGTTTTTAAAATGTAGTAAAGTAGTAAAGAAAAACATATGTAGTTAGGCTAAAATTAATGTATTATTTATTAGATTAAATTTAATTCCGTATTTGTTCTGAGTAGTGTCAGAACCCGAATGATTAAAAATTACTGACAAATGGGGCCAAGATAACTGATGAGAAGCCACTAGCGCGCTCTGCTCTGAGAGAGAAGAAAGAATGGCTGGAACAAACACTAGATCTTCAACTGCAACATCCAGGTGGACACATTGGAATTCATCAAGGAAACAGCATGACGGAGAACTGAGAAGAGCAAAACAGGACGACTGCCCACACAGGAGTGGCACAGAGCAAGGGGAGGTCCCTCCGCACGGGGTTTCCCGTAGATCCACACTTCTGCCACAGCCCTTTGAATCCCTGGGCTCAGAAGATCCTCTGTGAGCCTCCCAACTCAGGCCTGCAGACCCACATGGAGAGTTATGTGGAATCTAGGCGGAGCTGCCACTCAGGCACACATGGAATCCCGGGAACCTCTGATCCACGTGGCACCGCAGCCTCAGCAGCTGCAGCTCAAGCAACAGCGGAGGCCAGACTCCCTTGCACTCCCCCAGGAAAGAGGTCAAATCCATGTGGCTGAGCTGTGATGGAATGCAGGTCTCACCTCCACTGCACCTCGCAGGATACGGCCCACTGGCCTGGGATGCTAGGAAGACCACTCCAGCCCCGCCTGAGTTCTAGGACTGACAGCATCTCTGCACTTCCCTGGAATGGAGCTCCCAGAGTGAGAGGCGGGCTGCCCTCTTTGCTGGTCCGTGACCCTGTCTCTTGCTGCCTTCAGGCTTGGGAGAGTGTGCAGTGATTAGGGACTAACGCAGACTCATGGCACAGCAAAACTACCTTAGGGAAAAATGGTCAGACTGTTTCGGTGCGGCTTCCTGTCCCGCTACTACTCTCTGGGCAGGGCCTCCCTACCTGGGACTCCAGCGACCCACCCCGGTGGCTCTTGAACCAGTAGAATCTCTCCACTTCCCTGGACGGAGCTCCAAAAGGGAGCAGCCAGGCTGCTCTGCAATTTGCCGCAAGGCAGCACTTGCTTCTGTTGCCCTCAGGCTCAGCAGGGAGCGCCTTGGCTGAGGACTGACCTGGAGCCCCAGTCCAGCGCAGCAGCGTTACGGAAAAATGGCCAGTCTGTTTTCCATGTGGGTCCTCACCTCCACTGCTCTAAACGGGGCAGTGCCTCTCGACCCGGGCCTCCAGGACAATCACCCTGCCCCTGCCTGAACACTTCAGTCAGTAGCAGCTGTGCATTTCTGTGAAGAGGAAATCCCAGAGACAACTCACAGCTCCTCTGACATTGCAGCTGCACTTGTACTGCACTTACTGCCCTTGCACATTTGATGATGAAAAAGTGCATGCCGTTTGGGTAAGCAGGGTCTGCCTTCTACAAACGTGACTCCATAATTTCCCATATGGAGTTTAGTTCATGAATTACATTTGCATTTTATGAAATAATAGTTATATCTAAACAGATAACGTCATAATAGCCGAAGCATATACATATAAAGACACGTAGAACATTTTCTGGCAAATGTATTCTGTTTTTACTGAATGAATGCTCACAATAACCCAAGTAGCTTGTTACTAATTGTTAAATAATATGCCCAAATTCACACAGCTGGAAAGTGCTAAAGCTAGAATCTGAATCAAAGTCTAGAACTAGATGTACCATATGACCCAGCCATCCCATTACTGGGTATATACCCAAAGGATTATAAATTATGCTGCTATAAAGACACACGCACACGTATGTTTATTGCAGCACTATTCACAATAGCAAAGACTTGGAATCAACCCAAATGCCCATCAGTGACAGATTGGATTAAGAAAATGTGGCACATATACACCATGGAATACTATGCAGCCATAAAAAAGGATGAGTTTGTGTCCTTTGTAGGGATATGGATGCAGCTGGAAACCATCATTCTCAGCAAACTATCACAAGAACAGAAAACCAAACACCACATGTTCTCACTCATAGGTAGGAACTGAACAATGAGATCACTTGGACTCAGGAAGGGGAACATCACACACCGGGGCCTATCATGGGGAGGGGGGAGGGGGGAGGGATTGCATTGGGAGTTATACCTGATGTAAATGACGAGTTGATGGGTGCAGCACACCAACATGGCACAAGTATAAATATGTAACAAACCTGCACGTTATGCACATGTACCCTACAACTTAAAGTATAATAATAATAAATAAATTTAAAAAAAAAAGTCCTATAACTTTAAAGTCCACATTTTTAGCCACTGCAGTATAATATGATATGCTAGTATATATGAAAGTGTTCCATATGGAAAGACAATAAGAATGCTTCCAAAGAAACACCAATATGATATGAAGTTGTTCCTATGAAACCTAAGAGAATATCAAATGCTAGGGCCAGATAAGTAACAGAAATGAATGGATCAGAGTGGGGACAGAGGAGGATGAGATCACATACATCCTGTCTAAAGAGAGTAGATGCACTTCAAACCAGCAATACTGGCCCACTGTTGACAGTGTTGGTTTATGTTTGTGAGATGCCAAAAATCCAAAATTGTATGAGATTTCTGCTTTTTAATATTGGGTACTGATATGGTGTGGATCTGTGTCCCCACTCAAATCTCATGTTGAAACGTAATCCCTGGTGTTGGAGATAGGGCCTGGTGGGAGGAGATTGGATCATGGGGGCAGATTTTTCTGGTGAATGGTTTAGCACCATCCCCTTGGTGCTAAACTCATGATGATGAGTTCTTGTGCGATCTGGTTGTTTAAAAATGTGTGGCAGTTCTCCCCTCATTCTCTTGGTTCCTGCTCTGGCCATGTGACAGATTATAAGTTTCCTAAGGGCTGCCCAAAAGCTGAGCGGATGCCACCATGCTTCCTGCACTGCCTGCGGAAACATGAACCAATTAAACCTCTTTTCTTTATAAAGTACCCAGTTTCAGGTATTTCCTTATAGCAATGAGAGAACTGACTAATACAGGTACCAGGTAAAAATAGTTTAAAGACTGTGTGAGCCAAACCAAACAAAAAACAACAATCCATAGGAAGATAAGTTTTAGCCACAGACTTCTAATTGACCAGCCTTGCCTCTAGGCAAGGAGTTGCTGACTGATTGATCTATACACTTGATTCAAATGGCACCTGTACCAGACATCCAGGCATAATTAGACATCCAGTCATAATTTAGACTTGAGCGTGTTTCTTTATTACCAATACCATAAAGCAAGATACTAGGGAGTTCAAATCTGTAGAGTCATTGGGATTAGTTGTGTAACCCTGGAGAATACTCCTTTTATTTTCTCAAACTTTGATCATTATAGAAATGTTTAGGGGAAGAGGAAAATGCTTAAAAGTAGCTTGAGAGTCCTTAGGGACCAAGTCTAACACTTTTTTCTTTTTCTCTTTTCTTTTGTTTGTTTTAATTTCTCCATTTTCCTATTATTTTAAATTAAAATGTGATTGTAGGAGTGCTCAGATTTCTTCAAACTCCTATATTATTTGTTAGTATATACCCAGAAGAAGAATGAAAGAACCCAGAATTTTTAGCCTTTACTTTCCAGTTGAAAGATGGTCAAGATTTTCCAAAACTGTACTATTTCTTAGATCATAGCTACCTGAAAGTGTGGCTGAATTCACAAAACGTTGTGCTTAAATGATTTTAGAGCTTCTGAAAGCTTGCTTCTCTATTCTTGCTTTTGAGAATTCATCAAAGTTTTTGAACATGTACAATGGCCATATAACTTTAGAAGACATTAATGCCCTTGAATTCTATAATTTCACTCTCACAAAGAATTTGTCTCTAGGTAGAAAATGTCTTTAGGGTTTGATAATGTGACAGTGAGTACAACAATCAAACAATAAAATAGATAAGTAAACAGAAGTTCTTTGAGTTTTAGAAAACACTTCCATTGGATGTACCTAAAATCATAGAAGAAAATCGCTAGATCCAATATTCCATTAATGAAATAGCGTTACTTCTGCTTTATATGAAAGTGTCTATGACATAAATTTTTCTGAGGTTTCTATGAACATGCTGTCGAGCTTTCTGAAACCCAGCCATCTTTATAGGTGGTGTTAAATTTAGTGTTACCAACATTTGAGATACAAGAAAAAATATTGGTTGGGGATATAGAGAACTTCTAAATCAGTCCAATCTATTTTAACATCAAAACTAGAAACCTACTGAAGCTTGCTCAATTATATATTTGAGAATATAGTTTCAATCATGTCTTATAGCTTTACAAACAGAAATACAACCAGGCTTTATGGGAGCCAGAACCAGAAAGCTGGTGAGTATACTGTCTCACTGTCTGCATGTCCTTGTACCTCAGGCATAGTCTAGCATCATCTTTCTCATTTGTGACTCTCTGCTCTTACATGGCATACGTCTTTCATTGCTGAGCTAGTTCCTCTGTGTTCACATTCTCCATCACATAGTCCAGTGCAAAATACATTCTTTGTTCTATTTCAACACTTTTTTTTTTTTTTTTTTGGTCTCTAGGTTCAGATCCTGGGAAAATGTTTGTAAAGCTCAATTTTAATTCTCAAATCAGAGAATCAGAATTACTTAACCCGACCTCCTGAATTTTTTCATATGTCAAATGGCCGGGGAAGGGGTAATTTGAAAGTGATCTTCTGGCTCTAAGAACTTTTTCGTTTGTTTTTAATATCCACCTGACAACACTGTTGCAATGAAGTAAGTCCAGTCCATGTCAAATTCTATTGGCATGTTCCCATTTTTAAAGAGGGTTTATATATGTTGATTCTGCTTTGCGATGTGATTTATTATTGTTATTTAATACAGTGAAGCATACACACACAAACATATATATAAATAGTGTGTGTACATACACACAAACACATACACACCGACATACATGTATACCCATCTGTCATTTTTATTTTTATTTAGTTAAAACATCTTCATTAAAGTTTTTGTTGGAAACCCAGTATTCTGTGCAGGAAATGTAAATTTGGAAGTTGTCTAAGACAGTAGTCTAAAATAATTCCAGCTATTCATTTATAAATCACCAGTGTTTTTATTCAAAATAGACATAGACTACCCTGAAAAGAGATGTTCTGAAAGATGAACCACAAAATGAATGTTTCTCAATAAAAGTATAAATTCCTCATTCAGCCTTCATGAATAGGTGAAGAGAAAGCTCAGAGGCCTGAGGGAGATCAACGCCCTGTGCATAGGTTCAAGCACTCTCCCTTGATAGATCTCCTTTTTTACAAGTTACTTCTCTAGGCACACATTTCCCCTTTTAAAAAGGAAGTGGTTAAAAAATGTATCTCATAGGGAATTTCAAGTTCAAACTAGTCTATGCTGCTGTGTTTGACAATCTTGCCTTCCACCATATTCCAGCATAAAAATTTTATCCATTTGAGTCTATAGACTTTTCTAAGTCATTAACATTCCTGGTGGAATAGAAATGAGAATTTGAACAATCAAATTTGTGAATATGTAATATACTGCATTTAAAAAATTTATTACACCAAATCTACTTTCTACCTTTTACTAACCCCAGTTCATGCCTCAGCATCTCTATGGACTGTGTCAAAACTGGGCTCCCTCGCTCTCTAATTTCAGTTGGGTTTGGCCCATGGTAGGCACCAGCAGGAGACTGGATACTGGGAAAAGAGGGAATGTACTCTCCTTTTCTGCTGAGCTGCACTTTGTTAATGTTCTCTTCTACCTAAAGACACAGGTCCTGCCAAGCAGCACTCTCGCCAAGGTTTAAATGTAGAATGTGTGGATAAACCCAATAAATAATCTTATTCAAAAGTGTTGATGCATATATAAATTCAACAGGGCCCCAGTAAAAAAGTGATGCCTTCCAAAAAGATGATTGAAGGGAGTTTAATAAACCTTCTGCTGCTTCTAGGACTAATACACCCATGTACCATGTAATGTCAAATAAGTATTACTTGTTTCTTGTGTATATCTCCACATCCTCCATTTAAACCTTGGTCAGAGGTGACTGGACAGACTGACTTCATAAGGATGTAAGATGATAGAAACTATTTGTGGAAAAATAAATTTTTACAACCCCTTTTGTGGTCAATTTGGCAGTACATATTCAAAATTTAAAAATTCAAATAACTTTTGTTATCAAACACATTTTTAAGAGTATACTATGGAGGTATACAAATGTATTTATAAGATTTTTTACATATATGTAAGTAAAATTTTCACTACATTGTTAATAAGAGCAAAAGACCAAAAAAAAGCTACATATCCATTGCTAGGACAATGATTAAATAAATTACAAAATGTTAATTCTATAGAATCCATTTTATTTGTGAAAAAATAAAGTGTATACAATATGTTTAAAGTGGAAAAATTAAGCTTTCTATGCATGGAATGTGATTTTAAAAAATAGTTAGACCTAGTAAGAAATAGGTGGGTTCTATTTTGGGAAACAATCTTAGTTTTCATAGAGTACACTTTTGCTCTCTTTTCAAAAGCATTGGCAAATTATAATTGTATGCATTTATTGGATATAGTATGAAGTTTTGACATATGTATACAATGTGTTATGATTAAATCAAGATAATTAACATTTCCATCATCTCCCTTGCCTATCATTTTTTTAAACAGAGAGACATTTGAATTTGAATTTGCTCTCATTTATTTTGAAATATATAGTACATTATTATTTACTGTAATCAACTGGTGTTATCTTTTAAGTGTTCATTTTGTGCAAATTTTACTCTTGCTATTTCTTCATAAATTCGGAAGAAGCAAACTAGAAAACAATTCATAAGTAGATTTTATAGTGTGCAATGGGACTCTTAAACACAAGCAAAGCTAGTTTGACATTGGAGATACTGGGTGTTTAGCTATGCCCCATGATTAGCACAGTGAATTCTGTTCACCAACCACATAGCAACTTGTAAATGTACAGAGGGATCAATTTGAATAAAGTTAACTTGATATCATATTTATTTCTAGTCACTTCCAAAAGTAGGTATGGTGATTGTTAAATGTGTGAATGTTAATGCTGTAATTTGAACAAGCATTTATTAAAACACTCCGGGCACACACAGTACATACTTATTTCTAATATCAAGAATTTGGCAAGCACAAGGTTGTTCTTGAGAACCTATTCAAATACTACTCATACTACGACTCGGACTTCAATTATCCATTGAAATTTCATCTTTACTGAAATTTTGTCTTTACCCTTTAGTCTGCAAAAACAGTAACTACACTTAACTGACCACTAAGTCCATGTTGTGTGTTCAACAATTGCTTCTAGGATGCAATGCATCTGAAATTTTGCAGTAGTTATAAAGGCTCACATTCATTTTATTCCCAATTCATTCATTACCTAAGGCTATGACTTAATCTTTCTCTTAATGTGCATTACTACAGTTTTAACAAAAACCTGTGAGCTCCTATACTTACAAACTAATAATGCTGGACACTCTGAGAATGTAAAGAAATATAAGATGCATTTCACAGTCTAGCATTAATGTCTTGCATGAAAGGGTATAAGAAAAATAAAATCAAATTGTGAAGTGCTATCAAGAGAGTTTATGGGTTACTTATTGCTTTTACTCTTTTAGTGCCTGGCATCAGATTACTCTTATGAAATAAAAATAAATATTAATTAGCTAAAATCCTCTACAGTTTCTTAGTGAACTTTTAATTTTATAGTAGTTTCAGATTTACATAAAAACTGTGATGATGGGAAAAAAAATTGCTTATACCTCATATCCAGTTCCTTTTACTGTTACTCTCCTTTATCACTGGTAAATTTGTCACTATTAATTGACCTGTATTGATATATTATTATCAATTAAAGTCCATAATTTATTCATATGTCAATAGGTTTTTGCTTATTTTTTTTTTCTTTTCCAGGATCCCATTCAAAATACTACATTGGATTCAGATGTCAGGTCTTCTTAGGCTTCCCTTAGCTGTGTTGGCTTTTCAGACTTAGTCTTGTTTCTGATAACCTTGATAGTTTTGACAACTGGTGAGATATTTTGTACAGCATCCTTCAATCAATTGAGACTTCTGTTATTTCTTATTATTTGACTGGAGTTTAGGTTTGGGGAAGAAGACCAGAGTGGTAAAGTATCATTCTGATTATGTCACACAAAGTGCCCATACTAACAACAGTACTTATCACTGTCGATGTTAGCATTAATCCACCTGTTTGATGTAGTATTTAGCAAATTTCTCCAATGTGAAGTTACCATTGCCCCTCACATGACCATGATATACTTTTGGAAGAAAGAAATTATGCAGAGTCAACACTGAGATAGTGAGAATTATGCTCCACTTCCTTGAGGGTAAAGTACCAGCATACATTATTTTGAATACTTCTGCATGGAAGGCTTCTCTCCAATATTTATTTTTTATTCTTTTTTTAATAACAATATAGATTCGTGAATATGTATGCTATAGTTTGAGTTAAAATATAATACTTTGTTTATCTTGTTCAGATTATTCTAGCATTGGGCATTGGAAATTCTATTAGTTGGTTTTTATGCCCCTTTGACATGCCTCCATCATTCTGTGTGCTTGCGTGTGTGTGCATGCATGTATGTGTATGTTTTGTACACTTTCTTTACTGGGGGACACTACAAAATGCTCCAGGCTTATTTTCTATATTTTCTGTATCAATTCTAGAATCAGCCAATTTTTCAAAAAGTGCTGGGTCCTGGTTTCGGAAAATGGTATTACACACCAATATCTACGTGTTATGTGTGCTCAATGCTACTGAGATGTTGTTGCTTCTGAAATCTTTCAGCTGACAGAGCAAGGGGAGACATGTGTGTATACTAACCCATACACACATACATACTAATGAATATTTTCCTTTCTATCAGAAGCTAAACATAAGTTCATAATGTTGTTTCCAACTCTAACCCATTCCTACATGGATCATTCTAGCTTGCTTCCCTTGTTTATGTATAATCTCCCATTCCAACATTTGCAAACCTGGTTCCTGTCATCCACCGTTCATTTACTTAATTGTTAAATTCCAGTATACTTGCATAGTAGTTTCAGAAGCATGAACCCATACTACCGTAAGTAGATAGCAAAATAACTCTTTATCCATTAAAGTGCTTATGTACAGATCTGTTTTGCCATTAATCCTACAGACTCCATTTACCTCCAAAGTCATTTTGGTTTGTGTCCTTTCTCCCACCCTTTCAACATGGCTGTTCCCTACACTTCTATTGCAGTTTAACTCCTTTGTCATATTCAGCATTTTATCCTGAGATCCCCCACCCTCCTAAAAAAATGTCCATCTTAATTTGCAAGTATTGGGACTTACTCTTTTATCATACATTTCTATGAATTTTTACAAATATAGTGTTCTGTATCTCTAGTACAGCATCATACCACATAGTTTCACCATTCTAAAAAAGTCCTCTATGCTTGTACTCTATAACCCTTCCTCTTTCTTAATCTCCTGGCAACCACTGATCAGTTTACCTTCTTCATGGTTTTGCATCTCTCAGAATACCATATGAATGCTACCATACAGTGTGTACTTTTCAGACTTGCTTTTTGCACTTATTATTGTGCATTAAATAGTCAATCCATGTCTCTGCATGGAATCATAGTTCATTCCTTGTTATCACTGAATAAATTTTTGCACGTTTTTGTGTAGTCATTGTTTTTTCTTCTTTTTATACTTAAGATAAGCCTTGAACTTGAATAAATCTTGGTATTTTATTGTATTTCACTTCCTAATACAAGTGAAGGACATAAAAACTGCTGTACTATAAAATTGTCATCTTAAATAGTTACTTATTTGGCTACAAGTGCACTTTAAATTCCAAATTCTGCCTTCACAGGTGGCTGTTCTAATCTAATCCTTTTATCTTATCCCCCATTTGATGTTGTACTGATGGTAATTACCTTTTTTATTGTCTGTCAGTCACTTTTATGTAGACGGACGATAGTAGTTTCAATCAGACAGAATGCTTCTAATTTCTCTGTTAAATTTCCTTACAGAACTTTTCTGAATGGTTTACTAAACCCTAAATAAATTATGCCTTCTGAATTGTTTTCCAACTATAACAAGAGTGGAGGAAGGCTATCAGCTGTGTCTGACATGTTCACGTTTTAGTATGAAGGACTATATGTCAGCCAGCAGACACTATGTCTCCGAAAGAGGCCTTGGGTACCTTCACTAATTTGACTATGTACGTCGATGGATTCTTAGTCAGAGGATTTTTTTTTGAAGTGTGTCTGAACAAATATTATTCAGATATAAGTGATTCTGTTCTTTCTCTTCTCTACCATGAAAAAGGTTTTGGCCTTACCTATCTACACTGCTTATCTTCATCCCCACTGTCTAATTTTGCTAGCTGTGCCATATTGATATTCTTGATATAAAAACTGGAGAAGATGGAGGAAGGGAAGGAGTATAAAGGCTGGATAAGGTGTATAGAAACATGTGCTGCCATGGTGAGGGAGGAAAGTGATTCAGAGAAAATTGTGATTTTTCAAAGAAGATGAGTACGAAGTGCTCAATACATAGAAGTAAAACACTCGTGCTAATCTGAAATTATTTTTGGCTTCTTGACTGGATTTTCTGGAATGTGACACTGCCCTAAGATTGGATCAAGTGGTTAACAGCTTCAAGGAGGTTATGTGTCTCTATGGCTCATTTAATGAGCACACTCACAAACATAACAGTAGTAACAGCAACTCCGGCTACAGCCGAGATAACATAAGTTAGTGTCAAATGCAGGTATAAAATGAAATAGAAATCTGAGCTAAGTTGTAATCCCAGCACTTTGAGAGGCCAAGGTGGGTGGATCACAAGGTCAACAGATCGAGATCATCCTTGCCAACATGGTGAAACCCTGTCTCTACTAAAAATACAATAATTAGCTGGATGTGTTGGTGCACACCTGTAATCCCAGCTACTCAGAAGGCTGAGGGCAGGAGAATTGGTTGAACCCAGGAGGCGGAGGTTGCAGTGAGGTGAGATCATGCCACTGCACTCCAGCCTGGTGAGAAAGCAAGGCTCTGTTTCAGGAAAAAAAAAAATCCAAAACTAGAATGTTTCAGTTTGGAAACCTGAAGTCTCCCAGAAAAGACCTTCTGCACTTTGCCCACTCTGTTGCTATTTCGCTATAATTTTCTTTTGGTTCAGGCTTACCCTTCTCTAAGGAAACAGCATAGAAAGAGAATACAACAGGAAGTCTAGACTTGGCCCAGTTCAGTTTGTGGAGATGATTGACTTTGGCAGAGGTGAGCAGTTAAGGGAACAAGACAGTTAAGAGGGCAAGACTAAAATTTGAAATTCCAGTCACAGTTCTGGCTCTAAAGGGTCCTGCAGTCTTGGACTTTTCACCTAACCTTGATCCTCAGTTTTCTCATCTATAGAATGAGTTCAGACAAGGTGATCTCTGTGTTTCTTGAAAACTAGCATTCTGTGGCTATCCTTTAAGCATTTTGAAGTGGCCAGTACAGAATCAGAAACAAAAGGATTCAACTTCCAGGACCACTTACGCTGTTTACTTGCAGTCAGCTAATAACAGCTTCCATCAGGAATCGGCAAACTCCTACCCATGAACCAAAGCTGTCTGCCTACCTCTTTTTATAAATAAAGCTTTGTTGCAACACAGCCACACTCATTCTTTTACATATTGTCTGTGGCTGCTTTTGAGCTACAATGCCAGCAAGGAGTAGCTATAATAGCAGAGATGATAGAATATAGCCTACAAAGCCAAAAATATTAGTCAGAGTTCTCTAGGGGGACAGAACTGATAGGATATATGTATACATGAAAGGGAGTTTATTAAGGAGAATGGACTCACACAGTCACAAGGTGAAGTCCCACTATAGGCTCTCTGCAAGTTGAGAAGCAAGGAAGCCCGCAGGCTTCATCTGAGTCCCAAAGCCTCAAAATTAGGGAAGCCTACAACATAGACTTCATTCTGTGGCCAAAGGCCCGAGAGCCCCTGGTAAACTACTGGTGTTAAGTTCCAAAAGCTAAAGAACTTGGATTCTGATGTTCAAGGGCAGGAAGCATCCAGCACAGGAGAAAGATGAAGGCCAGAAAACTTAACAAGTCAACTTCTTCCACCTTCTTCCCCCTGCTTTTTCTAGCCACGCTGGCAGTCAATTGGATGGTGCCCTCCCACATTGTGCGTGGGTCTTTTTGAGGATAGGTCTTCCTTTCCCAGTCCACTGACTCAAATGTTAGTCTCTTCTTGGCCACACTCAGAATCACCCACATATACCCAGAAACAATACTTTGCATCCTTCAATCCAATCAAGTTGACACTTAATATTAACCATCACACATGCCCTTTACAGAAAAAACCTTGCCAACCTCCCCCTATATAAATATCAATTTCTATGTTTGCAAATGGGAGAAATTATACCTGTTTTGACCACCTTAATGAATTCTTATGACAATAATTGGAAGATAAATAAGAAATTACTTTGGAATATTACATATATTGAACTTTTTCTTTAAAAATATGATTATTTCAGACGAATCTGACAGTATATTATTGCCTTTTCCACCTATTCATTTCAAGAGGATGCCTGCACTTGTCTGTTACTTTTTTTTCTTCTTTACGGCTAGACCTACCCTTAATATATGCAAAGGCCTCTAACAAAATTGCACATTGAACATATACTGGTCACAAGTCTGAATCTGACTCCTAACCTAACCTGCTTCTCTTGCCATAAACCTAAAATCTAACCAGCACTGCAGTCTTAGCTAAAATATCTGAGTCTCATGTGTATATATGTGAACATCCCACCTTACAATGCGTTATCTACCCCTCTACCCCTAAACTGGCCCCATAGTAAGCCTTTGGACTGAAGGTGCAGGCCTCCCTTGGAAGGTCATCTGGGGAAAGAGGTCTGCACAGGTCCCTAAAGAAGGCTCGAACCTCTGTAGGAAAGAGCAAAGTTGCAAGAGGGCCTGAGTGCAACCCTCTTAATCCTGGAACTCAGAACACCTGTTGCCTGGGTCTCAGAACAGACAGTACTGCCCACCATTTTCTGCCTAATCTAGACTACTATTATCTCTTGTGAAGTAGATTGCAATGGTCTCCTAACTGTCCTCTCCATAAATTTTGTTTCCCTCATTTTTTAGAAACCTTCTATAAAAGTGATGATTCTAAAGACAAAATCACTCCCATCAACTTTCTAACCATTATTATCCTAGGAACACTAAGCAGCCATTAAAGGTTTTAAAGACCAAGACTTAAAGGTACATGTGTTCTGGCCTTCCCTACCTCATCAGCTTCATCCCCTGCTGCTTTTCTCGGTGCACTAGCCACGCTGCCCTGTCAGTGTGTGACTAGTGACATGTTTCTTCTAGCCACAGGGCTGTTGAACATGCTTCTCCCGGACCTGGGATGCTACACCCATATTTGCAATTGTCTTGGTTAACCTCTCCTCTTCCTTCAGATCTTCTACTCCAAGTTAACTCTTTCTTTGTTTAGTATTGTTTTTCAACCCTAGCTAAACATTAAAATTCTCAAATACCAATGACCACGCCCCAACCTAGACAATTTAAATCAGGCACATAGGGTAGAGAGGCAGGTCTGAGCATTATTACAAAGCTTTTCAGGTGATACTGATATGAGGACAAATGTGAGGATACCTGTGCTTTATATCATCTTATAACCAAGCACATGCACCTCCCATTTATAATTACACAAATCACAAAAAAAGTCCAGAAAAGTGGCAAATATCTGTCTGTTTTACTCCCTTGTAAGCGCCATGAGGTAAGTGCCGTTTATTCATTCATTGAGTATTTATTTTTAAAGCATTTTCTGTGTAATAGACTCTGTTCTAGCTGATGGGGATGGAGCCATGAACAGTATCTTCGTATTTCTTCCTGTACAGAGTATGTGTCTGGGGGCATTGTAGAGTTTGATATATTTGACTGAATAAATATTCTTATGTTTTCATGTTTACTTTTCTATACGTTTACTATTTCCCCCTTCCTGAGATAACTCCTTGTTTCCCCCCAAAATAACGAAACAATGAGGTTTTGAGCTGAGCCTTTTGAGCATTTTAAATAATTGCTCAACTTCCAGCTTCAGATTGTCTTTCATGACAGTCTTTGGGTTTCTTAATTATTGCATTTTGTCTTTCCCTGTCGCTCAGATAATAAAACTGTAGTCTGGATTACCATTCTTCAGAAGGAAGGAAAAAGGAAAAGTTTTGTGCATTACTTTGTGACATTGCTACGTCACCATCTCTCTCTGTCTTTGGAAATAAATTGTTGGCAGATCCGCAATTTCTTCTGTCTGCTTGTTGGAACCCTTGGCAACATGTCACCTGTTCCAGCAGATTTTTATATTCAGAGCACAATTCAGAGCTCAGGAAGAATTCTTTACTGATTTCTTCCAGTAATTAATCATTGCCTACTGCCTCACTATTAGGGAGCCAGCTCAGTCTACACATGTGCATTCAATTAAGGCTTGATTGTTTCAGTTTATGGATTAAGTGGCTACTGTGTTTTGTTTTTGCTGTTTTCTTACTGCAGTCCTCTCCAATTCTTATTTTCTAACTCAATTGTTCATGTGCTTTTTTTTACTAACAGAAGCATAGGGAGTGGAAAAAACAAAAATAAAGTTAATCTTTAAATCTTTGGTAATAAATCTCCTGAAAAATGGCAGATATTCAAGCATTTATGGAATAAATAGACTGTATGATCATTGCATTTTCTTCTGTTTCCTTAGTCTTCATTTCTCGAAAAAAAAAAAAAAAGGCATCATCATAATGGAAGAAGAAATTGGAATAACCTGTGGTCAGAATAATTGGCTTTTGTTTTGTTTTGTTTTTGAGATGGAGTCTCTCGCTCCGTCGCCCAGGCTGGAGTGCGGTGGCGCCATCTCGGCTCACTGCAAGCTCCACCTCCCGGGTTCACGCCATTCTCCTGCCTCAGCCTCCCGAGTAGCTGGGACTACAGGCAACCGCCACCACACCCAGCTAATGTTTTGTATTTTTAGTAGAGACAGAGTTTCACCCTGTTAGCCAGGATGGTCTCAATCTCCTGACCTCGTGATCCGCCCGCCTCTGCCTCCCAAAGTGCTGGGATTACAGGCATTAGCCACCATGCCCGGCCCTAATAGGCTTTTAATCTGGCCACTGTCCCATCATAATTGTGGTCTTAGCTAAAATATCTGAGACTTCGTTTTGTTTTTTAATCCGTAAATCAATTAATGCCATAGCCATTTGTCTATGACAAGGAAAAATCGTGGATTATAGATTATTGACTTAATGCTTTATGGTAAACATGTAAGCACTTATTCTTCTCCAAACTCAAAAAAGTTGTACGAAATCAATTATTGTGTCTGTAAGCTAATGCCACACTATTGCTGCCAAAATCAACAACAACAACAAAACACATCCTCTCCTGGTGTGGTGGCTCACACCTGTAATCCGAGCACTTTGAGAGGCCGAGGTGGGTGGATTACTTGAGGTCAGCAGTTCAAGACCAGCCTGGCCAATACGGTGAAACCTCGTCTCTACTAAAAATACAAAAATTAGCCAGGTGGGGTGGCACGTGCCTGTAAACCCAGATACTTGGGAGGCTGAGGCAGGAGAATCACTTGAACCTGGGAGGCAGAGGTTGCAGTGAGCTGAAATTGTGCCACCGCACTCCAGCCTGGACAACAAGAGCGAAACTCTGTTTCAAACAACAACAACAAAAAAAACACATCTCACAACTCAGTCGCTTAAAATGATCCCACGCTATAAAGAACCTCTGATTGTGGCAGGGACACTTTATGTAGTCTGAGCCGAGCCATGGGTTCTAGGTCTTTGTGTGGCTCTTTCTCTGCCCCAGACTGAAGGGACAGAAACTGACCTAGGAAAACCCCCAGACTGAAGGGACAGAAACTGACCTAGGAAAACTCTTCTCATGGAATTGCAGAAGCCAAGAGGCCAAAGTCCCATGGTGCACAAGCACTCTCCAAGCCCCTCTTGTGTTATGTCTGCTAATAGTTCACTAGCAAAAACAAGTCACATAGCCAAGTGCAAAGTCGACAGGAAATTACATTTCTGTTTCAGAGAGAGAGAAAATATTACATAGCAAAGAACATGGGTGCAGGGACGGATGAAGAATTGTGGACAAAAATCCCATCTATCCCACTTGTAATGACTGGTCTCAGATTTTGCCCAACTTCTCCCGCTTTCTGTCATTTCCCTAACCATCTACTGTACCACTCACTCTTTAATAGTTCTCACCTAAGGGGACACTTATAATGTCTTTTCAGAATCTTTAGTGTATATTTTGAGAATGAGACTTGTAAGTTACTTATTATACTCCCAAAGACACATTTCTAGGAAAAAAAACTTAAAAAGTGCATTATATAAATTTTTACTTATTAAATTTACATAAAATATGCAAGGTAATGTCATACTATGTAAGAGAACATAATCTCCTATATTTGCTTAATAAATAAATTTTATCATGTGTATTTAAGGTATATAACATCTTGTTACAGGATACACATATAGTGAAGCAAATTAATGTACCCACCATCTCACATAATTCCTTTTTTTTTTGTTTTGTTTTGTTTTTGTTGTAAAAGCAGTTAAAATCTACTCATTTATCAAGAATCCCCAAAGAGTAGAATTTTATTAACTATCGTCCTCATGATGTACATCTCTACAATGTTCATCCTCTGCGCATGCTACTTTGTAAACTCTAACCTGTATCTTCCCATTTCCTCCCTCTCCTCACTGCTAATAACCATGGTTTTCTTCTCTATAACTATATATTTGAATTTTCTTTCTTTTTTATTTTAAATATATGTGAGGCCATGCACATTTTTCTTTCTGTGTCTGGTTTATTTCATTTAGCATAATGTCCTTCAGTTTCACTCATGTTGTGACAAGTAGCAAGATCTTCTTTTGATGACTGAATAATATTCTATTGTGTATATATAACCACAGTCTTTAATCCATTTATCCAGGGATGGATACTTAGGCTTTCTCCACATCTCAGCTATTATAAATAGTGCTTCAGTGAATATGGAAGTGCTTTATGATAGTGGAACATGGAAGTGCAGATTTCTTTATGAGGTGATGATGTTTTTTCCTTTGGGTATATACCCAGGAGATGGACTGCTACATCATACAGTAGCCCTATGCTTTAATTTTTAGAGGAACATCTACATTGTTTTTCATAATGGCTACACCATTCTACATTTCCACCAACATTGTACAAGAGTTCCCTTTTCTGTTTGCTCTTGCCAACATTTGTTATCTCTTGTCTTTTTGATAACAACCATCCTAGCTGATGCAAGGAGTTTTTTCATAGTGGTTTTGATTTTCATTTCCCTGACGATTTATGATGTTGAGCACCTTTTCATACATCACCTCTCATGTGACCCCACCTCCAACACTGCAGATTACAATTCAACATAAGACTTGGATAAGGACAATTAGGCAACCTACATTAGTTTCACTTGTTAATTTTTGTTTTTCTTGCAATCACTTTTGAAGTCTTCATCATTAAATCTTTGCAAGGGTCGATGTCCAGAATGATATTTCCTAGGTTTTTATCTAGGGTTTGAATAGACTTAGCTATTATATTTAAATCTTTGATGCATCATGAGTTGATTTGTGTGTATGGTGAAAGGAAATGGTCCAGTTTCAATCTTCAGCACATGGCTAGCCAGTTATCCCAGCACCATTTGTTGAAAAGGAAGTCCTTTTCCCATTGCTTGCTTTATCGATGTTCTCAAAGATCAGATGACTGTATGACCATTTTAACAATATTCATTCTTCTATCTGTGAGAATGGAATATTTTTCCATTTGTGACATTTACAATTTTGTTCTGCAGGGGTTTTGTGTGTGTGTGTGTGTGTGTGATTCTTGTTGTAGAAGTCTTTCACCTCCCTTGTTAGCTGTATTCCTAGGTATTTTATTCTTTTCATGACTACTGTAAATGGGTTTGCATCCATGATTTGTCTCTCTGCTTCAACATTATTGGTGTATAGAAATGCAACTGATTTTTGAACACTGATTTTGAATCCTGAAACTTTACTGAAGTTGTTCTTCTTATCTAAGAGCCTTCGGGCAGAGTGTATGGGGTTTTCCAAGTATAGAATCACATCATCTACGAGGAGACATATTTTGACTTTTTTCTTGTTTGGATGCTTTTTATTTACTCCTCTTGCCCGATTCCTCTGGCTATCACTTTCAGTACTACATTAAATAGGAGTGGTGAGAGTGGACATCCTTGCCTTGTTCAATTTTCAAGGAAAATGCTTCCAGCTTTTGCCTTTTCTATATGACATGATTCTGGGTTTGTCAGAGATGGCTCTTGTTATTTTGCAGAATGTTCCTTCAATGTTTAACTTGTTGAGGGTTTTCATGTAAAGAGATGTTGAATTCTATAGAAAGCCTTTTCTGCATCTATTGAGATGATCATCTGGTTTTTGCTTTTAGTTTTGTTTATGTGATGAATCACAATGATGGATTTGCATATGTTGAAACAAACTTGCATCTCAAGAATGAAGCCTACTTAATCATGGTGGATTATCTTTTCAGTGCACTGCTGGATTTAGTATGGTAGTATTTTGTCGAAGATTTTTGTATGTGTGTTCATCAGGGATGTTGGTCCGAAGTTCTCTTTTTCCATTTGATCTCTGCCCTATTTTAAAATCAGAATGGTGCAGGCCTTATAGAATGAATAAGAATGAATAGGCAGGAGTTCCTCTGGAATTTCTTTGGAATCATTTCAGTTGTATTGGTTCCAGCTCTGTTTTACAGGTCTGGTAAGAATTTGAGTGTGAATACATCTGACCCAGGGCCTTTGCAGGTTGGTAGGCTTTTTATCATTGATTCAATTTGTAACTCGTTATTAGTCTGTTCAGGGTTTCAACTTCTTCCTAGTTCAATCTTGCCAAGTTTCTGTTTCCAGGAATTTATCCATTTCTCCTAGATTTTCTAATTTCTTTGTGTAAGGGTGTACATAATAGCCTCTGAGGACTTATTCATAGATATATATTTTTTTCTATCTATATTTCTGTGGAGTCAGTGATAATGTCCCTTTTGTCATTTCTTACTCTTTTTATTATAATCTTCTCTCTATTTAGTCTACCTAGTGGTCTATCGATCTTGTTTATTCCTTCAAAAAAACTAACTTTTCATTTTGTTGATCCTTTGTATGGTTTTTCATGTCTCAATTTCATTCCATTCAGCTCTGTTTTGGGTTATTTATTTTCTTCTGCTTGTTTTGGGGTTGGTTTGCTCTTCTTTTTCTAGTTCTTCTAGGTGTGATAATAGGTTGTTAATTGGAGATATTTCTGACTTTTTGGTGAGGGCATTTAGCTCTATAAACTTCCCTCTTAACAAAACTTTAGCCATATCCCAGAGATTCTGGAATCTGTATCTTCATTTTCATTTGTTTCAAAGAATTTCTTGATTTCTTCTTTAACTTCATTGTTTACCCAAAAGTCTTTCAGGAGCGGAGAGTTTAATTTCCACATAATTGTATGCTTTTGAGAGTATTTTTGGTGTTGATTTCTATTTTAATTACACTCTATGGTCTGAGAGTGTGGTTGGTATGATTCGTTGCTGTTGTTGAGAATTGCTTTATGGCAGAGCATGTGTTCTATTTCAAGTTATATGCTGTGTGTAGATGAAGATAATGTATATTCTGTTGGTGGTGGTGAAAGTGCCCTGTAGAAGTCTGTTAGGTACATTTGGTTCAGTATAGAGTTTAAGTGCCAAATATCTTTGTTAGTTTTCTGCCTCAATGATCTGTCTAGTAATGCCAGAGGGATGTTGATGTCTCTCACTATTTTGTGGTTATCTACGTCTGTTCATAATTCTCTAAGAACTTGTTTTATGAATCTGGGTGTTTCAGTGTTGGGTACATATATATTTCTGATAGTTAAGTCTTGTTGAATTGAGCCCTTTATCATTATGTAATGCCCTTTTCTGTCATTTATAATTCTTACTGCTTTAAAGTCTGTTTTGTCTGAAATAGGAAGAGCAACCTCTGCTCTTTTTTGTTTCTTGTTTGCTTGGTAGATTTTTTTCTTCATCTCTTTTCTTTAAATCTATGGGTGTCATTGCATTGAGATGAGTCTCTTGAAGATAGTACACAGCTGGATCTTGCTTCTTTATCCAACTTGCCACTCTGTGCTGTTTAAGTGGGACATTTAGCCTGTTTAAAAGTTAATATTGATATGTGTGTATTTGATATTGTCATTGTGTTGTTAGCTGGTTGTCATGTAGATTTGATTGTATACTCACTTTATAGTGTCAATGGTCTATGTATATATGTGTGTTTTTGTGGTGGCCAGTAACTGTCTGTTGTTTCCATGTTTAGCACTCCCTTAAGGGCCTCTTGTAAGGCAGATCTGGTGGCAACAAATTCCCTTAGCATTTGCATGTCTGAGAAGCATTTTATCTCCTTGCTTAAGAAGCTTGGTTTGCCTGAATGTGAAATTATCCCTTGGAATTTATTCTCTTTAAGGATGCTGAATGTATGCCGTCAATCACTCCTGGCTACAGGGTTTCTGCTGAAAGGTTTGCTGTTGGTCTGATAGGATTCCCTTTGTAGGTGACCTGCACCTTCTCTCTAGCTGACTTTAATATTTTTTTTTCTTTCTCATTGTCTTTGGAGAATCTGATGACTATGTGTTTTGAGGATGGTCATCTTGTGTACTACCTTTCAGGGCTTCTCTGAATTCCCTGAATTTGAATGTCAGCTTCTCTAGTAAGGTTGGGAAATTTTTCATTGACAAT
Organism: Macaca fascicularis; assembly: GCF_037993035.2. Classification (NCBI taxonomy): domain Eukaryota; kingdom Metazoa; phylum Chordata; class Mammalia; order Primates; family Cercopithecidae; genus Macaca; species Macaca fascicularis. Next base: position 57,624,524 of record NC_088394.1, read on the forward strand.
ATCCTCAGATATGTTTTTCACGTTGCTTGCTCTCTCGTCTTCACTTTCAGAGATGCCAAGCAGTCATAGGTTTGACCTCTTTGCATCATGCCATGTCTCTTTTTTTTTTTCCTCTCATTTTTACTCTTTTTTCTTTTTTTGTCTGACTCAGTTAATTTGAAGAACTTGTCTTTAAGCTCTGAGGTTCTGTCATCAGCTTTGTCTATTCTGCTGTTACTACTTCTGAAAGTATTATTAAATTCTTGTAGGGAGCTTTTCAGCTCTATTATATCAGTCTGGTTCTTTCTTAAAAAGGCTATTTCATCTTTCAGCTCTTGAATAGTTTCACTGGATTCCTCAGTTTCTTCTATTGTGTTTTAACTTTCTCCTGAATCTTGATGATCCTCGTTGATATCCAGATTCTGAATTCTATGTCTGTCATTCCAGCCATTCCAGTCTGATTAAGAACCGTTGCTGTGGAGCTAATGAAGTTATTTGGAAGTAAGAAGGCTCTGTGGCTTTTTGAGTTACCAGAGATCTTGTGTTTGTTCTTTTTTCTCTGTGTGGGCTGACATCACTGTAATATTTGAAGTTGCTCTCCTTTGGATGGGGCTCTTTGCTTTTACATTCTTTGATGCTCTTGAGGGTGTAATTGTGTTATGAGTTGGGATCAGTCAACTGCCTTCATTTCTGCATGATTTCAGGGAGCCAAGGCTCAGCCCACCATTCTTGGGTTGCTTGCTCTAGCCCTGGGTTACTGGGACTAGGCTCACACCTTTGTTCTCTGGTCCCAGTAGTTTAAACACCTCCTCTTCTAGAGAAGCTGAGGTGGGCCTGGACTGCTGTGGAACAGCACTCCAATGTGGAGTTGGGACAGTGGCAGTAAAATATGGTTTTTGTGTATAGGTGCACTGGTGGTGGCAGGGTGGCCCTATGATGCTGTCCAACACATGTGTTCCAGTAGTAGTGTGGCAGTGGGGTTTGTGCATGTGTGTGCACCATTGTCAGTTGTGCAGTGGAGTCCACCTGCACAAGTATGCTATCAAAACATTGTGGGGAGGCAGTGGGCAGGTGCACACCAGCAAAGCACTGGGGAATCGCTGCAGGCAGGTGTGTGCCAGAGGGGACCCATCTGCAAAAGTTCTCTGAAGGTTAGGCAGGGTACGCTAGTGAAGAAGCTATGGCAGGGACAGCAGGAAAGTGCCCCATTGGGCATCTGAGGCTGTTCTGCAAGCAGGTGTGGCTAGAAAGGAGCCCTGGGAGCAACCAGCAGACAGTGGGGAACTCAGATCAGACTGGCCCCATCCCACAGACACGATAGCCCTATTCTTCCGAGGTCTGTCAGTCAACAAAGGCCAAAACCAGGTAGAGGAGCATGGCAATCCATGAGGGATGGGTGTCCCTGGCCATGTTCCACTGCAGCTCTTTCCATGCCATGACTTCCAGACTCTGCGTGGGCTGGAGTCCTGTCCCTGCCAACTCTCCAAGCAGCTCGCTCTGCCAGCTCAAAGGGCCATGGGAGTTGTGAGGCCTCCTGCAGCTAGGATTCTGAAGATCCTTGGCAAGAGTGAGCCATTGCATGCCTGTTTAACTCAGGCCTTGCCTAGGAGCTTCCTGGTGTTCAGCAACTCCATGCTGCATTCCTGGATTCCTCTTCCTTCAGCCCAGGGTCTGTGGCCTCCCTTCATCGACAGTCAATGCCTTCCTTCTAAAGATCTGTTTGGAACGTGCTGGTCTTCTTTGTGGTCTGGTCTCTGGATAAAAGAATCTCTTCCTGGCAGCATCTCAGCTACTGATTTTTGTATGTTGACTTTGTATTCTGCAACTTACTGAATTTATTAGTTCTGACATGGATTTTTTGTGAAATGTTTGAGGTTTTCTAAATATTAAGTCATATCATCTACAAATATAGATAATTTTACTAATTTTGTTCAGACTTGGAAGCCTTGTTTGGTCTGACTGTTCTTGCTAATACTTTCAGTTCTATGGTGACTAGAAGTGGGAGTAGGCATCCTTGTCTCATACTGTATTATACTAGAAAAGTTTTCAGTTTTTCCTCATTGATTATAACATTAAGTGTGAGTTTTCCTTAATTGCCTTTATGATGTTGAAGAACTTCCCTTCTCTATGTAAATGGTTCAGACTTTTAATCAGGATATAATGTCAAACTTTGTCAAATATTTTCATGTGTCAATTGAAATAATCACATGATTTTTATCTTTCATTATGTTAATGTGATATATCAAATTAATTGATTTGCATATGTTAAGCCAGGCTTATATGCCAAGGATAAATCCTACATGGTCATGATGTATAATCTTTTTGAGGTGCTGTTGAATTCTGTTTCCTCATATTCTATTGAGGATATTTGCATCAATGTGGATCAGATAAATTGTCCTATAGTTTTCTGTTCTTGTGATGTCTTTATCTGGTTTAGGTATCAAGGTGATGCTGACCTCATAAAATGTGTTTAGAAATAGTCTCTCTAGCTCTATTTCTTAGATGAGTTTAAGGAGTATTGGTATTAATTCTTCTTTGTAGAGTTCAGCCATGAAGACATCTGATTCGTGGCTTTTCTTTTTTAGAAGATGTTTTATTACTTCTTTAATCTCTATTTGTTACTGATCTATTCAAGCTTTCTATTTATTCCTGATTCAGTCATGGTAGGTTATATTTTATTCTGAATGTATCTGTTTCCTGTAGGTTACTTAGTTTTGGGCATATATAGTAATTTTTCATAAGTCTCTTAAAATCATTTTTATTTCTAATTCATCTGTTGTAATATCTTCACTTTAATTTTTGATTTTATTTGTTCAAGTCACTCATTTTTTTCTTAGTCTAGCTAGGAGTTTGTAAATTTTAAGTATTTTTTAAAAATCAACTTCATTTTATTAATTTTTGTGTTTTTTCTATTTTCTATTTCTGTTCTCATTTGTACTTTTTTCTTTATTCTGCTAACTTTGGATTTAGTTTGTTTCTCTTTTTCTAGTTCCTTAATGCATCATGTTAGGCTACTTACATGAAATCTTTTTTTTAAAATTATTTTTAAGTAGGTATTTCTTACTGTAAACTTTCCTTTTAGAACTGCTGTTGCTGTATCCCATAGGTTTTGATATATTGTGTTTCTTTGTCATTTGTCTCAAGACATTTTAAATTTTACCTATGATTTCTCCTTTGATTCATTTGTAGTTCAGAAGCATGTAGTTTAATTTTTACATCTTTGTGAATTTTTCAATATTCCATTTGTTACTGATTTCTAGTTTCATACCATTGTGATGAGGAATAATTCTAGATGTGATGTCCATCTTCTTAAGTTTTTAAAGACTCATTTTGGGTCCTAACATTTGGTCTCTGCTGGAGAATGTTTCATGTTCGCTAAAGATGAATGTGTATTCTGCTGCTGTTAGATGGGAAGTTTTGTATTTTCCCTCTAATTGAGTTATGTAAATAACAGGGCTGAAACCATGAAGAAATTTAGGGGGATACAGGTAATTTGGTATGCAAATATTTCTAGAGTCATTGCAATTGTATCTACATTCTCATATGAAGGACAACATATAAGCACATATCTGGAATTTTCTGACTTAAATTCTTAATAAGAACATTGTCCTGGTAACAATGGAAGGAAACCTGGAGATTAACTTGTCAAACCCTTCTCCTGTAGTTGAGTTACCACCCTTAATAATCATATCCCCAGGAGCTACTGACATATATATAAAGATACCTATGTTCAAAGGAGATAATCTTTGCGACTCTTTTTCCTCAAGTCTTTGATAAAGGTAAAAAACAGAACAATATGACTGACTCTAGACAACACCCTACAACCTAATAATTTGCTGCTTCACATCTGCTGCAGCATGGGTAGTGAGCTGACAGCAGCCAATGAAGTTTGGGCCCATATGGTTCACCTGGGGTGCATGATGAGACTAATTCCACTTCCTGTGAGGCAGACATTGGGATCTCTCCTTTAAGTGGAAATCATTTAAAGTTCTATCCATCAGAGAAATGGTGTGTTTAAACAAAAGAAAAATGACATCTACTAAAGTGGTAGATCTTAGACTCAAATTTCATGTTAGTTTCCCTGCACCTATGCCTTGCAGAGACCAGGGTGCTAAGGTAGAGTTCACATTATGCAGAAGCAATTGGCAAGAAAAGTGTACTCACACAAAATTATTTCCTGGATAATATGGAACAGTGACTGTGTGTCTCAGAGAGACAGCCACTTAAAAACTGGGTTATTGAGATTCCTGAAAGTCACTATCTTTATTTCCTTATCCTTTAACTACATTTTTTTCTATATAAATTCAAGTAATGTTTATATAGTGCTATATTAGTCAGGATTTTACAGAAAAAGATTGAATTGGGAATGTATCTGTTGTGATGTGATGCCTGTGTGTGTATGAGTAGTGATACATATACATATACATACACACACACACACACACACACACACATATATGAAAGAGAGAGAAACAGAGATCAATTTATTATAGGAATTGACTCACATGATTATGGAAGTCTAGAAATCCCAAGATCTGCCATCTGTAAACTGGAGAACCAGGAAAGCTGGTGGTGTAATTCAGTCAGAGACCGAAAGCCTGAGAAGCAGGTGCACTGATGTCTGAACACAGGAGGAGAGGGATGATATAGCTCAAACAGGGAGCAAACACATCCTTCCTTTACCTTTTTTTATTCCCGAGTGGATAAAATGATGCCCATCCACATCAGTGAGGACAGTCTTCTTTACTCAGCCTACTGATCAAAATGCTAATCTCATCCAGAAACATTCCCAGAGACACACCCAGCAATGACGTTTCACTAGCTGAGCGTCCCTTAGCCTTGTCAAATTGAAACATAAAATTAATCATCACAAGTACCTACTGCAGGCCTCTAATGAAGAGATGTTCAAATCTCTAGTCCATTGTTGAAAATAGATTGTCTGTCTTTATTAATTTGTAGAAGCTGTTTATATATTCTGAAATGGAGCCCTTTTCTTAGTTATATTTATTACAAACCTTTTTTTTTTCACTCTGTGATTTGTATTTTCACTCCCTTAATAGACTCTTTGAATGAATAGACATTGTGAAATGTAATGTATTCCAATTTAGAGATTTTTTTCTTATAGTTGATACTTTCTGGGTCCTGTTGGAAAGAAAGCTTTACTTTCCTCAAGGTCATAGACAATGTTTAGCCCCATTGTTGAATGTAAACTTTATTATTTCAGATGTAAAATCCACCTAATTGATTGGGGAAATGGGTATGTGTATGGCACTGTCATAGGCTCCTCGGGGTGTCACATCTCCAGTCGGAAACCTCTGTGGCCGGTGGCACCTTCTGCCTGAGTATTGCTTGTGCCCTCTGGGCTCATTCTGCCCACTCGCCTGGCAGGCTGTGTTCACCTCACGCTACTGGCCCAGATCCCACACTTGCCAAGGGTGAGCCAGGCGCAGAGAGGTGAGAGGTGTACGGGCGAGTGAGCACAGGGTCTGGCCACTGCACATAGCCAGGCACGCAGGGAGGGCAGCTCCAGGCGCCAGCACAGCTGTGGATTCTGTGTGAGGGTGCGGCTGAACCAGATGTACTGCACGTGGCTTCTGCTGCTGGCACCTGCATCTGGATGAGGCGAACGCAGTGGTACCCAGAAGCTTGGAGACTCCAGGAACCACAGAGCCCCAAAGAGGGGCATGTTTCAGCCCTGTTTGTGTTACTGCTCTTTCAGTACCACCATTCGGCAGGTCTGGAGTTCTTATTCCAAGTCCAGGAAGAATAAAGCATGCACACAACTGGAGGGTGAACAAGGAGGACAGTAGCTTTATTGAGTGACAGAACAGCTCTCAGGAGACCTGAAGTGAGTAGCTCCTTTCCGCATCCAGGTGACAGCGAGGAGCGTCCAGCTGTCAGCAGAGAGGAGACTGCGCAGTGTAGAACTCCTTTCTGCAGGCGGGTCATCCCAGCATCTGTTCCAATCTGGCAGAGCCCAGGGTTTTTATGGACTCATAAAGGAAGAAGTTCATGCTGATTGGTCTATGGGCAGTCATCGGTGAGCCAGGAAAAAGCACCATCAGTTCTCACTCCGGACTGTGGACTCCACAAGGAACGGGCAGCCTGGCCCCCAGGCTTCAGGCCGTCCCTGGCTTGAAGGTGGGATTTGAATGGGATCCCAAGTCTTTCAGCCCAGGAACCTGTCTTCCTCCTGCCATCAACATACCATCAACGGTGCCCCGGTTTTTCATGCTAAGAGGAGCCTGCAGGGCCACCGGGAGCCACCCTAGCCCCACCTCGACCTCCCTCCCATGCTCGTTGGCACCTAAAGTCCAGAGGTGGCTGAGGTTGCAGGGGGCCAACGTGTCAGCACTGCCCTAAGCGCGTGCACATCCAGCCGTGTTGCGAAAGCGCCTGGGCTGTCACAACCTTGCTCTGTCCCCGCGCAGGCACTGGGAGTGATGGCAGACACTTTCAAGCCTGCGGGGACAGGGGGTTTCCTGGGCCTCAGAGAGTACGGAGATGCTCGAATCCAGAACGGTGGCTAGGCGGCTGCAACTGCACCCGGAAGTGCGGGCCTCCTGTCCCTCCAACTTGGTGGAGGGCAAGGGTCCCACCTGTTCCCGGTCCCCGCTTGCTCTGTGGAGCACGCACCCCATGCCTCCTTGCTGCAGATGGTGTCCCCACAACAGCTGCTCCAGACAGGCTGCCACCACCATCAGCACAAAGTGGAAAGTAATCAAGTTTCTTCATTTTTCCACTTTGAATAACTAATTAACAAAACAACCATTATAAAAATATTATTTTCTCACAATTTTGCAGTTATATTTTTGTCATGAAAATGTTTCCAGGGACTGGGCATGGTGGTTCAAGTCCGTAATCTCAGCACTTTGGATGGCTAAGATGAGAGGATTGCTTAAGACTAGGAATTCAAGATCAACCTGCGCAACAGAGAGAGACTATGTTCTACAATTTTTTATTTTTATTTTTAATTAGCCGGGCTAATTAATCCTAGCTTCTCAGGAGGCTGAGATGGGAGGATCACTTGAACCCAGGAGGTGGAAGTTCCAGTGAGCTATGGTCATGCCACTGCACTCTAGCCTGGGAGACAGAGCGAGACTGTCTCAAGAAAAAAGTGCCCAGTTATGCTGGCTTATTTATTTATCTTTTTCTATTCCACCAGTCTTTCTTTCCTTATCCTTGGGCCAACAAAACCAAGGATGTCATAATGCTGTTGACTTTTAGCAGCTTTGATATTCAATAGTCTAAGTCTTTAACTTTATTCTTTTTCAAAATTGTGTTTTCTGTCTGTAAGGCTTTGCATTTATGTTTTTGAAAATATTTTATCTATTCAGAATATATATGTAGCATAGTGCATAAATCATGAGTGTAAGTTCAATGCCTTTTCACAAATTTATTATACCCCCATATCTAGCAGTCAAGAATTCACTTTGAGCCTTTCTAAACTCACTCCTATCACCAATCCCAAAAGTAATCACTATCCTATTATTAGATTAACTTTTCCTGCTTTTGAATTTATATAAGTAGAATCACACAGTAGGCTATCTTTTATCTCTGGCTAAATTGTTCACAAATATGTTTGTAATATTTGTCCAAGGTCTTGTGCTCATCAGTTGTTCATTATTAATTACTATTTCTATTGTGTGAATATGTCACAAATTATTTAACCAGACTACTCTTTCTGCCCACTTGTGTCCACAATTTTGGCTTTTATCAATAATGCTAATATAATTATTCTTGTGTGTGATTTTATATATACATATATACATACATTTCTGTACGTATACATTTTAAGATATATAATTAAAAGTGGAATTTCTAGTTTGTAGGGTGTGCATATGTTCAACTTTAGTAGTTAACAGAAAACAATATATTTTAAATGTTCTGTTTCTTTTATGAGCAACTTTTTACAACCGTTTCCTTTAATTTACTAACTCTCTCTTTAGCTCTGTCTTATCTGTTATATCTCTTTTTATCTCGATTGTTTTTATCTTTTAGGTTTTTTCTGTTTGTGGTTTTGGTGATTATTGTTATTATTTCATGTTGCCTGGTTTTCTCATATGCATGACCATTTTCAATTAAATGCTGAATCTTGTATATGAAAATTTGTAGAAATAGTTTGACAGTTGGAAGTGATAACATGTTTTTCTAGAGGGACAATCCCAGGACATTTTGTTAAGGGGATATTTGTTTCTGGTTGGCAACTGGGCCTTGAGCTTCATTTCAATAAGTCCATATTATTTTAATCTAGTTAAAATTTTAAGTGATTTTAAACTAGATGGCATACATTTTTAAGGTTGGTTTATACCCTCTTGTCTTTTACTGATAGGGTTTTCTTTGGGCCATTAATTCAAATTATGATGGTGTTAGCAAGCCCCTTGTACTTCAGAGGACCCTAACTACATTTTCTCTCTGACACACAGGCTGTTAAAATTGGTGCTCAGCTCCCCCATTCAGCTGGCATTTGGAAATCAAGTATCTCAATAAAAATGCAGTATAAAATGCCAGTCTCAACAGCCAAGGCTTCAGGTCCCACTTGAAATTTGATCCTTTCATTCCTCGCTTTCCTGACTTGGTATTTCTCCAATAACTTCAAACGTTAAAAAAAAGATTCTGGTTTTCTGAGTGAAATAATTAAGTATCACACAGCTGTACATGGCCTTAAACACTACCTTAATGGGCAGAATGTTAAGAGAAAAAAAGTTCAAAATAATACTTTCTAGTTCCCCTCACACCGCCACCCCTTTTTCCCCAAGGCTGTTAAGTAATAGAGTCAGTTAGACTTAATAGGGAACAAATTAGGTGAATTATTTGTGGCTAGCTCAGGAGATAATGCTCTATATTTTTCAATGCTTGTTATCCTGTTTAATGCTGTAAGGTTTTAATTATTACTTCAGTTGGATCTTACAATACAAACTAAAGACTTAATCACATTATTTTTTGCCTTTAGACCTAGATGGAATTTACTGATCTAAAGATGGTGACTGGGATATATCATTTCTTCAACAAAAAAGTAAGAAGTATATGTCACCACTCTGAAAAATTTGAGCAGACAAATAATATAGATTTTATTATTTGCAGAGCAAACACAAGTGGTAAAATTATATCTCGGATATTACATTTCCTTTGGGATAATCTATTGAATATAACCCTATCATTTTGGTCAGAATGATTTTAACTGTGGGGTTTTTGGAAAGGTAAGTGTTGTCTTTCTACTTCCCCAGCAGAAAACTAGATCATGTCTCATTCAGAACTTTTGGGGTACTGCACTTTTTATCTTCATCATAAAAGAATATGAAACAGCAAACACATCATGCTCCTTGCATGTAGAAATCGCTTCATTTCCTTTCATTTGTCATATTCTGTTATATTCTCTCTCTCTCTATGACTCTCTCTATATTTCTCTTTCATTCTGTCTTTTTTCCTTCCTCCTAAACCAGTATGTGTTACATAGGAAATAAATTTTAGATAACTGAACATAGAGATGAGTCATTTCTCAAGGTAAGCTCTCACTCTAATAAGGACGCATGTACCGGAATTTTAGTCCATTGATTTATGGTGAGAACTCTTACTATCCTATTCACCAGAATACTCACAACTTGCATATGAATTTTCTATTCCCTTCTTTATTAACAAGCTAAGACGTTATATAGAGTTTCTGTCCTCAGGGAGCCTGCTTTCTAGTGGGTCTCACTGCTTCCTCATTCATGTGCTAGGCACCGTGATTGGCATTTGGAAGTAATTGAATAAATATTTACTTACTTGAGCGACTGGATGAAAGGAAGAAAATGAACTGCTGATTGCTGGGTGACCATGGAATTAGAACAAATGGAATTGAGTGTTTCAAATACTTCTTATCTTAAAGTTATACTAAATTGAAATGTCTACATCCCAAGTAAGAGTGCCTTTCGCAAAAGCAAAAAGTCTGGGTTCCTATTTTAACTTTATGACCTTGGGTGAGGTATGGTGAGACCAGACATAGATCATGTGAGAGAAACTGGGAAGAGTTTTACAGTTTGGTTTTTCTCACGGTTCCCTGAAGAGAACACAGCGTGCAATACTGTCACTCAAGACAAGAAGTAGGTTGTCATTTGGCAAGAGAAGGGAGGAGGGTTATGGACAAACATCTTCATTGTGGTTTCTTTGGGAAGAAAAGAGTGAGTCAAGAAAAGCAGAGGGGTTGGTTAACTTCATACTTTCTGGAGAATAGGACTTGTCCTTGGTTGGCTTGTCCTAGCCCTGGGATGATTAAGAGAGGTGTAGAGCAGCCCAGAGTCTCAGGAAGGGGATCTGACCAGCTGGTCTCGAGCCAGCACATGATTTAGTCGTCTACTGGGTCAAGACAGCACGCGCACACACATACACACATACCCCTAAATTATAGTTTCTGCATTTCCTCTTTCACCCCCAAGAACAGCTGTCATTGGCCTTAGCAACATATGCTTCATAGATAGAAAAATAATAATAATAGCAAAAAGTAATAAAAAATAAAAAGAGAGAGAAAAGAAAAAAAGAAAGAAAGAAAAGAAAAGAAAGAGAGAGAAAGGGAGAACGCTAATGACCTCATCTCCCCAGTAACTGTCCTTTTCTTGCCAGATCAATGTCTTTACCTAAAAGACAAATTCTTCTTTTAGATACAATTCCAATATTTATAAGTCTATCGCCAATTTATTCCTTGGTGCCTGTGCACAGAACCATTTTTTAAGGTATCTTTCACTGTAAAAACAATAGAAAGGATAAGATAAGATAAGGAAAACCTAAGACAGGAACACCAGATTGCTATTACTCTGTTCAACAATTTCCTTTCCTCTTCTGACATAAAATGGGTGTGGAAGAGCAGTAAATATCTCTTTTTAAATAACTTAGGTAAAGAGAGCACAATTTTATTTAATGGACATAATACATACTGGTTTTCTATTTCCATTTATAGTGACGTTGGAAAACCAAGTAGAAACAATTAGCAAACTGTCTGTAACCTATTTAAACATTCACTAAAATGTGGCTTCTAAATTTTAATAGCAAAGTTTTCAAGGTCTATCTTGGATTATCTATTCTTACAGAGAAATATCCTACCAATATTACCATATTGTTTTCTCCTATAAAGCTTAGCTTGGCAAAAGCAGAAAGGAGAAACACACCACACACACACACACACACACACACACACACACACACACACACACACACAAAATCAACTTTGATACTTGCCAGTGAAATATCTTGACTTGTCAACAGAGAGGTAGTTTTACCTGATGGCAAAGACTCCACAATAAAGTTTGATGTTTAATTTAATATCTTTTAAGTATTTTTCTTATAAATATGCTATTATAAAAACAGGTTTTTTTGATGAGATAATTGACTTGTGTCACCTCAGTTGCTTCCTAATGTTTGTTTACATATATGATGTTTTAGAGATTTTTGACCACATTGGAATTTTACCTGCTATTTTGTTATAGATTTAAGGTAAAGACTTAACATGAATAAATGCAATCAAATATTTTCATGTGGTATTGAATCTCATAAGAGTACAATGGAAGGACTGCCATGATGGGCACTCATGCTGAACTGCTAGCAGAAAACCTAGAGTAGCCAAAAAGCCAACAGTTATCAGGTGGATATATCTCAATTTAGCATGCTTTAAAGGGAACTTTCAATATCATATTGGAATCGTGAAAATGCCCTTGCACATTTTTTCCTTCCAAAGTATCAATCATCAAGCATTCATATATGGTATTATAATTAGAACACAGTGTGGATTTGGAGAAAAAGAAGAAAATGCATGATATTTGAAGAGAATATTGTAAAGGCTTTCAAAATTATTTAGTAAGACTTTATTCTTCAGTCATCCTTTCCACCTAAACTGACTGAGTTCCCACCACATGTCAGATACACTATTAATGTGTTAGTTACAGGAGATAGAGAGATATAAAAGGTACAATTACTTCCCCAATCAGGGCAGTCATTGTAGGACAAGTTGGTCATACAATATGACAACTGACAAGATGGAATTTGTTTTGGATTTGTTTTAGTTGTTTGTTTTTTCACAAGTGTCACTGTGTTGACTTATGGACTAAATATAGGTGATAAGTTATTTAATAATTTAATACGAGACTCCAATTTCGGGTTGTCGTTTGTTTTGAGAGTCTTGTTTACTTGAGGATGTAAGTAGCATATATTAAGGTTGCACAATATTAAAACATATAATCTGGAATATAGGTTGCAAATTTGAGATGAGTAGAATATAAGGCAATGCAAAACATTTAACAATTTTGAAAACGGAGAAGCATTGCAAGTTTGGCAGGATAATGTCAATATGGAATTACATGATCTTAATAATGACTATGACGTCTTTCCATGGAGTGGATGGGAGACTATGCCAGTTAACTCTTTACTTTCCAATCTATTACCTCTTCTTCTCTTGCTCTATTCTCTTATTCAGGGTGACTATATTTTCCAGATTCCCCTTTTCTCTGACTTTGAGTTCTCTTCACTCCATAAGACACCTTCATATCACAAATATTATCTGAATCACATCTAGGTGATTCAGGTGAGATGGAAGTACAAGTCTGCTCCACTTCTCCAGCCATGCAATGTGAAGGAGGCTTCCTCTAGCTTTCTGCTTTGCAGTCTTTTTCAATGGTATCTGGTGAGGTTCATGGAAGAATATGAGAGTGAATGTCAACTCCCCCATATCTGTGACTCCCAAGGCTTTTTTACTCAGAGGTTATAACCTACTCAGCATTGAAGAGTATATTAAATATTTTAACCGAATTCTTTTCTAATTGTATGGCAGCAATTTGTCCCCCCACAATTTTCCCCAAGTAATGCAATATTCATGTCTTTTCTCTCTTTTGAGGCAGTTTTCTTACCTTAAACTCCAGGCTAGTTGCTTTCATTGTGATTTTGGCTCTTTAAGTAGTTCAATAAAAGTGATGATTTTGTATATTATCCAATTTTTCTTTGTTAGAATGGAAAAAAATTCTGTGTCCACTTTCTACTTCCTAAGAAAAAGACACAAGTCCTCAGAATACTTTGTATACGTAAGTTTACTCTGCCCTTAATTCTTCATACTGTTCTAGGAGTCTTAGTTTGTAACAAAAGCAAAATTTCATTTTTATGCATGATCATGTTATTGCCTCTGTCATCTTTCCCTTTACATTACTGAGAAATAAATACTTAGGAAACAATAATGACCGTAACTATTCTTCCCCAAAATAAAGGAGAGCTATCACAAAGGTGTGCTTCTCAACTCTAGGCATCCCTAGCCTCATTCTCTTCTTCCATAATTTGAAAACCAGTAGGTACTACTGCAATAAAGCGTCTTCAAATGTAGGAGCAGTGTATCCAAAACATCTAAAATTTCCTCAAATGTTCAGGTCTTGATATTGATCTGGACATTTAGAAAATTATAGACTCTGGGAAGAATGGTGAGACCTTACCAATAGTTCTGCTTGTCTTTATTATTTTTAATCAGTGATATAGGTTAACACAGATATTTCATGGATTTTTATACTACTACCATGAGTCTGATTCTTGTCGATGATAAAAGGAATATTTACTTATATTTCTTCTCATTGCGTTACTCTTATCTTTCTCAGTGAGCAACAATGTCTTAAAGTGATTCCTTTAAAAATTTTAACTCTAGTTTTTTTTTTCTAAAAGCTTACAGTTTCACTAGAAATATTATTCACCAACCCTACCATCATCCCATTATATAAAAATATACACCTGCTAAATGATAGGGTTAAGACCTTTCTTAATACATCTGTGTCAGGGTGATTGGAGCTATGGTCTTTTGCTAATATTTAGAGGGGATTAATCATAATAATTATAGAGTACAAAGTGAATAGTCTTTTTATCTGATTTAATAATGGCAAAGTGAAAAGCTTTTCTGTCATTCTAAGTATTGTTTATTTTACATTAGGCTAAAAATAACAACAAAAAAGAGAAACAGCATTTATTAAGCATATCCAGCATATCAGATGCTGTGAGATATGTTAAATATAGTATTTCTAATTTGCACTGTTGAATCAAAGGAGTTGATACTCAAAAAACTAAATCAATATCTTGAAATCAAAGCAAAATTTTAATTCAAATCTCTTGAATTACAAGTCATGTACCTCCTCTTGAACTCTTATAATTTCCACATTGAAAATCATTTAAAGGGAAGCATCACACACCGGGTCCTATTGGGGGGAGGGGGTATGGGGGAGGGTTAGCATTAGGAGATACACCTAATGTAAATGACGAGTTAATGGGTGCAGCACACCAACATGGCACATGTATACATATGTAACAAACCTGCACATTGTGCACATGTACCCTAGAACTTAAAGTATTAAAAAATCATTGTTAGAGGTATAAATGAATAAATAAATTGTGATATAGAATGGAGGCGGGTCCCTGAAATTCTATATAACTTCTAAGTTATAAGTTTCATCAGACCGGTTATTTGATGTAAACTTCCTTTATAACAGAAACTATAAATGATCTATGTCAGAGAAAATAGAACATGTAGCTTAAGTGGCAGTATGAAGAAGCAGAGAGAAAGATAATCCCTGAAAGAAGTGTAATGGTAATATGGAGAACCAGGTTGCACTCATAAGCTCATTTCTGCCTGTAGGAACGGAAGAATACGTTATTAAACCAAGTTAAAGTTGTCTAGATTGGCTCCCAGTAAATGGTTTATACTACAGTTGCATGATAGCAATTTTAAGAAATTCTTGACATTAAATTCAGAGGAGGTGGCTAAACTTAGAAAAAATGAGTGGGAACGAGTTAGGAAAGTAGGGTCACAATGTAGAAAAGTAAATAATTAACAAAGGGATAGTAGATTCAGTTCTTATCTGGACGTAAAATTATGAATTGATGGTCTGCTGACCCAGAGAAGTGCTATGAGTGGCTAAGAAGTAATGGCATGGTGGGAAGACATTCCAGTTGTAGGAGGAAGAGAAACTAGCCCATGATTTCAGTGTAGGAGAATAGTATCAGATGTAGGACCAGATAGAACTAGGATTCCTCTCACTGTTTACTCACATAAATTCAAGGCTCCCCAAAATAAACAACCAAAATTGTTTCAGCAATAACAAATATAAATGCCATCAAATGAGTCTACTATTGCCAAATTTGGCTGTATTTTGCTAAGTCTGGGATTGCATTCAGTCCTTCTCATGTTTCCTTTATGCTCATAAATACCCTCTGAAGTATAAATTATTACTCTCATCTTATAAATGAACACAATTTCCCCGAGCTATTCAGATAATAATTGTCAGAAGCAAGATTCAAACCCACATCTTTGTGACTTTGCATCTCTTCCCTTGACTATTGATGCCTACTCCCTTTCTTACCAAATCTCTAATAAAGGCAACAGAACACTTGGTAGATATAAATTGAATTCAAGTCCCAATATCTGCACAGGAATCAAGATCCTTAAAGCATAGAAGACATGAGTACAAGTTGCCAAAATGGAAAATGTGGGAATGTTTAGGTAAATCAGTGATAATACTGTTTGAGGATATTTTTGTTACTATTACTAATATGTATCTTCTATCTACACATTGGGCCCAGGTAAAAAGAGATTGGGAAGATTTGGGATTATCTTATATATGGATTGCAAGAAATCAATAAATCCTGAATACCTATGATAGTTCAAGTGCTGCAGTGTTTGCTTTGTAATTACATGTATTTGGTCCACTGAGAATTATGAACTCTTATCCCATTTCATAGATGAGGAAACTAGGAGTCAAAGACACTTTGTTCAAGGTGCCACTTCTTCTCCAAGGAAAACTAGGACATTCCGTTTTCTAAGCCTAAGCTCTTTCTACAAATGGGGCTCATTAGCTAGGATAAGGACAAGGACAGCAGGGAGTTGTGCTGATGGCTAAATCATTGTACTGCCCCCCTGTTGCTAGTGTGACAGTCACTGGAAATTGTTTGTAGGCTTTGGAGGAGTGGAAAAAGGCCATGACAAGATAATTAGAAAGTGTCTGATAAATGTTGATCCCAGAACTCTAAGAACCTAGCAATTTCAACCATCCACCTTGGCTCTTTGAATATATTTATGGCGTTTTTGTTTTGAGAAGCACAGTATAAACAGGTGATGGCAACAATAATAGAATTAAAACATAAAATGTCATTAAATCATCATCAAATGGGTCAGATACCCAATGAGAAGTTGGAAATAGATTGAGCTACACATAATTATCACCACAAATACATACAGAGACAGAATGCAAAATTTGAGTGTAAAAGGAGTGGATGAATTTTAAAATATTTCAATAATGGAAAAGTTGGCCTGACTCTAAGATTTATAAAAATGTGAAGGAGGGTGATATCAGAGGTGTCTGAACCAGAGCAACTCCATCTTGAATAGGGGCTGGGTAAAATAAGGCTAAGACCAACCGGGCTGTACTCCCAGACAGGCATTCCAAGTCACAGGATGAAATGGGAGGTCAGCACAAGATACCAGTCATAAAGATCTTGCTGGTAAAACAGGTTTCAGTAAAGAAGCCAGTCAAAACCCAGCAAAACCAAGATGGTGACAAGAGTGACCTCTTGCCATCCTCAATGCTACACTCCCACCAGCACCATGACAGTTTACAAATGTCATGGCAACATCAAGAAGTTACCCTATATGCTCTGAAAAGGGGAGGCATAAATAATCCACCTCTTGTTTAGCATATAATCAAGAAAGAACCATAAAAACGGGCAACCATCAGCCCTTGGGGCTGCTCTGCCTATGGTGTAGCCATTCTTTACTCCTTTACTTTCTTAATAAACTTGCTTTCACTTTATGGACTCACCTCAAATTCTTTCCTGTGTGAGATCCAAGAACCCTCTTTTGGGGTCTGGACCTGGACCCCTTTCCAGTAACAGTTATAGTCACATTTGAGGAAGCGGGCACCACCTCTTTGGGTCTTTCTGCTCTTTCTACGTGGGAATATTGTAAATATCTTGTTTTCATGTCAAGTACACTACAAATGTAGAAGAAATTATAAACTTATTTTTTCTGATATCTCTGAATAATAAAATTCTGTAATTAACTCCTCTAATTTTTAGCCCATGCCTACAATGAAAGATTTTATTATGTTTTGGCCTACATATTAGTAAACTAACAGTAAAAGATAAAGGAAGTACAGGTTGTTTTACGTGAACTTTTCAGAAAGCCAAAGTCGCTATTTGGTATTTCATATATAATAATCTCCAAGCTTTATAGTTACCATGAATCATGCAGTCACTGAGACTGCATTTCTGAAGTTCATCACCATGATGATGGCAAATTGTAAATACATGCTATCCAGATGAAACGACCTTTGCAAAGCTGTAACAGTGAGAGAAAGCTAATATAGTTAAGCACATCTTGTTTCTAACCTCATAAGCTTACTGTCTGTGTTCATACCTACATGTAGGTCAAGCTAACTATGGGAAGAATTTACAGCTAAAACAAGGGTGATCATCTTCCTGAAACCAACTCCCTCCTTGTTTTGGTAGGGACCAAAACTACTTTTTGTAAGGCTAATAAAAGGCCACAAGGTTAGAATTACGACAGGGGCCTGAACTTTGCTAAATAGGCACAGTTGAACAAGAACCTGCCATTGCTTGTTTAGCTTGCTTTCTACAGTCCTTACCATCCTGCAGTCACGTAACCAGATGTCCAAAGATTTGTAACTATCCCAACTGCTCCTATAGATAATATCACTGTCGCGAAACCTGAAGAACAGGTATTTGAGATATTTTTTCAGATTTAGAATTATGGCAGACTAAGGGATGCCACCTGGATCTGTGACCTGTACTAGGTTACTGACTCAACTGATCCTATGATGCCACTCCTAGGAACTGATTTAGCTGCAGGAGGACCATTTCAAGAACTCTGTGATTTCATCCCCAGCCAATCAATTGTCTCAGCACCCCCAGGCTCCTATTAAAGCACCCTTAAAAACTCTGGCCTCTGAATTCTCAGGGAGGTAGATTTGAGAAATACTTCCCATCTCTTCACATGTCTGACCCTATGAGTATTAAGCTCTTTCTCTCTTGAAACTCCTGTTGTTCTTGGTGTATTGGCTTTTCCAGGGAATGGGCAAAAAGAATCTTTTAGAAAATTACACAGAGGACTCTTGCCTGAAAGCTAATAGAAGACTCCTGAGTGGGGCCTGATCCACCATGTTGCTGCATTTTTTTTTAATTCTCACAAAAACAAATAATACTGATAAATGTGCCTAATGTTCTTAACCCCAAGTTTTTGATATGCTTCATGTAACCTAGCCTTCACCTCTGCAATGAGGAAGAATAGTGTTTAGCATCAATAACAATATATTTAAAATCTCTTTTAGAAACCCAGGATATAAATGTTTCTAAATAAACTAGTGAAAAACTTTTTTTTCTATTCTTTCATTTGTTTTCCATTTCTGGAGCAATTGAGCATTTTTTTTTTCCCTCAGGGACACGCCGCTAATGGTAGGCAGAATTGACTGACAACCTAATGCTAAAGAACCAGCCACACAAGTTCTAAAGATTCAAACTGTTGGCTGGGCACAGTGGCTCATGCCTGTAATCACAGCACTATGGGAGGCTGAGCAGGCCGATTACTTGAGGTCAGGAGTTCGAGACCAGCCTGGCCAACATGGTGAAACCCCGCCTCTACTAAAAATACAAAAATTAGCCTGGCATGGTGGCATGTACCTTTAATCCCAGCTACTCACGAGGCTGAGGGATGAGAATTGCTTGAACCTTGGAGGTGGCGATTGCAGTGAACTGAGATAGTGCCACTGCATTCCAGCCTGGGAAACAGAGCGAGACGGTAAACAAACAAACAAACAAATTCAAACTGTTGATAACACTGAAGAATTTCACATTTCCACATTTAGCAGAGAAAGCTTAGGATCCATGCTAGTATCTGGGTAGTATTTAGAATTATCTTGGATAGAGAACAAAGAGAAAAGTAAATTATTAAACTTATCTCATTAATTAGTGTCTCATAACCTGTGTCTTATTTGATCAAGATTATCAAATCCCAAAAAGGACTTTGCAAGTAGAAAGGAGGTAACCTCAATTATGCAAGCTTTCCCTAGGTGTAACAGCCAATGTCCAATCAAGATAAAAGGAGGAAAATATTTACTCAGTTGAAAGTGCCTTTGCAAAAATTATGACACTGTAAACAATTTGATATAGGAAAATTATGAACATGACAGAAATCTGACCTGATGGATTCTATCTTGCTTCTAAACTCCAAGCTGTCCTTATTGATTCCTGAGCATAAGTCAAACTAACTTTGGGAGGAATTTAGTTTACAGATTAACTTTAAAACAAAAATGATAACAGCCTTTTCCTGAAACAAACCTCCTCCTTCTTTGAGGACCGACTGAAACTGTCTTTGGAAAACAGGTAAGCCACTATATTAGAAACTATGGCACAGGAGTCATGTAGCCAGAGACCACAATATTCCTAACCTTCCCAATTGCTCTTATAGATAACATCAATATTGTCGAAGATAAGTTTTATGTTTGAGATATTTTTCAGACTCTGCAATCTGATGGACCAGCTGACACCATCCAGACCAATAAACTGGCTCAATTAGTTTTGTGATCCCACCCAGAAACTGAAAATACCAAGAAGACAGCTTCAGCTCCCTTCAACTATTCTCCAGCCCAATCAATTAGTATTCCCCATTCCCTAGCCACTCACTCACTAAATTACCCTTAAAAATCTCGAGTCTCTAAATTTTAGGAAGGCTAATTTGAGTAATAAATTCCAGTACTCTGCTTAGCTGATTCTGTGCTTCTTAAGCTCTTTCTCTAATGCAATACTGCTTTCTCAGTAAATTGGCTGTATCTGGGTAGTGGGCAGGAAGAACTCATCGGGCAATGATACAGTTGATGAAACTTACAAACCCAAATTGGAGACGATCAGTGTGTCAGATGCTACCAACAGAAGGCAGCTTCCGTTATTCCAAGATTAAAATAAAATAAAAAGAAGTGTATTATCACACCAGTGGAAATGACCAGGTGGGTCATTCAGTGGGAATGAGAGCCATGGAGGAAATGTGCTACTGCTAGAGAAGCTTGTTGATGAAGACAAGAGAGATAAGGACCCTGGCTTTTTATTTTCTAAATTTTTAAATTTTAAATAAATATTTTATTTATGAATAATTTTGTATTTACAGAAATCTTTAAAGATACTATGAGTGGATCCCACCTAATCTTCACCCAGTTTCTCCCCTGATGCTAACAAATATGGTACATTAGTATTAACTCATCTTCAGACTTTATTTTGGTTTCACCAGTTTCCCACTAATGTTCTCTTACTGTTTCAGGATCCAGAGGAGGCTATCATAGTGCATATAGTTTTTATTTACTTTTGTTTTCACTTCTCCTGATTGAGATTTCCAGTGATTGAAACTAGGCAGAGTCCAACTGATGGCAGAGTTTGGAAATTGGAAAATGAAGCCTGTAGGGATAAATTCACGTATAATGAAGAGTGGGAGAGGACGGAACATAACTCCAAGGATAAACAGGTGTAAGATTACTACCCCAAGTTATACTCTTTCATTTTCTGAAGTTTTAGATAGACCGTACTCATATCACTAAAGCCACATCTGCATTATTAATCATCAGTACAACAGCCTTGAAAGTTAGGTATCACTGTACCCGGGTCACAGAACCACTAATAAATAAAAAATAAAAGTCAGTATTTAACCACAAGTTTATTTGGCACTTCCCAGTTGTTATGTTGAAGTTCTGAAATTAGTATAATTGTTCCTTCACACTATAACCAGACATCAAAGTTCATAGGCTGTACTAAATATATCACTGTTCTATCACTATAATTAAATTTAGATAAATCCCTGCAATTCTCAGATACCTAGTTCATTCACCTACAAAATGAGAGGAACTTCCTGTGATCTTAAAGTTCATACTTCAAACAGATACAAAGCCTGTCCAAATTATGTTTATCTTTCAACAGTGTCCAAAGTTCACTAGAAGTTGATGTTTTCACCTTCTATCCTGCTGAGTGAAGTGATAATATATACCATGTTCAGACAGATAGTCTTGAATGGCTCACCTTGGTTATTCAAGATGTTTATATCAAAAGTGAATTTGCCCCCTTTGCGAAAGAAGAAGCAAAAATGTAAACATGTTATGGGATCATGAAGCTTAATCTATTTTTAACTTACCCAAAATGTGCTAGCATCACATTGATTCTCTGCATTCAAATAATCATCTACTGGATCAAAGCCATCAGGATAGCAGTAATGGAAAAAGGCAGAGATAAGTAGAAGAGACTGCTTTGTCTGTGGTTAACCACATATTGTATTTTTGCTGTTCTGTATCCATTTTTGTTGAATCCAATAAAGTTTTCATTTTTAGTGTCCAGGCCTTGAAATTGTTATGTTTGTTCCAAGCAAACCACAAAGCACTGAAATCAATTCCCATAGCTTGAGAGACATGACATTTTTATGTATAGACTTTTCGAATGTTTAATGGGCCAAGGTGGTGACTTAAAATCTCATCTTCATTACATCTCCCCCAACACTTGCTTGTAAAATAGACAAAAACCAATGAGGAAATTACAGTAATGAATAACAACACTACATCGAATGGGTTCCAGCTCAACTTCCAGGACTGCTGGTTAAGTTTCCAAATCCCATACAAGTCATTAGAGGTGTCATTGAGTGTCAAGGGTCACAGGTCCTAGAACACATTAGTTGCCTACTTCCTTCCCTTTTCTCATAACATTCCAATTTAGTCCAGATATTTTTCTCACCCAAGCAATTCAGCCTTTCTCTAAAGATGTTCAACCTTATTAGTTGAAGTCAATCAGTGACTGGTTTAGTAACATACATGGACACAATTCTCCCCAATGAGAAAACATGACAGAGACTCTGGAAAAGGGATTTTACTCAGTACAAAGCTGCTTTTCTTCCACTTGGATTTGTCAGATCTGGACATGACAACTATGATTGCTGCATCCCTCTTGAAATCATAAAGGCAGCCAGCCAAAGATCAACACAGAACAGCAGATGAGAAAAATATGAAGACTGTATCTGCAATGATGCTTTCAGTATCTTAATTCACAAGATGTAAGAGAGCCCCAGAGTTGAATGAATGAGAACATAAATATTTTTGATCTTTATGTTTCATAGATTTTGAATTTCTGGTTGGTTGTTGTTGGTACTTTATTGCATAATGCAAAGAAAGGCATCTAATACAGTGTCTGACACATAGTAAGCTTTTAGTAAGTCTTGGTTCTCTTCCCTGTTTTCCTCACTGAACACCAGGCTACTCCAGGCCAGGTCATATCATTACTGGACCTTACAAGAGTAATCAGGAATCAAAATTGTGTGTTTGAATAAATGACCTGGGAATTTGGATTGCAGAGATATAAGAAACTAAATCTATATTCTAAGGGAGCTTTCCTTCTTTCTGCCAGGGAAAGAGGGACTCATTTCTAGGAGTTTCTCTTCATTAACTATGAGACTTCAACATCAATATAGAGTGTAAGAAAAAGAGAGGAAACAAAGCAAGTCACACAAAACTTCCAAAGAAGGCAATGAAAAAGAGAAAAGACACACTGCCTCAAGAAGAATGACAATTACAGGAAATTTATTATGTGCAATTACCTGTTCCCTGCTTACAGACACTAGTCTGAGAGCATCTCCATTTATTCCCACTTACTAATGTCAGAACTGTAATTTTCACTTGTCCTCTTCCCTTCCTTCATGAATGACCCCTTTTGCCTGACTGTTGACTTCCCTCTCCCTGTTGTTCCACTAATGGCATTCTATAGAATATCTTGACAGAGATATTTGGCATGACTGGAAGACTAGTAGACTCACTGTGATTTCCAATCTCTCTTAGCAATTTGCTCCTCAACCTTCCAGTGACATGACCAGCCCAGGTCAGTACTTATTGCCTTGCTCTAAGTGGAGGCACAGTTCTGTTTTTTGGCCTAGTGTCATTATTGGAATTGGATGTCTAATCCAGATGATGGACCACTGTTATTTGTCATAAACAAAGACCCTCTTGTTTGAGAGACTCAATTTTGTTGATGATTTACTGCACTGACTTTGAATACCAAATTTCTAGCTGCGTTCCAAAGTATCAGTATAGTCTGTGAAAAGACATGTCACAATGGTGCCCAAACAAAGCTACAGTGAACAGAATGTGCCTGTTTCCAAAGCAACAAGGAGTGTTGTTACTTCTTTTAGCCCTTTGTGTATAATTACATGCACAAATAGTTTAACTGCCCCATTCTCCCTTTTGGGAGGTTGATGAATTTAACTGATTAGATTTTGGAATAGTAAAAATGGCTTTGGAAGAAATGTTAAGTAATGACATGGGACTGGCAAAACATTTTGTTAGGCCACTTTTCCTAATATTTTCTGTGGGAGGTGTTTGGTGATTTTAAAATAAGGTCTCAGAAGAAATATCTTGCTGTGCATGGCCTCCCTCCTGTGTTTGACTATCTCTGTCTTCATTTTAAAATTGGATGCAATGTTTATGTCTTACCTGGAGAAAATTTTCTGGGAGATGGTTTCAACCTCTGCACACAACTGAGGAATTTAGAAATATAGGTATCTGTGGCTCTAGCTCAGAACGTTTTCTGAGGAAACCTGAAAGTAATAAGAGATTTTAATATCTGTAGTCAGGCAAACTTAGGTAAAAATTCTGGATCTGATTTTTTAATAATCTACAAAATTCAGATTATTCGCTGAATAAACTTGAGCAAGGGTCACAATTTCAAACACCGCTGTCCCTGTTTTCTAGATTACAAATCTAACCAATCTAAAGTTTGCTATTAGAAGTAAATTACTTAATCAGACTCTGGCACTCATGATAACGGACATTCAAAATATGTTACATATAAAAGAACTTTTTTGTCAAAAAAGTTCTGGGAAAGCTTTCCAAGTAATTTATATTTTTCTTGGAAGGAATCAGTGGGGAAAAGGTATATAGAGAGGATACCTTTCTAAACTATAAGCTATAAGAAAAAGAATTCTTAAAAAATTGTAAAAGAACACTTATAATTCTCTCCTAATCTATTGAGTATTCATGTATGGAAGAGCCACCTCTCTGGTTAAAATGAATTTGAAAGCAGGAGGACTAACAATTTTTACCCTGAGGTCCTGGGTATCATCTAGGTGTATTGCATGCACAATTGTGTGAGTCTTTTTAGATAATATAGCATGTACATGTTGTTAAATGTTACATGTACAATGAGTACTATTTTTGCATAATTACCTTGGGAACTTTTAATTAAATATATATACATATATTTTGAGATAGAGTCTTGCTCTGTTGCCCAGGCTGGAGTGCAGTGCCACTATCCAGGCTCACTGCAACCTCTGCCTCCCAGGTTCAAGCAATTCTCCTGCCTCAGCCTCCAAATTAGCTGGGATTACAGGCACGTACCATCACGCCTGGCTAATTTTTGTATTTTTAGTAGAGAGGGAGTTTCACCATTTTGGACAGGCTGGTCTTGAACTCCTGACCTCAGGTTATCCACCTGCCTCAGCCTCCCAAAGTGCTGGAATTACAGGTGTGAGCCACCGCGCTTGCCACCTTTTATTTAAGTATAATTTTAATACAGTAAAATGTATTATTTTAAGTTTTAACAAAATACATGCAAGTGTGAAACATCACGACATAAAACAGTTTCAGTAGCCCCCCAATTTCCTTTGAGGTCAACAGTCTCCTTCCTCCACTATTAATCACTATTTTCTGTCTTTATCTTTTGCTGCTTCTCAGAATTTCATTAAAATGGAGTTTACACTATGTAGCCTTTGTATCTGGCTTTTTTCTTGTAGGACAATGAACATGAGATTCATCCATGCTATTTCCTATGACTGGTGTTTTTTTATTTTTATTTCATTTTAATAGTAGAGTAGCATTCCATTGTATGGATATTCTGTCTGTTGAAGGATATTAGGGTTGTTTTCAATTTTGGACAATTGTGAATAAAACCATTATAAATAATTGGATAGAGATTTCTGTGTAAACATTTGCTTTTATTTTACTTTGGTAAGTGCTGAAGAGTGGGAATGCCAGGTTATTTGTAATTGTATGAAAGAGACTGTCATCATTAATTTTATATCAACTTGGCTGGGTCATGGTGCCCAGATACATGGTCAAAACTTGTCCTGGATGTTTCTGTGAGCATGAAGTTAACATTTAAATTAGTGGACTTTAAGTGGATTGTCTTCTACAATGGAATGTGTCTTCTTCCATCCAGTTGAAGGTCTGAGTAAAACAAAAGACTACTCTCCCCAGAGCAAAGGAGAATTCAGCAGATGACCTTCAGACTCGAACTTTAATATTGGCTCTTTCCTGAGATTTTCGCCTGATGGCCTTTGGACTTGAACTACAGCACATTCTCTTTTCTGGTTCTGCAGCCTACCAGCCCACCCTGCAGATTTTGGACTTGCCAGCCTCCATAATTGTGTGAGCCAATGCTTTAAATAATTTTCTCTACACATACACATTCTTTTGGTTATACTTCTCCGAAGAACTCTGACTAATACAGTTGCTGTACCACTGTGTATTACTACGCACCTGAAGTGTAGAGAATTCCAGTTGTACCATATCCTTGTCAGCACTTGGTATTATCAATGTGTTTTGTTTCTAAAGCAAACTATTACAAAATATGTTTAATGGTATCTCATTGTGGTTATGGCTAGTCTACAATCCTGCATATTGTAGAATTATAATTCATTATAAAGGAATAATATTGAATATAAAGACTTTAAATTTTTATAGCATTGAGTAGTTTACCAAGTATGTTCACTGTATTATAGTATTCATTCTTACAGGTCAATGGCACTAGGTAATTGATTTTTATTTTATTTTAGTTTAATTTTATTATTTAGCATTAGGATCTTGCTGTGTCTCCCAGGTTAGAGTACAGTGGCATGATCACGGTTCACTGCAACCTCAAACTACTTGGGCTCAAGCATTCTCCCACCTCAGTCTCCTAAGTAGCTTAGATTACAGTCAGACACCACCACACCCAGATAGATTTTTTTTTAATTTTTTAGATATGAGCTCTTGCTATGTTTCTCAGGCTGGTGAGAATTCATCTTTTTATCCCTAAAACAAAAGAGTGCTTTGTTGTTAGAAGTTGCTCAAGACTTTTTTTGTGGCGTGAACAACACTGTTAGTAAGTACAATTATTAGTCCTATTCTATAGATGACTACACATGAGTTTATAAATTTCATGTCCCTTACCAAAGTTGAGATAACAAGTTATAGAACTAGGAATCAAACTTTATTTTCTTCTCTCCAAAGACTACAGCTTTCACTCTTGGTGCTAGACCACACTCTGTGCTGTAATATTTGCAGAGAAACTCACATCAGCTCTCATGTATTATCTGTCAGATCATTAAAGTCTAGAATGTCTTGCTTTTTCTTTTTAAAATAAATAGTATATAACAAGTTTCTCTCTTTAACATTTAAGACAGATGCAGAATGTAAGAATGATTTCCAGGAGAGTAACCATGATAGCTACATCACCAGATGAAATAAATTTTCAGCTCCATTATAATCTTATGAGGCCACCATCCTATACGTGGCCTATCACTGACCACAGCATTGTTATATGGTGCATGACTATATGTATAAAGTTTCATTGTGATATCCTATCTCTATATAAATGTCATTGTAATACTCCAAAAATTGAATGGTGCTAATTTTCCAGTAGCCCCATTCCTATAAACAGTGAGTGACCGTAATGAACTGAATAAGCTCCTCCACATACTACTTAGAAGGAATAACATGTCAAGTTGTCTCTCCTTCCACGCAAGAGCTGCATATGACTGACTGCCACCTGGACCATGTTGTTATGAGCATTTTGTAAAGGTCTGAAGGTCTGAGCAATGTTTTGTGTTATCTGAGGGATGTATCAAAACTGAAGCAGACGTGTTCCCCATGGGGTGCTTATCTAAGGAGGCTTTGGATAAAATTGAGGCTATGCAGGTGTGTGTGTGTGTGTGTGGTGTGTGTGTGTGAACTGGGTGGTTGGGGAGACATGGGACAATCTGTGTGTATTTGTACGACTGTGTCAAAGTTGTTCTGATAAAGTACATAACGAGAATTATTTGAGCCTAGAAGGCTGAGGTATCAAGAGCAAAATAGATGTTGTAGAAATATATATTTGAAAAAATACATGAACTTGATAAATCAGTACCAAAGGCAGTTCGACTGGGATCTAATTATTCACCAAGGCAATTTCCAGAGCAGATAGGATTATTCCAAGCATGCTTCCCATAGAAATTTCAACTAAAGAGCTTAGAACAGATACAGAAGTAGACTAGATTCAGTATGAAACATGATGAAGGTTAATAAAACCACTTTCAGAGCAATATGGAGTTATTATGTATCAAGGATTCTAAAAGTGTCATAGTCTTAACCTAGTAAATTCTTTTTAAGACATCTATGTAAATAAATCACCATTTACAGTGTGAAAACATATATATACACACAGAACCAGAAAGGATTAATTTATGATAATATACTCATAACACAGACTACGGAGCAAGCATCTATTGTTGGATGTTTTAGTTAAATAAATTTTGGTAAATTTAGTGTATAAAGTATTATAGTAGCATATATATTTTGTTTATGTTAAAATGTCATAAAGCCATTCTAAATATAATTTATTAGATTAAAAGTTTAGAATAAAACACTATATAATACATGTATTAATAATCAGCTGTGTTAGAATTATGCATAATATTATATGTATTAAAAGAAAACACTGATCTCAACTTTGGTTTGCTAAGAGTGATTTATCTTTTTTTATCTCTTTTGACTTTTAAATAGTAATATGGAATTTACATCTATGTTTGTTATAGTGAAGAAAAAGTGCAATCTATAAAACAAAAATGAATAGTGATTCTGGTGAAAAAATGTAAAAATATTTATTAAATTCTGTTGAATCACATGTAAACACATCTAATTATTAACTGACAAGAAAGAATCAGAACAACCTTAGGTGATTGATAGCCCTTACTGTCTTCTAGAATGAAGACAGAGGGAAGAGGAAGCATTTAAACAGTATGGCGATTCCTCAAGGATCTAGAACTAGAAGTACCATATGACCCAGCCATCCCATTACTGGGTATATACCCAAAGGATTATAAATCGTGCTGCTATAAAGACACATGCACACGTTTGTTCACTGCAGCACTATTCACAATAGCAAAGACTTGGAATCAACCCAAACATCCATCAGTGACAGACTGGATTAAGAAAATGTGGCACATATACACCATGGAATACTATGCAGCCATAAAAAAGGATGAGTTTGTGTCCTTTGTAGGGACATGGATGCAGCTGGAAACCATCATTCTTAGCAAACTATCGCAAGAACAGAAAACCAAAAACAGCATGTTCTCACTCATAGGTGGGAACTGAACAATGAGATCACTTGGACTCAGGAAGGGGAACATCACACACCGGGGCCTATTATGGTGAGGGGAGATGGGGGAGGGATTGCATTGGGAGTTATACCTGATGTAAATGACGAGCTGATGGGTGCAGCACACCAACATGGCACAAGTATACATATGTAACAAACCTGCACGTTGTGCACATGTACCCTAGAACTTAAAGTATAATAATTAAAAAAAAAAAAAAAAAAAAGAAAATGCACAAGAAAGAAATGTGAAGAGAGGAGAAAGGCTTGAACATTGTTAAAAAATCCTACCAGAGAGAATTTAATGACCTAATAGCAGTATTGCTTCCACCATCTATGATCCAGAAATGAGGGATTATAAGAAAAAGTAATCCTCCTAATTTACCTTTGACAAATTTCATGCGTAAGTGAGATTTGGGTTATCATTATTTTGATTTTGTTTGGGGAGGGAGGGGATTCCACAGGAAGCAAGGACAGGATTGAGGTTCAAACTCTGGGCTAAAAAAGACTTCCTGAGTTCTAGCCTATTCCTCATCTTTTACTCATGCTAAAAATCACAAGGATCAGTCTACCACTGATGGGCATTTTGGTTGGTTTCAAGTCTTTGCTATTGTGAACAGTGCCACAATAAACCTACCTGTGCACATGTCTTTAGAGTAGAATGATTTATAGTCCTTTGGGTATATACTCAATAATGGGATTGCTGGGTCAAAGGGTATTTCCGGTTCTAGATCTTGAGGAATCGCCACACTCTCTTCCACAATGGTCCAACTAATTTACATTCCCACTAACAGCGTAAAACTTTTCTTATTTCTCCACAGCCTCACTAGCATGTGTTGTTTCCTGATTTTTTAATAATTGCCATTCTAACTGGCATGGGATGGTATCTCATTGTGGTTTTGATTTGCATTTCTCCAATGGCTAGTGATGATGAACTTTTTTTCATATGTTTCTTGACCACATACATGTCTTCTTTTGACATGTGTCTGTTCATATCCATTGCCCACTTTTTATGTTTTTGTTGTTGTTGTTGTTGTTATTTGTTTTTTTTTCTTATAAATTTGTTTAAGTTCCTTGTAGATTCCGGATATTAGCCCTTTGTCAGACACTCAGATTGCAAAAATGTCCTCCCATTCTCTAGGTTGCCTTTTCACTCTGATGATAGTTTCTTTTGCTGTGCAGAAGCTCTTTGCTTTAATTAGATCCCATTTGTCAATTTTGGCTTTTGTTGCAACTGCTTTTGGTGTTTTAGTCATGAAGTCTTTGCCCATGCCAGTGTCCTGAATGGTGCTGCCTAGGTTTTCTTCTAGGGTTTTTATGGATTTAGGTTTTACATTTAAGTCTTTAATCCATCTTGAGTTAAATTTTGTATAAAGCATATGGAAGGGGTCAAGTTTCTGTTTTGTGCATATGGCTAGCCAGTTTTCCCAGCACCATTTAAAAAATAAAGAATCCTTCCCTTATTGCTTGTTTTTGTCAGGTTTGATGAAGTTCAGATGGTTGTAGATGTGTGGTGTTATTTCTGAGGTCTCTGTTCTGTTCCATTGGTCTATATATTTGTTTTGGTACTAATGCCATGCTGTTTCGGTTACTGCTGCCTTGTAGTATAGCTTGAAGTCAGGTAGCATGTGGCACATATATACCATGGAATACTATGCAGCCACAAAGAAGATTGAGTTCATGTCCTTTACAGGGGTATGGATGAAGCTGGAAGCCATCATTCTCAGCAAACTAATAGAGTAACAGAAAACCAAACACTGCATGTTCTCACTTACAAGTGGGAATTGAAAAATGAGAACACATGGACACGGGGAGGGGAACATCAGATACAAGAGCCTGTTGTGGGGTTGGAGGCAAAGGGAGGGAGAGCATTAGGACAAATACCTAATGCATGTGGGGCTTACAACCTAGATGACGGGTTGATAGGTGTGGCAAACCACCATGGCACATGTATACCTATATAACAAACTTGCACATTCTGCACATATATTCCAGAAATTAAAGTAAAATTTTTTTTAAAAAATTGAAAAATTAAAAAAAAGAAAGAGGTAAATCTGAAAATTCTACATACTTTACAATTGCAATTACATGACATTCTGGAAAAGGCAAAATTATGGAAACGTGAACAAGACCAGTGTCATCAAGGATCTGCTGCAGAGAGAAAGGGATAGATGAACAGGCGTTTTTTGGGGCAGTGAAACTATTCTATAATGGTGGATACATGTCATTACACATTTGTCAAAAGCTCTAGTATATACAACACAAAGAGTGACCTTACGATAAAGGACAGATTTTAGTTAATAATAATGTATCAACATTGGCTCATCAATTGTAACAAACATGGCACACTAAGCTAGGATGCCAACAGGAAAAACTGTAGGTGAGGCAGAGGGGAGTGAGGGGTATATGGAACTGTACTTCTATAAATCTAAAACTGCTTTAAAAAATAAAGTCTTATAGTTAAAAAAAGAACACACTAATAAAGAACAGTGTGAATGAAAAAAAAAAATGACAGGGATCAGAGAAATGTCTGCCCTGACTCATTCTTAGTGTTATTTTGCAAAATAATTTATGAAAGTGAGTTTCAGAAATGTAATGGGTTCCTACTGCAGGGTTTTTCCAGACATCCAAATGTATACAGCCCATCACTGGATTGTGATGACTGGACTTACTCTTAGGAAAGAGTTAAAAGAAACCTTTGTCCGGAAGTGGGCCTTCAAGTACCACAGAAAGATTTTAAATGGGGTTTGAAGTTGGCCAATTACGGCCTTTCAAATGAATCAAAGACAAAGTCTCGTAATCTTCTTAGGACATGGTCTGAGTCTCTTTGGTGGGAAGGAGATGAGAACAAAGAACAACCGCTTCTCTATATGGATTATTAAATAAGAAATAGCACCGGACATCACAGACATTGGAGTAAACAAGCTCTGTTCATCCCTTGTCTTGATTTCCTTTTTGGTTTTGTTTTTGTTTTTTTTTTTCAAATGAATCCAGAAAATGCACAAAAGGCTTTTACTTCAAGGGAGTTCAAAGAATGCCCTTTGCCTTTTTGTTGCATTTGGCCTTTGTTCAGTGGACAATCAAAGAAGCAGGGATTTCTTTTTCTTCCTGAGCATTAAATTTCATTTCTCTGAAATAACTACTAAAAATTTCAATCTCTGAAAAATAGGTCTAAATAAACTTAAGTTTTGTTTTTGTGAATGTAATTATAAACCCTAAGTATCTGCATAGATTCCAAGTATAATGGCTTAAAAACACGAACAAACTCTCCC
This sequence comes from Macaca fascicularis, assembly GCF_037993035.2. Classification (NCBI taxonomy): domain Eukaryota; kingdom Metazoa; phylum Chordata; class Mammalia; order Primates; family Cercopithecidae; genus Macaca; species Macaca fascicularis. Next base: position 57,656,185 of record NC_088394.1, read on the forward strand.
CCACCAGAAAGGGCAGTTTGTTTTGCATATTTTCTGGGTGAAAACTCCCTTATGTATTACAAGAAGTCGACAACTACCATATGGAGAGGGAGTTTCTATCTATTCTTTAAGCCATATCTTACATAAAACTTGCTCTTTTAAAAGGAGTAACAATTTCAGCAGGAGTGACCTTTCCCTGTCCCAAACCTCCCTATGGCTTTGTTTGCCTCCTAAGACATTTTATTTGACCCTATGATTTAATACCCATTTCTGAGGAAAAGGAACTAAATAATCAGCATTACATCACCATATATATTATCAAGTATTGTCCTACAAATATACAAATTCTGACTCTCTCGCTGTCTTTTTTTTTTTTTTTTTTTTTTTTTTTTTTTGGAGTTGGCGGGGAGGTCAAGCTACTATTTTAACTCAGACAGTCTAACTCTGCAACTTGCTTTGTTTTGTTTTGTTGTAGTTTGAAGTTTTAGCTTCTCCCCCAAATTTTTACTGTGGCCAAATACACATAACATGAAATTTACAATCACAGCCATGTTTAAGCGTCCCATTCACGGTATTAAATACATTCATGATGCCGTGCGGCCATCACCACCATCCATCTCCGGAACTCTTTTCATCTTGTAAAAGTGAAACTCTGTACCTATCAAACAAAAGGCCCCCATTCACTTTTTCTTTAGTCCCTGGCAACCACCATTCTGCTTTCTAGCTCTATGATTTTGACTGCTCTAAGTAACTCAGACAAGTGGAATTACGTAGTTTCTGTCTTTTTGTGACTGGCTTATTTCACGTGGCATAATGTCCTCAAGATTCATCCATGTTGTAGCATGTGGCAGATTTTCTTTCCTTTTTAAGACTGTAAAATGTTATAGCTGCTATAAAAAAGTATGTCTGTTCTTTAAAAAAGTAAAAATAAAACTACCATATGATCCAGCAATTCCACTCTGAGTGTATACCCAAAATAATTGAAAGTAGGGTCTTAAATAGATATTTGTATACCCATGCCTATTATTCACAATACCTAAAAAATGGAAGCAACTCAAGTGTCTATGGACAGATGAATGGATAAGTAAAATGTGGTATTTATATACAATGAAACATACGTTGTCTCACAATTTTGATAACAACTCTTGGGAAGTCTTAGCATCCCCATTTTACCAATAATGAAATCTCAGGGTTGCAAAGTTTAACTCTTATAAAATCACGTAACTAGTAGGTGTCCGAGTTGGGACTTGGACTAGTTCTATCTTTATCTGTAACAATAACCATCATTTTGCTCTTTTAATCTAAGGGTGGCAACTATGTCTTCTATTCACAGATCCTATCATCTATATGTCAGTTCTGCCAGGATCTTTGCTATGGAAATACAAGCAGTGCAAAAAGATGAGATTTCCATACACTAAGTGCCACTAAATACTAACAGAACATGAGAAGGCTTATACATATCTGTGTTTAAGTAAAGAACATGTAAATGTTGGAAAGCTGAACCACCCAATTTAATTGAGCTAAAAATATAAATATTTTCTTACCCAAGAGCTTATTAAATCACTTGGAAAAAAGGCTGTTGTCATTTGCTTGTTTGTTTTTGAGTAATTCTTGTCTTGTGCTCTACTTAAAAAAAAAAAAACATGGCATATCACAATGAGCGTGGGATTTGGACAATATTTGATTTAGGCTGAAATAAATTAGTCACTTACTCTATGTGTATTTTTGTATAAGTTATTGTTTTGCTTTAATAATATTCACCTTACCTTCACATGAGAATGACAATAATTGCTTTACAGGGCTGTAATGAGTATTAAAGGAGATAATGAATAAAAAGCAATCGATGCTGAATAGATGAAAGTTTCACAGTTTATACATTATAGGAAGCCTTTGTACTAATTTTTAAGTACAATATAAAATTCCAGTTTTATGCTATTTTCTTTTTTTTTTTTTTTTTAAAGGAGTCTTTGCTCTGTCGCCCAGGCTGGAGTGCAGTGGCCCCAACTCGGCTCACTACAAACTCCGCCTCCTGGGTTTACGCCATTCTCCTGCCTCAGCCTCCCGAATAGCTGGGACTACAGGCGCCCGCCACCTCGCCCGGCTGGTTTTTTGTACTTTTAGTAGAGACGGGGTTTCACCGTGTCAGCCAGGATGGTCTCGATCTCCTGACCTTGTGATCCGCCCGTCTCGGCCTCCCAAAGTGCTGGGATTACAGGCGTGAGCCACCGCGCCCGGCCTATGCTATTTTCAAGTAATATGTCTCCTCTTGCATTTTGAATAATCATGTTTTATGTGTTCCTGATGCCTGCTACAGTAAATATCACATGGGGTTATTAAATTACTACTAAATAAATTTAATATCACTAGACTTCAATATTGTCTTGAAAGGGGAAACTTTTGAGATAATGCCTCTATTGCCACCAAAATAACTATCTCCGTCCTAGTTATGTTTCCCCCATTGACTTTGACAAATCCATGCTGGGGTCATTAACTAACTGCTTAGAGTATATATATCTTACTTTCTCAAATTTACGTTGGATCAGATTCTCCAGAAGCAGACCCTGAAATGAGAGTCATTTACTAAGACAGTGCTCCAAAAAGAAATAGATAAAATAACAGGGAAGTCAGGAGAGATAAAAAGAAGAAGTCAAGTAAGGATGCAATTTTAGGCACAGGCTCAGGCTCAGCCTCAGCCTAATACCTCAGTTAGCTCTGAAGTATAGATTACACATTAAAATTCGCCTAAACTCTCTGAGAGAAAGCTGGGCTTTTATAGTCTTGAACCAACCTCCTACTGGATTTTAACTGTTTCTGATTCGAGGAAGGCGGATTATGAACTGTGAGACAATTCTAATTTCTGTGCATGCATTCAGAAACAGCTTCAGTAGCCAATGACAGTCAGATAAGAAATTTGTAGGCACAAAATAGAAGATAGACAGATTGCCAACAGGCACACAGATTCGGTAAGAAAGAACAGAGGAAGCATGAACAGAGCACTGATAATGTCCACTACTGACCTCAAAACAGACCTCAGTTTGTTCCAGTGTCTGTTTCATGACTACCTATGGAAATTTCATGATGAGAGTCCTCGACAAAGTTTAACACTAACGTGTTTTCCTTTTTTCCCCCTGTTAAAACTCATCTCCTCCGGGAACAGAAGATTAAACCCTAAGAAGAGGGAAAATCTTTGGTGTGGAAATACATGGAGCTTTTGAAAATTTGCAGAACCATTCATCTGTCTAGACATACAGGTTTATACTAAGACCAAACCTGCTCAGTTCCAGACTTCCTGGGCAGGTTCACATGGCAATGATACTCATAACAAAATTCACATGGGTTTTCACGGTTCTCAAAGTCTTTTTCCCTTTATTATCCTAATTGAGCCTATCATAGTCTTGAGAGTCTGCCAGGTCAGGTATTAGTGGTTACATTTGGCAGCCAGGGAAACCCAAGTTCAGAGAGGTGATGTGATTTATTCAAGGTTGCAAAATAGTGAAGTGGAAGAACTAAGTGGCATATTTATCATATTATCTTCAAATCTTGTTTTCTTTCCTTTTATATGTTAGCAAGCACGAATGTCAGCTCAAAACATGATGTGTCCACAAATACAACTTCATAGTTTCTGTAGCATTTTCAGTTTTAGCTCTGATGCCAGTCCCCATAGACCAGTGAAATGGATCTAATAAGACATAACCGACTTCAGTTTCTGTACAGTCTGCCATGTCCCCATCATTTCCTCTCTCAAAATATTTAGCAGAGTTTGGTGCATTGATGAATAATTATTTCTATTCTTGTTGGTCAGTAAGCTCTGTGATGGCCAAATCTTGATTGGATGTGTTTTGTTGACTTTTGAAACCCTACTTCCTATCTCCATGCCAGGCACAAGATAGATGCTCACTAGGAAACTGCTGTTGAATGAAGCAGTAGATCAAGGCCATAGCAGAAGATCAATAAACATTAGCTCTCCTTCATCCCCTTATTTCCAAGCCCCAGGTCTGTTCCAGTTTCTGTCTCATATTTATCTACGGACATTTTATCACCTCAGGTAATGAAGCCTCCACCTAAATGTTCCTTCCTGAGGTCACTTACCACTGTTTCATGAGGGACTAATATTCCTTGTCCTGCCCACTCTCTTCATGACTCAATTTGAGGGCATTTTTTTCTTTTTCAATTTCAACATTTATATTAGATACAGGGAGTACATGAATTCATTACATGGAAATACTGTGTGATGCTAATGATTGGATTATGGGTCCCATCACCCTGGTAGTACCTGACAGGTTGGTTTCTTAACCCACCACTCTCCCAAGCAGTTTTCTTAAAAAAGCTCTCTTTCGTTCATTTGTCATCCCATTAATAGACGGTAGGGTCAGGGGTTAGAAAGTAAAACAGCAACCAATGACGGGGTTATATATATACTTAGGAATGTCTAACTATCAGTGACACACAGAATAGGATTTTTCTTATATCCGTTTCATGTATGATAATAATTTACCTATTATACAGCAGAGAGAATGGCACCACACTGACCTAAACGTAAGCTCTCTCCTTGAGGAAAATATATTCTAGAAAAAAATAAACAAAAATAATTTTAAGAAACTCTGTCAAATGATATTACATGATATGTCCTGTGACTATGAACACTAATAGGATGGGCAAGTAGTTTACCGTGACCATAGCCAAAGAGGATTTCATTTCCCCTTCTAATCTAAGCCCCAGCTCCAAAATTCAGTAACTACTAAGTAGTAAGTAAGGTATGGATGATATCTCTGTAAGAGGAAACTGCATGAACAACGATACTGGGGAGCCTTTAAAAACTGGTGATGAGGAAGTTGAGTTTAAAAAGATGAGTGGGCCGGGCACGGTGGTTCACACCTATAATCCCAGCACTTATGGGGGTGCTGAGGCGGGTGGATCACCTGAGGTCAGGAGTTCGAGACCAGACTGGCCAATATCATGAGACCCATCTCTACTAAAAATACAAAAATTAGTCAGTGACAGAGTGAAGCTAGACTCTGTCTCAAAGGAAAAAAAAAAAATGAGGGGACATTAGCCAGCTAGGTAAATGAAGAAAGGGCCAAGGAAAGGGGAAGCATAGGATGTAAGGGTGTGAATGAGAACCATGCGGAGTTCATTATTACTGAAATTTAAATTAGAAGGACAAGCTGTGACGGAGTTAAGGCTAGAGGGGAACTTAGGTGCTGGGCCTGACAGAGTTTGCATTCCACACTAAAGAGATGGAAGAACTTTATCTTGGGTGACGGGGAGTGGAGTTGTTGTTCATAGCCTGATTTTCCAAAATCTTGGTGAAAAATCCATGGAGTCATTTTGGCCATGAAAAGACTAATGTTCCAAACCTCTCTCTCTTTCTCTCTCTGTCTCGTGTGCACACACACACACACACACACACACACACACACACACACACACACAAATACATAATCTCCTCCCAGTGCATAAAGGATGTTCTAGTCGTATTGAAGTTCAAACAATTTCCACAGACACCTAGTTCTTAAGAGAAAATAAGAAAGAGTAGGTATGCACAAAAGACTTGAGATGATGCAAAATCAAAAGTGCAAATGTAATTGTTGTGGGTATTCACAGTAATATGAAGAAGGAAAGGGTGTGTGTAAGTGGAGAGGTATGCTAGGAAGGTATGGTTGAGGTTCAGGTAAAGTTTGTCTGTGGCTGGAGCACAGGTAAACTGGCCCAGTAGGTGGGACCATGTTTACTGTCACAAGTAATTTTGTAATTTTCTTGAAGAAGTAGGAGAGGAGAGGTATCCAGAAGTTTAAATAGAAGAATGATAAAAGCACAGGTTTGCATTATAGAAAGACTACTTATTTCAAACAATCTGGAGAATGGGTGCCCTGTTAATTGACTGGAGGCAGAGTCCACTAAGTGTGCCCTCAAAACAGTCCACACTAGAGATAATTAGTTTTGAATTAAAATAAGCATGAGGGGGGACAGCATTTCTCACATACATTGAAGAAAAATTAGGCCGAGCATGGTGGCTCACCCCTGTAATCCCAGTGCTTTGGGAGGTTGAGGTGAAAAAAATCTCTTGAGTTCAGCAGTTTGAGATCAGCCTGGGAAACATAGCAAAACTCCATCTCTCCTAAAAATAAAAATTTTTAAAAATTAGTCCCAACTACTCTGGAAGCTGAAGCGAGAGGATCACTTGAGCCAAGAGGTTCAAGGCTGCAGTGAGCTGTGATCACAACACTGTAGTCAGGCTGGGCAACAGAGAGACCCTGTGGCTCAGGGAGAAAAGAGAAAAAAATGGGAAGGGAAAGGAAGAGAAGGGGGTGCGAGGGGAAGGAAAGGGAGGAAAAAAGGGAAGGGAGGGAAGGGAAAAGAAAAGAAAAATATTAGTGAAATTCAGAAATTAATTGACTGTGAGGCTATTTAAAGAATATCACAAAAAGGTTCAATTTGGTAGCTGGAATGCCTGTGTGGGACTCCTTATCAAAATAAATAGCACATGGCAGACCCCTTTAAGTTACGTTTTTAGGTTATTTTAGGGTGTATAGTATAGCTTAGTGCTATTACGTTTCTGTCAGACTAAGGGCCCAGTGGATACAATCTGCCTTAATCCAGTCACCCTTTCCCTCTCTTGATATCTCTCCCATGGAGAGAGATCATGAAGACATGCTCAGTGGGAAACCCTGTGTCACTTTCTTCTTATTAAATGAGAAAATACTGATTGCAGAACTCTGGAAAGTGAGTAAGGGGGATGTGCTTTGTACTTGAGGTAGAAGGTGAATTACCATTGCCTTAGTTTGGGTGACTATAACAGAATACTATAGACTGACTGGCTTAAACAACAAACGTTTATTTCTCACAGTCTGGAGGCTGGAAGTCTGAGATCAGGATGCCAACATGGTCAGGTTCTTGAAGAGGGTCCTCCTCCTAGTTAATAGCTAGCTGTCTTTTCACTGTATTCACACATCACAGAGAGAGAGAGAGAGAGAGAGAAAGTAGGCTTTCTCATGTCTCCTTTTATAAGGCCACTAATCTCATTATCAGGGTTTTACCTCATGTCCCAATTGTCTCTGAAAGGACCCTTCTCCAAATACCATCACATCGGGGATTAGAATTTCAATGTGTAAGTTTGTGGGGAGCACAGACATTCAGTCCATAGCAACCATTTCCCCAAATTTAAAGTTAAACCTAATCATGTCTCTAGAACTTGAGACCACTGCATAGCCAGTGTACAGGCTAGAGGAAGAGAAAAGGGAGTTATACGTTAAAGAAGTTAAGAAATAAGGAAGTAAGAAATAATAAGAAATAAGTTAAATATCTGATGGCTGTGCCTAATCTGAGAGACAGTCCATGGTAAGAGATAGCACTAGGCAAAGCCAGACTGGATGAACTTCAAACGAAACAAACAAGCAAAAAATTAATTAAGTAATTAATTAATTAATTAAAACAAAAACAACAAAAATATTATGACAAATAGTGAACTTACAAAAAGCAGAAAGAATATGATAGTGAATCTTGGGGTACTTATGACCCAGTTTTAATAATTACCCAAATAAGGCCACTAGTATTTCAATGTGCCAAGTCCTACACAATTATGTTGTTGAATATCCAGGACAGCAAATCAGTGTACCTATAAGCGCTCCAGTATGCATATCTAACAAATACCTCTCACCCACAGTGACATTTCAGTCTCTTGGAATTCTGATTCAAAAAGATAAGCTAGATCCTTCTCTTTGGACAAGGGTGGGATGTGGCCATAACCTTTTCCTTCTTTCCTCTACATCCATACAGAACATCCAATAGCACATCACACCTAGAACTTGTGACTTCAGCTTCACCTCAAATCATTTGAAATCAGCATCCAAGTCTCAGAATCACATTGTAATGTTGCAAAGAAAAGGAACACAGGGAATTATATGACCATTTTTTTTTTCAGAATACTTTATAGGCGTTTGCAAAACAATGTTTTTCAGAAGTGAAGGATTAACCACAGTATGTTATCTTAAAATTCAAAACAAAACGAAACACATTTTCAGTTCTCAAGTCTGTTAGATTTTCCTCTGCCTGATGTCACAAGTAGGGTCTTGCCTTTCTCACACCTAGAGAATTAAAGTGGAGGAGGAGGAGAAGCCAGTGAGGAAACTGGCAGTGAAGAAATGAAATCCAGAGTGGTTGAATATCAGGTTTTTAGCTCCTGTTTCAATGATGCTGCAGCAGATTTGGGTGGAGGCCACCCCCAAGTCATCCTGGACAATGTAATTCTTCTGTAAACCTATGACAGATCAATCTATGAACAACTGAAGCAGTTCTGAGAAGTAATAGGCATGATATTGGCAATTATTATAATCATTATCATAAGAATAGTCTTAAAATTCTCCACAGATTTGTAGTACATTATGGTGTTTTTTTCACATTTTAAATAAATCATTCATGACGAATTTAATAATGACAAAGTGAATAGCTGCTCCCTTGTCACAAAGTGGGAATTTTCAACATTTTAAATTGGGGCTGTTTGTACTCTAGTGACATATACGGTGTATCTTTTCAGGACTTTTATAACAATGTGAGACAAACCCATTCTCGTTGATATTAGCAGGAGTAGATTAATCTCCCTGAGAAGAACCACCACTACTGAGAACTTCTTACATGAGCCATTTCATTCAACCCTCACTCATCCCCATGAGAAGGATATTAATATCTAATTTTACAGGTAAAACCTTGGCCAGGTTAGACAATATCACCTAGAGATCCCGGCTTCACATCTGACTTGAAGTTACTCTCTTGCTTCACATTTGAAGTTCTCTTTGAATATCAATGTCTTCCGCATAGTATTCTTTCTGGGGGAATAATCTTCTTCCTTCTTCTCCTAGCTAAATCCTAATCATACTTCAGTTATTGACTTCTATACTACTTTGGGGAATACTTTCTAACGTCCTCTCTCTGAAGCTTTTAGATGCACACTTTTAATGCTTTCATATCTTTATTAATTTTGTTTTCATATTAAAAAATAAAACTCCAATAATCCTCTTCTACTGAACCGAAATATTAGTTTAATCAACAATGTACATTTTCTGCGGAAAAAGGCATAGACGAACAGACAATAGACTATGACATCTTGACATTTTCCTGCTGCTACTTATAGTGCTTTTTTATTCAAATAAGTTGCATTTGTTCCAAAATTTATTATTACATTTGTACTTTTATTGCAAATATTTATTGTATTTTATTGTTTCTGCAATATTTGATCAGAGAACAGAGAGAGTTGATGCATTTTTGAAAACAAAATGGAATATTTTATAAAGAAGCAATGAAGAATATTGCAAAAAACTGTTCCTACTTTGGGTGAGCGTGAAGCAATATAAAAGAGTGGAGATAAATTCCAGATGGATGATGTACTTATTTTACAAGTGTAAGTTTTCATCCTGCTTTGATGAAGCTGAAATCAAAAATTGAATTATGTGTGATGCATTATGCGTGAGAATCATGTAATAAAGGCAAGTTTGAATTTTAATCAATAGGCACATATTCCAAGAAAATGTATTTTCCTTATATCAAAAGACTGGTGAGTGGATATTTATACATTAAAATTAAAATCATTCTTTAATTTTTGAACACTCATTTTGATCCCCAGCCTACCATGTTTTTAGTTTTGCTAATCATATCAGTCAGGGTTCCTGCAGGAAATGAATAGAACACAAGGACGATGTGTAATTAATGAGAATTTAATGAAAGGCTATTTGCAAAGGTATGAGCCAATTTAAGGAAACCAACAATGGATACATACAACTTGTGGCAGCAGCGGGATGCTTTCCTCATCCTTAGACCTAAAGGGAAAAGGAAATAAAGTTGCTAGAGCTAGACGAGATCTGGAACCTCGTAAAGAGAAGCTGCTTAAAATAGGAACTGTAGCACCAGGTAAAGGAATGCAATACTTGCCAGAACCGGAGCCATGCGGTGAGAGAGATGAGAAAGAAATACCCTGATTTATCTTTCCTCTGGCTCTCCAGGCTCTGACTGGTGGCTCCCATTGATCCAAACTCAACTGGTGTCCAAAGGAGTCTGGATAATGCAACCCACAGATACCAGCCTTCCGGGGTCCTCAGTAAGGCAGAAAGGATGAAAATGGATATGGGTGATGGAATAACTAACCCGCTGAACAAGTACCAATTTCTATAGTGACAGGCAAGTCGTTTTCCACTCAGTTCATTTATTATGTACCTCCTTTTTTAGATTGTAAAATGAGCTCTGGAAAATGAATATCTCCAGTTTCTTATGAGCTAGAGTCAACAATAACTACATACTTCCCATAGTGTGGACATTACTCAAAGTTTGTTGCTTTACGAATGATTTGGAAGGAATGAAAGCTCAAGTTTAAGGTTGAATTGACTTTTTCTTTATGTTTATTTTTGTGCAAGATCAGCATATAAATTGGTGACAAGCAGTGGTTTAAGAGATTGAATTTTGTTCATCTACTTAGTTTCTGCAAACCCTGAAAGAGCGATTTGCTAGAACTGATTTTGATTATCATCAGCATGTGTTGTATTAGAACTGTTACCCTGATGGGAGAAGCATTATGGCGAAGGCCCTCAGCTGTATGGTCCCTTCAGTAGAAAAGTTAACTTAATTAGTTCTCAAGACAACACTACATCTTCTGTTGTTCATCTTTTTTTCCCTTTCATCTTCTACAACCCTATGCTAATTTATTTTACCATGCTCGCAAAATAGCTCCAAAAAGTAAATTATATACTCTCACCATGCAGTTGATTTATAGTGTTTTCCTAAAAGAAAACAACTCATGTAAAACTCTGAGAATTAGCCATCCCTATGTTATTTTTCTCAATATATTTTATCTTCTCTCCTTTGTAATAGCACTGTGTCCTTTCACTTATATATGTCTCTAAGCATTAAGGCCTCAAAAAGTATTTTTATGCCTTAGATTAGGTAGAAAGTTAACACATTTGGAAAATTTGTTGAAAAAAAATTGAATGGGTTGGGAGACAGATTTTAGTAGACAGAAACTGTTAGATCTAAAAGATATCTTACATATATTTTGTCCAAATCCACTATTTTTAAGTCAAGCGTCTGAGCCTCTGAAAGGGGAATTACACTGCCTATAATATTACAGAACCCCATATGGAAAATTCACTTCCTCTGACAAGTTACACTGGCAGGATTTCAAAGTTGTCCCTTTCTAGCTGGGTTCTTTCATTTTCAGATCCAACTCTCCGAACAGCAACCAAGGTACAAGCATGGGCTTCCTTTGACAACATGCTATTTTACTGCAATGTGGAAATTTGAAGCGAGTTTCTCCCAGTCTCAGATTACTGTAAGCATCTCTATAACATCTTTTTCTTAGTGATCTAAGAGACCAAAATAGATTCCCTTTTACCAATTAAGAGCGACCCTAAGGTTAAGGAAATAAAAGCTACCTACAGGTTGAGGATTCAGGAACTGACTGGCATGACAAATTTTTAAATTCCTGCCACTGTAAGAAAAACCTTGCTAAACTCCCTAACAATAGGAGTTAGCAGGCTGATTTACAACCCAGACCACTAACAACTCTGATTGGATAGGGGCCCAGCCCTTACAAACTTCTCTTCTCCTCTCCCCTCCCTTTTCCTCACCTCCCCTCTCTTCCTCTCCTCTGCTCTCCCTTTTCTGGGCCAGAGACTCACTTTATTGCTCCGGCTGCAGTGCAGTGTGGCATGATCATAACTTACTACAGCCTTGTCCTCCTGAGCTCAAGTCATCTTTCTTCTGTGAACCACCCCACCTGTCCCCCTTATAAACAATCTTTTCTGATAAGCTATTACAGACTAGATTTTAAGCCAATTGCAGTCAGCAGCTGCACTGATGTCTTCATGTCCTATATTTCATTATTGACTTAATGAGCCAAATGCCACCTCATTTTAATGCTAAATCTCCATCACAAAGTGAATATGGGATATATGATACATACGTTTACCCAATGAACATGCACTTGGCTCCCCTCATAAATATGCATAGCTTTCTCTGCAAACCTGCTGAATATGAATAACACCAGCCAGCCCCTTGAGGCATAAAACCCAACTTGTCTCTTCCCCTCTTAGAAGAGAGAGAATCTTCAGTCCACACTGGAGACTTTCTCTTGGTGGCTTCCAAACTGGTATTTCCCATAATGCTCCCCTCCCTACTATTTAACCACCAAGATTGTCTTTTTGATGACACTTCCTTATCTCAGTGTTTTTATACATTTTTAAAAATCTCCTCAACAGTCAGCAGAGTAGTAATACAAGGGACCAAACGTACAGCATTCTGTGTAAAAAAAAAAAAAAAAAAAAGATAAAAATAAAACATATATTCCATGTCATATATCTGTGCCTAAGACTTCTTTCAGTATACTTCTTTGCTGTTTTTGTTTTGTTCTGCTTTGTTTTGTTCTGTTTTTTAGCATCTTCCTATGAGTCAAATGAAGTTTCATGTTATATGTTTAAGGAAAATATTGAAAACAAATGTAAAATAATTTTATTTCTATCACTTACTTTGTGCATTATTAAATGAGGAAATTGCTAAAAGAATTAATACAGGAAAACCCAAACCTCAGTCATGTGGAACACAAATGCCTTTTCCACAAAATTAAATGCATCAAAATAGTCATGACTTCTTTACAATTCTAAGGATTAGATCAGGGACTTCTGACTTTCCTTTGTTCTTCCACATTGTGTTGATAACTATAGAAACACGTGTTTACAAATTGTTCTTTTGTATTTTCTACGTATCTAAACCCCCCAGTTGGGAGTTTGAACAACAGAATTACAGGAAACCAACTCTGGCAGCTAAGCATGCAAACATAATGTCTACAATATGGGGAATGACAGTAGGGGCGGAAAGTCAAAAACTCTGGAACTGGGAGCAAAGAGGCAGTGCTTGCAACGGGTGTGGTGGGGAGGCGAGGGAGGCCTGGAGAGGAGAGGTGGGGGGTTCAGAAAGTGGTTAGAGACTAAACTGCCCTCTCTGAAGCTTTAAAAGTATTAAGACTCTTCCCACCTATGGCCTTAGTTTCTGGGTCATGTTTTCTCTGAAATGTCCATGATTTTCTTAATTTGCAACTATTTAAGAAATCAAATAAACCATCTTTAAAATTAGTATCAAAACAACACACACACACATGCACACACGTGTGAAAAGGTAGCTCTTCAGAGGAGTAACGGCAAAGACGTTTCAACTCAGGTGGTGATGCAGAATCGTCGTTAAGTGGTAGTGGGCACAGCTATTTTGAGAAAGACTCTAAAATTACTCACAGAAATTATGGGCATGACACACACACACACATCTACTCGCATACAGGCATTCTACAACAGTGTTAGTGTTAGCTATCTAACACTTGCCTGGCATGGACTATGTTATGCTACATATGTTGTCTTATATGCATGTATGTTTAAGTATTTTCCTTTATGATGTATGTCTGGCATGATCTTAAACACTTTACAAATATAAATCTGTTTAGTTCTCCAAACAACTTGTAAGGTAGGTATTATTTCAATTTTAGAGGTAAAGAGACTGAGACATCCATCCAAGGCTACATATTTAGGAAGTAGCAGAACAAGGTTTTGAATCTGGAGACTATGACTCCAGACCTTACGGTGCTGATCACTCCATGAGACTGCCTCTCACAAACCAGGATTTCAAGAAATATTTATTGAGTACATGCCTTGAGTCATGCTCTACTTTTGGCACCAGAAGAACAATGATGAATCAATCACAGATCCAGTTCTCCTGATACTTAATTCTAGCTGCAAAGACAGGGATAGATAAATGAACCGATACATGACAGGATTTCAGATAAAATATCAGACAGATCAAAAGAAGAAATACAATAGAATAATGACAAAGAGACCTTTGAGGAGGTGGTGTATGAACTGAAATGTGAATGGAGATAAGGAGCCGTCCTTGTGAGGTAGAGCGCTCCAGAAAGAGGACGCAGTCAGTTCAAAGCTTTGAGGCATCAATAAGCTTGCCTATTCCAGGAACAAAGAGAAGGACTGTGTGGCTGGAGAGCCTCAGTGAAGAGGAGCAGGAGTAAGAGTGAAAAAACTGCTCTGAGAATAATTTCTGCACAATCTAGTGGGTCACGTTAAGGAGTTGAATAATGTTTTCCATGAACAGAGCAAGGGAGACCCCATATGAAATCTGATTTATTATCCTCATCTTTTGTCTGAATGTACACTCTTGGTTTCAGTAGGCTCTTTCCAGCAATTGAGCTTCTCTTTAAGACTTTTGGAGTACTTATTAACATAGTTATTTATTTTCGTGTGGCTTAATGTGTTGTCTGAATTAAGATTCTGATGTCTTACGTGGGAAAACACTCTTCCCCTCTAAACAGTAATGCTCAGATCAACTTCCAGATCCAACACAAGACTCTGAAGTCCCTGTTCCTACCTCCAGGTGATTAATTAAAATGAGGGCAACATCAATAATGGAAGAATTACCTATTTAGAAAGTACATAATGGAGTGTCCCACTGTTGCAGCTTTATTACGTGGTCTTATTCTTCAAAAAAGAAAAGAAAGAAAGAAAGAAAGAAAGAAAGAAAGAAAGAAAGAAAGAAAGAAAGGAAGGAAAGGAAAGGAAAGGAAAGGAAAGGAAAGGAAAGGAAAGGAAAGGAAAGGAAAGGAAAGGAAAGGAAAGGAAAGGAAAGGAAAGGAAAGGGAAAAGGAAAAGGAAAAGGAAAAGGAAAAGGAAAAGGAAAAGGAAAAGGAAAAGGAAAAGAAAAAGAAAAAGAAAAAGAAAAAGAAAAAGAAAAAGAAAAAGAGAAAAGAAAAAAGAAAAGAAATATCTGCCTGTACAGTTTGTAGATATTTCCAATTTATTTAGATTGGATCAAATTGTTCAGAACAAATTATGGAGTTCATAATATTAAAAAAACTTATAGTTGAATAAATTCACAATTTTAAGTTTCAGTTATATGATTATTCAAAATCTAAGAAGCTCATTTTAAACTACCTGCGTTCTATGGTTTGGCTAATTGTTGTCAGAATGTAAAGAATTTCCTGTAGTCATTCTTTATCTCTTAAAATTATATTCCAGGTCTTAAGAGAAATAAATATGGTGTATGTTTAATAAAAGTGAAGATTGAAATATTTTTATAAAACAGGGAGGAAAAGACTCCAATATGAAACATCATTTACACATAAGGATGATCAATTCTTAATAACAAAACTCTCAAGAGTTAGTAACTTAGTTTGTAAAAAGCAATGATCTTGACGTCAAGAAGTTGAGTTCTAGACTCTGGTTCATAAATCATACATCCTGTAATCGTTTCATAATCGGAAAAATTAAAAATTTGAACAAAAGTGTGTTTACTTACAGTTTAATGACATTGATGTAATACACTTCAAAAAATATCCCAATAAATGATGTTTCATTTTTTCAAACCTAATTGTTTTCCATTATATTGTAAATAGCAGAGATCATGTCTGTCAAAATTAAGCCCTCTGGGTCAACATATCATAGCTATTCAATAAAGGTGCTGGTGAATTTTTGTTAAATTAATGAAGGAGTAAGTAAATGCGGGATATAGAAATGAAGAAAGCGAGAAGGAATAAGATCTAGTGTTCTGTTGCACAATTTGGCAACTATAGTTAATAATAATTTATTGTTTATTTCAAAATAACTAGAAGAGTGGAATTGGAAATCCTAATAAAAAATGTAAATGCTTGAGATGATTCATATCCTAATTACCCTGATTTGATCATTTCACATTGTATGCTTATATAAAAATACCACACATAGCCCATAAATAGATACAGCTATAATGGATACATAATAATTTTAAATGAAAAATGTTAAAAACAAATAAATAAATGAAGAAAGGAAGAAATAAAAATACAAACTTAATTTTATATTTGGGAGACATTTAATTGGTCAGTAACTTCATGGGATTGAGATTTGTTTTACAAAACATGAACTATTGGTTTATGTATCTTCTACAGAATTTCTAAATGCTATATTTAAGATACCTTATCTAAAGTTTAATGACCTAATGAAGTATTTCAGGTGAAAACATTGTGTAAGTTAAGAAATATATATAAATGAGTAGCCAGTAGCAAATGACCGCTGTGTCAACCAGCTTTGCCTTTTCCCTCCAGATATGCCTCCTACCCTTTTTATTATTTTCTTAATTCCAGAAGTAGCACCTGTGAGTATACCAACGGCTTTCTCTATCCTTGTGCTTCTGAGTGTGGTAGGACATGGGACCCCCATTTGGAGAGCGGAATAGGGAGTTGATTAAGGTCAGAATGCATATTTCTTATTTTTACACAGTCCATTAAAAATAAACTTTTTTGAAACTACTATATTTTGAGATTTTCTTTTCCTTTGGACCTTGACTTATAAAATGCCTATACCCTCAAAACCTCTAGCCCCACTTCCTGCTCCAAAAAGAGACGCTCCAAAAAATTACTATAAAAGAAGCCTAGCAAACTAAAAACACTATATGAAGATTGGTAAATTTCAGTGTTTAGGATTCAAGTTCTGAAGTTCAAAAACCTTGTCTGAATTTTTTCATCGTGAATGGTCAGGAGAAAACTGAGGCTTAGGCAAAAGCTAAAATCCATTATCTAACTTGTGTTGACATGAACTGGATGTGATCTAGATGAGAAAGATTTGGTTAAGGACTTCCGCTTCTTGATGATGTTGTTGGGCATGCATATGACAAAATGTGTGTTTAATTTTTAAATTGAATTCTTACAAAAGTCACTATAAGGGTAAAGTAATAATAACACTAATAAGCACTTTTTTCTATGAAGCCTTGTTTTCATTAGCTTCCTTGTCATCAAGGAAATGTTAGTACATTCCAAAGCGGTGTTCAAAGAAACTTTAATGAAAAGTCAATTTATAAGATGTGATAGTAAAGCATCCTCCCAGGGCACAGAGCAGGAAGTAGAATAATGACAGTAGATTTAGAGACTCTACGGAGAATTCATAAGGTAGAATATGTCTGTGATTTTGGACTCAAAAATTACAAAATAGTGATTGTCTGGAAACTGTGTTGTAGATACAGACTCCTAAGAGATTTCCTAGAAGCTTGTTAATTTCTAATTCTACTACTAAGGACTTAAGATAGCTGGCGAACAACTCTTAGTGATGTGTTCTCTAGTTTAGGCCCAATGGACCATCACCACCTGAAGTCTGCTGATGAACAAATTGGTCTTTGAATTCATTTTTGGCAAAACAGTTGGAGTGAAGTAGAAGGTCATTTACCACCACCATACCCCAACTTGTCCCCATAATTCAAGGAAGTTTTTATAGAAATGTCCCAACTGACGAGTAGTATCTTAGCCTCAACTTGTATAGAGGCAATGAGGTTTCCTATCATAGTGCTCTAATTTGGCTTCAGTTGGATTCAATGAGAGTCTTTAAAAAATTCCAATATCCTGCTTGCATATTAGATAAATTAAATCAAAACCTCTTCAGAAAATGTGTCAGTGTTTATGAACTTCCCTAGGTGGTTCTCATGTACATTAGAAGTCGGGAGCCATTGACATAATGCGGGATATCTCAACCTCAGCATTATTGATATTTGTGCCATATAATTCTTTGTTGTGGGGGGCTGTCCTGTGCCTTGGATGATGTTTAGCAGCATTCCTAGCCTTACCTACTAAATGACAATAGTACTCTCTACCCCATAATATCAACCAAAAATGTTTCAGACATTGTCAAATGTCCCCTGTGGCAAAGTTATTAATTCCCAGTTGAGAACCAATGGTGTAATGAACATAAGTAAACAAACTCAGCTGTGTCTGAATCCAATTCCTTCCACCGTGGGATAAAGCCTTCTCCCACTGATTAATTATCTGAACAATCTGAGGTCTTAGTTTGTTCATCTGTATTTTGAGAATATGGTTTATAAAGTATGCAAAGCACCTGCTATGCCACAGTTAGTGTAAGATATCAGTTGGTATACTGCTTAACATTTTCAATGATTAACGAAAAACTCAGTGGATATTTTGAGTACTGGATGATATTTTGAAATGTACACATTTTTAACCTTGGCAAAAAAAGAAACAAAACACTGTTCTGAAAATAGGCTAGAATTTTAAGATACAGAGAATCTGAAGTCACAGTCAGAGTGAATCCAGGGTAAACTGCAAGCCTACGCAGCTTAAGACATCACTGCTATTACTGGAGAGTGATTCCCAGGCTAGCTTTATCTATCAATTATCAGGAATATTGTGAGAGCAAAGCATGCCTTTGCCAGCCAGTGATTTTACACTTGTTGGTCAAATGATACATAAACCATAATAGTACAAAATATACTTGCCACTCTTCCAGAGTAGAACCTTTTACAGGGCAAAGTAGAAGCACTAATTTTCCCAAGGTCCTTTGATAAATGGCTTGTGAGTGATTGTAACTTTGACCTGATTTTTGTCACCTGCATAACTGCAGTGGTTATCTTATTAAGTAAAATGGAATAAGGAAAAACAGAGGACCGATTTGTTTAGAAAAGAAATCTATTTTAGCATTTTGTTCTTATTTAAATCATGCATAATATGATGTGGCTCATGACTGTTAATTAAGGGAATTCTTTTCATTTCAGATCAGGAAATGAGAATGAATTTAATAAAAATAAATTATTAAACAGCTATTTTTTTCCCCTGAAGTTGGCCAAGGACATTCCGGTCTTATGAGGATATGATTGGTCTAGCATGGAATTGTGTTGCCATATACAAATTTCATTCCACACTTTAAAAGAACTACTCTTTTAACATTTCTTCAATGCCTACCGAGTGATAGGAATCACTTCAGATACAGTGGATTCAATAATGATGTTGTGGGATGAAGGGTGAAAAACAAATGTTTCTGTCCTTGTGAGATTCAATATTTCAAAGAAGTCATAAATTAATTAACCACACAAATAAATGTAAAATTCAAGCTGCATTATTTTTTAAATAACATTTTTATTGAAATATGTTTCACCTACTATAGAATTATAGTGTAAATTATATACTTTTAAAGTATGTAATTGAATGGCTTTTACTGAACTCAAAGAGTTGTATATAACTACTGTCTAATTTTATAACATTTTCATGACTCCATTAAAAAAAAAAACCCATACACCTTAGCTGTCATTGTTCATCATCCTTCCCTTTCCCGCTACAGCCTCTGGCAAAAATTAATATTCTTTCCATGTCTTACAGATTTTCTTTTTCTGGGCATTTCAGTTAAATGAATTCAGACAATATGTAGTCTTTTTGTCTTTCTTCTTCCACTTAATAGGATATTTTCAAAGTGCATCCATGTTGTACCAAGTATCAATACTTCATTCCATTTCTTGACTGGAAAATATTCTGTTGTATAAATATGCTATATTGTGTTGATTCATTCATCTGTTTATAGATATTTGGGTTGTTTCCACTTTTTGGCTACAATGAACAGTGTTGCTGTTAACATTGATGTAGACTTATGTTTTAAATTATTTTGAGTGTAGTCCTGTGAGTTCAATTGCTTAGTCATAAGAAACTCATGTTTCATTTTTAGTTTTCTGAAATGAATGTGTCATTGCTAAGTCCCACCAGTAGCATACAAAGACTCCACTTCTCCACATCCTCACCAACCTTTGTCATCTCAGTGTGTGTCTTGGGGTTTTGAGTTGTTTTCTCTAAAGAATAATGATGTTGAGCATTTCCTTATGTGCTTATTGGACATTTAAATCTGTTGGGGGGAAATATCTATTGAAATTATTTGCCTATTTTAATTGGGTTATTTATCATTTTGTCATTGAGTTGAAGGAGTTTTGTTAAATATTTTTGATACAAGTCCTTTGTCAGATATATGACTTGCAAAGTTTTTTTTTTTTTTTTTTTTTTCTTATTTGTTTGGCTGTCTTTTCTTTTTCTTGAGGGTATCCTTTGGGGCATAATCTTTTTAATATAGATGGAATCCACTATATCTATGATTTTTTTGTTGTTGTTGCTTGTGTTTTAGTGTCATATATAAGAAAACATCATCTAATCCAAATTTAAAATTAGGGGTATTGTTTTTCCTCTAAATGCTGCCTTAGCTGTATTTCAAAAATTTGTGTAGATAGTGGTCTGTGTTCATTTATCTCAAAATGTTTTCTAATTTATCTTACTTCTCCTCTATTCATTGATTACTTAGGAGGGCATTGTTTAATTTCTATGTATTTGTGATTTTCCCCAAATTTTTTCTCATATTGCAACTTCATTTGTTCTAGTAAGAGAACATTTTTATGTTAATTCAACCGTTTTTAATTTATTTTGTATCTTACAGTGTATCTTACATAATATTCTTTCTTTACTTGAGAAGAATGTATATTCCGCTGTTGAGTGTGGTGTTGTGTGAGTTATCTGTTAAGACTAAATGTTTTATAGTGTTGTTTAAGTCTTTTATATCTTTGTTAACTTTCTACTATTTGTGGTATATGTTATTGAAAGTAGAGTAGGCCGGGCGCGGTGGCTCACGCCTGTAATCCCAGCACTTTGGGAGGCCAAGGTGGGCGGATCACGAGGTCAGGAGATCAAGACCATCCTGGTTAATACGGTGAAACCCCGTCTCTACTAAAAACGCAAAAAACTAGCCTAGGCGAGGTGGCGGGCGCCTGTAGTCCCAGCTACTCGGAGGCTGAGGCAGGAGAATGGCGTGAACCTGGGAGGTGGAGCTTGCAGTGAGCTGAGATGGCGCCACTGCACTCCAGCCTGGGCCACAGAGCCAGACTCCGTCTCAAAAAAAAAAAAAAAAAAAGAGTCTTGGTATCTTTGTGTGAATGTCTTTGAGTTATCTCACTTGAGGTCTGTGGAGCTCTTGGATATGTACATTAATGTTTTTCATTAAATGCATCAAGTTTTCAGAAATTATTTCTTTAAATATATTTTCTGTTGCTTTCTCCTTTTCCTCACTTTTTAGGATTTCCACTATTTATATATTGTTGTCCTTGAGGCTATTCTAATGGTTTGATGCTCTGCTCATTTGTTTTTCTTTCTTTTTTTTTTTCTGTTCTTTGTATTACATAATATCTACCAACCTATCTCCAAGTTCACAATCCTTTTCTCTGCTAGTTCATAACTACTATTGAGCCACTGTAGTGAATTTTTCATTTCAGTCATTGTACTTTATGAAACTAGAATTTCCGTTTTTTTCTTTTTGGTTTGTAATTTATCTCTCTTTATTCATGCTATCTATTTGGCGAGACAGTGTTCTTAAGCTTTAATTCTTAGACATAGTTGTCTTTAGTTATTTTAAAAACATATTTATAATAACTTATTAAAGTCTGTCAACGTGGGCTTCCTCAGGAACAGTGTATATTGGCTGACTTTGTGTCGAGGGGGCACACTATACTATTTTATTTCGTGTTTTATGTCTTTTGTTAAATATTGGACATTGTCATTAACATGATGCAGTAAATCTAAGAATTAGTTTCCCCTCCCCAGTCTCCAGGGTTTATTATTGTTACTGTCAATGCAATTTTCATCTGAGGTATGATTGGAGAAACAGGGCAGCACTCCAAAACACGGGGCCAAAATTCATTGTATGTGAACCATTTGTGTAGTTCTCTGCTATGCCTTGGGAACATATATAGGACTAATTTATCTAAGAATATAATGATCTAGTGAGTGGATGGGTTTAAGAGTGATTGTTATTCCATCTGTTGTGGTATGTGTCACCTTGAGAGACAATGTGCCACCATGGCATTTCAGATGCAGCCATCTCTATTTCTGTCTGTAGAAGTGTAGGTCCTGAGAGTTAAGAAAGCCTCTACAATGGCATTGTTCCCTAAGGAAAACCTGGATTTTCTGCTTGCACAAGAAACAAGGTATAATCATGATATTCAAGATAGAAGAAAACCATATATGTGGAGCCATAGAGGTAGAAGTGGCCAAGGGGTCACATGGAAAGAACTGAGTTTGGAAAAGGTGGAAATGGCAATTTGGGTTATTGCCTTGATATACTTTATGTAAAACTAAAATTCAGTGGAATCCTTGTTTTTATCAATGGTGAAATTGGAGTAGCAAATGACCAGTGTCTGTCTATACCTTGTGTAAAACAGATACTTTTTGAAAATTAACTGTATTAAAGAAACTTTACATCGCCAATACAAAATTGCCACATAAATTGGAAAAGATGGCAACTCACTCGACCTGCAGATTTTCATTTTTCTTTTTCATTGTTTTCTGATGATATAAAAAGAAAGGGCAGAGTGGCATAGCAATTGAGAATGTAACTGGCAAGTATAAGCAAGACAGAAAAGAGGCAGGAGAAATAGGAAGCTTTCAGTCTCAGGATATAACAATGTAAATGAAATGATATTACGGAGATACCGAGATGTTTTTAGAAAACTGAGTGGGGGTTTCTGGCCTCTAATTTGCAGGTTAAAGTTGTATACATATGTTTAGTAAATATCTAGGGGACAGAAACAACCAAAAACTGAAAAATTATTAAAGGTTGTTGTATTACATATGAAAATTATTGTATTTATAATTGGCTTATTTTGTGCTGACAAGATTATTTATTATAAGACAGGTTTTCAGTAAAGAAAGTTCAATGGCCTCAGTAAGAAAGTTAAACATAAAAAAAGCAATTATTTTTTCTTTGCGTTAATTGTCTATACTTCCCAGCTGTGCATGGAGTTGGGGAAGAAGCAGCCCCACAGAAACACTGTTTTAGGTCTGAAGAATGTGTGTGCGTGTGTGTGTGACCTCAGGAAATAGTTGCCTTTCTTACAGATGTTGTTTCCCATAATCCCCTTCTCTTAAGTACTGGAATCTGTTATCTCAGACAGGTATATACACCAGAGCAAAAGACTCTAAGTTCTCTGCAGACTTAGACTGGACAGCAAGTCACTCTGACAACACAGGAAGAGAGAGCTGTACGGAAATCCTGAAAATAAGGTGAGAAGGAAGAATTGCCATTTTATAAAAAATAAATAAGATGGAGAAAGGACAATGATAGATGAACTTTCACACCATGTTCAATCTGTACGATCAATGGAATTACAGTTGTTACTGCAAGGTAGAAAATGAGTTTTTGTTAATGTTAAAATCAGTATAGGTTAGAGCCCAGTTGTTCAAGAATCTTAAGTCCGATAATTCTAGGTAAGAACTTGATTCTGGAAGTAAATGGAGTCCCTGATAATTTTTTTAAGAGGAAGGATAATAACAGGAAAAAAAGCAAAAAAATATGGCCAGGCACAGTAGTTCGTTCCTGTAATCCCAGCAGTTTGGGTGACTGAAGTGGGAGGATTGCTTGAGCCCAGGAGTTTGAGACCAGCCTGAGCAACACAGTGAGTCCCCATCTCTATAAATGAATGAATGAATAAATAAATAAATGAATAAATAAATAAGCTGCCTGTGGTGGTGTGCACCTGTGGTCCAGCTACTCGGGAGGCTGAGGTGGGAAGATTGCTTGAGCCCAGAGGTTGCAGTTAGCTGTCATTGCACCACAGCACTCCAGCCTGGGTGACAGAATAAGATGCTGTCTCAAAAACAAAACAAAATGAAACAAACAAACAAAAAGCAACCTGTTCAACTTCTTTTCCTATAAAAGAAAAGTAGCTGAAGGGTCAAGAAAACAAAAATAAACAATCAACAGAAACAAAAATCTGTATCTAATATTTTAAACTAAGCATTCTCAGTGATCTTAAAGCTTCCTTTTGTTTATATTTTATTAATTAAAAAGTGGGAGAAAAAATGAAAGAATGGAAGGGAAAGGGGAGAAAGACAAGGAGGAAGGGAGGAAGGAAGGAAGGAAAGAAAAGGAAAGGAAAGGAAAGGAGAAGTCATTGAATTGTATCAGAATACAGAGAATTCACAAAAGAAAAAAATAAGTTATTAGGAAAAAAGCAATTTCATTTTTATCCATTTATGTCAGCAGCATTGTTTCTTAGAGGTGTTGCAGGATAACAGTAATAGGATGACTTCAGAGTCAGAAATACCTGTTGGAATTTTATTCCTAAGTTTTCTTATTTATATATTATAAATTAGTTAAAATCTGAATTTAGGAAAATTGCTGTGCTTTCATTATCCACCCCGCCACGCATACACGCATACACATCACACACCAATTTGACTTTTAAAAGCCTTATGTAAAATGATTTAGTGAATAAATAGATTCAGAGAGATTTAAAAAAACTGGCATAGTATCAAAATAAGATTAACATTCAGTGGATACAACAGAGTATTGTTGTTTATTGTCTATCTCTCTCACAATACTGTATGTCCGTAGATGGCAGACAATATGGCACTTTTGTTTAGGGATCTTATGCAAGTGTCTAGAACAATGCGTACCATAGAGTAAGATGGCAATAAATATTTGTTAAACTAGTGAATGAATGGATATGTCAAGAGAATATATATATTTACATCTCATATCTTTTTGCTCTGTTACTCTCTTTAAAAATCAATGTTAACAATTTTACAAGGTTAAAATATGTAATATTTTGATTCAGTGTTTAGAAAGCCTGTATTTTATGCTTTACTACAAGAAGAGAAGGAAGCATGTTTAAGAAAAATGCTCTCCAACTACACCTTAAGGCTATTTGATTTAAAGTCTATTTGAGTCTTGATTTTCAATTGCCCTCTGACCTTTTAATTGGCCTCTCTTTTATTAAAGACCTAGATAGTCGTGCGTTCTTGTTATTGCGGTAAGCTTGTTGCTTTTCTGCAGCTGGGGAGGAGATTCAGCAGAACAGTGGATTTTCTAATAAATTCAAAATCATTTTTTTTCCTGGAATGAGCCAATATTTTTTTATTGGGTCATGTATCTAACAGACATGGTAGCATATAATACCCAAATGAAATCTTCTCACAAATCACCACTTACTGATTCATGCAGGGATAGCCGATTAGGATAACCTAAGTGAAAGATTAAAGGTGGAGGGAGAGGTCGAGGGCCTGTCTATGTTGCAGCACATTTTCAAGAGCCCACCTGGAAGGGAGATTAAATTAGGCTCCCTTTGGAGGAAATTAGGATTCTTAAGACTCTAAACGTAGCTGGATATTAGAGTGGAGGTCTAATCTTAAACCCAATTTAGAGAACATTAGCCTGCCTCTCTTGAGCCCACGTCTCCAAACGTGAAGCAAGGAATTTTCTGCTAATGAAGGCAAAGACTTCAAGCAGAGGTCACTTCAAATCTGCAGGCAGAGGACAGAGGGCTCCTTTTCTGTCTCCATCAGGCAACTTTTGCTGGTGATATTGTTCCCAGGCTTGCTTGACAGCCATCTGCATGGGACACTCCCCTGCATAGGAAGTACAAGAGGGAATGGAAATCTCATTACTGAATGATCCTGTGCTTTCTCAAGATTTGGAAACCGTCAAGGTATTTTCCTTTCTTTATAATGCTGATGTGCTCTTAATTTGAGGCAGTGGATAAGAGAAAGAGAAATTCATGTAGAGAATTGTTCCTGACCACACTGATTGCTCAGATATTTTGCCTTCTATTTTCTTTGTGATTAACTGGATGAGGGAAGGATCACGTAGCTTAATAGCATCCAGGGCAAATATTTGCCAGACACAAAAATGGGAATGATAATCCCTGCCCTGATGACGACAATGGTTGTCACAGGATTTGATAATTTAATAAGAGAAGTTCAGATAATTAGGATGTAAAGTACAAACATCAAAAGGGACAAAACATTCCCATCTATTTGCATCATGAATCACAGCATCCTGAAAGCCTTTGGAGCAAAAGCCTTCACTTTCAGGAACCAGAGGGGTTTGTAGGAGAGAGAGAGAGAGAGAGAGAGAGAGAGAGAGAGAGAAGGGATGGAGGGAGGGAGAGAGAGAGGGAGGGATGAAAAGACAGTAAATGTTTAGGGAGCAAGGCTGCATGTAAACCCATGAAAGCATTTTGCAAGTCCTAAATTAGTAATAATTTCTATAACACATTAATTTTTCTTTAACCGGCCTTGGGCACCTAGAATAATTTTAGTATCTTACTCCCCTGCATTTCAGTGAGATGCTTGTAAATTCATTTTGCCTTATTATGGATAATATGCATGCCAGGAGGGAATTTACTTTTTAACTGCGGTTGGTCTTCCATTCAAAATTGTAATGCCGCTCTGATTTTATGGGCCATGAAATACAGTTTCGACAACCACCTCCTGCCTTTCTCAGCCTCACTTACACTACTGGTCCATTTTTTTCCTGTTGGACATCAAAGAATACAGTTTTAAACCAAGATTTTGCCTTCTCTTGCATGTTTAAGGAAAAATAATATTTCTTAAGCCTTTATTCATTGACATTGCTTCCATATTCTCCATATACACAACTACCATTTGTAGAGTATTTGCAATGTGCCAGGCAGCACACTGAAAATTTACAAAATTATTTCTTTAAATTGGCGCAGTTTGGGGCAGTAGTCATCATAAGCCTTAACTTACAAAGGAGAAAGAAACAAAGGGTGAAAGGGTTTAAACAAGAGTTTGAAAGTGGCAGATAAGGGCTTCTAATAATGGTCTAGCTACTTCTCCTTAACACCTTTCCATGCTGTCTGCTCTTACAATAAACCTCTTTCATGTACACTTACAGGCTCTAATTTCTCATTTTATATATTTTTTAAATTTCATAATTCATGGTTACTGGAACTTGAAATCTCATATTTTCCTAAAAGAATTACTGAGGTAAATTTGTCCATAAATTCGTCTTTAGCTATATAAGAATAATTGATACCAAAATTTTTCCCTATAGCTGAAAAGCCACATAACTATTCATTAATTCTCATTATAATTAATGTAAAAATGCAGTGTTACTATTAATGGATGTAATTACATACTGTAGATAACTGTAAACTCTATCATTATACTAATGAAATGTAAAACAGTCTCAAAGCAACTAGGAACTTGATAGCAGCTGAAACATCAGGTAACAGCATTTCAGCAGTTATTGGAGACAGGCATAATGCTTGTAATATATTTGAGAGCCAGTTCTGTGCCAAATAAAGGTGATATTTTTAAAAGATTAAATACAGTATTGAAACAGAGACGTAAGGGAGCACACCATGCAGGGTTTTACCTCAAAAAACTCAGGGGGAAAAAAAAAAAGAAGAATCATTATGGGGCAAGATAAGGTTAAGTGCTTCAGGGTAGGTTGCCAATAGATCCTTCCTTAAATAAGCTAACATCAGAGTTTTTCTTTTAAATGATTTCAAACCCTAAGTAACTGCAACAGTGTCTGCCTCCTGCTGTGGTATATAAACGCTTTTGTTTAGGGACAGCTCTGGTGGCCATACCTCTCCAAACTCCTCTCCTCTTTGATTCTTTGCCTTTTTGGCAGGATCCTCCTTCAGATCTGGAACAGCTCACACATTCACTGGGGTCTCTGCACAAACACTCCGTCTTCCAAGAGGATACTGGCCTCCCTTGACTACTCTATCTAAACTTCCCTCCTTCCCCTCATCACTCTCACTACATTCAACCTCACTTTTTGTTTTCTTTGTTGTTGCTATTGTTGTTGTTGTTTCTAGAGAGAGGGTCTTGCTCTTTCTGTCACCCAGGTTGGAGGGAAGTGGCACAGTTATAGCTCACAGTGACCTTGACCTCCTGGGCCCAAGTGATCCTCCTCTCCCAGGAGATTATAGGTGCCTGCCACCAAGCTCGGCCCTTTTTGTTTTCTTGAAGTCATTTCATTTTACTTTGTTTTTCATTTGTTTGTTTATTCATTTATTTTCTGTAACCTGTGCTTGACTAAAAGCCCCATGATAACAGAGACCATGTTGGTCTTCTCACCTAAACATGCCCAGCCTTTGGCACAGTGGCTGGATCATAACGAGATTAACAAATACTTTCATTTTTTTTTTCTGTTAGAATGAATGGATGAATTAATGATCCATTAGTTATTCCCTCTTACTGAGAAAATGATGCCGAGTCAAAGGCCAATTCCTCTCCATCTTCTCTGGACTGCAGCCTCTCTCCATCTCTTCTATGTGATCAGGGATTTTGATCCTACAGTTTGGCCATCCCTCTCAATCCCCAGTCATCAAACTCTCTTTATTTACTGGTCTATCCTAAATAACATAGGGCATGATCCCATTTCTCTAATATTTAGATATACAAATATAAACATTAAAAATATTATCCTATGGTGCCATATATTTTTATAAACTGTTATCTGAAGAAATTTGCTTCTGAAGGTAAGCTAAAATATGTGTATAACTACTGTCTCTATTTCCTAAGATCCCATTTTTTTCTTTCATCCACTTATTTGGTTTAATCTACTTGATTCAATCCAGGCTACTGCTCTGACTATGGATTGCAAGGGTCACTGGAGGCAAATTCAATAGATACTTTGCATCTGCACCTCTCTAGATTACTCAGGTTTTTTTGCCAAGTAGACCTTTTTTTTTTTTTTTTTTTTTTTTTTGAGGTGGAGTCTTGCTCTGCCACCCAGGCTGGAGTGCGGTGGCGCGATCTCGTTTCACTGCAACCTCCTCCTCCCGGGTTCACGCCATTTTCCTGCCTCAGCCTCCTGAGTAGCTGGGACTACAGGCGCCGCCACCACGCCCGGCTAATTTTTTTTTTTTTTTTTTTTTTTTTTTTTTTTTTTGTATTTTTAGTAGAGAGGGGTTTCACCGTGTTAGCCAGGATGGTCTGGATCTCCTGACCTCGTGATCCGCCCGCCTCAGCCTCCCAAAGTGCTGGGATTACAGGCGTGAGCCACCGCGCCCGGCCAAGTAGACCACTCTTCAAACATTTCTTTCCTCTCTGGGCCTCCAGAACAGCCCCTTCCCTGGGGCTTCCTTCCACATCTCTGAACTCTTTCCTAGTTTGTTTGCAATCGTCTCTTCTACTATAATTCTTCCTCAGTACAGTACCTGGACCTTCTTTCCTTCTCTCTCTCTCTCTTTCTTTTACACAGTAACCAATTTATTTTTATTAGAGGTCTTCACATAATATACTAAACGTTTTTCAACTATTATTATAATGACCACTTTTAATGGCTATATATAAGATAATTGCTTGGATGAGCTAAGCTAAAGCAAGTTTGGGAGATGGCACGTATTCTTGCTTTCATTTGTGATTACTTTATTCTAAGGACAAATTTTTAAGAGGTAATAGTACTTAAAGCTATTATTATTGAATTCCTTCTGTGTTGTAGACTCTATACTAAATGCATTACAGAGACTTAAAACAGTGGGAATCAAAGTGTGTATAATTATCCTGTATTTTGCTCAGTTAAATAAGTAGCATCTGGAGTTTGAACTCAAGACTGCCTGATTCCAAAGGATGATTTTTATACTATGCCCCATTACTAACATTTTGAATGGCAGCAATAAGGAAATTTGAGGAACAATATGGGACATGCATTCCAGATGACATAGAAGCAGACAGATTCTAGAAAATTATCTTACAAATAATTGTTTCCTGATTTAGGCATAAAAAATACTTTTTGAAAATAATGATTTTCAAATAGTAAAATAAATTAAGAGAAGACGAAAGTAAAAGAAATAAAAATGAACTTTTGTATAATTGTCATTTTCAAATTAAAAATGGCTCTCATGACATTTATATGACTCTAAAAGTAATAAATGCATCATCTATGTGAATGAAAATCCAATAGGGCACAGAGAAGTTAATATTGTTTATAATAATGGTAGGCTTAATCTGCATATGATATTTTATAATATGCTTTTTAAAATTAATGCATGATATAAAGCTTTTCATATCAATAACTGTATGACCACATAATCTTCTCATTATACAAACATACCGTCTCTTTTGCTATTTGCACCATTTTTTTTCTTTTTGCTATTGTAAACAATGCTGTGATTAGCATCCTTTAAACATGTCCTTGTGAGCCTATCCATTAATTTACTTAGGATAAATTTTTAGCAGTAAAATTACAAGTTCAAACAATATGTTCTTAATTAAAACGGTACATTTCTTACTTAAAGTGAAGAATAAAACACCTAAAGCAATGGCAACAAAAGCCAACATTGACAAATGGGATCTAATTAAACTAAAGAGCTTCTGCACAGCAAAATAGACTATCATCAGAGTGAACAGGCAACCTACAGAATGGGAGAAAATTTTTGCAAACTATCTATCTGACAAGGGGCTAGTATCTAGAATCTACAAGAACTTAACCAAATTTTCAATAAAAAAAAGAACAATCCCATCAAAAAGTGGGCAAAGGATATGAACAGACACGTCTTAAAAGAAGACATTTATGTGGTCAACAAACATAAGAAAAAAGCTCATCATCTATGGTCATCAGAGAAATGCAAATCAAAACTACAATGAGATATCATCTCACACCAGTTAGAATAATGACCATTAAAAAGTCAGGAAACAACAGATGCTGGATAGGATATGGAGAAAAAGGAAGGCTTTTACACTGTTGGTGCGAGTGTAAATTAGTTCAGCCATTGTGGAAGACAGTGTGGCAATTCCTTAAGGGTCTAGAACAACCAGAAATACCATTTAACCCAACAATCTCATTACTGGGTATATACCCCAAGGATTATAACTCCTTCTACTACAAAGACACATGCACACGTATGTTTATTGCAGCACTGTTCACAATAGCAAAGACTTGGAACCAACCCAAATGCCCATCGGTGATAGACTGGATAAAGAAAATGTGGCACATATATACTATAGAATACTATGAAGCCATAAAAAAGGATGAGTTCGTGTCCTCTGCAGGGACATGGATGAAGTTGGAAACCATCATTCTCAGCAAACTATCACAAGAACAGAAAACCAAACACCAGATGTTCTCACTCATAAGTGGGAGCTGAATAATGAGAACACATGGACACAGGGAGGGGAACATCACACACCAGGCTTGTTGTGGGGTGGAGTGCTAGGGGAGGGATAGCATTAGGAGAAATACCTAATGTAGATGATGGATTGATGGGTGCAACAAACCACCATGGCACGTGTATACCTACGTAACAAACCTGCACATTCTGCACATATATCCCAGAACTTTAAGTAGTTTTTTTTAAAAAAAAAGAAATACAAATGTCCAGGAAATATGAAAATATATTGGACTTCTCTCTCTCCTTTTTATCTTTTATTTTAAGTTCAGTGGCACATGTGTGGGTTTGTTACACAGGTAAACATGTGTCTTGGGGGTTTGCTGTACAGGTTATTTCATCACCCAGGTATGAAGCTTAGTACCCAATAGTTACCTTAATTTCTATGTGAATTCACTCATTAAAAAATAACAGCTAGAATTCTATTTCCAGGAGAAAATGTTTTTGTTTCTGGACTTGTCTCTTCATTCGCTTTTTCCATATCAGCATTTACAGTCATCTTGCCATGAAGATATGACCACCCAAGTGAATAACAATGAAAATTGATATTTGCCACAATGTTCTACAAGATCCCATATGATTTTTCCACTATCTCTTTCTCCAACTATATCTCATGTTAAGTTTCCTTTCTCCCACTGCAACCTGACAACAATTTAATTTTTTCCAAATTAGTCAAGCTCTTTTCCAGCATGCGGATCATCTGCCCTGTGATCCGATGTTAACTCTTTTTATTTCTCTCCTGACCTGGCTAATTTTTTTTTGTCCTTTAAATGTTAGCTTAAATTCCTTTTCTTTTTAATTTGAGGACCTCCTGCCTAACTCAGTGAAATTAGGCTCCTTTAATATTTCCTTTCATAGAACATCAAAATGTTTCCTCACAGTAGTTCAGATATCTTTATTTCTTATAGTGTCTCTGTATGATTAGAAAAATATTTCTCCCCTAAAAGATGCATTGAAAAATGTCAAGGGCACCCATAAGCGTTTGCTGAATAAGCAACTCTATGACCCGAGTTTGTGAAAAGATTGAGATTATTTTTTCTTCCTTTTTTCACAGTAGACAGGTATACAGTCTTTCAGCACCAAGTATGTAAGGAGAGGATGATTTTACACATTTGCTAAATCCCCTTCTATGAATGATAATTTAATAGTCCATTATCTCCTGGTATCATTGCCTGAAAAACACGTTTTCTTTTCTTTCCAGGTGTATTCGGGAAACATAATTTTGCCCCTACAGTTGAGGACAAGCGTACATTCAAAATCCCTGGAAAACGTGAGTTTGCATTTGGTTATTATCTATGTTATAAGTGTAAGAGGTATTGAGACATTCCAGAATTATATATTGAATTTCATTCTAATGGTTACAAAAAGAATTTTTTTCCAAATGTATGTTTAGGAGAAAGGGTGATGGGGAACGTATTGGAAATCTTATTTCTAAACATATCTGTCTTGTGAATATAATAGAGCCTCAGCCTAAAGTGATGCTTCCCAAATTGTTCACAGGGAATGGGAAAAAGCTGGACATGAGCAAAAATAGCAGACTAAGGATTCCATGAAAATTAAGAGATGATTTGATTCTCTTTGAAAGTAGAACTTTATAAGACTTACCGCCACAAGGGATATGATTTGAGAATCTTGCAGAAACACTGTTGGTACAAATAAATGGGATCATGTTTTTGTTCCTGCCCAGAAATATCATTAGATAGCAATTAACCACTCAAAGGCTATAAATATCAGCCTTTATAATCAGGAGAAGATATGTGATTTTGATCTAGTTGCTTCAGATTTCAGGTTCTCGGTTTCTTAATATGTAGAATGATGATAAAAGTAACATTTATTTGATTGGCATTGCATAGAAATTTATGAAAATAATATCCCAAAATATCTAATCAATTAACAAAGTTCAATAGTATTTTACTTCCTTTATTCCTGCCTAATTCTTTCTATGTCCTTGTTCTGGCCCCTCATAATCAGTGGACAAAATGAAAGGGCACAATCACCCTTCTTTGCC
This sequence comes from Macaca fascicularis, assembly GCF_037993035.2. Taxonomy (NCBI): domain Eukaryota; kingdom Metazoa; phylum Chordata; class Mammalia; order Primates; family Cercopithecidae; genus Macaca; species Macaca fascicularis. Next base: position 57,688,910 of record NC_088394.1, read on the forward strand.
ATAGGTCCTGTCTCCTATTCCACAGATAAAAACTTTAGCTTCCTTTTCAACTTCCAGCAACCACTTATTCTTGTTTTCCAGTCAGGACTAATAATATTAGCTGGTTCCTTTCTGTTGTTAGCTGTGACATTCTGCATATCCTTCTTGGTTTTCCTCAACTATGCCCATACATATGAAATTATATACTCATTAAATCATCCTTAATTTCTTAATTTGAGTGTGCCATATCTTCCTGTCAGGACATTACCCACATCCCCTTTTCCTGCCTTTCCGATCCAATAAGAATAAACTGAACTTTCCTTACCCAATAGTGCAATACAGAGGAGCTATTCTGCAGAAACTGATAAATGAATATTTCAATTCCTCAGATACAAACCTTTTAAAACTCAAAGACCATATTTCTACATCCAAGGGGTCACCCAAGTAGAACCCAGTAATTTTTTTTAAAGAACTGCACCATCCAATCTTAAAGTGGGAAGCAAAATAGAATGCGTGAGTCACAGCATGGCATCAGAGAAGGTCAGCCCATGAAGGAGTAGCCAACAGACTAGGCCATAAAGTAAATACTCAGAAACAGTGAACATGGAACAATTTCAGAGTGGGATCCTGGAAAGTTATTACTTACTCTTATTAGGTTCTTTCATGGGGACCAGGAGAGGACCCTTCATCTTTCAATATGGCCATGTCATGAACATTTGTGTTATACGTGAGCTGAGTAGTTAGAAGACAACTTCCCAAATCACTTAACTTTGTATTGGTTACCACATTCTCTCCTAATTGATCAGAGGGATTTTAGCAGTCTTGATTTTAGTGATGAGTTGGTGGGGCACAGTGTGGGAAATTGATTTAATGATCTTATGTATATGTCTCTGTCTAAATAGGGAGTACGAATCTTAGAAAACAATCTTAAGGACCTCTTCATCATTATCCCACAAGCATATTTGTGAGAGTGTTTATAATGCCTTATTAAGGAATTTGGTGCAGAGTTTGTGCCATCCTTTGACATCAGCCACATTGGATAAAAGAGAAGAGTGATCATTTTGCAGTATGACTACAAAAGCATCACTGGTTGCAATCATCAAAGTGATTATAAAACCACCCTATTCCTAGAAAAATTGGTTTCTACATTCTTCAATGTAGAATATGCCTGAATATTATCATGTACAAATTTACAAATAATATGAGCCTAACTTACATGTTTGATAGACTATAATAGTCTAGTACTTCATCAATTCAACACGGGACTTTCAGGACCATCCCAAGTTGTAAGAAACATGAAGACATGATAATGCCTTTTCCCACAGCAAACATTGACAAGATTGTTAAATATTTCTTGCAGGTTTACAGGTCAGTCATACAGTGGCTGTGACAACTGAATACAAAACACCTGCATTCCTGTAAATGTTCTCCCTGATAAGATAGACAAAATGTTATAGAACAAAAACTCTATGTTATTTTGATTGAGAAAAACATTCCAGTATTGTCTTTACTCCATTTAACAAACTTCAAAATCATTTTCCAATTTTCTTTTTCTTTTGTCACAGAAAATGTGATCATATTAAAATGTGCACCTTTTTGAGTGAATAGAAGCTATTGGTACATACAAGCTACAAGGGGTTTCTGAAAAAATGTCAAGCTAATTGTTGTTAAGCCAAACAAAAACATTTCCTTCCACTGTGGTTTACCTGATACATCAAGCAAAAATATTGGGAAGTAAGACAAAGTGATGTCAGTGAGAGTGATAATGGAAGATCTGTGACACTGTGTGCTGATTTTTCTCTTCATTCATGATCATTAGCCACACCAACTGTTAATGTCTGTGGAGCCCAGTTTAAGAGCAAGTTTATTTTACAGAGGATAACACTAAACAAGTCACTGTAAGTTAAAGGATTACAATCTAAGGACTGTGTCACATAAATCTTTGTTTTCCTGAAAGTACTTAATCATTTCCATGTTCAATAAACATGACAAATAAATGCTTACTTGGAATTGAGTTTCTATTTTATTCTTTCCCCCCCACCCCCAATAGCCATTGTTATCTAAAGACAATATAGATGTTCAACTGGTTTGATTCTTTTTCATCTCCAACATATTAACCTTTTAGGACTATTTTCTTTATTTGTAAAATAACTCACTCAGTACACTTTGCCACTTTTACGAGAAGGCTGCTTAACTCCTGGGGGTTTAGCATCTGATCTCTGTGCCCAATACTGTGAAGAGAACCTAAGTATAAATATAGTGTCTGTAGTTAGGTACTAATAGGAAGAAGGACATTTCTGAGTGTCTTCAGCAAAGGCCATTGAGGGGGAGAATCTTATTTTGACAAAAGGGAAGGGAAAGGATTTGGATGAGTAAGCTAGGGTGAATTACGTTGGCATGGAGGTCATTGATTAATATAGCAAGGCCATTCTTCTCCATCTTGAACCTTAAAACCAGCCTAGAAGTTTCTTTTGAGTAGGATATATGCTCCAGGAAAACCTGAAACACCCACAAACTCTACAAGTATATACTGAATCAAATTAAAAACGATTGCAACGAGCAAAATTCAAATAAGGAAAAATAAATATTCTTGGATATGTATCCTTGACTAGAAGGCCATTTTAAGATCTTGGCCATTTTAAGATGTGATATTTTAGGATGTTTACTTGATAATAGAGATTTCCAAAAATTGACGGAGAAGATTGGAGACAGAGTAGACATAGACTACTGCGATAACCTATGTGAACAATCATTGTCTCACAAATGCCTTCTTCTCAATGGGGAACTAAGCCTGAAAAAAAAAAGCTCAACTTCTTGCACATTGATTTCTCCAGCCATCTGAACTTCCTTGACCTTTTCTTTTTTCTGAATGTCAATTGACAGCTTCCCCACACTTTGCCTCTTCCTTTACATACTGTCATATGTGGTAGGTCACATCATCTAATTATCTCAGTGTGTTAAATTTATCTCTCCAATTAGCTCTGTGTGAACAAGGTCTGTGACTTATCCTACTGCTTTATTCCCAATGACACTCATCACAGAGTTATGTGCAGTGTAGATGCTCAATAAATAGATGGTGATATCCTGAATATAACCCTATTACAAGGAAGAAAATAATATTAGATTTGATCATATCCCTTGACATCTTAAAAATCCTCAGTTTCTCTATTGATTCTAATAGTAATGTCTATCGATTCCAATAGTGATGCTTAAATTTTATTTACAAAATACATCTATTTACAAAGATAACATTGGTTATTCAGTGAACAAAATCGTAATTAACTAACTATATTTAAGAAATCCAGGAATAAACAGTTTTATTACAATAAGATTTCTAAGAACGTTTAGTCTGGGTATTTCAACAAATGTGAAATATAACGGAAATCTAAACTTGTACTGAAAATACGTATCTAAATCATATGGGTTCCTGTTCTGCACAGTGCAATTTCATAGGCTGGAGTTCCCATTTTAGTCTAGCTTCTTTGGTACATACAAACTTTCACTGTCCGAACACCACCCATCCTCACTGTAATACTTGCTTTCCTATACCAAACACCAAGTCCAAGGAATGTATTATTTACTGATTTTTCTAAGCATACCTAACATTATCTTATCTTTATTTATGTATCAATTTGTTTATTAGAGCTCCAGTGCAAGTAGATGAGCCACTTTTTCTCAGGTGAGCAAAAATAAATATTATTGGATACGAATCTTTGTAAAATGTATATTTCTGTGAATTTGTTTTAAATGAATATAGATGTTATTTCATCACAAGTTTTATTCTGCAATTTACATTTTTAATTTGACATTTTTTTTCAGAATGAATACATGCTGGCTTGTGTGCATTTATTTTATTACTTCTAAATGCCCCATAGTAACTCTTAGTATTTATTAAGAGGACATAATATCCATCCTCCTAGTGCAGATGCGTTCAGTGCCTCTAGCACCTCACTTAAAAAAAAAAGGCATGATAAATAACACTGAACATGTTCGCTTAGGAATCTGTGTAAGAGTTTCTCTTGAATTTACCCCACAATGTGGCATTGTTGGATTACAGAAGAGATACGATGTATGAATTTTCTCAGTCTTAATATTTTCACTAATACTTGACAGTATCCACCTTTTTATACTTTTCCCATAAATTTAGAGTGATAGCTTACTGTTTTACATTTGCATTTTTAAAAGCAAACTAGTTTGAGTTTTGGTTCATTTACTTGGGCTTGCCTTTTTACCTGCAGCAGGATTTCCATATCTGATTTTATTGCTCATTTTTTTGTGTGCATTGTCATTTGCTTGTCTTATTTTTTATACCTTGGTGATAAGTTTGTTTTACCTGGTAGTGTAATACTATTCCTTCCTTATCTCTTCACTAGTCTTACTTAAATATTATGTAAAATTATAGAGCTCAACAAATACTAAAATCAAATTTAAAAACAAAATACTGAATTGGTTACAAATTTCTGTTATTTAGATTATAATAGAATAAAAATTACAAATTGCTTATATAATTGACATCATTAGCATTTTCCTTTCATCAGAGAAATCATTCAGATTTAGCGGCATTGCTGAAATACTTGCTTAGTAGTCATAGTTTGTCTATTTACTCTGTTAACTTTCTATGTTTATGACAATATTATCTGTAAATAGTGGCACAGTTCCCCTCTTTTCTATAAAGCTTTAAAACTTTGTTTCTGCTTTAACATTTCTTTGGATATTGGTGGTAGTCAGGACTTTGAATATTATATTAAATCAAAGCAATGAGGACAGCCTTCCTTTTCTTATTTTCATCTTAAATAAATTTCCCGTACAATTCTCTATTAACTATTTTATTTACTATAAAATTTGGGTTGATTACCCTTTATCATGCATTCTCATTTATGCATATTGCTTAATCTTCTGAGGGTTTTTATCTTAAGTAGGTCATGAACTCTATCACACTTTTTAAAAATGCACCTATAGAAATGTTCATATGTATGTATTTTTGTGTTTGATAGTCAATTAACTATTTTATAAGATGATCTTTCTATTCCTAGGACAAAAAATATTAAAACAAAAGGTATTAATTATTAATACACTATTAGTTTCTATTGATGTTCTCATAGCAAAAATTGGTGTATCTGTAATTTTCTGTTTTTACTTTATTCCCACCAGGTTTTAAGACACACACAATGTATTTTCTAGACTCTGCATCTTCAGGTCTTCCTGCCTTGCACTTGTGATACCACCTTTGTATGTTCCATCTCTCACCATAATGACCGATTGAATTCTACATTTTTTTTTATGGTGTAGCTCAATAAATATGTTTCTATCTGTAAACTCATTAAGCATTCATTATTTTGAATCAGTATTTTTATGGCAATTTGAAAGTACTAAAACATATATACACACACACACACACACACACACACAATGCTATTATTTTAAAAACAAGAGCTATGTCAAACTACTGCAGAAAACAGTAATCTCTGAAAAACAAGGATGTCTTTCTATCTTTATCCAAGCCCCACACATGTAGCACAGGGCTTATAGCATGATAAGTGCATGACAGATTAGATGCATTCTCATCAATAACCTTTTAATATAAGAATTTCTTATACTTACTCTACATAAGACTTTTTTCTCCCGATGGATATTGCTTCAATTCTATGCACCCAACATTAATTAAGTGCCAAAACCCTAAACTTCCAAACAACCAGATAACTTTATCAGTAAGTAGCAATAAACCAACAAAAATGATTTGTTTGAGTGTGTTTCTTCTGTAATTTTTATCATACCTAAACCACAAAGACCAAATGTTCCTTCTCTTGAGATTTAGTATTCAGTCCAAAGAGAAAGGGTATATCTCAGGAAAGCTTTCTGGACAAAGTATTATGTTTATAGAGAAAGCCATATGTGCCTTTTTTTTTCTACTTTTACGTAAGCATACATAAAGGTTTCGGGATATTATCTCATCATTTCCACTAACTATTATTTCCAGTAAGTGAATCCATCATACTTCAGCCAAGAATGAACTAACTGAAGTGGAGCCTTTACATTTTTTCTAATTTCTAGAAAGCTAAAATATATAAAATGATCAGTCTGACCGAACTTTTCTTTCCGAAATGTATCATGTCTCTTGTGACCTTCATTGACTCAGGTATTGATATATAGAAAAAATCAAAATGTAGCTATGTTTTCCAAATGATCCCTGTGATGGTAAATTTTATATGGCAACTTGACTAGGCCACAGGATGCACAGATGAGACATGATTCCTGGGTGTGTCCGTGATGGTGTTTCCGGATAAGGTTAGCATTTGAATCAATGGACTCAGTAAAGTAGATTGCCTTCCCCAGTATACTTAAGCCACATCTAATACACTGAAGGCATAAAGAACAGGAAGGGGAAATTTGTTCCCTTTTTTTCTGCCTGACTGTTTCAGCTGGAATATCTTATTTCATCTTCTCCTGACTCCAGACTGGCATTTACATCTTATCTCCCCTGGTTCTCGGGCCTTAGGACTCAGACAGAACTGCAATACTAGTTTTCCTCCAGCTTGCAGACAACAGATCGTAGGAGTTCTCAGCCACCATAATCTTATGAGCCAATTCCTGCTAAAAGCTCCTCTCTCTCACCAAATGGCTCTGTGTCTCTGAAGAACCCTGACTAAGACAGCCCCTAACACACCTCATGTAAGAATTTCTATAAGACTCTGATTTCTGTTATCCTTTTCTGTTGTCCATTAGTAGAGAAGTTAGGATGTCAGCCTTTGATAAACAAATTCACTTCTTGTCTTCCTAAATTTTGTCATTGGCCCCATGAATTACAGAGTCATTCAAGCTAAAAATTCTGGGAGTTATTTTTAGATTCCATCTTTATTTTGAGCATGTAATTGAACTACCATTACTACCAATTTTATATCCAAAATATATGTGAATTCTGGGTATTCCTTCTATCTGTATTACCACTCCATAAAGTCAAGATAATATGTTCCTTGGCTTATGATAAAAACCTTCTCTCTGGGTTTCCTACTTTCATTCATGTCTACTACAATCTGATTTTCATATAAGAGTCAGAGTGATTATTTTTAAAATATAAATCAGATCATATCATCCCCCTGTTTTAGATCCCTTCAATTGCCTTCTCTTTTACATGAAGTAAACATGAGCTCCTTATCTTGGTTGACAAAAGCCTGGATAATATGGTCTCTGCCCAGGTTTCCACATCTGTTGCACCTCTTTCACCTTTATCCACTATAATCTGGACTTCATATTCTTTCTTGTATATGCCACTGATTCAGTCTAGGAGAACAACTAACATAAGCATTCCCAAACTCTTCACTATGGTTTTCCTTGATTAAAAAAACTTCACTGGGCAACTCAAATATCATTCTGTCCACTGTAAGTAAAACATTTCGTTTCTCATCCATCTATGTTGTTCTATCATATCAAATTTTTTTTTGTATTTCTATTTATTTACATTTCTTCCATATTACCAGTTCTTTGAAAAAAAAAATCTCTTTTATCCTATTCAATGCTGTATTCCCAGCACCCAAATGAATGGGAACTCTTTGGTACATATTTCTTAAATAAATAAGGATACTGATTGTTTTTGTAACTTGGAGAATTTCATACATTGAGAAACACAATAATGAAGCCCATTGAGAGATCCCTTCACATCACCATTTATTTTCAGGTGTCAGGACCTCAAGCTAGCCTTACTTTTTGATACTCCCTGTCTAAGATTTGCTTCCCTCCAAGACTCATTCTAACACAGCCTCAAGAAAGATATCTTGCCTTTGCAGACTTAGATAAATATTCTTTCTCTGTGCTTTAAAAACACTGCCTGCTTAGTTCTTCCACAGGATAGCCAAATCAAATGTTTTATCATTTATTTGCTTTTATAATTTATCCAGTTTAACTCCATGTCTTGAAAGGCAAGAGAATTGTGTTGGGTATATCCTTTTTCTGTTACTAGCCTAGTACCTAGTATGTATTTTATAGAAAAGAATTTTTATGTTTAAAGGTCTTTTTTAAAGTTTATTTGCAATATCATTATTTATAAATAATTATTATTTATAAATTTTGGCTCTAACATTGAACCAAAAACATCCATTCACATACTCAACAATCAGACTTGACAAAGATGACATAGCTCTCAAACTTTAGAGGTTAATTTAGAAAACCATTAGACATATTTGTAGTCAAAGCAGAACAGTATTGGAAAGGGGGAGGGTGATCCCAATGACTCCTAAATTGTCATGTTCCATCTTAGAGCATAATTGTTAAAATCTTCCTCTTATTTATGAGGAATCATAGGATGGCCTGGAGTTCTTTGCATGTACAGAAGAAATCCCAAGAAATTAACATTTGGCTTTGGTGACCTCTCATTTCCTTTTCTGGTCCTGACCTCTGAGTTCATTGAAGCCATGGTTTTCCACAGTCTTTCTCTTCAGACAGCATCTTGTGACATTCCTCCTAGCAACCCTCTTCTGTAATCTGTGGATAATAATAGAAATATCTATTATCTATTAGTAGGGGTACTTGCAAGAAATAATACTTGCATTCAAGATGTGAATTAGATGGTGGCAGGTAACTCAAATTGGGGAAATACTACAGAAAGGCACCATTTTCTCCAGCAAATGCCTACTAACCTTGAGACCTAGATGCAACTTCCACACATAAAGGAAGGAGGAGAATACATACAAAATCACTTACAACATTACAACTCAGGAGATGACCCTAAATACCAGCATGTAATTTCTGTTTCTCTCACATATTTGATGTGTAATTTAACCCTGAAAATTCCTTATAATGTTTCTGAACCTCATTTTTCCTATCCATAAAACACTACAATTTGGCAAACCTAGAAGTCCTATGAGCACCTAATTTCTGGATCTTTCTGAATGTCCAAAAATGTGCCATTGGTGCTTTTTATAATTTTCCCTTTTAGTATTTGGAAAAGCTGTGATTTCTGTTGCACCCATTCTTGAGTTCCCATCTTTCTGGAAAATTTCACCATGACGCCTTCTTGAGTCTTCCCATATGGGGTCCCTTACTTCCTCCTCAGTACTTCCATACCACTATATATAACTTAGTTTCTATTTCTTATCATCGAAAGTCTCATATTATAATTACAGAGAGAACTGTTTAGTTGAAAGTTAAGGGGTGTTAGTGTCAGACCAACCAAACTTAAACCCAGACTCAAATAGTACTTATCCATAGGAAAAAAAAAAATTCAACAATTAGTTCTTATGAGATTGATTAGGTACATTTTATAAATAAAGAAAAAAACTTTGAGAATGCTGCTGTATTTAATATTTCTGTATCAACCATGTAGCTTAATTTCTCTACTGATAGATACTCAATAAATGTGGCAGACAAAATTCTTGTTCCTCAGATAGCCCATCAAGTCAGGAAATTTTTAAATTTTATGTCCTCCATAACACTAGGTCTGTGCTCAAAATACTAGGACTAGAATATCTTCAATATCAACAGTATACCATGTAATCCATAAATTTGTGTTGACTAAAAATACAATGATAATAAATGTATTTTTAAACGATAGATCATAAAGACATGCTCTTCTATAATTATCATAAGAAGCAATAATTACAAGGACAAAAAATACATTCAACACTGTTTGGCCACCTGAGTAACTGCAAAGACACTTTTTATAGCAAATAAAACAGTATTGAAATTGAAAAAAGTATAGAAAAGTATTTCCTGCAAAATATATTCTACACTTATTTTCCCCACAAAAAAATACAATGACATTTAAAAGTCTAAGTACAGCCTCACAATGTGACATATTTAATTCTAAGCCCAGGTATTATGAGCCGTTATTCTGTTTGCAAATAAAAACCTGCTTTTAAAACCCTTTACCCTCAATTCAATTTCTTTCAAATTCAAGGTTAGATTCATGAAAAAAGAGAGCCACAATTTCAATTTTTTAGCAATGCATGAGATTATGAGATGAAAAATTAAAACTATAAATTATACCCAGTAACTTAATTGTGTATATGTGTGCATATTTATATACATGAATATATTTATAAATATATGTATAAGGATATATATATATTCTTTTTAATGTTGATATTCATGTTTAAGTTGTGCATTTATAGAGCTTTTATAGTGATGCCTGCTGTTACCTTATCTTTTTGACTGACAATGATAGGATTTCAGTCATGCTCAGCCTTTCCGACAGTGCCAGTGATGGGATTTTTTGAAATCTTATTACTGGTTACACTGCCCTGATCTCAGATGGAACTTTCAATCAAAAAGGCAATCAGAAGGTTATACATTCGTGAGATTCCCTGCAAAGCCAGTGATCGCATAATACAACTTGTTGGAAGGGCCTACTTGCCTTCAGTCCTTATGTGGCTATAAAGAGTAATTGGCTACTTAGCTCTCAGCACCCGCTTTTCCTTTTCCAAAATACAGCATAGCCCAGAACTCTGTTGAGTCTCAGTGTGGAATCCGGCTGCTCCTAGGAGATTTCTAAGTCTCATGCAGAGACTTGTCTTCCTTTAAGCATCTGATTAAGCAAACTCTCCCAAAGACACATTTGTATCTTTCTAAGCGTTCTTGCCTCACTGGTGATACCAGTAAATCTAAGTTTCCTTTTCTTCTATATATACACATACACTTAACTGCAGATTTTTTTCAAAACAGTTTCACTTTAAAGTTTACACCCTAGAAGTCATAATTCTGTGTGGCAAGGTTAACACATGAATTTAAAAATAGCATATTTTAATCATCGTATTATAAACTTACTGTATTTAGAAACTTATAACTATACTCATAAAAATATTGTAAGAAATGCCCCCCTTAATATTCTTTAATATTCATATATGGATGTTTAAGAGACATTTTGCTAATATGATTTGATCAAATCATAGACAGAGTGGAGGCTGAATTGATCCTGTGTTGTGTCCAGTCACCCAGGGATGCATCAGTTCCCCAGGTGGGAACCTTGAATTGTGAGGCAGGCGGAGGGAGGTAACTTTGTCTCACTTGGCTCCAACTTAACCATTCTTCTCCATTTAGCAGAGAGTACTCTTGTCTCTGCTATGCCAATGTTGATCAAACAGACAACAATGCATGGAGCTTTAAAAAAATAGTCATTTCAGTAAAGTTTTTAAAATGTGTTATTTAACAAGTTGAGCATGGGAAACTTAAATCTTAGAAAATGTTAGGAACCATATTGATCTCTTTTGGTTGAGAAAGTCCTGGCAAGTCTATTGCTAAAGTAAAACCTCAAGTAAAATGTGTTTTTTATTTGTTTGTTGTGTGTGTATGTGTGTGTGTGTGTGTGTGTGTGTGTGAGAGAGAGAGAGAGAGAGAGAGAAAGAGAGAGAGAGAGTTCCTGAGATTTTTAATTTAATTCACGACACTCTAAAAGTATAGGTCAATCTTATTAGGATCAAGGTATTGGTCACTTTATTCTATGTTACAAGACCTGAAATAGGCTTTTAAATGCAAAATGCTGACACTGTGGTGGCAAAGAAAGTCAGCAAGAGATTCATGCTTTCATTCTGTCTTCCTAGGCAAAGAGAATATTGAGGCGATGTCTGGTCAACTGGTACACCAGACATTATCTCCCGCTCACAGAAACCACTGTATGAAGATTATCCTGTTGATTATCAATATCTGAGGATACAGATTTTATACTCCTTAAAAAATACTGTAATTTTTCTGTTAGACATATTTATGTGTCTATAATCTTTGGGCACTTCCAACATATGCTAGAAATGAGTCTGACGTTCAAGAGATACATAAAACATAATAATCATCTCTCCTCGGTTTGGAAGGTGTAAGATAGTTACAATATTACTATTGATTATTACTGAAACTACTAATAATAATTTACATTCACCAAGCACTTCTTTTAACACTGTGCCAAATCCTAGTATATTTTAAAGTCATGCTGGACCAACCTTTTGACCTCAAGAAAAAGTGTTCACTAGTCATAATACTACATAGAAAAGATGACTTATTCTCAGCAGAAACTCGATAAAAGCTTGATTAAACCACTGGATAGTTACAAATTGTTAGTATAGTATTTAAACATGTTGTTTCTGTCACAGTGGAGGTAGCCTCTAGAAGTTGGTGCCTTCAGTTTTTGAGTCAAAAACCGTTCTCTTCTTAGCAGACCCACACCAGTGACTGAGATGACGGAGGACCACAGCCTGACTGCTTTAATGGATATGTTTTCACTCTAGAACCCCCTGTCAGGCTGGCAGAGATTTTGCCAGGTCTGCACTGCAGTCTAAGACTCTCTTGCCAAATCTTTGTTACAAGTTTTAGGTCTGCAAACTTGTCTGCAGGTTTTCCCTGCTCAATGTGTCTGCTTCCAGAAGGACCCAAGTGACACAGGTGGACTAGCCTTTAGGCGTTCCATGTTCCTTTTATGTCCCTGCTGGCATCTTGGTGTATGATCACTGGCAAGCCATTTCTCTTCTCTGTTTCTTTATGATAAAGACTCTTACAAACAAAAGTGACCCTTGGGATGGTTTGGTTGAGTATTCTAGAGTTTTAGTTAGAGTTGATGATTCTGTTAATAGATCTTCCACTGATTGAAAAAAAATTAATGACAACAAAGGTATTTATAAAAATATATTTCACAAAGTAGGAAACAATACAGGAGTTTCTCTGAATACAATACATGGAGTAAATAAACAATATTGCATTAAAGCAAAGTAGAAAATTAAAATGATCTGCATGTAATACTTGAGTTTTATCATACATTTTCTACTCCTAAATGGCAGGTTTGCATTACAAATTAAATATGCTCACATCTTCTAGTGCTGTTCCTTTTTGGAGTCTAAGACATTCTGTGCATCACCATGAAGATCGGGGATAGGAGTGCTAAAAACGTAAGCAGTGAAATTATGTACAAATCAGTTCCTGCTCTAAAACTGTGGGGGTAACTTGAAGCATGTTTCTTGGGCAGGGCATTATGTAGGTATCTAAAAGTCTAGAGTTTAAATATTCACAGGAATCAATATACTTTAGGATGTTTGTGCTTGTAGTAAAAACACCAAATACTAGGATTATGAACAAAATAGAAAACAGTCCAAAAGTTTCTCTGGGAAAATGCTGTTCCTGCCATCACCAGTTACAATAACACTTTCTACTCTAAAGAGACTATTAGCTCTCCTTTCGATAATATTGCCTGCCATACTCATCTCATCAAAATGTACATATATTAAACATTCATTGTATATATATTTATATAAAACAATCTAAAGGATTATTAATGGATATAATTTAGTTTTTTTCCCCATATATCCCCTTAATCTATAGATTACCAACCTTAATAAATAAAAGCATTAATGGACATCAATAAAATATTTATTTCGAGGATTAAACAAATAAATTCACGCGCTAGCAATAAAACCATCTGTCTCTTATGTAGTCCACTGTGTAATACAGTTTATCTTTGTGTCCTTGTGGAAGAAGATGAAGCGGAGGGAATGAGGAATCCTGCTTCTAGAAAACAAGCATGTTTCAATGGGATTTCTCTCCTCCCACCACTGAATTGGCAAGCCCCACCCTGGAATGGATTACGAACATGTGAATATTTTAAGGCTCGACACAATATTTAAAGATGCTATTCAGTCTCTGGTGAGTGGGGCCAACAATTATGTACAATGTGTGGTCACCGTACTGTATAATCTAGGAGGCCTCTCAAAACTCCAAAAAGTTATAATGTACAGCAGACCAAGTATTGCTTTATCATTTGTGGCGGGATCCTTATTGGTGAAGGGGAAAAAAACCATTTGCATTCATAAAAATCCTTGCAGAAGACACATATCAGCAGCAGATTCCTTGCAGGTCCGTATTTTTTTTTTTTCTAAGAAAGCACCTTTTAATTTTGATTTTTTTCCTCTATTTAAACAATTTCTCTAAGGATTAGCCAGGATCCCAATCTTTGTCTGTGGTGGTCAGGTAAATATCACATATCCAAGGACTTCTAGACACTCCACATACTTAATTCACACTCCACAAGATTTATAACCTCCTAACATATACTTTTTTATTTTATTATCTTTTTTGGTTCAACATTAAAATGTGGTTGAGTTTATAGATGACTGGTGCTAAACTTGCCTCTAAAACAAATAGCCACATTGGTTGTATCTAAGGGGAGTGACCCTAGAATATTACAGAATGCTCAGTTCCAGTGATTTATTATAATCCACTGTCAAGTTTCTTTGTCACTTTCACCAACAGAGTAGAGTTCGCCCAGTCTCTTAAAGCGGGGACCCCAGTCACTGAGGTAGTCAAAATTCTGGTCTGAGTCTGATGTGGTAGACTCCAAGGAGCTGAGGGAGCCAGCCACTGACCCTCGGCCTTCATAGCCATATATCTGAATGGAGTCATATGGCGGGGCCGTGGGATCATTATCTGCCTCATGCAGCCTTACATTTATAAATTCATCGACATCAACACCATTTGGAACTGGAGCAAGCCCTTGCCTTGGCATAAACTGCAAATCTGGTTTAATATCCTTACGGGGTAAAAATCCATTAATTCCATCTGGATTTTGCAAAGTTGCAATGTCAAAAGCCTCTGTGTCCTCCTCCCCTCCTCCTTCATCATCGTAGCGAATGATGTTTTCTCGAACGTCTTCGTCATCTTTGATAATTAATGGCTCGTTTTTATGCCGCCGTAGAGTTACAAACAGCACCACGATGACTAGAGGAAAAATATTAAATAACAGTCAGCCAAACAAGCATATAATTTCACAAGCAACACACTATATATGTTAGGAGAGAGGGGTATTTTTACAAAATCATGTGAGCATACACCTTTAATAATATTTACTGGAGAATTAAGCTAAACATCTTTCTGAATGATGAACATTAAATTTTGAGTAAATACTGTTCCAGATTATTGGTTTATTATACGCTGATAGAGCTGGGTTAAAAGAATTGGCATGCATGCATTCATGGTGAAAGTTACATTTTATACTGTTTTGATCATTAGAGTGAGTGGCACAAAATAAAAAATAGCACTGAAAGTATGACTAGCTTGATGTATGTCTCAAGCAAGTCCTTTAACATCCTTTGGTTCCAAAGCTCCCTTCTATTAAAAAAAGGAGCAAAGTAGGTCCTTGGGCTTTCACAGTTTTTCAAGGCACTCTCCAGTTAAATTACGTTCTTTTATTAAAAAAGTGAATGTCAAATTTGCACGGGCAACTTGTCTTGTGGGAGGGCTGGAATGCCTCTAGCTGGGAAGAGAAACCTGAATGTGAAGAAAGGGCAAGGAAAACATACCCAACTAGCCAGATCAGCCAAATCAAATGTGGGTTAATGGAGCAAAATATGTCAGCAAAGTGATGCTTGAATCCAAGGCACTGGGTGAGCAAGACAGATGGAACAAGAAAGACAGTAACTGACACCGTCTTTAAAGTGTTTTGTTCCTTGAGGGTAGGATAAGATACGACTCTCTTGTTTTTCTATTTTCCTATTGTGTAATCTCATTTTATAATTGGATTTTTTTATTAAAAGGTTATAGAATCTTAACTTGCAATCATTTTAAATTGATGTTTATATCAAGGAAAATGTCAGAGAAAAGCAATGGTAATTTGAAGAAAACTTATTTTTAGTTTGCTTATTTGCTTTCTTTTCATGTCACCAAATTTGGGATCCAATGGACTTGGCAACCCAATCTATAATGAGACACTATTGTGGGCATAGTAGAGCCTGCTGTTGCAGTGAACTGGTGTGCCTCACACCCAGAGTTCTTCTTATGTAATAGATGGTGTTGTAACGACACAAAAGCACTTCCCCACTGCCACCACCATTATGCCTTATTCATCGATTTACTGGTGATGGAATTGAAAAAGGCACTGAAAGTCCTCTTCAATTGGACATTTACTATCTCAACCCTTTGTCTCTTCACTTCTTCTTAGAGATCTCAAAACGTGGAGAAGGAAAGGAAGTTCCTCTTCCCCAAGGGAATGCTGTTGCCTGTATAGATGAGAGTTTTCTGTCCTTATTTACAGTCATTTATGAACCAGAAAAAGGGTGAAGGCTATGAAGGAAATACGTACCTAACAGCAAAATGATGCATGCTAATATGGCAATTAAGGCGCCCATACTGAGTCCAATTGGAAGGACATAAGCTTCAACATTACAAGACTGGACGACACCGTCATTGCTGCAGCCACAGACCCGGATGGTCAGGGTGCTGGTGCTGCTCAGTGGAGGGTTTCCACTGTCACTGATTATGATTGGTAAAAGATAGACTTCTTGCTTCTGGCGGTTGAATCCATTATGCTTTGCCAAAATACTGAGGGAATTATCTGGAAAAAGTAAAAATTACAATAAGTTGCATCATTTCAAAATGACTGCCCAAATGACACTTTTTTTTTCTAGTTCATGAACCCTTTGCAAACCTCAAGACAATCCCAACTTCAGTGGACTGCTCAGGCTTTCTCCCCGACTCGTCTCCGCTCATTTTTAAATTTAATTAAATTAAATTTAATTTAATTTAATTTAACTTTATTTTATTTGAGACGGAGGCGCGATCTCAGCTCACTGCAAGCTCTGCCTCCCGGGTTCACACCATTCTCCTGCCTCAGTCTCCCGAGCAGCTGGCACTACAGGCGCCCGCCACCACGCCCGGCTAATTTTTTGTATTTTTAGGAGTGACGGGGTTTCACTGTGTTAGCCAGGATGTTCTAGATCTCCTGACCTCGTGATCCGCCCGCCTCGGCCTCCCAAAGTGTTGGTATTACAGGCGTGAGCCACCGCGCCCAACTCGCACTTTTTCAATCAGCATGGACCAGGACAACCATTAACAGGTTGAATGAATGGGACCCCGGATGGACCAAGGGAGTTTTACCATCATCACCTTAAAAATGCAAAACATTTCTTCTACAAAAATAATCTGTAAGTGTCCCTTCCGAAGACATATATTATCTCGTCTCCGTATACCATACATAAGTTTGATTTTTTTATTTAGCCTGATAATAAAATAAATCATTTATTTAGAATGATAATAGGTTAAGCAAATTTGATTGGATAAAATGTCATCATATTTGAAACACAAGTTTGAGAAGCTCTGTATTAAAAGTTGGACTGTATAACAATACGGTTGCAAAACAATGCACTTTGCTGATTCCCCACAGGTACCTAAAAAGAGAGTCACTCATGGCCTAGAGCATTCACATTAAGATACAGCAAAAGCCCTATTTGCTACCCGGAGGAGCTATGCGACATACATTAAAATTCTGTACAGAAGACCTATACTGGTTACGTAATAAGAACAAAATGAGAAGTCATAAAAGCTTGTGCTCCATTTTGCAGGTGTCAGTTAATTATATGGAGATATACACTGGTTATCTGGAGCAACAGTTAAGCAATACTTAAGAATATACTTCAGTTCAAAGTAAAACTGGTCAGTGAGAAGTGGCTGCTCCCATGTTAGACACACAGTTCTCAAAATTTCACCCCCAAGTTGAAATATTTGGTTGTCATTCATCCTCATCTCATAAATTGCAGTCACATCATATATAATAATTTGTTAATCTGCTTTCTCATGTTGATTACTGAAAGATATACGTTTACTCAAAGTGGAAATGTTGATTAACTCTCAGTGATACTACAGCCAAAAGCAAACAAACACAAGTTTGGTTACTGTGCATGGTGTTATTTGGGCAAAAAAATTATTTGGTTATTTTTTTGTTTGTTTGTTTTTTCAAATATTGGCAAATTAGAGACCCCAGAACACTGGGCTACCTAATCATTGCATATAATAGTAATGATTCCAAACCATTGCCATCCAATTTCTGAGTATCTGTATCCTATTGGTTTCCAAAATACTCAACTAAGTAAGATATTCCATTCAGATGACTTCAAATAAGTTTTATAAAACTACTGTACCATACAGCACTATACTAGGATTTCCAAAAACTGATAGCCATTTCCCAAAATAGATGTATAGTTATATTTAATTTTGCTTTGTTTAAGATATAAACAGGCCTATAATGCTTTTCTAATAAGCAATCAAATAGAAAAAGCACTCTGATTTAACAATTGTTTTCTGAATTTCTTCTGGTTGTACATCATCATATAGTAATTTGAATATACTTAGAAAAAGAGATTTCTAATGAAGTTAAGCAGTTATATACCAAATGATACAGTAATCTTTATTGTCATGACCTAGACAGAAATACCAGTAAGCTAAAAGCGAGGAACATTATCTCAAAACAGGTATAGAATATATAGTTGTGTTATATTTTCAGAAAGTATATGACAAGTATGAGTACAACTAATTAGTACAAAGAATATTTCTGGATGGTTTTATACACGATAGTTCAAAACAAAAGACAGAATTTGTTCTTCAAGAGACAGTTAATAAAACTGAAGTGAGGCTATTGTCTTTTTGTGGTTGACATTATTTCTATGAGAAACAATCTTTCCATATTCTCCTTTTATAACAGACTATTATAATAATTTAGAAACTGTAGCAGGAATTAGCTTACTGCAGAACAAAGTTATCTCCTTTACTACTGAGAAAAGCATTGGTGGGTCTAACACTAAATTCATACTTACATATATTTTTTTTTACTTATCCTGGAATTTGCCTACCTTGCTCTCTTTTCTACACACAGAAAATTGTTGACTGAGTAAAGAAAGTCTATGAGTTATTCTTGCTAAATTTTACCTGCCAGTTCCAGGCAACATCAATTCCTTTTTTTACCTACTCATCTTTTTTTTTTTTTTTTCCTATTTTTGCATTGGTATTTGTATTTGTTTTCAATTTACTTGAGTTCTTCCATTAGGCTAAATGAAATCACCATTATTTTACACATCAAAAACCATAGAATATTAGCAGTTTCACAAAGCTCAAATTAATGATTTTGGAATAATTTTTAAAATCCTAAATGTAGTAAATATCTTCTACAAAGTTGTGTTTTCTTCTTTAACACTCTCTAACTTCTTTAACACATGCCTTTTCATTTCATTAAAATTTTTGATTTTAATGTAGTTTATTTTATTAATCTTTTATAATTAGTGTTTTCAAGCCTTATTTGAAAAATTTTTATTTAAAATTTCTTAATTATATACAATTATTTTTAGGTTGTTGTAGTAATTTGATTGTTTTCTATACTAAAATTGAGTTTCTCAATGTTAATTATGGAGTAACTTGTCACTTACCTACTGATCGTCAAAGCTCATTGTCTCGCAAATGAAATTTTTATGCGTCCTCATTCTTTTAAGAGATCTGTCTTCTGTTTCAATAATCTGGTTCTCTAACCCTGAATGAATACCCTGTTTCTTATGAATGAAAACTTTATCATAAATCTTGATATTGGTTACAGCATTTTCTCATACCGTGTTCTTTAAGGATATTTTGGCTATTATTGTTCATTTGCTCTTCTCTGAAAAATATAGAATCAGATTATAAGTTTTATAAAAATTCCTATAAGAAATTTGGTAGAAGTTATATTTAAATATTAACCAATTTTGAAATAATTACATCTTTATCATCAGTTTTTTACATTAAGAGTGATTTATGTATGTTCTTTAATACATGTCAATAAAATGTTTTTAGCTTACAAAAATGTCCACATCTTTTTGTTAGATTTATTTTTGCTGCTGTATATAGTTTCTTGTGATAGTAAACCTGTTTACAATTTAGTTACCTTTTTAAAAATATATTTTCAACTCACTGCTGCTGATAATTTAACTGCCTTATACATTGATTTTAGCTTCAACAATCTTCTAAGACTTTCTTTTTATTTATGAAAGCGTATCTTATCAGAGAATTCCATTTCAGCATGATAGCAAAAGGAGCTCCACAGATGTGCTTTCCAGTGAAACTGGTGAAAATTATAAATGGAAAAACGTTTAAAGATTCTGCAAATGGATCTGGAGGCAAGCAGCAAATAAAGAAACACTTATTTAAGAAAATCGACTAGAGCTTGGTAAGAATGGTAAGACTCTGAGAGTGCATGAACAAGAACCCACTCCCATCCTTCCTTATCTCAGCTCAGTGAGGTAGAAACTTTACTCCAAACTAGTTTAGTCAAGAATACAGGGGTCCTTCTCCCTGCAGCGAGCAGTTGGAGGACTATTTTCTGGGGGAAAGGTGTGATGTCAGACATTCGCATTCTGTTCCTAGTTACTTACTGTTCAAGCTAAGTTCTAAGTCAGTGTGGTTAAGAGGCAGGGACTCTTTTCTTCCTCCTGGTCCCCACTCATGGGAGAGAGGCTCTGGCTGGGCACTGTGCCACTGAGAATATGGAGCCTCAATAGTCCTTTCCCTAGCCCACTGTTTACTGGGCGAGGCAAGCCAAAAAATCTTGAGGCTATTTTTCCCTCGGCATCATATGCTCTGTCCTAAGGTATAGCTGTTCCTCAGAGAAACATGCCATAATCTTCACACCAGCTCCAGAGCCAATAGCTCAGGATTTTGCCCAGGGGAGTGAAAAGCAGGGAATCTTGGAAAGAGGGAGCCTCGGGAGCCCACCTAGGTTAGAACCAATCTGAAAGTCTGACCTAGGAAACTACTCTTTCAAAGCAGATCAAATTTGAATGGATTGGTCCTTAGAGCAATTTAGGTTCCAAGGCAGCCTTACAAACAATACAGAAATCCTGTTGGTAATTAGTGGAGTTCAACAGCTAGACCTGGTCAGGGGAAAAGGCAATCAAGGAGAGCCCTGCCCAAACAATTGTAATTCTAAGGTGACTGTGGACACACCCATGGTTGAGATTCCCTGAGGTGAAACATCAGAGATTTAATACTACAGGGGGGAAATAGACTTCACTAAAATAATCCAGCCAGTCATTAAACAAACAAGAGAATAAAATAAGCCTTCAGCAGATAGTACCCAGTTTTGCTATATTATCTAAAATGCCTAATTTCCAACAGAAGATTATGAGACATACAAAGAATGAAGAAAATATAACCCATGGGGGAAAACAGCTGGCAAAAAGAAAAAGCCCATGAGAGGGACAATAAAGCATTAACTAGAGTGACAAAAACAGTAGACTTGAATTGGCAGAAGAAATGATAAGTGAACTCAAAGATAGAACAATAAAGAATACACAAACTAAAGAAGAGAAAGAAAAAAAGAATAAAGAGAAATAAGCAGAGTCTCAAAAAATGAATAACACCATTAAGTGCACCAACAAATATGTAATGAGTGTACTAAGGGAGGAGAAGAAGAAACAGAAAAAAATATCATTGAAAACCTGAATTAAAAAAAAAAATAGTCTATACATCCAGAAAGCTCAAGGAACTCCAAGAACATAAACACAAAGATATTCATAAATAGACATATCATAGTGAAAACACGGAAAGCCAAAACCAAGTAGAACATGTTAAAAACAAGAGAAAATTGACTCATCACTTAACAGCTAAAATTTCATAGAAACAATGAAGGCCAGACGGACGTGGGATAACATATTCAAAATGCTCAAGGAAAAAAATTGTCAACCAGCAATCATATTCAGCAGAGCTATCTTTCAAAATAAATATGTATATGAAATAAAGATATTCTCAGATGTACAAAAAAAAATGAGAGAATTTGTCACCAGCAGGCATGCTTACTAAGAAATACTAAAGGAAGTTTTCTTCAAACTGAAAGCAAATGACCCCAGATGGTGACTCAAATCCACATTAAAAATAAACAGAGTATCAGCGACAATAATTATCTACTTATAAAAGACAGTAAAAATGCATAGTTTTTCTTCTTTTTTGTCTTAACTGTTCTACAAAGCAATTGTATAAAACAATTACGTTTTTCAGCATAAAATATCTATTTTTTGAGCATAAAATACCTAGAAATTAAAAAGTAGTAGTGGCATACTTTAATACCTCACTTTCAATAATTAATAAAACATTGAGGCAGAAATAAAGGTAGAAGGTAGAAGACTTGAAAAACAATATAAACTATACCTAACACTGTGGAACACTCAACAACTGTATAATAAATATTCTTCTCAAGTGAACTTGGAACATTCTGCACTGTGAACTATATGCCAGGTCATAAAACAAACCTCAATACATGATAGAATGATAGAACTAATCCAAAGTAGGTTGTCTGACCACAATGGAATGAAGTTACAAACCAATAACAGGAAGAAATTTGGGAAACTCATAGATACGTAGAAATTAAATAATGCCCTCTTAAATAGCCAATAGATCAAAGAAGAAAGCAAAAGGGAAATTTTAAAAAAATTATGAAACAAATGTAAACAAAAATACTATGAAATCAAAATGTGTGGGTTGCACCTAAGGGAGTCCTTAGAGGGAAATTTATAGCGTTAAATGTCTGTATTAAAAGAGCAGAAAGCTCTCAAATCAATAGCCTATTTTTTTACCATCGGCCATATAAAAGGAAGAGCAAAATAAGCCTAAAGCAATCAGAAGAAAGGAAATGGTAAGGATTTAAAGAGCAAATTAGTAAAATAGGGAATAGAAAAATATATCTGATCATATTGGGGGTATTTCTATATAGTCACACATTCTCTGCAAATAAAGGATTTTATTCATTCCTTTTCAAGAATTATTGTTTTCATTTTTTTTTAAATCTTAGTACACTAATGAGAACGTCTAATACAATTTTGAGTACAAGAAGTTACAGTGGGCACCTTTACCTTGTTTGTGATTTTTTTAAAAAAGAAAAAGGCTTTTGACTTTCAACAATTGGTAAGATGATCAATGGTGTTTATTGGAAGATTTTTTTCATTGTCTATCTGTTTACATGCACTGTTTTTTTTTGTTTTTTACTTTAGTTTTACTTTAGTTTTTTGTTTGTTTTATTTGCTGTCCATTAGGGTAAAAGGAAAGAACAGTCATATAAGTGATAGTATCTTGGCTGTTCACAATCTCTAAACTTGGCTTCAGTTTTACTCTTACATTATTCAACAACCTTCTTCTCAGTCTTTCATGTTTCCATTGTGTATCATCTTCTTGTCTCTGAATCTTAGCCTGCCCTCTCCCCTTATAGCTTCTGCTCCTGCTTATTGCTTCTATTGCATGTATTTTATCTTTTTGAGCACAGTAAACAGAAGAGTATGTCCTAATAATGAGATGTTAGATAAAAGGGAGAAATTTTTCTAGAAGTAAAAAAAATATGAAAAAAGAGAGGAAATGATCACTGAATCCATAGTTACATACTGCATTATTTAAAAAAAAAATCACTTGAAGTTGAGGGCAAAACAACAGTTTCCAAAAGATAGAAGGATATGCTGACAAGATCAATTTTAAAAATGGGCAGATTAGTATCAATTGCAATTCTCTAGGATGAACTAATATCCAACCAGATAGGTTGATGTCCTGTCTACTACAGTTGTGTTACACTGAGAGAAACATACCATCACATTATCACCTGGCTCTCTGACATTCTCAATAGGTGTATTCAAATACAGTCAGCTTTCTGTATCCATGGTTTCCACATCTGTGGATTCAACCAACAGCAGATAGAAAATACTTAAAAATATAAACAATAACAATATAGTAATTAAAATAATACAAATTAAAAACACAATAAAATATATCTATATATAGTATCTACATTGCATTAGGTATTATAAGTAATCTAGAGATGATGAGAAGTATATGAGAGGATGTACACAGAGTATGTGTAAATACTATGCCATTTTATATCAGAGACTTTGTGCACCCGTGGATTTTGATATCCACAGGAACCAATCCCCACTGTATACCAATAAGCAAATGTACTCATAGTCCCCATTATTTCTCCCAGTTAGAGATTTTCCTGTTTCCTCATTCTTTTGGAATGCTTTACAGATGAATATTATACCAAGAAAAAAGAAAAACTCCATTTCTAGGAGCTTCCCTATTCTCCATACCCAGTTGTTTATGACTGACTGTTGTACAAAAGATCTTCACGGGGACTTAAAGTGAGCTAAGAGCACCAGGCATGCCTCCAATGACAATATTCCTAAAGTGGTAGTAGAATTGAGTTTCCTTCTCCTTGGCTGAGAAATACAAGGTATGTGCCAAGTAAATAGTAAAGAAGAGACCAAATGAACAAGAACTCTTTTCAAGGACACAGGTTTGCTTAGTTTCAGGTGGCAGAATACAGTTATGTAAATATATATGAACTTTTATTCAGATTCTGACAACAGATTGATTATGAACAAAAATATTTAGTTTTATTCTTAGTTTTATGTAATTTTGTTTTTCAAGTAATTTGTTAGGTTTTTACTGAATGTTATGAGACCATGCTAAAGGCAGTCATCTTACAATTAATCCCTTATAATGTTGATGCATTACTCTTGTGAAATTTTAGAAAAACATAGATACTGTTAAATAAAATGTATATGTTTTATTTCATTAAAATATAAGCCTCTTGAGGCAGACTTGCCTTAGTCACAGTTCTACTCCCAGTCTGTAGCACAGGACTTGACATAGAGCAGGAATTCTCATAACATTGGTACCATTGTTTTACCCACTTCTATTTGGAATGCTTTTAGTTTCAAGGAACTGAACAGCTAACGGATTCATAAGCACTGAGAAATATTTTTAAAAGTTAGAAAATGAGACAGCAATGAATATCTGTCTATCTGTCTGTCTATATACCTAACTACCTATCTATCCATCTCTCTAATCTTGTAAGAATTTCTGTTACCGAACAAAAACAAAATTGACTAAGCACATTATTCTGGAAAAACATATCAAATAGAAATGGAATGCAATATAGACTCTCAATAATAGATAAACATGTATAACTATCTATCTATACATATGTGTGTGTGTGTGTGTGTGTGTGTGTGTTGGCAGGGGGGAAATGAGAAAGAGAGAGAGTACATTTAGAATTTCTGCACTTGATTACACACTAGAGATTTTAGTTTCTTTCCCCAAGGTCTGCATGGTTTAGCCCCTGTCTAATTCTCCAGCTTCATGTGCTGCCACTCTCCTTTCTCTGTATGTTCCAGACATCCTAGCCTTTTCTGAGTCAAACATCTTCCCTCTTCAGGGCTTTCATATTTGCTCTTCGTTTTGCTTGATAATCTCTCTACCTCTCCTTAGCCATAATTTGAATTGTGAAGATGTATGTGTTCTTTATATCGATGCTCAAATATCACTTCTTTCTGTATAATTTCCTTCACAAATTGTCCCCAATATCTCCAGATAAATGAGTTACATGATCTTACAAAACTCTTTATATTTTTATCAAAACACTATTACAAAGAAATGATAGAGTAATGGCGATAAGATAGATATTAGAGGTACAGAAATAAACTCAGAAGCTTCCAAGTAACAAATAACCTATTGCAGATGCATAATGGGTTTTCAGCAAATATTTGCTGATTAAATAAATGAGTAAGTAATCATAAGCTATATTTTGTGGGCTTAAATTTATTTCCCTTCATGTTATTTGTTGTAAAGGCTTATATGTGGTTTAAAATAAATCAGAGAGAGGGAGAGTTCAATTTCAGGCTATTGGAAAGCATATATATCCTGGGGTTGTGTATGAAAATTTAAGAGAAATATTGATGGTTTCCGAGCCTTTCTCTGGGCATGACTCATATCATGAAACATGAGCAATAAACTGAGGATGCTTAGGTTCAGATAAAAAGAGGCCTTACAGAGGGAAAAAAATCAAACTTTTATTAAAATATTGAAAACACCATCATGTTAAAGAGGTGCATACCAGAATTCTATTTTACTGAACTGAAATTGGATATGTTAGTTGTATATTCAGAGAGGGGCACACGGATTGAACAATTATCTCCTATAGTTAGTTGAGGAGAAATTTCTTCTTTGATTATTGATATTTTGTCCTTGAAGCATTTGGAGATGGAAATCAAGGGATATTCTTTCACACAACGTGAATATCCTTATAACATATCATTTTTCCTGTAGCAAACAAGGAAGTATTTGTTACAGACTGAATACGTAAATAATTCTTCTGTTGAAGCTATGACGCTCAGTGTGCCTGCATTTGGAGATGGGGCCTCTACAGAAGTAATTAAGGTTAAATAATGTCATAATAGTGAGGCTCTAATCCAAGAAGAATAAGTCCTTATAAGAAGAGACACTAAAGACCTTGTGCTAGATGTTTCTCTCGGTGGGCACACAAAGAAGAGCTCATGTGGGTTCAGCCACCTAAAAGCAAAGAGAAGAGCCCTCAGAATGAAAACTACCTTGCATACCCCACATGTATAGTCCATGAAAAATTAAAAAGTCTATTTAAAGTAAATGTGGCACATATACTCCATGGAATACTATGCAGCCATAAAAAAGAATGAGTTCATAAAAAAGAATGAGTTTCTGAGCAAACTAACACAGGAACAGAAAACCAAACACCACATGTTCTCACTTATAAGGGGGATTTGAACAATGAGGACACATGGACACAGGCAGGGGAACATCACACACCAGGGCCTGTTGGGTGGGCGGCAAGAGGAGGGAGAGCATTAGTACGAATACCTAATGCATACAGGGCTTAAAACCTAGAAGATGGGTTGATGGGTGCAGCGAACTACCATGGCACACGTATACCTATGCAACAAACCTGAATGTTCTGCACATGTACCCCAGAACTTGAAGACAAAAAAAAAAAAAAAAGATAGACTGTGCCTATCTGGATAACTCCTCACTTTTATCTGTGTAATTTATCCCACAGTCTGAATTTCTTTCTTTCTTTCTTTCCTTCCTTCCTTCCTTCCTTCCTTCCTTCCTTCCTTCCTTCCTTCCTTCCTTCCTTCCTTTCTTCCTTTCTGCCTTCCTGCCTTCCTGCCTTCCTTCCTTGCCTCTTTCCTTTCTTTTATTTCTTTCAATTACAGTAGTTCTCCCTTATCACAGTTTCGTTTTCCATTGTTTCAGTTACTCAAGGTCAGCCACAGTCTGAAACTATGAAATGGAAAATGCCATAAATAAACAATTCATAAATTTTAAATTGTGCACCATTCTCAGTAGCATGATGAAATCTTTCTCTGTCCCTCTCAGTCCCACTTGGGATTTAAATCATCCTTTTTTTCCGGCACATCCATGCTGTATATACTCCCTGCCCTTTAGTCACTAGGCAATCATTTTCGTTCAGGTTGAAAAAACATAGAACATACTGTGTGTTTGTGTGTGTGTGTGTGTGTGTGTGTGTATGGTTTGATATTATCTGTGGTTTCAAGTGTCTAATCTGGATTTGGAACATATCCCCTGCAGATAAAAGAGGGAAATACTCTATTTTCTTTGTATTTTTAATAAAACAGGATTGGCCATTATTATTACTGTTAGTATTTAAATATCTCAAGTTCTTTCCACATTGTTTATTGTTTAGATAAAATAAAACAGGCAAATCCAAATTCTCTTTTTCTTTTAGCATACTTCATCTGTTGCCCTGATATGGAAATGTTACTTTGGTCTAGATCCTATGTATTTAAAATTACTGAGCTATGACTTATGGTTGTCCTTTTAGATGCAAACAAAAAGAAAAAGGAGGCAGAGTTAATGAAGGCACTTGTCAGGCAAATATTTATGGCAAAATAAACAGATGAAGAGAAGATCAGTAGATGTTGTGCCTTGTTGAGAAATGTCACCTGATATTTGACTTGCAAATTTATTTCAAATTTTCTTGTTAAGTCAAATGAAATAAAAACGGTAAGAAGGTCAAAACAAAGAAAAAAATGTCACTGTGTTTAGTAGGTATGGACAAGAGATTTAATTAAGTTCTTATCACTGTGTTGTATCTGTTGTTTATTTATAAAAACCCAGCAAAACAATAAAAATACCAAATCCAGAAATTTTCAGCATATTAGAATAGTATATATACAGTAGTATCCAATATTTAGGAATATGAACAAATATTATAACATCCACACTTCATTTATATGTTTCTATTCTAAATACTGAGTCTTGTTGGAAATAGTCACAGTGTAATGAATTAATAAAAACTAAGTTTTTGTGAAGCCAGTCTCCTTCAGTACCATTACAACTTCCTATATAATTAATTGAAAGTGTACCAACATACTAAATCTGCCACAAGCAACTGGATATCTGAGCCACCTAATTAGATCGTTGGCTTATTTGTGACTGCTTTCCATTTTCTCATTAGATTTTCTGTCATGCCACCTGATGTCAATAATATCAATTTTTTTGAATGTTGACTCATTACCAAATATTCTAATAATTAATAATATGGTCTATCTAGCCATAAAATATTGGAGCAAAGTCCACTTTGACTTTGGGAAAAAAATCAACATCATGGTGGATTCTCATGGAAGTTCCTAGACTAACACCAAACTGAATGTTTAGTCAACAATTTACAATTATACACAAAATGAATTAGAACATTTTAACACAGAAAATCACTTTGCAGGCTCTTTCTGCACTGTAACCATCTAGCAGTAAAGTTCTGTAAATATCTGCATCGTTGTCATTTTGGAATGAAAATGGACAGAGAGTAGGCTGTGCTATTCACTTTACAAAACCCAGCAGTCATCAAGTAATCTATGAAACTTAGGCAGCTTGTAAACTTTTTTAAGAAGCTAAATTTACTCCTTTAAAATTTAAAGTGTTTCTATAAAAGATTATTTTAGATCACATGAAGATAGTGTGTAGTGGAATTATGTTCGTGAAAGATAATGCTTACTATCTCCATCCTTTTGCTTTTTGATGCTGTTTCTGTGTATATTATGGTAGGTGGTAGAACATTAGTGTAGTGGTTTGAATAACAAATCTAAATTCTAATCCTTGGAATCTGTGAATGTCACCTTACTTGGAAAAGGGTCCTTGCATGGAAGTAAGTTAAAAATTTTAAGGTGAGCAGTTCATCTGGAATTGCCCAGTGCATCCTAAATCCAACATTTGCCCTCCTAACAGTGAGGCAGAGGGTAATTTGATGCAGTGATGAGGAAGAGGCAATGTGTCAACTGAGGCAGAGACTGGCATGGTATGGCCACAGCCAAGGAATGACTATAGCCAACAGAAGCTGGGAGAGACAAAGAATGGATTCTCCTCTAGAGTTTTTGAGGAGAACATGACCCTGCCCACACCTTGATTTCAGATTTCCAGCCTCCAGAAACTCTGAGAGAATAAGCATCTGTTGTTTTACACTTTCCAGTGTGGGATTATTTCTTATGGCATCCCTAGAAAATAAATGCAATAAGAAAATCTGATTACACATATTTATGATTTACTGAGTCAGAGCAAGGCATTCTTATTCCCATTTTACTTATGAGGAACAGAGTTTTTGAAAGATAAAATGAGTTGCTCAAGATTTCTCAGCTGAAGGCTAAAAATTACAACATAGTTCAGCGTGTTTTCTACATTCTGCCTTTGTCACCTTAACTAAAATTACCTCAAAAAACAAGGGAACATAGACTTTAAGACATTTTTATTAAAGCTCAAGGATAAGAGAAAAAAGCACATAGAGGGAAGTTTTTCCATGTTATGACACCTTTATCAGAGACAACAAAAAGCGAAGTGGACAAGGTCACTGGTGGACGAGAGCATAGTATTTGATTAAAAAGCTATCCAATACTATACTCTATAGATCTAAATTCCATACTTTGAGCCTCAAGGTAACAGAGCAAAGCATACCATAACACAGCAGAGCAGAGCAGAGCATAACCATGAATTAATTATGAAAAAGTTATCATTTTTGGTATGAGGGAGGAATGCAAGTATCACAGAATCCAAGTTCCATGCTAGATTCAATCACAGTGCCCAAGGTCTGGTGTGTTTGATGATTTTTCCTCTGCTCTTAATTAGCATGCTTGCTCTTACTCAAAAAGCCCATGCACCTTTTGCAGATCCCTTAATGCTCAGAGGAAAGGCAAGTTTATTCCACTCCAGGCACTGGGGAATGAGGGATGAAGACTAGTATTACTTTCATTTTGTCTGAGGAATATTGCATTAACTAACCCACTAGAGAGAAAACTATTCCAATAAACAATTTCTCTTGTGTTTGAATGAAAAGTTTAAAGCTTTTATAAATATCAATAGATCTGGAAAGAATATTTTATCTATTTGGATTTATGAAGAAGGGTAAAAGATGCATTTTGTCAGCACATAAACCACTTAGGAAAACAAACAAACACACACACACACACCAAGGCCTTTCGTGAAATTTCTTGTGACACTTTCAGAAAACAATCTAATAGCAGGTAAATATTCAGACATTAGAAAGCTTGGATGATCAGAAGAGCAAATTCCCTACCATATCTCTATGAATTGAATACATGCCTCTAACTATTTGAGAAACTGGAAAAAAACAGAGATTAATTCATTTTGTATTTGAGCTTATAAATGTGTGCTCATTACACATTTGATATAAAGAGTAGTTGGGCCAAAGAGTAAAATTGTTTTAAAGCACTAGTTTAAGTGAAGCACACAGTGTTTTCAAGATACTGAAATCTTTAATATTGTGAATAGAGAGCTGAAGATATGAAAGAAACTATAATACCAAAGGTAATGTGTTTTCTAAATAACTTGTTTTGATCTGTAGGTCAAATATCCCTGAACATAATCGCTTTGTTGAATCTCATGATCTCCCTGAAGATTTTGCATTCACACATACGAAAATAAGACATAACGTGCTTCATTAGGCAAGCCACCAAACATAGTACAAATCCAATTTTCCTTGCCATCGGTTATACCTCCATCTTAAATTATTTCAAGTCTACTTTGACACATTTAATTAATTCCACCTTCAGTTATTTAGCGTCCGCTATCTATAAGACGTCACTGGCAGAGGAAAGTCTTCCTCAACACACCTCCCACCCAGTACGCTGCAATACAGTGGGGTGTGTGGCTTTTCTGTTTCACCAACTGTAAGATCTTTGGATGCAGAAAGTTTGCCTTTTTAGTACGTGCATACTAGAATCTGTTCTATGTGTCACTATAAAGAAATCTCTATGGTAAGATTTCAATTCATCCTTGATGAAGAAACAGATAGATAGCTAGGCAAGTGAGGAAAATGATTACACATTTCAAGAAACTTAGAGAAAACAGACTCTAACTAGTCAAAATATCAGTCAGTTGATGGTTTATCCTCTTGTCACCACAAGAGGTGGTGCCTTTCTAGTCTCTGATTCCATACACTGTGGTCCCCTATGGCATTTGTATCTCGATTTAAATTTCTACCATCGGACACAAATGAGAGAATGCCTTAAGAAAGGAGTGGCTCAGTCAAGAAGAAAAAGCTTGTTTGTTACTGGGACAAAACAGAGAACAGCAGTCTGTCATCTCTTTGCACCGCCCATCTTTCTGTTCTATAACATTTTCTCCTTAGTGTTTTACTCTAACCTCTTTACAAACTGTGTGAACCTGATTTGCTCTCTGATTTCAAGTACCAAGCTATATTTCTTTTTAAAACTTGAGCCTCATGCCTCCTCCACTTACCTATTAAGCAAGTGTGCCTGGATGTTCAATACCTCAGATTCAATCATTCAATAATGGAACTAGTGATATTGATTGCCTATTTTTTCCCATCTCCGACAATCTCTTTCTTGGTTATGTTTCTTGCACTATCTTTGTTTTTATATGATTTTGTACATATCTCCCTTTCCATCCAATAAACTCACTTCTTCCTCACAAATGTAGAAAAGTCCTATCATTCTTCAATGGTTAGCTGAAAATTTACTGCTTCCTTTTGGAAAGAAGCAGCAGGAACAAAGAGCCTGAGGATTTTGTAATATCAAATTCAGAGATGTAATGGATATTTGATTATAAAGTAAATGTAAAGTAGATATAATGGTGCTGATTGGTTTGTTGAATAAATACATAATAGTCATAAATGAATATGAGAGGGTGAATGTGTAACAAGAGATTCAAAATAACGAACAGTACCTTGAGAAGTCCTGAGCATATCTAACCCTACACAAATAGAATGCAATGAGAGAAACATACATCACTGATCTTGAACTTATTATTATATTCATTTAAAAAAATTAAGTCCCTACACATATATACACAGTTCAAAACATCACATTATACCCCATAAATACATAGAATTATTATTGGTTGATTAAAATGTTAAAAATAAATAACTATATATACTAAGCTCTGATATACAGTAATCTTCTCTAATCTTTGGGGTATCCATCCCAAGACCCCAGGGGATACCTGAAACCATGGATAGTATTGAACCCGATATTTACTGTTTTTTTTTTTCTTTTATCTGATTACCCACATAGGTACTAGGTGATTAAAGGTGTGGACAGGCTGGACAAAGAGAGAATTCACCTCCCTAGCAAGATGGAGCAAGGCTGCATGAGATTTTCTCACTGTTCTCAGAACAGTGCACAATTTATAACTTACGAATTGTTTATTTCTGATATTTTCCACTTAATATTTTCAGACCAAGGTTGAAAGCAGGCAACTGAAACCTCAGAAAGCAAGGTTAAGGGGGAACTATTGTATCTGAACCACCTTGACATTCCAAATTTCAACCCCATTACCACTTGTGTCTGAGCATATATTCATATAAACTGATGCCAAGTGAAAAAAAATCCTGCAGTAATTCAGTTAAAAATATCTGAGCATATTAATAATGCATATTCTTGGATTTTACTCCAAATCAACTAAATAAGAATTTCTGGGGATGGGCCCTGCGCATCTGCATTTCAAATTTTGTTGGCGTAAAGATCTTCTGGGAGGCTTCATAGCCCTTTCGCCATATTCCATTTCTTCCCTTAGGTGTTAGCAGTGGTTAATGACTTGGATCCAGCCATCAGAGGCTCCACTGGGGAAGCTATTATGCTCTGGATTGTGTGGTCCAGAAGGGTACCAGCTGATAGCAATTTTCCTGCATAATTCCTACTTTCCTGGTTTAGTGGTAAAATAGCTGCTAAAAAAAAAAAGGAAATGATGCAAGGAAATGTGGTATCCTACAGTGAGCTAAAGTCCAGTGTTCATCCTTGAATCATTTTAAAGTTTAATATGTTATATTAAAACAGCCTGTCTAAACATGTATCTTTGGGCAGAAGTCTGAATACACAGTGAAGGCAAGAGAATGGAAGGCAGTTACGTAGATAAAATTATCATTCAACCAGTGGCCACATTATCATTCCTCCCAGGTTGCTGAGAATGGCATGTGCTTTTGAATCTTAAAATCCACATTCTTCCTAGTATTGGAAATAGTATGGTTTGATCACACAAGAAGGACTTCACATTAAAGGCCAAACTGATTTGCTTTTCCTCAAATTCACCCACATACGAACAGGTTAAAATACAAATGGAGAGAGCAGAAACAAATGATTGAAAAAAAAGATACCTGTGGAAGTCACCCTTATGGTTGAAATAGAAATCACATCAAACTCATTCAAACTCTTTTCATTGAAAGTGTAATCTGATAAAATTCCCTATTGTTGTACACTATAGATAAATTTAAATACATTTTGAAGTCATGCATGATTTCATTTTAGTACTTTCTTTTAAAATAAAAGGGATTTTTTTGAACCAGTCTTTTAAAATAGTCTCAAGATGATATTTGATTTTCTAAGCTTGACATCCCTAGTTGACAGTGGATGTGTGGATTTCCTGGTACTGGGTAGTGATATAAAGATGTCTACCATCAAATGCTTCACACTTTAGAATCATAACAGGTATGCTTGACAAATCCAGAGAATTTTAGGGAATTTGTCAGTTTTCAAAATTCTGATTATTGAATGGCTTATATTAGGTGCAATTTCTTTGTGATGCATATTTCAGAATCTTTTTGAATATTGTAATAGATAGTGCCCAGGCTCTGGAATCATTTTTATTTGCATGCCAATCTTATTACCTATTTGGTTGCATTTAAAAATAATTTTTCCAAGGTAATACCAGATATTCTGACTGTGTTCTAATTAGGGAACCAAAGATGAAAAAATCTTTGAGGAATACATTTGTTATTCCACATAAAGGGTTCTTTCAGAGTTTTTCATGTGTAAAACATTCAATAAAACTTAAACTAATAGTAGTCATTATTACTATATGCAAGATTATCAGTTATCTTAGCTTTGAAATAAAGCAGAAGGCTACAATCTTTTAAGAATGTTTGGATTCCACACTTTCATACTTTTCAATAAATTTTTATTTGGAAGCCTCATAGTTGGTATATAAAGTAAATTGTAAAATAACTAAAAATATATATGTTAAGAAAAAAGTAAGGTTCTTCAAGATTCATATTGAGGAAGAGTTCTCAGAATGAAATATGAGGTTATTATAGTATTCAGATGCAATATAAAGCCGTTTTCAAGCAAATGTTATATCTAACACAGTGTAAATCCATCAGTCAATGCTTTAGGTAATACAGATGTTGATTTAAAACTATCTTAATAATAGACAAGCTCACGTGAACTTACATCTTTCTACATCACCTGAGAAAATGCCAAAAGCGACTAGGAAAATGCTATAGTTATAAACCAAGTTCTGAAACTCTCCAGAGATAATGATTCCTAGAAGAAAAGACTGGCAGTTGGATGTTTACATCTTCCTATCTCAGGCATTCAGCATTAGACTCTGTATACAGTAGGTGCTGTTAAATAGCACAGAATTACCTCTCTTATCTTAATGTGTAGCTCTTTTAGCCCAAGGTCACTGATATCATTTGATAAATTTCTATCTTTTAATTTTTGTCTTGAGGCCTCTCCTTTTCTTCCTCACAGAATTTTTACATGCATTTGTCTCTACTGACTGGAATATTTCAACTAGTAAGATAAATATTTAGTGTCTTCTAGGAAATTTTATCCATGTCACTTCAGAATACATTTCATTCATCATTAAAGAGCTTTCTTCTTTCTTTAAAACAATCTGATATAAGTCAACTCTTCTTTGCTTAATTGTGAATTCAGATTTTTCTAAAATGAAAATACAGCATTTCCCCTTCCGAATTCCATGATATTCCATGATGCATGGTTCTAGACTTGTGTTATTCTTGTTTAGTTATTGTACTTAATGTTTTATCCAACATATATAATAAGTATAACTCATGCATAAAACATGCAGTTCTTACCAAGAAAGAAATCACATACTGGATTCGTTCTTTCTTGTCCATGGAAGAAATTTGAGGCACATTCTCACGTTTTCAGTGAGATTTAGTGACAAGAGACATTTCAATATTTAAAAAGTGTAATTCAATGTATTTTAAAAACTCCCAAATCAAGTAGAGCCCAAACAGAGGATGACAGCCTCGCTGAGCTGAAGATACAGAGATGGGAGTTGATAATGGTGAAATTGCTGGAATTTGCAAAAGTGAGTACCAGAGCGGAGGAAACTCTGCAGAAAACAGATCTTGTGAAATATGATAAGGTTCATGAATCTTTGGTTGACTACCAAGCTACACACATATAGAATGAGAACCCAAGAAACCTGGCCAGAACAACTACTGGGATAAAATATCAACTATGGAAATACACGCTGAATGACTACTATGACTATCATAGGGTTGGGAATACTTGAGGTTTAACTATGTAAAGCAGAAAGTCCTCACCTAATACATAAGTCATTCAGTAGAGAAACAAGAAAGATACGCCATAAAAGTAGGGATAAACTAATTCTAGGGAATAACTACTCTAGATCTGCCCTAACCCTGTTGTTCAAAATAAGCCTCTTTGGGAGGCCAAGGTGGGCGAATCATGAGTTCAGGAGTTCGAGACCAGCCTGACCAACATGATGAAACTCCGTCTTTACTAAAAATACAAAAATTAGTTGAGTGTGGTGGCGGGCACCTGTAATCCCAGCTACTAGGGAGGCTGAGGTAGGAGAATAGCTTGAACCCAGGAGGCAGAGGTTACAGTGAGCCAAGATCATGCCACTGCACTCCAGCCCAGGTGACAGTGCAAGACTCCATCTCAAAAAAAAAAAAAGCCTCACACAGATTAGAGCTGATGTAAAATTCGATTCATTTCTACCAAACTCAAGGGGCAATAAGAACTATAATGAAATCCAGGTATCTTACCGTTAACGGCTGTGGTGTCTAAAACTCAGACAAAATTACAAGACATGTGAAGAAACAAAAATAAGTTATCTAAAATCAAGAGAAAAGTCAGTCAATTGAAACCAACATAGAAATGACAGTGATGATAAGATATTCCAAAGCTTTAAAGGAACTGTTGTATGTACATTCAAGTATTTAAAGAAAAGGAAAACAATAAGAGAAATGGAAGATTATATACTTTTAAAACACATGGATGTTATGTAAATAATAAAACAATATCTGAAATGAAATTTTAGTTGGTTGCTTTATGCACAAATAAAGAACTGTAGAAGAAAAGATCTGTGAATTTGAAGACATTGCAATAGCAACTACCTGAACATAAACACAGAGATGAACAGGAAGCAAAAAACAAAAAACAAACAAACAAAAAAACTGTGAAACAATACCACGTGGTCTGATATATGTGTAATCAGAGTCCCAGAGGGGAAAGAGGAGGCAGAAAATAAATAAAGAATAAATAAAATGAAAAGTTTTGTCACCAAGAGGTCTGTACTGAATGATAGGTTAAAAGAAGTATTAAACTTGAAGGCAAATTATTCTAGCTAGAAACATGAATTTAGACAACAAAACCAAAAGTGCCAGAATTGGCAAATATGTGGTTAACTAAAAATAGTGTTATCATTTACTAAATTTAAGAAATAAATATTGACTGATTAAATTAAAATAACTGAATTATGACTTTATAATGTATAGAAATAAAATGTGAGATGAGAGGATAAAGAGGTCTATGAAGAAAAATTATTACATTGTAAGAAATACATTATTACATTGTATGTGAAGTAGTATAATATTACTTGAAGTTAAAGTTTGATAAGCTAAAGACAAATATTATAAACTTTAGACTAATGACAATATTAATAATAATAAAAGAGCTATCGCTAATAAGTTTACAGAAGACATAAAATTGAGCACAAAAATAGCCATTTAATACTGAAGAAGACAGTTCAAGATTAAAAAAACAGAGTGAACCAGCAAACATGAATTGTAGACTTAAAGTTAACAGTGTCAAATATTACATAAAAATAAATAGAATAAGTCCTCAAATAAAAAGGCCGTCATTGCATGACTAGATTTAAAAACTCAGTAAGATACAAACTACACACCACACACACACACACACACACACACACACACACACACTCAAAAAAAACCACAATGTTTTACTTGGAAAGTTATAAAGACAAAGAAAGTTTAACAAGTAAAATTGCAAAAAAGAAAAAAATATATAAATATGCATCTAGAAAATTCTAGTAATAAAAATGCTAGGGTGTTATATTAATATCATAAGGAAGCTCAAGTGGCTATATTAATATCAAATGAAATAAATTTTAGAACGATGAATATTAGTGATAAAGAGGGCCATCTCATAATAATGAAAAGGTCAATTAAATAATAAGACACACTAAAAATGATATTAACACTACCTAGTGGTGCTTCTGACAGGAACAGAAGTTTGTTTTTTCTTCAAATTCTGAAAATTAATCAATAGATTAACAGAATAAAGGAGAAAAATACTTGATAATTTCAAGAGATGAATTTGATAAAATTCAAGACTCATTCATGATGAAATTTTTCAGCAAACTATGAATAGAAGGGGATTTCCTCAACCAATTGAGGGTCAACCACAAAAATTTCAGTTAATATTACATTTAATGTTAAAAGACTGAATATTTTTCCAAAACATCAGCAACAAGTAAGGTTGTACTCTCAACCTTCATTTAACATACAGCTTAGAAAGAAACACATAAATTGCCCATATTCATTGACAACATCATCCTAAAAATAAAAAACACTCATCAAGATGTAGAACATTTCCATCATCCCCAAAATTCCCTCACTGCTTGCTACCATATGTGCACAAAGGATTGACTGCAAAGAGAGATAAGAGAACTTTGTAGTGTGATAAAAATATTCTACATCTTGATTATTGTTAATAGTGACATAAGTATACACATTTGTCAAACTTTTGGAACTGTGCACTTGAAAAGAGGATTTATTGTAAGTCAACTATACCACAAAAAAGATGGCTTTTTATAAACCTTCCAATGTGTTAAATTTAAAACATCTGCCTTCCACAAGCTTGGTTTTCCTTCAGGTCTGGAAGATAGCCTGGAAAAGTGGGGTATGTTTTTGTCTTCTCTCTCCATTCCTTGATTTTCTCTTTCATTCCAGTATCTATTGTATCTGATTCTGATCTCTTCATCGTCTTTCCCAGGAAACACAGGGATCAAGGTAAAGGGCATAATCTTGTATGGCTGATATAGCTGTAACCTGTCACTGAAGGCCTATGTCAGAGAGATAAAATACTGCTGGTACTTTTCCTTTCACATGTTACTCAAAGACTCTTCCATTGGCAACCTCCAACTGTAATTCATTTGATATAAATGGGCTCCATTTACCTCACACCATGCTTTTCCCAAAAAGTCCCCAGCTCAGACTTCTGCCATTCTAGGTCCTCTGGCCCTACTAGGACTGGGGTTTTCTTTAAGATGATCCTATGTTTTGCTGCTACTTTATATAATCAGAAAATTATATAGAAAGCATAAATCGCAACAACCCCCAATCTTGGAAAATCAAAAATGTGATTTGCTTTGGAAATGTAGTTGGGCTGGAATTTCAGCCTCTATGTAAGTACATCCATCTATTTTCCTTCTAATACCAGCCAGTCCCAGCTGCAGTCTACATTTGCATATAATAATAACATATAAAATGTTCTGCTACTGTAAACAAAAAATAAAATTACAAATCCCCTAACCACCTGAATAGACCCCTCCTCTTGGCCAGGGCACTCCAAAATTAACCCGCACAACCGGTTCAGGCCATTATGGGAAGGAAGGGTCAGACATGCATCGTCATACCCTCCTCCCTTTTGGAATTAAGGAAAAGTCAACCAGCATTTAACATCAACATAGACCTTAAGTCTGATAAGAAACCTTTACAATCTATTCTCTCTGAAGCCTGCTACCTTGGGACTTCATCTGCATGATAAACTTTGGTCTCCACAACCTCTTACGGTAATCCTGACATTCCTTTCTATTGTTAATAACCTTATCAACCAATTGCTAATCAGAAAAATTTAAAATCTAACTATAAGCTGGAATCTCCCACCTGCCCCTTGATCCCCACCCAACCCCCTTCAAGTTGTCCCACCTTTCTGGCCTGAAACAATGTATATCTTACATGTGTTTGATTGAAGTCTCATGTCTGTCTAAAATGTATAAAACTGGGCTGTGTCCTGATCACCTTGAGCACATGTTCTCAGAATCTCCTGAGGGCTGTGTCACGGGTCATTGATCACTCATGTTTGGCTCAGAATAAATCTCTTCAAATATCTTACAGAGTTTGACTCTTCATCAACACTACTGATGAAACTGCAACTTCTTCTCAACACTATTAACTCTTTTCTCTACCACACAACAGAGACCAGGTTAACCACTTGCTTTTAGTTTTTCTTTTGTGTCAGATATCAATTCCTTTGTCCCTGAAGCCCCAAGGCACATGTTAATACTGTCTGTCTTTTTTAATACTTTAAGTTCTAGAGCATACATGTGCAGAACGTGCAGGTTTGTTACATAGTTATACACGTGCCATGGCAGTTTGTTGCACCCATCAACCAAAAGAACAAAGCTGGAGGTATCATGCTACCTGGCTTCAAACTATACTACAAAGTTACAGTAACAAAAACAGCATGATACTGGCACATGTTAATGTCTTCTAGTGACCCTTTTTGAGTTCTCTTACTCATAAAATAATTGTAGAAAGCCATATTCTCATACCCTCCCATATTAACCTTAAACACCTTTAAAGCAGTCCTTATTACTGGCTTCTTTATCTTCAACCATTTTTCATAAGGACCTGTGACTTACAAACTGCTGTTCATTGACTTGGTTCTGAATTTCTGAAATACTTACATAGACAATGTCATGACTTGGAAGTTGGAGTTTGATGGTCATCAACAGTGCTGTTCAGCAAGTGTATCTGACTCACCTTCTATGGAAACAGTTGGATTGTACCCTTAGGCCCTTCTAAGTTAGAATTGTGTGGTTATCTGATTTGCTTTGGCCAATGAAATGTGAACAGAAGTGATGTGTGTCATTTCCAGGCTAAAGATTTAACAAAAGCAATTTCTCATGTTGCATTTTTCTTGCTAGGGTTATCCTAAGTCCCCATAAATCAGTCTATGATGAATTCTCTTAAAAATGGAACAATGAGCAAGGATCAAAATCTGTTTTGTTGAGATATGTTGGATTTGCTGTATTTATATAACCTAAACTAGTTCAGAGCCAAAATCAGCTTTTGTACCCACTGTCAAATCTCTGAGATGGGACATTATCAGGAAAATCTGCATTTAAAATTCTATAATTATAATTAATTATAATTACCATATGTTATTAAGTTGTTATCATTATATCAATGGAACAATTTTTTTTGAAAGCATTTCTGGGCAGACCACACAATTAGCATCTGTCAGGCATGTACCAGTTACTGTGCTCTGAAAAAGGCAATCTTTTCATGCCCATAATAATGAACTGAAAATCAAGACTTAGGCAAAGGCTATGTTATTTGCCCAAAGTCACAAAATGACTAAGAGAGAGGACAGATTTTATCTCAAATAATCAGTGTTTATTTAAAAAATAAGACGTAATTCAACAGTTTATCTTCAAATCATATGTTTGTCATTGGCATCCAAATTCCTTTGAAACTATACTAATGTAGGGATCAAAACATTAAATCATCACAAATCATTGGGCATCTGAAGGAACGTCTGGTTAGATGGTGGCTCTAGTTGTTCCATTTCTGAAATACTGTAATTCTACCTAAATGACTCTTCAGTGCTTTCTTGAATATGTCTCAGGATAAAAGGATCACTACTTCATTGTAGTCTATGCCATGGTTAAACAACCAAAAAGAATTAGAAAGTTCCTCATTGTATTGTATTGATATCCTTCTCCAAATATCATTCATTCAATTTTCAAATTTCGTGTTCTATGAATATAAGTCTTCAGATAAGGTAAAGGTTGCCAAATGAATGAAAACAATTATGGTGATCTTTTCACAACTTTTTTAACTTAAGTATGTGAGGTTTCTAATAATAGTCTGTTTACTATATCCCTGCTTCTTTCTTGCCAGCCCAAATCTATTCTCCTCACTACATTCTGAGATCTGTTTTAAACCTGGGCAAACATGCATCTTCAAAACACTTCAGTGATTGTCCATTACTCTAATAAACAAAATTCTTACCATATTTGGCAGGTGCCATTTTCTCTCTGGCTTCATGCAAACCATATCAATCTAGTCCATTAAATAAAGCCACAATTGAAGATGATTACACATATTTGTGATTGATGGTAGTAGTTGGTAACTTATGAAAATCACCTATGATGACATGGAATATCCTATCAATGCTGATGCTAACACATGCCATTCTCTTTCCCTCTCAATTTCCTTTGAAAATACAACAATTTCTGTGTAATACAGTTTTCTCTCCTTACCTTCTCTAGGTAAATTCCTTCTCATACTTTACATCTTAGCTCAATCATTATTTACTTAGAGGGACTTGAACTTGTGGATGAGAACAAGTATTTTTTTAATACTTAAAAATCTGCATAACATCACGGGCCCCACCCCTGCTTCATTTTACACACACATACGTACACACACACAATTGGCACCTATCACATATATAATTTTAAAACATTAACTTTAGTACTTGATTCGTCTGTTTTCTCCCACTATAGATCCCATGGTTATAACCTGTATGGTTTTAATTTTCATGGATTTAATACCATTTGCTTATTATCCTTTGTAGATCCTGCACCTAATATAGCACAAAGACAGAGCTATATATTAATATTTGAGGCTGAATGAACAAATATATGTGCCAAGCTGGGCATAATATTTAGTACAGGGCAAAGGGTATTAGAAATTCATTACACCAATGCAAATTTGAAACTGCAAGTTATAGTAGGTGGAACTACTGGAATGACTAAAATTGTTTTACATATATATATATATATAAAAAAACAAGGATCATGAAAGTTGTTTGGATCACTCTTACATTGCTTTTAAGGATGTACAATGGTGCAGTCACTTTGGAAAACACTTTGGTAGTTTCTTAAAATGTTAAACTTATCTTTACTATGTGATCCAGCCATTTCACTCTTTGCTATCTATGCAAGATAAATGAAAACATGTCCACATAAACACCTGCCTACAAATGTTTATAGAAGCATTATTCACAGTCACCAAAAAGTAAGAACAATCCAAATGTCCATCAGCTGCTGCATGAATAAACAAAACACAGCCTATCCACACAATGCAATGTTATTTGGCAATAATAAGAAACAAGGTCCTGATACAAACCACAACTTGAATAAGCCTCAAACTCACTCGTCTACATGAAATCAGACAAATACAAAATCATATACTGTATAATTTCGTTTATTTAAAATGCCCAGAAAAGGCAAATTTATAGAGACAGAAAGTAGATTTATGGTTGTCTGCAGCTTGTGGTGTAAACAGAAAGTGACTGAAAATGAGCAAGAAGATTTTTTTGTGAGGTGATAGAAATGTTCTAAGATTACATGGTGCTGATGATTGCACAGCTTTCTAAATTTGTGAAATATTATTAAATTATACCACAAAATGGGCAAATTTTATGAACGTAAATGATTTCTCAAAAATCTTACTTGAAATTTGGAAAGTAAAGAGGATATTGTCACAGTTGAATTAGCATTCACATAGGAAAGGGGCATATTCTAACCCTTTGAAGATTGGAAGAGTAGTTGCAAAGCTAAAATCGTGATCCTAAAGCTTATCCACAGAACGTTCCTTTGAGCCATCCTGTGCACGAGTTGAGTGCTGACAATAGCTGGCATCTGAGGAGAGTCTTGTATGGTAATCTGGATGATGCTCACGGTATTCATAATGCTTTGCAAAGGCTCTAAAAACCTTCACTGAATCTCTGGAAAAATAATCTCTCCAAGTACAGAAGGATAAGCCCCTGAGATATTTCACATTTTAAGAAATAGATATTCCCACAACTCAATAAGTAGATCCTGCTGTTCAGCTTACTCTTCTGTAACAAAAAAAGATAATATTCAATCTCTTTTTCTCTCCTTGTACAAAGTGAAATCTAAGCCAATGTTTCAAATAGAGTTATAGCATTTTCCCTTTATAATAAGTCATTGAAGATTGAAAACAATTTATCTGAGCATTTAATAGCTCATTAATTTCTAATAATCAGATGCAACGGGAGCTAATGTATTAGGAAAAGATAGTAATTTTATTTTATTTTAGAATTCGAAATGAAAACTACAGAAATCTAAGAAGATGTGAAACTGGTTTCAAAAGAATCCCAAAAGATGTCACATGTGGATTTTCTGCTGATTACTCTGCATTCTTACTTTTAAACATCCATTTGCCAAAACCTCAATACCCACAGCAGTCTAGGGTATGGGAATGATGCCTAAATACTTGTGCGTTGCTTTTGTTACCATGTTCTTACAGTTGAATATCGTTCAGGATTTTAAAATTACTAGTATTTCTTCTTACAGTATCTCCAATTAAATTCTCCTGTTCACTACAGCCATGGTATTTTTCCTTGATTATTCCTCTTGTCCTTCATCAGTCCTCATTTTAAAGATAAAGAAGTTTAAGGAAAAAAAATGTGTTTTGGCTTACATGTGTTTTGTTGGAAATGCTTCTTCTGTCCAAGAAGCCATGGAGCACTTAGAATTATCTTGCTTGACTTACAGAACAGCAATTGCCCATCCGTGTGCAGGCTGGAATCAGTGGTTTACCAGTGACATTTTAAAGTGAATGTTTAAGTGATTAGTTTTAACATTCCCAGCCAATAACTAGTTCTACACAAAACTATTCCATCTGTAAGGACAAAAAGGAGCTACAGCAACAGAGAGCCTAAGTGTACTAAAATATTTATGGATAAGTGGTATGATAACTGGGACTTGCTTCAAAGAAAT
Organism: Macaca fascicularis; assembly: GCF_037993035.2. Classification (NCBI taxonomy): domain Eukaryota; kingdom Metazoa; phylum Chordata; class Mammalia; order Primates; family Cercopithecidae; genus Macaca; species Macaca fascicularis. The sequence continues at coordinate 57,732,764 of NC_088394.1, forward strand.
ACAAGTGGAAGAAATCAGTGAGAAAATAAATGAAACAAGCTTGGACATGAGTTCAGAATTTTTAATATTTGAAATATGGGCATGTGAAGTTCAATAAGGCACTTTTTCTACTTTTATATATTCAATATTTTTCACAGTAAAAAGTTAAAAGAAAACCTAGATAGATAACCTCCAATAACATATTTGTTTTTTACTGCTCTGTAGAGTTGGGCAAGACTTTCAACCTCCTTGAATATTACCTTCACTGAAAAATAAAATAATAGGATACCCCCCATAGGACTATTAGAAATATTAGAAATAGTTCTGCATATATAAACAATAAGCAATATAACATGGTACGAAACTTAAAGTCAGTAAATGTTACCCATGATTTAATTAACAGACCTTTGGAAGGAGGCACTTATACTTTTAAATAAGAATAAGATGACATAATGTATGTAGATTCCCTAATACAGTGTCATGCTTGTAGAAGTCATTGAAGCATACATTTTAATTTCTGTGTCTTTGGCGTGCTCTAACCAGTCACAATTAAGGATTGTCTGACAAGCCTGTTGAAAGAGATAAGTCCTTTACAACAAATACTATCCGAGTTCTTTAAAAGTATTAAAGGACATTTGGGTATCATTAAGTATTTTTCTAGAGGGGCTGATCCTAGATGCTATTTACTTCATCATGCATTGTATTCACTAATATCTTTGGATGGTTCATGGTCACACATTTCTCACTGCCCTCCCTTTAAGAGTCTTATAGATGGAAAAATTCTGAAATCCATTTGAACTTGTTGTTGCTCAGTGGCAATTTCTCTATGAAAGGCATTATTTCAATCACCTTCATCTCCCTAGGAGGAAGGGCAGGGCCCATGTTTGGTATTTCTAGAAAGGCCAGTTGAAGACAGAACAAAGATTCTATGAAAGGCATTATTTCAGTCACCTTCATCACCCTAGAAGGAAGAGTAGGGCCCATGTTTGGTAATCTAGAAAAGCCAGTTGAAGACAGAGCAAAGATATGTTGGAGGATACCGTCCCTCCAACATTTGCTCACCATTGCACCTTTCGTGTTCCTCAGAGATTGGTTCTGTCATTGTGGTGTTGTGTCTTGATTAATTGTCTTTTCCCCTTACTCTCTTACAAATACGTAAGATTTTGTAGCTATCATATGTATGATGGTTCTGTGAGACTAGCAATAATACCTTCTTCGAAACTTTGTGATTAATTTTATGTTCTTGTCTTTCTGAGGATGGAAGACTAGGTTAAGAAATAGAGCCAAAACCTCTAGAAAAATAAGTGTTGTAATAGGATGTTAAAGTGAGTGTAAATTGCTATGCTGCTAAATCCTGTGTTATTCACTCTCATTCACTCATTCACCAAGTATTACTTGAGAAGAAGAACGCTTAGAGTTTTTTTTTTTTATTGCCTAGGCAATAAAAAAGGTTAGCAATAAAAAATCCAGATAGAGCTTAATATCTGATGGGAGACACAGTTGAACAACAACATTATAACATGCGTTAATCGAACACATATTTCATTAATCATAATTGTTGCATATGCTATGGAAATATTTCAGGTTACATTTTGGGTCTATATCAAAGGGCCCTAACACCAACTAGAAGCATAAAACATTACCAGGACTGTGCCCATTCTTGACTGCTTGCATTCAGAATCATTTTTTGACTGTCCAGTGCTCTGCTCTGTACTGCAGGAGGTGCTGACCTGAGAGTTCCTTTGTAGTCCAGAGCTTGGCTGGTTAAGCTAATGGGACGCAGTGGAACTCTTAGAGGGCAAGACTCCAAGTTATTCATCTCCCTTATTTTCCACTTTGTGTGGCATTTCTGGCAGCAGCTGAACCTCATTAATGGATTCAACTCCCTTTCCTTTAATTTGGCCTCTTTTGATTTTAACTTTTCTGGTTAACTCCAGACTCTTGGCCCCAGTAATTCTACTCCTTCTCTCTCTCTGCATAGGAGTGGAGTAACTTCCTATTATTGCCAATATTTAGGTTACTCCCCTATTTCCTGTTTGGTTTTTAGCGTCTTCCATCATCTTTGTCACCATTGTTTTGTATTAAATTTCTTGTTTTGAACATTCGACATGGTTTCTGTTTTCTTGGTACATCTTTGGTCAACACAGTTAGAATTGAGAATAGAGAGAAGGTGGGAACAAAGGCATTGTTTTCTCTAAAGGGTCTTATCTGAAAAAAAAAAAACACTACAGATTTCATCTTTCTTGGTTTGGATAACAAAATGACAAGGTGTAAGAGATTGTCCGGTGAGATATCATTAAAGGTAAAAATGGCAAATTAAAGCAAATTTGGGGATTAAGGGGAAGGGTAGAGAAACACAAGCTCATTGAAGACCTGATTTTAAAGGACACATTTGAGCAGATTTGAGGTATATGAATGAATCAACCATTCAGGTATCTGGAAGAGGGAAGGGAAAAAGAGAGCGCTGAGAGAGGAAACAGCACTTTCGATGGCCCTGAGACGGTGATGAGTATGATTAGTTCAACATGGAGAAGACATAAAAAAGGAGCTTTTTGTTAAGTTTTGTATAGTTTCTATAAGAACTTTCAGAACACTGAAAGTTCAGTTGCCCTGTATATAAAATGGAGATAATAATCAGTTATTTTACAGAAGAGTTAGGATGACAAGACATAGGGTATGCAAAGTGCTTAACATAGACCAGGCACAGCATCACGAGGTCAATTTATTATTATTATCATTATCTTTCTTACTGTTGCCTTTTTTGTGTTTTCCATCAGTACTACCCTTCCTGCAGAGACAATGAGCTTGCCTTGCTTTACTCATACTTTTCTTAGAAGATGATTGTCAGCTTTTAGGACAGAATCAGTGGCTCTAAATCAAAGCACAACTTGCTCTCCCACTTGAAAATGAATCTAAACTAATTGCTACTGTGTTCATTGGAATTGGACGATAAACTTATTTATGGGCGGAAGTCTTTGTCTTAAATTACTTAATAAGAATCTAACACTGAGGCTGTATTCAGGCTTTGATGTTTACAGAATGAAAGATGAATATTCTGGTCCACATTGGTTATCTAATTTGAGAAATTTAGATGAATGTGGAGTTGTCAGTTTTCACTTATACATAACTGAAGCAAAAAGTCTTATTCATGTTGAGATATTTCTATGTCAGTGAATCTGATTTCTCAAAACCAAAATAAAGCCATACAAACATAATCTGAATGTTTAGAAAATTATTCAACTAATGATCAATATTCATCGAGGAATACCTCCATTCTTCTTACTCTATTTTCATAGCAGCATGATTTTTTTTTTGCCTGAATTATTCATTTTTCAAATTTCTTAGTCACCTACGCTATACAGGGCACTATTCCCAGAATGGATTGCCTCAACTATCCATTTAGTTTTGCCTGTGAAAACAAAACCAAAGAAAAACTGAAAATCCACTTTCTCATTCCAAAGTTCTTATTTTAAAAATCAGCAGTTGGTTTGTGTTCAAGTGGTACTTTTCAAGTGCCCCTCATCTGGTTCTTTTAATTCCTGTTCACTCTCTTTAGTATGTTCAGATCACTAGATATTCCTGCTGTGTAACCTTCCACCTACCTACCCCGGGTCTGCCGCTGTCTTCTACAGGCTTTTAAGTTCTCTGCAGAAAGATCAAATCATTAATGGTATTAAAGATGTTGCAGTGAAATTGTTATCTATGCTGGAAATGCTACTTGGGTAAAGAAAAAGAGAGATTTTTAATTGGAAGTCTTGCAGCTGGAAACCTTGACAGAGCTGGGTTTTGTGTTTCTTTATATTTATTTGAGCGAATGCATTTTAGGTTAGCAGTATGTGTTTGGAAATTAGAAGGACATTTCTGCATCTTGTATGTATCCTTTTGAGGTTTGAAAGCAGAAGCTGTACTTAAAAAAATAGCTTTTGAAACAACAGAAAAGTAAATAGTTCACTACAGTAACAAGACATTTTTTAAGAAAGCAGCAACCATAGGGTTTAAAAAGAGTTCTACAGACCAATTCTCCAACTTCTTAATCATACAACTGTATGCAAATTATATAATATCCTTTACGGTACTGTAAACTCTAAAATTATGTTGATTCTTTCCTTAAAGGTTGTGATGGATTAAATTAACCATTGAACAATACGCCTAGATTATAATACACTAATTATAGTCTCATTTGTCTTCCTTTTTTTCCTGTAATACCACAATAAAAAGGAATGAAACACAACTATAAAAGAAAGTTGCAATGTTCAGTCCTGATCCCACTCCTAAGCCAAAAAAAATCAGTCACAAAGTTCATAAAGTACATAAGAGTCAATTCTTTACTTAATATGTACTGCACATATACAGATTTTACCCAGTAATCTTAACTATAGATGAGGACATAATAATCATATACTCATTTTATAGACCAGGACCGTGAGGCTCAGATAGTCTAACTACTTTTCTAAAAGCCATTCTCTTCTTTAGCAGCATTCTGGGCACCTGGGCTTCCTGATGTCACGGCCTAGTGTCTTCAATTTAATGGCTATTATAAAGGTCTTGATGCCCGTCACGAAGAGGATGCTATCAATTTAAATATACTACAAGATGATACTAACAACACCTTCAGTACTCACGCAAACCTTCCTGCCAGAAGTAGTTATCCTAATCTTCTGCTATAAGAAACACCTATTAGCACAAAAGTTTTAATTGTGCTTTCTGGAGTCAGACTTTTTGGGTTTAAATCTGGCTTTCTGTCTATCCACTAAGTGCCCTGGGCAAGTTGCTTAATCCTTTTGTGCTTCAGTTTTATCTTGAGAATGAAGAAAATAACAGATTTAACCTAAGTAATTTCTAGCAATTTTGACTGCATAGAATCTATAAGCTAAGAATTGTAGTGAGTCTTTTCTAAGGTTCATCTCATTTACATATTATTGCATTCATTTTTATCATCACGATTTCAATCAGTTCCCACCTCTTAAAGGTGAGGAAAGTCATCAGCCTCCGTTGGCAAATCAGAATACTAAAAGTGAAAGCAGTGAAATAACTCATGTCGTAACCTGACCTAAAAGGACTCTTATTTATTTATGTCTCTCTGCATGCAGAATTTGTGTTCTAAACAACTTTGAAGTCTCTCTTCCCAGTAATAACTTTTCCAATGTGCTGGACCTGTAGAGGGAGAAGGAAGGGGAAACCCACACATTCGTGTTCTCTCATTGCTTTCTTTGTGTCGCCTGCATGTGTTAGCTCTACCCATCCATATCCAGCTCCCTGCCTGAGCAGCTAATTTACATTCTGTTATTTCAACTCTGACACAAACCAACTATGTAACCATATGGGCACACAGCCCTTGGAAACTTTCATGAAGGACCCCAGCTTTCTTTACCTATAGATACAAGGACTTAAGATATGTACGGTGGCAATTGTTTCCATATGCTAACCTCCTGCAGGGCCCAAACTTGCCTGCAAAGCAATTTGTTTTCAATTAAGTTAAAGGAGGAGTTTTGTTCTTTTTATGAGTGCTTCCTATGGGGTGTTGAGTATTTGGAAGAAATGAAATGTACTTACTGTCTAGAATAACCCCAAATGCAGCAATCTGAGCTCTGAACGTAAGTATTAATATCCTCACGTGGTTTGAGTTTCTGCAGAATTACCCCACTGAGATGGCTGTGGGGATATGAAGATTAAAAGACCTTAAATTCCCTGCCATTCTGTCCTCAGGTAGGGGATTCTGTCTACTGAGAGACCTCAGGTTGATGGATAAGGGAAATGCACCCCTTTTATAAAGTGATTTCCCTCTTTCTGCCTTTAGTATATAGGTCAACTTCAACATCAGTTCTAGTGGTCTTTATCATCTCCAACGTGATGTTTTCAATGGAATAAGAAATCTCAAAGCCGTTGTATGTCTTAACATTTTTCAACCAAAGCCCTGTGAGAAAGTTTGGGAGGTTTATTCGGTGAAAGGATTACCTTTCCAGAGCTTATGTTTCTTTTTAATTCCAGGCATTAACCACCTATTTCACCACCACACAACACATTTCAAGTATCTGCAATCCTTAAGAGCCTAAAGTATAGAATCCAAAAGATTAGAAACATAAGGAAGAACAGGAAATGAGAACTTCATTAAAACATAGATTTCCAGCTTGTTCCACAATGCACAAGTACGGTTCTCTATTTCACTTGACAACTTAAGAAACCGGTCTTCTCTCTGTTACACAAAACAAGATTTCACAATGCGCTTTAGAATCAAAATGATTCCAGTTTGAATTTAGCTCTTCTGTCATCTTGGAAAAGGCCCTCACAATCACTCAGGTATTTACACATGTAAAATGGAACAATAATTCCTCTTTTGTAGGGTTGTCATAGGCTAAAATGAGATAAGATGCTTAAGTACCTGGCCCGTAAGAGGCACTCAATTAGTGTCAGCCAAACTCTATCCCAAACCCAACTTTCTCTTGTAAGTTGCCCCAGCCACACCCAGGCACATACAGACTATGAATACTACTTCTGCCACTGAATTACCCCTCATTAGCTTTGTGACTTTAGGACAATAATTTAGCCTCAACCTCACCGTGTCTTAAATTCTACAGCTTTAAAATGAGGATAACAATAATATGAGCTCAAAGATATTTGTCGGGAAACAAAAGCGTCAGGAAAGGTGAAACCATCGTTGTGTAAGCCAAGATGCAATACTTACTATATGTTCATTATGATTGCAGAATCTTTCTTTTTTCTTCAGTGATGATAAGAATAGTCAGATATTTGGTACAAGAAAACATTTATTCAATCTTTCTGAAGATTTAAACATAAATCACAATAATACTATGAGGATGGTTTTACTAATACTTTTTTTTTTTTTCAGAGAGACTGAGTTTTAGAGAGTTTAACTAATTTGCTCAGGGCCACATCACTAATATATGTTATATGTAGGATACAACAGTCTGACCATGTTCTAAAAGCCACTGATTTAGACTGTCTTTCCTGTTCCAATTTCATGTCAGTTAACCAGTTACACTGTGCTTGTCTATGTCTACATTCATACCTCGACTCCATAAAAGTTGACATACTTCAAAATGTATAGGAGCAAGGAAGTGTGTTGAACAGATGTTGAATAGTGAGTCCTAGGCGACTTATACTAGTATTTTGGCAATGCAATATTTATGTTTCAAAAATGATGAAGCTGCCTGGGTCAAGCGCATCTCTGAAGTAGCCTTCTAACTCTTGAGGGCATTGTTGAGAAGGAGGTATAAAGGTAGATTCTAAAGGTTAATTAATCCTCTCGGCTTGAATAGATTCATTATTGATCCTTGTTGCAATTCTGTCACTACTGGCTTTCTGAAACCCTAGAATAACTGGGCACAGCGGTGGCAAGTTATAAACCCTCTTGCTAAATGTGTTTTCTCACACATAGATGATTCTATAATGGTCTTTTCCATCTATATAAGCTTTCCTATTTCACATGAGAAAAAATGAGGTTTTAAGGAATATCATTTATATCAATATGCATGATAAGATCTTCAGGGTTTGGTCAGAATTTGCAGAAGTGGGAGTTGTGAAATATTTGTGCACCTTTGATAAGCACACATACCTTTACATTATAGTAGCTATTGATTAAACTTTTGAAATAAATCTCTCAGCTTTCTGGTCTTTCTTGTTGTTGTTGTTGTTTATTTTCTTTTTCCTGTGCCAGGTAACACGCTTATTAGCAGAACCATATGTTGACTCCAAGATCATTATCCAATGTAAGAAAATGCAGGGATAGGATGAATATATTTATATAACTCATAATTAAAATCTTTGAAACATTTTTCATAACAAGGATAGTTAATTATATGTGGGTGACTCCTCCCTCAAGGCTGATTGTAGTCTACAAAATCATTTTAAGAATTACCTCCTTGTTGTTTTACTCATTTTTCAACCTCAGCTCTGCAATTACTCAAAATCTCCCTGAGTTTCTCTCCAGCCTCACTTTTAGGTATTGATGCCAGGCTGCTTCTCACTTTACAGTCTAGTAGTACCAACCAATTCTCCTTATATATCTGGCTGTCTAGCCAATCTGCTCCCATTAACTTCAAAAAGGCCCATTTTCCCTTACCTGGGTAAATCATGCACCTTTGTTTGCCATACACACTTTGAGAAGTCAGTCCAGGTTAACCTCCTTCAGAGCTGATTATCAGAGTTCCTTCTCCGTGTTCTATTTACACCCTATTATTGTCCCTCTCATTGTCTTGATTATTGCTTTTCTACTCTCAAGGCTTCTACTAAGGTAGAAGATCATATTCTTTTGGGTATGCCTGGGCCACTGCTGCACTAATTTTACCTATTTGCATTATCAAGCTCTGTGGTTTGCATACACATGCATTATCTTTTTACTTTCTCAGTTTATTTTCTTGCATTAGAGTGCCACTAAATTTTTGCCTCCATCTCATTATTGCTATAACACTCAGCTGAGAGGTCTCAATCTCCTAAAATTCTTCATTGTCCCTCTGTCGCCCAGTATTCTTGAGATCCTTTTGTCTGGGAACTTACTGTGCCCTTTGAGAACCTCAGACTTCAGACAAGCAAATCAATGATTTTAGGGTAGAGTATGATCTTTAATAGCATTGTTGATGAGGATGTGGATCATAACATTAATCTGCATCCTCCCTATTTGTCACAGTACCTCTTTCTGATAAGCCACGGGAGCACAGTTAACTCTTGTTAAATGTACATGAACAGATGAATAAAAGGTAAAAAAAAATGTATAAAAGGTAGCTTTTGTAGTACTTGACTCAAACACTGAAAATACACTGAACAGCAGTAATAATAATGCACAACTTATATGTATTTAACCGTTCCATCAACATTTCCTGGCCACTGTGATCAACTTATTAGACATTGACAGCTGCTGAATTTTTTGCTATTTAGACATTAATAATGTGATATGCAGGGGAAGTACATCATTATCCACTTGAAAATTATTAATATGTGAGAAAGTCAGTGATTTTCTATCTTAAGGAAGCAGATGTAGCCTAAGGGTTGGGTAAGCATATAATTTATCATCCAAATACTTTGGGAATAAAAGGGGCCATTATTACCAACCATAAAGCGAGAACAACTGGCATCAACCGGGACACAACCAGGGAATTTGTGATGAAAGTTTACCTATCTAGAGAAAAAATACAATGTTTTTATGACAGTCACTCTGCTGACATGAATTTCAATGCCCTAATGCAAATGTGATGACCAATTTTATGAAGATTCTCCCATCAGAGATTTTTACCTCTGTCTGTGGCTGCCTGTGAACCTGACCATTGGAGATTTCTCTTAGTCACTCTTGCTACGGATCATTATTGCAGTTTGATGGATTTCTTCCTGCAGATATAGCTGTATAAAAATGTCTATTATATTGCTATTTATTTTTGAATTTCCCTCTTCAGGCAGTATGAAAAGAGTATGCACATACTTTGCTGAGACTGCTGGAGTTTTTCCACACACACACACACACCAAAAGCATGTATTTATCTGTGTGTATGTGTGTATGTATGTGTTGAGATTTGTCCTGATGTCACCAGCTGAAAAGAGAGTTGTGGGTTTTTTGTTTGTTGGTTGGTTTTTATTGAAGGAGAATAGGTCTTATTTTCCTTGAGATTTCCGCTATCATAACAGGCTAAATAATATTAATGAAAGTCTGTAGAAGTCCCTCTTCCAAAACAAGAACAATGAATTTCTATTACTTTGTAGAATGCTTTTATCTGTTTTTCTCCGGAGAAAACTAATCCTGGGTGATTAGACTGGTTAAAGTCTACAATATGTGAGATTGACTTTGAGAGGTCAGGAAGCTTTGAGCAAACGCAGGAAAAGCAGCGGGAAAACTATTAGCTTCTTAGTATAACGTAGTATAATGGTGACAAAATTGCCATAGTAAACTGGCAAAGTGGTCAACTGAGTCATAGAGTAGCAAAACAGTTGGTAAAGTGCCTACGATAACATGAAAAATTAATTCAGAAAAACACATAATAAATTTGTGGATATTGGCAGGATATTTTCCAGACAAGATGTTGAAAGTGTTAACTGACTTATTTTAATAACTCATAATAAAGTACAGAGAAAGAGAGCTAAAACAAAACAAAGGCAACAAAAAATTACTAATTTTATCAGCATAATTTAATGGAATTTAAAAAACAGGGCTCACGGGTTAAAAAATAAAACTATTTCCTTCAGTTCTTGTCTTTCAATATAAGAGATTCTCAAAGTATAAACCAGTTCGGGGAGAAGAGCAAACTATGACCCATGGAGGAAATTTAGTCTGCCTCTTGTTTTTGTACAGAGAAGGTTTTGTTAAAGCAGAACTATGCCCACTGTTTTACATATTGTTTATTGGATGCTTCCTCCCTAGAAAGACAAATTTGAGTAGACGTGACAGAGCAGATATAGGCCCCCAAAGCCTTTCCTGAGTCTGTCTAAGAAAAGTTTGTGCACTGGTAGCATAGGAAAAGATAAAATCAAAGGTGTAGGTGCCCTTTGTTAAGGGTAAACCATTTAAGATGGTACTTCTAAATAATTTAAGATGGCACCTCATAGAGTTATTGCATAGTGCACTCCCATAAATGGATAGCAGACAGTAAAATCTTGTTGTTGTTGTTGTTGTTGTTGTTACTATATGAGTTATGCATAAAATAACCTTTATTTCATGCCAATGTGGGGCCCTGAGGTCCCAGAGACAGACATAAAGAAGAGAAAGAGGTAAATGAGGTATGATGCGAGAAAGTAAAATTAAACCACCTTCATTTTATACAAGTTTCTAGGAATTTTTCTGCTTGGGAATTCTGTTCTAGCTACATAATAACAGTAGCTAGTATATATGGACCAACTTGTGCATGTCAGGTGCTTTGCAGGCATTATCTCTAATTCTTCCAGTTGCAATACTAAGAGGTCAATAAATGAAACCTATTATCATGCATCAGGCTCTGTGGTAAATGCTTTTCCTCATTATCGCGTATAATCCTTAAAATCATTTTTATGATAGGCATTATTAACCTATCCTCACAAATGAAGCAAAAGAAGCACTAGGACTTTAAATCATGGACACATACACACAGAGTTAGAAAGTGGCAGAGTGAGGAATCCTATTTGGATCGATCATAATCTAAAATTGACTTTTGTTTGTTTGTTTTACTGGTGCCACACTGCATCTTGGCAAAGGGAAATCCTAGATATTGAGAGTTCTTTGGCAGATATTTATAAACACTAACAATGGATTTGTTTGCCTTGTCCTCAAGAGTGCTTTTCTAGAAGGAAAGTGGAAAGTTGGGGAAGATGTCATACTCCATAGTGAGTTCTATTACGGGCAATGTTAACCCTCCAGTATCTTTCCCTAGCATGATTTATAATTTTAAATGAATTTATACTTGGAGCCATCATCAGGTTTCAAACCGTGTCTTGGAGAGTCATAATGGGGATGATGGAGTTTAGTCATATTGGGGGTGATGGGGTTTGGTCATATTGGGGGTGATGGGGTTTGGTTATATTGGGGGTGATGGAGTTTAGTCGTAATGGGGGTGATGGAGTTTAGTCATAATGGGGGTGATGGAGTTTAATCATATTGGGGGTGATGGGGTTTGGTCATATTGGGAATGATGAGGTTTGATCATATTGGGGGTGATGGGGTTTGGTCATATTGGGGGTGAGAGGGTTTGGTCATATTGGGGGTGATGGAGTTTAGTCATAATGGGGGTGATGGAATTTAGTCATAATGGGGGTGATGGAGTTTAGTCATATTGGGGGTGATAGGGTTTGGTCATATTGGGAATGATGAGGTTTGGTCATATGGGGTGATGAGGTTTGGTCATATGGGGGTAAGATAGGATGATGGGATATAGACAGAGCCTCTGGTCCTGCCTCTGGTTCTGTTTCAATCACAGAAGCTTTGTGTCTCTGTGTTGTATAATAATTAGGAAACATTTAAAAGTGTAGCTTATTAAACAAACATCTCTATTTTCTTTGTTGTTTTTGGTGGTGGTGGTGGTGGTGGTGGTAGTGGTGGTGGTAGTTTTGAGACAGAGTCTTGCTCTGTCACCCAGGTTGGAGTACACAGGTGTGATCTCGGCTCACCGTAACCTCTACCTCCCAGGTTCAAGTGATTCTCCTGCCTCAGCCTCCCAAGTAGCTGGGATTACAGGCATGTGCCACCATGCCTGGATAATTTTTGTATTTTTAGTAGAAACAGGGTTTTACCATATTGTCCAGGCTGGTCTCAAACTCCTGACCTCGTGATCCACCTACCTCAGCTTCTGAAAGTGCTGAGATTACAGGCATGAGACACTGTGCCCAGCCTTCTGCTTCTATTTTTCTTTTTTTCTCTTAGTGGAATACTTCTGCTGTACACAAAGTCCCACAATGTGGATGGAACCACTGGAGTCTGAGAGGGGAAACCATTTCCCAAAGACTGACTTTGACTGAGATAGAATTAGACACTAGTTTCTCCAACTTTCTTCTCCTTATAGGCTCTGCTGTAAGGCTGTCAGTAGGTAAAGTTCCCAGTCAATTTTAGTGTGCAAAAAGATTCGGTTAACTGTCCCATAAGCCCCCTAAATTTAGCTGAATATTTACATAATACATTGCCATGGCCTGTCTTGAAGATTGGGTAATGGAAGAGAACCAATTCAAGATTTATCTGTTTTACTTGGGCCACCTTTCAACTAATTCATGACCTTATTTGGGTCAATTCATTTAAGTAATAACCTCTGGGTCTGAGGCCTTGTGAATACACTGAGCAGAATGACCCTGCAGATGCTGTCCTGAGCACCACAGAATGTTTACCTGGTTTCTAATCCCTTGATGCCAGTAACTGCCCACCCCTTTCCTAGATGTGACAATTCCAGACACTGTCAAATATCTCCTGAACTGCAAAATCACTCCCAGTTGAGAACCCACTGATGTGATTTAGGCACTGAAATAATTTATTTGATCCTCAGTTCTTAGCGATATCTAGAAGAAAACTAAACTCACAGTCTAAAACAATATTGCTCTTGTGTTAGAATGCAAAACCAGAATTTGAGTAAAGATGGATTCAGCTTTTAGAGTTTTTTTTAACTGATTTATCATAACCGAGTTGTGCAGGCATTGAAGTGTTTGTGGATGTTTCAAATGACCTGCTTTTCATGAACATCAAATTTTTGATCTATCTGTAGGAAAAAATGGATTGATAGCTGCTATCAAATTTGATAGCAGATCTTGGATATATAAAAAAGTTTTCCTGCTGTAAAATTTTAGCTGTCTGTCACTTACATTATATTATGTCACATCTCACAATGACATATTACAATGTAATGCAATGTAAGTCACATAATAGACAACCGCAATTCATAACTTTCTGAACAGGAGAGCCATTCTCTACTGAGAAGCTTCCCAAGGGAAGTGAAGGAATCCCTCTGCTGAGGTCATTCACAGCCATAATGCTACTGGTCTGTCTGTGACTTACTCTTTATTTTCACAGCCTAACTTGCTTTAAAACGGACCTTCCTCCATTTCTTCTGATTGCAATGGGGCTATCAGTCAAGTGGCTCCGGTGGAAAGTGGGGAATTAAACTGACCCATCAGAAGTCTCAAAGGTGCTGTTACCCTAAAGCAACAGTTGGTGTGAATTAAATCATTAGATAAATGCAAATCAAAACCACAATGAGGTACCGTCTCATAGCAGTCAGAATGGCTATTATTAAAAAGCCAAAAAACAGATGCTGGCGAGGATGCAGAGAAAAGGAACACTTATACTCTGTTTGTGGGAATGTAACTTAATTCAAGCACTGTGTAGATAAGTCTGGAGATTTCTCAAATAATTTAAAACAGAACTACCATTTGACCCAGAATTTCCATTACTGGGTATATACTCAAAGGAATAGAAATCATTCTAGCATAAGGACACATGCATGCACTAATCGCAGTAGCAAATACGTGGAATCAAGTTAGATGGCCAGCAATGATAGACTAGGTAAAGAAAATATGGTAATATATACCAAGAAACACTACACATCCATTAAAAAGAATGAAATCACATCCTTTGCAGGAACATGGATGTAGCTGGAGGCCATTATCCTAAACGAATCAACACAGGGGAAGGAAACCAAATACTGCATGTTCTCACTTACAAGCAGTAGCTAAAGACTGAAGTGCACATGGACATAAAGAAGGAAGCAATAGACACTGGGGACTATTAGGGGAGGAAGAGGAGGCGGTGAGGGTTGAAAAACTAACTCTCAGGTACTATGCTCACTACATGGGTAATAATATAATTATTCATATATAAAAGCTCAGCAACACGCAATTTACCAATGTAAAAAACCTGCCCATGAATCCCCTAAACCTAAAATAAAAGTTGTAGGAAAATAAAATAAAAGATTGATTTACTTCTGGGAAGCTACAGCCTCATAGGCTTAGGGGCTTGTCATTGAGATAATGCTTTTCTGAAAATAAGACAAGGGAGCCCTCACTGGGATTATTATCGTGTCGATGGGCACTTTGGTTGGTTTTCAGGGTTCACTCTTTCCAGAGCCAGCATCTTGTACAGGAAACACTCACACAACAGTACACAGCAGCTTTGAGAACACGTCGCCCTTATGCAAACAGGGAATGGCTCCGTTGGGTCACGTGTCCCCCACCTAGGCCAAACATGGACCCTTACCCAGGAATTGATTTGGAACCTGGGATAGAGAACATCTCTTATCCACAAACACCAAGCTATGAGATGCAGTCAGAACTACACTTTTGGAGAGGTTTTTTTTTGTTTGCTTTTTGTTTTGTTTTTTGTTTTTTTTTTGAGACAGAGTCTTGCCCTATCGCCCAGACTGGAGTACAGTGGCGCCATCTCAGCTCACTGCAAGCCCCGCTTCCCCAGCTCAAGCAGTTCTCATGTCTCAAGTCTCAACCTCCCAAGTAGCTGGGATTACAGGCCTGCGCCACCATATCTGGCTAATTTTTGTATCTTTAGTAGAGACGGGTTGGGCCAGGCAGGTCTTGAACTCCTGGCCTCAAGCGACCTGCCCGCCTTGGCTTCTCAAAGTGCTAAGATAACAGGCGTGAGCCATCATGGCCAGCCACTTTTGGGGTTTTTTTTGTTTGTTTGTTTCCACTCTGTAGAGAGAATGTGCAGGGCAGATAAGTCAGCATAGAGAAATAGGAAAAACGAAAAACCACCAAACAAAAAACAGGTTCATGCAACACGCTTGAGGCACCTGGATCTGGTTATTAGACAAGCCATTTAAACACTAGACTTTTTTATTATTTGGATCAATTTCCCTTTACAGTGCAGATAGCTTATCTGCACTCAGTGGGGTTTTCTGACACTTGTAGCATGTAAGTTTTATAAATGCATTTACTCTCTCCATTTAGTTATCTCCATCTAAGAAAAAAGCTCCTTTGTGTGCAGTTACGTGAAATGCATTCACTCATTTAACAGTCTCTCACATTCTTTAATCACAGATGCCATTTATTGATCTTCCCTTTGAGCCCATGTATAATTATTTGTGTTTTTTTACCTCATAATGCTGTAAATTATCTCTGGATGTTCCATTTTAAAAGAGAAAGGTTGAGTGTAGCAATAGCTTATAAAAGATTAGCTAGCAAGTGATGGAGCACACAGACAGAACCCAATCTGTGGAAAATGGTTTCCTAGTCTTGTATGCTTGTCTCTGTCCCTACTCACTTTCATCATGTTGCCTTCCAGAGTCTTTTATGTATTAGAAGCATAATAAAGACAAGAATTGTGTGGGATCACAGATAATAGAATCATAGCTATGACAGCCCATGCCTTCCCCAGTTCCTCCAATTTTTCTCTGCATCCTCCTTTTTCCCCCTCAGGCCGCTAAGAAAACAAACAAATGTATTCTATAGATCAAGAGGCTCAGACCCATTGCAGTATGAGTGTCCTTGCTTCTGTAAGTCTAACATCTTATGGAGCTAAAATACTGGAGCTGGCAGGGACCCAGGATCTAACCAGTAAACTCTATCCACTTAATCTCCCGGTTAGGTTTGGCCTTGGTTTCTTGAGTTACACTGAATCGCCTCCAAGGACTTGTGACTTCTCTGATATCTTTCTTTGGTTCTTTCACCTTTGCTCTTCTAAGGAGCCATACATCGCCCATATAACAAAAGCACCTTAGCTGGATGATGCTCTTAAGAAGGAGAGTTGAAGTGGGAATATTTATGTCCCAAAGGGTAAAAAGTTTTCCTGCTGTTTGGAAATTCCTGCTGCCATGTAATCCTCATTTATTTGAACCCTTTTATACCTCTCAAGGTCTCCATTTAGGGTATACTTCAGGTTGGTTTTATATAGCTAGTTTAATCCCTTAAACTCCATTCCCATTTGGTGCCAACTTCATTTCATGAAGCCCCACCAACTTTGCTATTCAGTTCACCTGAATTATGGTACTAAAATTTTCTGCTACCTTCCTCTTGTTCTCTACCATTTGCTCATTCTCATCACCCTTCTGAGAAAGAAGGGCCCTGGTAAGAGAAGTTCTTTGATGCAAAACTCCATGTTTTAATCTCAGAAACAGGATCTAGAACATAACCTGATAAGGCATTTTCAGGAGAATCTTTCTCAGCCAAGAGTTGGATTTTAAATTCTTACTTTGCAATTTCAACATCTGAAATTGTGCATTTAAGAAGAGAGATGAACAAGCAATTCCTTGTTAATGGTACTTCACTTACTTTTGAAGACACTGCATTAAGAAATTAAGCAAGTGAGTAATATAATCCAAATGATAGCTGCCTTTGGAAATGTGCTTACTAGTTTTCACAGTTTGTCTACACTTTAACTTCAGTGGAGTGTTGATCTCCATAACATAATCTTTTCATTCAGCATGACTCTTTTCATTTTATTTTATTTTATTTTATTTTGAGACAGAGTCTTGCCCTGTCGCTCAGGCTGGAGTACAGTGGCATGATCTTAGCTCACTACAACCACTGCCTCCTGGGTTCAAGTGATCCTTGTGCCCCGGCCTCCCAAGTAGTTGGGATTACAGGCACCCACCACCATGCCCGATTAATTTTTATATATTTAGTAGAGATGGGTTTCACCATGTTGGCCAGGTTGGCCTTGAACTCCTGACCATAGGTGATCTGCCTGCCTCAGCCTCCCAAAATGTTGGGATTACAGGCATGAGCCACCACGCTCCGTCCACTCAGCATTATTCTTGTACCGAAGTTCTTGTTCTTGTTCTCCTTTTCTTTTCATAAGCCAATGTGCTTTATTAATTGAAATATTATGTTTCTTTGACTCTAAGAAATATATTTTTTTGTTGTAATGTTCTCAAAATCAGAGTTTCTTAAAGTTTTATTGTATTTAATTCAGTTTTTCTTTATTAGTTGGACATAAATTGATGTCTCATTAACAGTATCTTATATTTGATGGCATTAAAATATTAAAATGTGAGATTAATTCTATATTTTTGCTATTGTGAACAGGCTGCAATACACTTGAGAGTGCAGATGTTTCTTTGATATACAGATTACCTTTCCTTTGGATATATATCCAGTAGCAGGATGACTGGATCATATATTAGATCTATTTTTAGCTCATTGTTGTTGTTTTGTTTTGTTTTTGAGATGGTGTCTCACTCTGTCACCAGGCCGGAGTGCAGTGGCATGCTCTCAGCTCACTGCAACCTCCGCCTCCTGGGTTCAAGCGATTCTCCTGCCTCAACCTCCCGAGTAACTGGGATTACAGGCATGTGCCACCACACTGAGGTAATTTTTGTATTTTTAGTAGAGACAGGCTTTCACCATGTTGGCCAGGATGGTCTCGATCTCTTGACCTTGTGATCCCCCCACCTTGACCTCCCAAAGTGCTGGGATTATAGTCGTGAGTCACCGCACCCGGCCTATTTTTAGTTTTTTAAGGAACCTCAATACTGTCTACCCTAGGGGCTGTATTAATTTCCATTCCCAATAACAATGTATAAGATTTCTCACTTATATGTGGAAGCTAAAAATGTTGATCTCATGGAAGTAGAACCAGAACAGAAGTTACTGGCAGGTGGGATAGAAGGTGGCGTGGGGAGCCAAAGGCTCTTTAATTGATACAAAAGTACAGCTAGATAGCAGAAATAAGTTGTAGAGTTCTATTGCAGTATACGGTGGCCATAATAAACAACAATTTGTTGTGTATTTTCAAATAGCTAGAAGAGCAGTTTTTGAATGTCCTCATCATAAATAAATAATAAACCTTTGGAGTGATGAATGTGCTAATTACCCTGATTTGATCATTACATGGTGTATACACATATCAAAAATATTAGATTGTATCCTATAAATACGTACAGTTCATATGACACTTTAAAATAATAAAATAATAAATAAAATAAGAAAGAATGAGATTATAGTTTGGGCTTTGGGTCAGAAAAGGCAAAGACAATGTGTTGACCTGTTGTGGTTTCAGGCCACTGGGAGTGAACTATTCCAGTCACAAATGGGTTACTAGACTACCTTGATGTATGATTTTAATGTCCCAATTGAAGTCCCTACTTTGTTCTCTATGAACATAAAATCCCCAGGGATAATTCAGGGAAAGATACACTGGTATAGGTGAGGGCTCTTGAATTTCTGTGTACCTAACTTTAAATCATTTAAATTTCATATTGTACTATTAAAAACTATATAAACATTGCTTATATGGAATCACAGTGCTACAAAATTCTCATTTCCAGAAAACGGTAAATATTTCTAAATGTTTTCTTTCCTTTTCATTTAATGCATTTGAGATACTTTTTATTTTAAAAGTTTAATAATGAATCATCTGTGTTCTTTTTGTCTTAATACTTTGTGTACATTTGAGTGATTATACATGATCATTAAAATAAGATAATGTAGAATAAATAAAATGTGAATAATGAGGATTAAGTGTTAGTTTGCAAATTTCCAGTATTATTCTCTAGATACCTTTGTCTGATTTATTTCAATGAGTTTTAATCATTGGGACGATATGGAAAGAGCAAAAGGACATCCGTATAGAATTAGTTACTTAACTTTGATGGTTGATGTGCAATTTTTTTCACCAAAGGGCCACTCCAGGCCTTCTGACTAACTTTCCAGCAGGCAGATTTCCTCCATGTCTGCAGAAGGTTGCTTTCGGTGCACTATTGTTGTTGCAATTGCTAGTATTTTTTATTCTAGATATTTCAATGTTTTAACTAATTGACAGTCCTTCAAGACTTTGGCAATATGTTGACTGTCAGTCTTAATTTTTATGCTTTTCATTTTTTATGTTTTCTGTAACATTTTCTACGTTTTTCTATACCTTCATTAAATTTAGAACAGAAAGTTGTGTGAGGTTGAGCCAGGACTGTTAGCCCAATACAAGAGACACTGTTGTCTTCCTAAGCATGAAAAATAAGTCATACTTTATTTCTTAATGACTCAGTATCATTGTAATGACTCGCAAAGACTGTTGTGTAGGTCAGATACATAAAGTCAAAAATAATGATCGATATATAGTTGTTGCTCACGAAGTAGTCGGTACAATTATCATTTTGTGATCTAGACCTGTAATACCTGAAACAGACCATTTTGATTGTTTCTTTCTGTTGTAACGTGTCTCAGTTTTACACCCACTAATATTATGAGAATCTTCTCTAATGCTTAGCTGATGGTTTCTGACCTTCTATAGTTTGCAGAAAGGAAGCACAGCTTGTGAAAATTATAAAATAAAATATGAACAGTCTTACTGAGCAAATGTTCTAGGAATAAACTGCGAGGATTTAAGAGACTGTGTGTGCTGCTGTGGAAAATGCAGCTTTAGCAGCTTGGTAACCGTGTTCTTTGCCTGGCAAGTCACTTACTCTATCTGAACTTCAATTTTCTCATCTGGAAAATGGCAATAATAATAGTCACCCTGAATATTTATATAGAGAGATAAATGGAGAGAAAGAAGTAATATAAGTTGTCTGAAATAAATAGGTGCCTAATAAATTTTAGACATTGATTTTTCTTGCAATTTGATATATAATCAATACTGAGTAATAGAGAATAAATTTGTCTTAAAATAATTATAAAACTCCCAAATAAAATCATAGATATGTAAACCTGCTTCCTAATTTATAACATAATTCATAATTCTCAAAAAACTTATTTTACAAGAAATTATATATCTATGGAATGTAATGTTAGCTAGATTATACTGTGGAGAAATTATAGAATACATTATAGAGTACATACTTATTTTAGGAAGACAGAAAAGTTGTAATAGTGTTAATATAGGGAGACAGTTTTTTTCTTCTCCTTTCTTCCCTACCTACTCAAAATGTGAACTTCTTATCATTACCTGAACATATTTCCATTTTCTTTCTTTGAGAAAAAAGATAGAGAATTTTAGATAATTGTCTCTTACCCATTCTAAAACTTTCTTTGTAGAACTTTAGCTTACCAACATTTAAAACAAAGGCAAGTTTCACATTGTCTCACAATGTATGTTTTGAAACATGGCCAAAGTTATTTTTCATTTCTTAATATTTTAAACTATGCACTGATAAAATGTTTTCATGCAGGTCGGACGTGGTGGCTCACGCCTGTAATCCCAGCACTTTGGGAGGCCGAGGTGGGCGGGTAACGAGGTCAGGAGATAGAGACCATCCTGGCTAACATGGTGAAACCTCGTCAATACTAAAAACACAAAAAATTAGCCAGGCGTGGTGGTGGGTGCCTGTAGTCCCAGCTTCTCGGGAGGCTGAGGCAGGAGAATGGCGTGAACCCAGGAGGTGGAGCTTGCAGTGAGCCTAGATCAGGCCACTGCACTCCAGCCTGGGAGACAGACTCTGTCTCAAAAAAAAAAAAAAAAAAAAAAAAAAAAAAAATTCATGCATATTACTGATCTATATTATGTGTATTGATATCAATATACTTTCTAGTCCCATTATTAGTGTTTCTGTGTGTGTGTAAAAGCCTCAAATAAACACCAAGAAAGGATGTAAGCACATCAAAATACCAAAAAACATCTCATTAATTTCCTTTTGGAGAATCAAACAAGGTCTTATCATCATAGGGCCTATGTATTTGTGGAAAATATTCCATGAACCTTGTCTTTAAAAAACTTTTTTGGCCAATCCCTATTTCTCCTTTAAGTAAACTACATTCTAGTATATCTCTTAACTTTGACACACATATAACGATGTTTCATGTCTGCAAAAGTTTACTAAAGCTTTCTCATTTTGAAAGATATGATAAATCAAAGTGGTATCAAATAAATAGCTTTACAAAATGCTTATATTTCCTTGTCTCCAGCCTTAAATGAAATATATTCCCAAATTATGAACTATTGGGACCATTTGTCATATGTTTATTGAGTTATTTTATTTTATGAGAATGGTTTAATTATTTAATTTGTCAAGAATTCTGCCCAAAGATACTGAGAAAGAAAAGCTACAATGTTTTAGAAGCCTATCTTTTAATAATACTATCCAATATTTTAATATGGAAGATATTTTATACAGTAATTTCTAAGGTAAAGATCACATCCATGATTTTTAAAAGTTAAAAAAATGAGAAAGTGCATAAAGTACCACAGAAATTGCAGTAACTTCCCTTGGCATTTATCCTACATTCTTTCATCTATTCGACACGGTGCTTTTGTGTCAACATTTTCAAACACTTAGAGTCTGTTACAGAAAGTGAAAAGCCTTGTCCAAAGTCACTTCTCCATTAATTGGTGGACCTGGGAGTTGTCTGATTTTAACATTTGTGATGTTTCTTCTAACACCACATGTTTGAACACTCCATACGTTGGGATAGATGAGCCTTTAGCTCCCTAGCATGAACCCATTCATTTTGTAAGAGAAGAAACCGAATTTCAGGGAGAAGTAAATCACAGTGTGACCTTGATGGAACTAGCAATGACTGTCCGGTCAAGCAAAAGAATGAAATTCAGAGAAGGATGATTGTGCTCGGCAAACCAGTACAGTATCACCGTGTTTTCAGACCGCCCTGAGATAAACAGCCTCAAAAGGCTGAGGATAATATCCTTGTGCAACAGATGAAGGAAATTCTAGTAGGCAATCTACTAGAATGAAAGCAAACGCAATGAGTACCCAAAAAAGGTCCAAGCACAGCAATTACTATCTTCCTCAACAAAGTGCATCAACACATTGATTTTGGTGTTACATTAGTGAACAGACAGAATAGGCAACAGATGGAATATGAACCCAGTGTCATGGCCAGAAATCAGAACAATAGCGTTCTCTAGTTTCCAGGAGGCCTCAGTAAACCCTGTACACTGAAAGTGAGCTAAAACCTCCATTAACTGACATGTATCTGAAACAACCATGCATAGGAGCTGGTAAAAGCATGAACCTCACATAATGCAACTTGTATGAAAAGTATAATGGTTTCTAATAAGCCTGCAAAATGGAATCATCAGCCCCAGTTCACTGGCAGTACTTTATCACAAATTACAGTGATGTCTATAGATCACTGTGCATTTGGAAAGGGCTCACTGACATTCTTTGACCCTGCTAGTATAAACACATTGAATAGTATGGTTTGACATACCTCCTCTGAGCTCAGGCATAATAAGGACACCAATATGAAACTCAGAGGGAGAATCAGCTGTCCGTGATTAAAGATGTACATCACCATTCTGACCAGCCAAATGCTTCCTCAAGGTGGAATGGGAATGATGGAATCCACGAAGATCTTACACTTCTTTATGTAGGGCCAAGCTCAAAAAATTGGGTTAAGGAGGAAACTTTGTTTATGAAAGTATAGAATTTAGAGTATGTGATAATTCCCACAAAATCATAATATTGTTCAGACTTGCTTGTAAATTTCCCCACTCTATCACAACATTTCATTGTAAATTATAGTTTCCTCTCTAAGATTTCAAATTGTTATAAGACTGAGTCCTGAGGAAAACAAAAATATACTGTATAGAAGGACAAAACCTGTGTCTATTTAATTCACTGCTTTATTTCCAATTCCAATTCTTAAGGGTGTGCCTGGCACATGATAGACACCAAATAAATATGTATTGAATGAATGAATAAGGGAAAAAAAGATACTATCCATTATTAATAACCTCAGAAGACAGCGGGGAAAACATTCCTTGATTCATGTGTTTGCCTTAGCAGTTACCACACTGTCCTACAGAGAAAAGCAAAGAGGAAAAACTTTATAGCAACTGTTAACCACCCGCTTGCTCTGCCCATGGTTAAGAGAAACCATTGCCTGAATTACTGTGAATGATTTAAAATGAGCTAAATAGAAAAGGGAGAAAGCAGAGGATGGGAATTTCAGGCAAGGGAGAGGGAGAGGGGATTTAAAAAGCGTAACTGGCTTGGCATGTTCAAACCAAAGCATGTATAAGGGGCACAGAAGACGGAAGAGAATAATGGAAAATAAAGTTAGGAAAACAGACATTCAATCTCATTGCCCTGGTATTTTTTTAAAGCACATATGAAGTTCTATATTTAGCATATAAGACTTTCATAAGCTATGTATTTACTAAGATACTCCTGGCTTAAAAATTCAGTCATTCTGTCACTGTTAAATATTCCGTTTGCCACTATGTAAAGAACTCTATGATCTCGCCAGCCAAATGAAAAAGAACAATTTTTAGGTACTCTCCATTTTTATTCTTTGATTATGTTACTGTAATGATGAATATGTTCAAAGAACTACTTAAGTTACCCAAATACTTCTCTTTCGCATTCCTCCTTTCCCTGTGCTTTACCCATGAACAATGTTTGCAGACATATTCAATCATTGGCCCATCGAGTAAGGGAAAATGCAAGAGCATATCATTCATCATCACCCAAATACCTTACTTAGGTTCCTGATGAATATTTTTATTTGTTGCATTGGGTGAACGAATGAGATTCAAGAGGTTCATAAAATTGTAATAGAAAGAGAGGAAGAGAAGAAGTAAACTAGTATTTATCATCACCAACTTGTCAGTCAATGAATTTTGTACAATACCATTTAAATTTTTTACTTAAATTAATATTTTATTATTTAAAACAACATTGGATAAATGTTATTATATAGACAAATGTTCAAGATTATTCAGTTACCTTGCAGGTTCCCGTAGATCAGAATCAGAAGAGCTAAACCTAAATATTCCTAACTATAAAGCCTGTGCTGTTATATATTTCATAGTGTCTCTCCTTTATGTTTCATTCTAATTCATCCCAAGATAACCTGTTTTTCATGTTTATCTATGCAGAGTGCCTGCTTTATTGTTGCCAAATTATTCTCCTGCCTTCTCTATCTACTTCTTTAATAAACTGAGGGATCTGAAGCACTTGGTAGGTGGTACTCAGGTCACATCAGCAGATGGAATGTCACGTATGCCCAATGTTGTATCTATAAAGTGCTGAAATGAATGCAAAATACAAACTTCTGTGCTGCAATGAGTTGAAATAATTGTCAACTACATTTAATATTTTTTTCAAAAAAAACCAAGAATTTGCATAGACTGACAGATCGTTTTGTTTCCACATTCAATTTTAATATTTGGTTGTGCTTTCCAAAGGACAGTTATGTTTGTTTAATATCCACAAAATCCCAAGACTGATTTTTATGCTTGTAAGTAAAAGATAAATCAGTCAATAGCATTATTATTTAATGAAACAAACAGCAAAGTGGTATGGATGAGACTGTCTAAATGAAAAACATTTTTTCTAAGTAATTCTTTATATTCTTCCTTTATTATTTTATATAAGAATTTGGGGCAAAAGTCTCAGAAAGCAAAGTGCTCAAAGGAAAGATTCTATGCACAAAGGCATCTTTAAGATCACTAAGATAACTAAGCAGGTATCAGTTTATTTTCTTCAGAATTAGAAAGCTCTCTAAAGACTGGAAATGTTTGCTAGCAGATTGGCAGAAAAGGTCTGATGCAATTCAAAACTTCGAATAGCATTTTGACAAGCACAACTATAAATCTATAAAATCTGTGCTATGTAGCTGAATTATATCCTAGTGGTCAGTAATCTCAGAACTAAATTGTCTCCCATAACATGCACTGAAAAATAGATACCAACATCAGTGCTAGGTCTGACCAGAGTAATCATTTTAGGATTTTCAACATGTATAAAGAAAATTGTTCACTTCTGCAGATACTCTTAAATTACAATTTTAAAAAGAAAATGAAAATCTGAAAACTACAAAATAACAAGAGTTTCACAAAAACTACTCAAGCAAAGAAAATCTCCTTGTCTTGTGACACTAACTGTACAGTCATACGCAACTTAGAAACTGGAAGTACAAATCTGTTATCTATTTTTTCTTAGCTTGCACATCGCCCTTAATTACCGTTTAGGCGACAAAATGAAACATAAATGTCTTTCTATCAACAGCACATTGCTGGAAGCATAAACAATAAATTATAAATTACTGAATCAGAAGCCTTTTTGGATCATATATGCATAGTGCTGTTCTCCTTATCTACGATCTGTCACACCTCCTGTTTCATGCAAATTGAGCACTACCTTTTATGATTCAACACTGAAGAAATGTCCCATGCTTCATATAGGTAATAGTAGACAACTTAAATGGAAAACACTTCCAGTCAATGTTTGGTGCTGTGTATTGTGCTGTGGAAAAGTCCACTATGTGAGCAGAACAGACAATACAATCATATCGGAAACATATTAAGATATTCACTATCATACTCATGCAAGTACACAGTTTTTGCTTGTGGCTTGGGGATGCTTGCCTGGGAAACCCAATCATAATGGTTCTGCTGTAGCTAAGAATATGTATATTTTTATAAAGGCGACTTGAGGAAAGAGAGGTTTCTTTTAGGAAAGCCTTCTATTGGCTCCAAAGCAGCCTATTGTAAAAGCAGAACTTAAGGAAGACTCAGGTGGCCAGAAAGAGGGCAATTGGCTTAGCAAGTTGGCATTCCTTGCTATATAGATCAGCAGGTAGGTCCTTCAAGTACAATCCATCCTGGCTAGGTATACCTGGCTTAAGGCAGAGGACAGAATGACTCTGTCTGCCTTGAAACCTATATCCTGAATACAGAAAAAGTATTCCTGAAGATTCAGCTGGAGAAAAGAGGGAGGACACAGCATCAGCTCTGGCTGGCATGAGAATCAGGAAAATCCACTTCCACTTTCAGGCAGCAAATTTGGGTTTTGCAATAAGGGAAGTTGGAGACAGACTGACGGTAGTCAAAAATGCAAAGGAAGGCTGTCTGTAATTTTCCAGCTATGTAAATGGTTCCCACAGAGTATGTGTGTTTGCAGGGAGGGATGGAAGCTTGGAGGCAATTTAGAACAATTTTGTATGCTAGAAATGAAAGTGATCCCAACAACTGGAAGCTACCATAGTGTGGAGGAACCTGAGTTTTGTTCTGGCAATGGAGCTATAGAAAGGTTAAAAAAAAAAAAAAAGCCGTCATATTCAAAACCATATCCAGGAATCCTGCAGCTATTTCTGTGGTGATAAAACTTTCAGAGTTGGTCCTCATCCTCTTCCTCCTTCTTTTTATTTTGTCTTTCTATTTTAATACCCTTTAGAATGCAACACATTGCAGTTGCAGCATAAGCAGATGTTTTTGCAATGCGTTCTAGTGAGGATCAGTGTTTTCCCAACTACTGATGAAGCCACGTTCAAAATTACGGCACAAGATTTATAATTCTGAAGAGTTAAAGCTTCAAAGAGACCTGGCTGAGAATGATAAGCCAGAGGAGATATAATATCATATGAGAAGGAATTAATGAATTCATATAAAGTGACCTTATCCCTCTTACTGTTGTGTTTTTCCATGTGCCAGGCATTGTGCCAATGGCTAAGTGCTAGTTCACACATATCCATCGCGGCACAACTATGAGGCAGGTATTTTATCCCGGTGTTACAGATGGGAAAACTGAGGCTTAAAATGATTTGCTTAAAGTAAGAGTATTCGATACTTCCAGAAAATAAAAAATAAATAAACTTACACCATTTGAAGTAGGCCACTCAGTTGAGACAGAAATCCATCAGACAATGCATAAATTGTAATCTATACAGGTAATTATGTTACAGACAATGAGCTAACAGGAGTCATGTTTATTCCAAAGTAATGGTTAGTATCTACATTATTCAAATTATTTATCAAAAGTATGCATTGAAAGTAAGCTTCTTATCAATAATATTTCAGTCAATGTGGAGGCACTAAGAAGGAAACACGAACTGGTATCATCAGGTACTACGGTTCTCCTGCTGGGTTAAACATAACCAAGCTATAACTAAATCCAGGTCCACTGTCTATTTCTCTTCTTGCGATTGACTCTCCATAGAGAGCAGAGATTTATATTTTCTCTCATTTCTCTACACACATGGTTGAAAAATTTCAGTATAAACCATGAGGGGTACTCTGGCAATTTGAATCACATTTTTTACCTACAGTGTTCAGGCTGAGGATGAGTAGTTTTCTACAGACCTCAAATTTCCTGCAAACAAGATATTTTAGAATCTCTAAAAGGTCCTTTTTCTCTTCCCTGTCTTGCTATATTTAATTGTTAGCTATTTTCCATTTCCATGATTAAAATTGAGGCGAGTACTGAAATGTGGTCAACAAAATTCTCTGCTTACAAATTCAGCCAACTGGAAGAAACCAGTATCTTGACCATATTCAAGGTGCTTTGATTTTTTTGGTGTGAACGTGTGGTATAAATGGTTCACTGTATTTTTGACCTTTACTTCTACCTTTATTTATACTGAAGGTTGCTTTCCTATTCTGGCAGAAATATAATTCTTATATATTTAGTAGCATTACTTGTGAAATAATTCATCTGTGTAGGAGACAAGAGACAGCTCATTTCTATCTCATTTTGTCTTTTATTGTGAATTAATTGATATAAATTGCATTGGGACCAATCCATATAAGATAAAAGAAAAATTACAATAATTTTGAACTGAAATACATGGTGGCAAGTTCCTTAGAAAATGCCAAATACTGAAATCATCTCCCTTAAAGATCAAATTAAATAGGAGACAAACTTATTCATCAACTATAGATTTGATTATATTAGCTCTCTCAACATTTTAACATTTTTCTGGTAGGCTGGAACTTGTAACTCATACTGCTGTCAGTGGAGAAGCATCAGATACTGACCATTTTAAAATTTATCTTAAGAAGGAAAAAAAAAAAAACTATAAACATGGCTATACCATCTGATTCTATCTCTCCGTGTTTCCAACATAGAATATGCCATCATTTTAAAGTAAATCATATTTAGTATTTTGATTTTTTTGGTACTTTTTTGTGTTCTCTCATCATTAACAATTAATTTGCAGTAAGCATGCAAGATATCTATCTATCTGTCTATCTATCTATCTATGATGAATCTATTGATCTATCTATGTGTCTATCTATCTATCTCCAATGTCTTTTACAGCTTCTTTTCATTACTTTGTTTCTACATATTAAGACAAGACCATTTTTTTCTGTTTTTACAGTACCTATTCAAGTGCCAAATAAGTAGTGGTCTATGAAGCAAAACTCATGAATTTCTGATCTAGGAAGAGGAACACAGAGAGTATAAACTTTATATATCTATTTCAAACTTGTGGTTTCATGATTTATTTTGTGAAGGATATGTTGAATATTTGGATCCTAAATCCAAAATCACAGTGAGCAGAAGTCCTACTTTCCATAAGGCAGTCCTGGTTTATGGTGTTTTTCAGACATAAATATAAGCAGTGACCCCTCTCACTTTAAAATGTGTCCCAGTAGAAACAATAAATTACGTGGTCGCTCTTTGTAAAACAAATAAACACAGTCTAAAATAAACAATCATGATGTATGGAGTACTCTTTCTGTTTCAAGTCATTTTTCAATAATAACTGACGTCTTTAAAAAAATTTACAAAACAAAATAATATGAAAAACCTATAAGATAGATCATAATTTTAACTTCTATTTTCCAGTATCAAAATAAAACAGATAATGACATGATATTAAATATCCTATTACAGGGTTTATTATAATGTGTGATGAAGCACTTAAATTCTAAGTATTTAAACTTTTACTTTCTACTAATTTCCAAAATTTAAGAAAACACATACAATTCATTCATTGTAGAATTAAATCTCTTCTTTAAAAATATTAGGGCATAATAAATATGTGTCAAAATTAGACTTTCCCTGGTACCCAATAATATCTTCCCATTCACCCAATACCTTATGTGATGCCTTCTAGGACCACACTTACAACAAGCGTGTCTTGAAGTTACAAAATTTACAGGAAACACTAAGGATCTCAGAATATTTGGAATGGGAAGTAACTTCTTCATGGAGAACTTTAAATGCTGTGCATTTTATATGCAAAAATAATGCCCGATACTTACTAGTTCATAATCAGAATAAACATGGACCACGCTTACGCACAGACTTCCAGTTCAGTTTGGGGTGTCTAAGGAGGCTTTGTGTTAGAAATATTCATATGATTTCCATTAAAAAATATTGGTGATGCTAATAAAGAAACAAAGACAATGGACTTGGATTACAGTTTCTAATCAAGGGTAGCTAACACATGAATACTCCATTATAGAGGAGACAGAAAGAGTTCTGTCTCCTTAGTTTTTATAATGGTGGAAGTCTGTTAAATTAGTAATATCCATATAACGACTGTCATTTCCTTTTTGTGATTCATCCACATTTATCAAAGCATCCCCAAAGAACGATGTAGCATTTTGTTAAAAGGCAAGGCCATACTATATTTAGCCATACAATGTTATTTTATTTCATAAAGGAAATTTTATCAAGATTCACTATCTCTTTAAATAGAATATTGCAAACAATACAAACAGATATCTTGAATCAAATTTTACTCTTCTGAGTATAGCTTGTATACAGACCACTGAGAGAGCTAAACAGATCCCTGTAGTAAAGCCAGAAAGAAGCCTGAGACATTGCTTATATTTTGCTAATCATTCTAAAACCGCTACAACTAAGACTTAAATACATTTGAACAAAAATCAGGTTTTATAATTTTTTTAAATAGATAGCAGCTTAGGAAACAAAACTTTCCAAATGAGATAGACTTTAAACAATAATATATGACTTTCATATATAATAAATAACATAGTTAAAGAAAACAGTAATCCAAGTTTGCTCCTCAGAAAATCTAATGAAATGGATTAAATGTGCTCAGTGAGTGAAAGACTTAACAATAAATCAGTACCTATTAGCTCCAAAATAATACTGATAAGAAATGTCCTTCAAAAAGGATTTTCTGAACTAATTGTTATTGTTAAAGTTGGTACAGGCTTAAAACAAATACCTTTAATGTGTCCCCACAAACCAGGCAAAATTAGAATAGTTTTCCCTAAAGACGTGGTAAACAGTCAATTAAAACTTAACAATTGCAAAGTGTAAGCCAATTCCCCCTCTAAGGGATATCTCAGAATCTCAAAATACCTGGCAGCTTTCACAGGGGTTAAATTTTACTCTTCATTTTTTAAAGTAAGGTGATTGAGGTATTTCCTGGGAAAAAAATTAACTTTTTACATTAACAAATTTCTTATCTCTTGTTGTAAGTATTGAAAATTAGAAACTAAGGTAATTACCATGCCATTACGCTGATAAGCTGAATTTCAAGTGCTCACGGGTGAACAAAAATTATTTTAATGATATTTTCAGTGATGTTATGAAATCGCATCCTATTTTCCAATTTATATTGTACTCTGTGTAGAAAGCTAATATATTTACCTTCATTTTTCTTGATGGTGAAATTCGGATTGTTGACCATTTCTGGAAGGAGACTGTATAAGAAATAATGTCCATTTTTGGGATCATCTTTGTCCATGGCGCTAACTGTTTGAATGACCTGAAACATAAAACTTGACGTCAGCATTTCTGATGATTCCAGAGGCTCCTACCATCGGTAAAAGCTTAGTGACATTCTTTTTGTGGCCTGATACTTTGACTCAAAGTCTCTTTTTCAGCTTTCTGAATTGTCATGGATGGTTTGTGCCAAGAATAAGGAGAAAAATCCATTACTTTAAAACCTCAGCTTCGATAAGTTGATGAAAATTAAGAGCATTACCTTTGTGTCCATTTGGTGTCTGTGGCTTGAAATAGCAAAGTTAAGTGTATTTGAAATATCCACTGGGCAATTACAGGTTTCTTTCCAATTTGAGTATTTACGGGCATCTAGAATGAGATTTGGAATTGTTACAGTGATTGTAGTGTGGTTCTTGGGAGGATTTTTGAGGTAAATGGCTTAAATCTTGAATCCTCACAACTCTTTTACTCATCAGGTTATAAGTGTTTGCCAAATAGTGTTCCTCAGCACAAACATCACTGCAACAAACCTCTCTGATGAGTTGCTTCTGTTCCCTCGCAATAATGAATAATGTTTTTTAAAGCTAGTGGATAACACGTGCAAACAATGCTTTGGAGTGTACCCTGAGATGAATAAATTATAGGGATTAGAATTACCACGGTGCAGAGAAATTTTTGGATAGATAGAGGTACTTGGAATTGGTGCCTATTGAATATGCTTGTTTCATTTGCAAAGCTACATTAACTTAATGCTAAAGTTGTTTCTTGGGATGTCAGATAATTATTTTAATAACTTGTATTTATGATGCTGTGATATTGCTAGTTCAATGTGACAAACTGGACAAGCGCTAATGTAGGAAAAATTTGAATGTATACTCCTACTGTGATAATAGATTTACCATAAAAAGTAGTTGACAGTGAAATGTTCTCAGGTTTATGATATTTCGAGGATATAATAATGATGCCAATGCTATTGTGTCTGTGGGAACAATTATGTCCCACTGAACTTCGAAATTTTGTTAAAGAGAAAAGAAATCAATTACTTCATTTTGAGAAGGGGTCATCTTTGCTTTCTAACTTACCACTCAAGTGTAAGAACCACAATTTCAGAACTTTTAGCAGCTATGGGTCTTTGCATTGTATCAAGCACATGTTATATGATAGGCAATTCATTCAATATACTTGAGGCAAAAATAAAATACTTTTTCAATTTGTAGGTCTCCATTTTTAAAATGGAACATAATCTTACTTTGTAAGTGATTTTTGTTAAGGACTTTGTTGTCTAGTGATAATGTCTTATAAATAATTATGATTATATTTAGCTTGAGTGACAAAATAACATAAAATAATTTAAAATATAACTCATGGTTAAGACAGTGAGATAGTCATCAAGAGAAAGGACTCTGGAGTTAAGCTTCCCAGGTAAGATAAAAGTCACAGCTCTATTTGTGGCTCACTGTGTGACATTGAAGGAGTTACTGAAGTCTCTGAAACTTTATTTTCTTGTATGCCAGAAATACAAATGCAAAGACCATCTTTTCTCAGAGATTTGTTTTGATTATGAATTTAAATTCATATAAATCTTTTGACAGTGTCTGGTTTCTAGTAAATGTTCAGTAAAATATTAGTCATCATCATCATTATTATTATTGTATTAACTAGGGCCATTGCTATGTATTGACGACCTGGCACTTTGATAAATCTTTATAAATGTAATGACTCTGTTACTCAATGATCCAGTATGATCAGATTAAAGAAGAATACAATTATATTTACTGTACCTAAACACATAGCATATTTGCCTTGACATTTAAGTGTAAGGAGAAGCTCTAGGGTACTTCTTTCATAAAAAATCAACATGAATTAAAGTACAAGGGGACTAGATTTGAAACATGGATAACTCCTTCGGACAGCCTGCAAGTAAAAATATTTAACAGAAAAGTATGAGTTTGACCACTTCACCTCAGAACAGCTGTGCTGGATTTTCATGTTAAAAAGTCAAGGGAATGACTATCTTTGACAAGAGCCTTCTTTCAGGCAATTATAAGGGAGAGGGAAAAACATTGCTTGTCAGCAAATGTAGCAGCTCCTTCTCCATTTACCCAGACTTCTCTCTATAGGACTTCTAGCCCCAGGTGCAACCATTGAAGATGTAACTCCTGAAGTGTGCGAGTGCATATGAGGAAGAAGGGCAAATGAAGAGAAGATGTCTTGGTTTTCTCAAGTGGAGATCAGTCACAATTAAATGCTTTCCTACAGTATACTTAGTGGATAAAGCTCCCATAATTAATACCATTCATACTATTTTCAAGTAACCTACGTGAAAATGGCTCATACCTGCTGTTGCATCTACGGGAGAGTCATTTGATTAGCTAAGCCACCATGAACAAAACAAAAGATGCAATAATATAGCTTACCTGTAGCAAAGAAGCGTAACTACCTGTCACACCACATCTCAGAAGTTTGGTCTAAACATCACACCAGAATTTAATATATTTTTCCACCACTTATTTTAGCCTGGAACTCCTTAGATAAGCAATTTATTGAGCCACTAGAACTACTGATCAAAAAAGTCTCAGATTATAACTCAGCAATCGGTATTTCAAACAGCCTTCTGGGTAATTCTGGTGTATACACAAGTATGAGAACCACTGTTTTCAGCCAATGGAAAAGATTCATGTTCACAGTTCTCTCCTCATAATTCATTAAGAGGCTTTATATTGTCAAGCTCATGTCAAGTTCAGTGCATTGTATGTTGGGGAGAAGGTGGCTGAAATGAATTATTACATTTTCTTCCAAATATCCCATAAACTGGTTATGATTAAGATTTTTGGTTAAACCACATTTGACCCTTCAATACAGATAGCCCCTGCTTTGGCATTTTATCTAAAAGTAGATGCCAAGTAGGTCACTTGAAGGACTTTACACTATTAAAATGCATTAAGATATCCATACTAATGAGGCGAAAGTTTTCATTGATGAAATGACTTCTGAATGCACTTAGCTTTAAACAGTAAAAGAAAAAGAATAGATTTGTTCAAAGAAGTGTACCTCCACAGAGGCAGGTTGGAGACCACGTAGGGTTCACTGTGAGCTACCATGACCTCAGCTGATTTTTCAAGTAATTTCATTTCATGGGAATAATATAAAAATTTCTGGAGCAGTCATAAATACTTAGAAATATGCATCTAACGTTAAGCTTAAATATTTTCCCTTCTACCAGTGAAGTTAGTATGCAACTGAAAAATCTAATGTTTCATAATTTATTGTTGAAATATTTTCAATGTTAGGGAAAGCCGAAAGCAAAATATATGTCTTTATTAGAGAAAACAAAGTGTACCTGGGATGTTGGAATAAGGAAATGAATTCCAGAACCATGCTTGGATTTTGATAGGAGCAGACTCTGTTCTATTTCTTGAGACTACAAAGTTGAAATTAAATAAACATTCTAAGACATGAAACTAGAAAATCATTGTGTGCTATAGTTTAATTCTGATCCTTAAAAATCTTCCATTGTTTATCAAAAATTCTAAATCTAAATTAGATTGTTTTTAACAGAGTATATTAAACTTTATTTTGGACTATTTTACATTAACTCAAAAACATTTTATAGTTGCAGAATATCACTGCCATTTTTATCTTTTGAAAGGTCAGAAAGAAATACATATTTCATGATCTGATCTGTTAACAAGCATAACTGTATCATAGGATCTATTAGAACCTCTTCCGTGAGTTCCTGTAGATACTATTTATCAATATGATCTTATGTGTGAGGAGTAGTCATATATAAGATTTGACCCCTCACTGCTATTAGAATAACAGGTGGCACATGGCAACTATTTAATAACTATTGGCTAAATGAAGTAATTGATGAATAATAAATAAGCGATGGCAGGTACATTTTTGCGGCATCATTTATCCTCACAATATCTTGAGAAGGAAGGACTAAGAAACGTATCAGCACTGCGATACATCCAATATATTATAGATATTCAAATTATATAGAGTATATATTACATATGTATATATACACACATATGTGTGTATGTACATGTGTGTGTATCTGTGTGTGTGTGTATAAAATGTCTGATCCCAGATAAGCCTAGTTACAAATTCTCTGCATCCATTGTCCCCAGTATATCAGGCTGCTTCAAAACTTATAGATATTTATAATTTCTATATATATATTTCTATTAAATTGGGGCTTAGACCTTCAATACGTTGGAGTATGTGTAAGCGTGTCCCATCCATCCTTGCTGGCTTTGCTTTAGCAGCCTGAAGGTTCTTGATTGATTCTGACCAGTCAAATGCACACCCAAGTGGACATTTAAAAGAAATAGTTCTTTCTATGTATGGACAAGGTGAGAAAAACCTATTCTGTTGTAACTTTTGGAATGTTTTACAAGGTTTCTCGAATATACGTCTATCTCTAGAAAGATCCAGCAATAATAAACAGCGTGGCATCTTCAGTTGAAGCACACTGTCACTTTCTCAGGTAAAACTTAGTTTCCCTTTTCTCGAAATCCTTCTATAATGATGTGAATTGTAAGGTGATAGGGGGTGAAGGAAAGGAAGGGAAGTTACGGTCAAGGAAGAAGGAACAGCATAATGTTTGGCTTTCTATTAATGCTAGTATTATTGCCACTTTATTTCTAGTGATCATATTAACTTTCCTGAAATATTAACATCTATCTCTTAGAGTAGTTTTCACCATGGAAAAGAAAGAAAGAAGTAGTTTTCAACCATGAAAGAGCTTTATATGGCTGTCATTCCTCAACTTGAAATAGTATGAAATTATTTACGTATGCACATTTAGGAGGGGAGAGGTTATAGCCTTTATCAAATTATCAATGATGTCCGTAACTGAATAAAGCAAAACAAAATACATTAAGAGCCTTAAAGAATGGTGCTTAAAAATAGAAATTAGGCATGCAAGATAAATCAAGTTATAACAATGATGATTAATTGAAAGGGGGGAATATAGGTAATTAAGAAATTTTATCAAAATCAACACAATAACCTAATTATTTCAAAACTGTATAATGTAGTACAGATATATTCACAGTTCATATCTAATCAAAATATATTGTCTGGATATTTTTGATAAATTGCATGGCATTCCAGTCACTACCAAGATTTTTATTCCCTACCCATTCAACATGTTTTCCGAGCTCACCATTTTTGTTTGTTTGTGTTTTTGGCCTGAAACATCTTTGCCTTAAAATTTATTAGGTGGCCATTTACAGCATGTAGCTTGCAGGTCTGACCTACAGGAAATATGGCAGAAGGAAGCAGATGAGGTTCTAATCTTATTGACACACTAAATGAAGTCCTCAGTCCTCTGGGCAGAATTTGGGACTCTGCCTTCATAAATGCATTGTAGAACTTCCAACATTTTTTTCAGTGTTGGATTTTTCATTCACTTTACCTTTATTGAAACTAAATTGAAGCCAAGCAATACAACGTTAGGATTCCAGAAGAATATATCTATACAAAGTTTGGATTTTCCAGTTTTTTTCTGCCTCTTGCATTCTTTTGGTGGACTCTGTATATCTGATGTGTATTTTGTATGCTAATGAAATTATCAATATTAAATACAAACCACTCCATCTCTTACCCTGATTTAAAAATCTATAGTTCATTTTCATTAGTAGGATACAATTCACAGTTTACCACATAGCTTAGAAGAATCAACTCCCTTTTCAATCTTATCTCTTCTTCACCTTTACTCTATTACTTTGTGGTAATATCTCCTGATACCTCCTTAAGATTATAAATAGTAATTCCTATATTGAAAATATGTTCCATTGTTTATCTTCCCAGAGCAAGATTTTTCCAACTGGGTCCCATCTTCCACAAATTTTATAATTTTCTCTGAAGGAAATTTGAAAGATTTTATAGTCAACTATCCTTGGCAAACTCAAAATACCATATAATTTTCTTGGAGATTCATATGTATTTCTAAATGCAAGAGAAACTTGTAGTAAAACAAAACAAACAGAAGATCATGTTTAATTTTGTCTAATTTAATGTCTCCCAATCTTATTAGGTAATACACACACACACACACACACACGCAAACATACACACACACACACACACACAAATCAAACCACATCATATATTGGCATGCTACAGCACAAGTTTCTATGAAAAACTCACTTTGAATAATGCTATCCTCTAAAACTCCATTTGAGTCTTTAAAAGATTGGAAGACTTTCTCAAAAGCCTCTGTGTGAAGGTGTGTGTCTACATAGCTTAATGGTTACAGCACTGTTAGCATTAGCTTCTCTGTCTTCCCAATATTATCTCAGATCCTCTGGTACCAGATTGTATGCAATTTATAAATTGTCACAAACACAAAGCCTAGGCTTAAAATCTCTTACCACCTAGAGTCAATTTGACTTTCTTTAAAAAACCTGCTCATCATCATGGCTTTTATGTGCAAATGGAAACAAGTGTATCCAGGTTTCTTACCTGGCTCCCATCCTAATTCTTATCCAATATTCTGTAGTTTGAAAATATGATGAAAATATATCAGTCTGTAATAGCCCAAGACTTTAAACAATCTTTTATACCATTTTCTCTGTAGATAATCAATCTCAATTAAATTAGGGGCCAGAATAAAACGTGAAATTTGTAACCATGCAAGAGACCCAGTCAATACCTACAGAACTGCAAGTGAGTCTTTGAAAGATTGAGATAGAATGTGTTTCTATATAATGATTCCAGTGAATTTTTTTTTAATTTAATCCACAGATTCACATGGGGAGGAGTGAAGTATGGGTCCTTCTTTCACCCTTGACAAATAAAGTACTTGTAAATTATCAGAGGAATAGTTATTCCAATATTAGAGCAATAGATTTGTCTATTATATTGACCAATTTAGGAATCAAGTATAGTGTGTTGCTTTAAGCCATCTCATAAATGTATAACAATAACAATAAAACCCAACAAATATAATAGGAATAAAGTGTTTTTTTGCTTTTTAGGCCACAAGACTGGTTCAAATAAATACCACTGAAAATTACAAGTATTTATTTAGTATGTATTTACGTATCTATATACCAATATCTATTTCGTTATTCTGAAGATCTTAGGGCTTAAACTAACAGAGATTATGGTTCAGCATCACAAAACTAGTAAATAGGAAAGAGTTGATTCATGTTTAGATTGTTCAAGTCCAGACCCTTCAAATATATATATATATATTCACTTTTGCTTTTCTTTTCTGCCAAACTTGTGCTCCAAAAATCATACTTTTGTTAATGACTCTCTCGAAATGTGTTTTGCTACATGTGGTTTCTTCAAATGTTGTTTTATGCATTCCATTAATTTACCATCACCTTACTCCACCCAAAATAAAGTGAAAATGGTATTTTATGCATTTTGTGGAGGCTATCAATTTCATCTGTTTTAAAATCAATCCTGTCTCCCTCTTGTGTATGCAGATAGATTATGAAAGATGCCTGCTGGCAGGAAAGCTAAAATTAAATCTCCTATATTTATTATTTCATGAATGTTATAAAGTACCATAACTTCATTTTATTGTTTCACATTTATTAGATAAAGACTCACAGAAACCAGACCAAAAAAAAGGACCAAACCCATTCATTGCTAGTGTTTATCAAGGGATAATTATCTTTACTTCTCTTATTAAGCTTTATTTCTTTTCATTTAAGGTTTGATGAAATGCTTTTGAGTAAGAACATCATTTGTCACAGGAATGTATTGTTTTCTTTGGAAAAAATGCTCACTCTTGATCAGACTCAAGTTCTCATAATTATTTTACAAGAGGCGTGTCACGCACTTTGGGAGGCCGAGGCGGGCGGATCACAAGGTCAGGAGATCGAGACCACAGTGAAACCCCGTCTCTACTAAAAATACAAAAAATTAGCCGGGCACGGTGGCGGGCGCCTGTAGTCCTAGCTACTCAGGAGGCTGAGGCAGGAGAATGGCGTGAACCCAGGAGGCGGAGCTTGCAGTGAGCCGAGATCGCGCCACTGCACTCCAGCCTGGGCAACAGCCTGAGACTCCGTCTCAAAAAAAAAAAAAAAAAAAAAAAAAAAAGAGGTGTGTCACACAGACATAGAATTTCAAAGTGCTGCTTCCTTGGAGAGCATTGTGACATCCTAGAAATCTCAGGGACTCTGGCACTTTTAAGAGCAGACTTTAAAATTAATTTTTGCCACTTTTCATGGTAAATCTTAAGTAAAACTCATAGTCTTTTTCAGCCTCAGCTTTTGTATCTATAAAATGTGGTGCTAACACCAAGTTCCCAGAGAAGGAATGCTGATTATATGTTAGATCTGTGTGTACACTTTTCACTTATGTAAGCAATAAGCTTTCTCAATTACTTGCATCTCCATAGCCACCACCTTAGACCTGGCTACCATTATCTTTTGCAGTAACAGCTTCCTAACTGTGCTTCCTGCTTAATCATGTGTGTGCATGTGTGTATTTTATTCAAGCATAAAACTCTTTATGTTCAATCTCATTTTTGCTTATTACATGCTAGTCACAAGCATCTTCCACTCAATGACCCTTCCACTGAAGGGTCAATGACCCTTCAGGATATTTGCACATGCCTATTCTGTTGGCTAGAAGACTGCCTTCATGCCTAGCTCTTTCTCTTTTTTTCCTATTTCACCATAAACAACACTCATTTCAAAAGTAACTTTATTTGACAATACTACATAAAGTAGATCCCTGAGTTTTCATTGTTCCACTCTGTCTAGTTGCTTGAATATTTATTTCAAGCCAGTTTTTAAAATTTTAAATTATTTTATTTATTCATTCTATTCTTTTCACAGAATCTCTTCTTCACTAAATTCCTAAGAAAAAATAATTTTTGACCCTTTCACATTGTTTCTTCAGATTGTATTACAACAATGAGCATCTTGTAGATGGGTAATAAATATTGTCCAATAAATAAATGAGGAATTTTTCATCTGAAGAGGTTAGCATGCATACTATGTGTTTATAAGTGAAACAAGTGTTTCCATGATAATATCTAAGAAATTACTTTTTGAAGTATCTGTCATTGCTGAACGAAATTATTTAGAACCATGATTCTAAGATTTTGTGAATATCTGTTACGTGTTAAGCATTGGCTAGATATATATCATCCAGAAGTATGAGTGACTACCTTTTTATTTGAACTTTGATACCCCCATAATAAACAAACTTTATATTTCTGCAATGTTGGTGAGAATGAAAGATGAGATTAAAGAAGAGAAACCAAAATATTTTTGTTTGTTTCTCTTTTTTAACTCAGATATAATTACTTGACACCAAACAGTAACTTGTATGATAGTGACGAAGCTCAAATATACTCCACTAGATTTATTTATAGTTACAGAAATTCTTTCCTGAAGAATAACTGAAACTGCCCGTCACCTCTCAAACAATGAATATTTTCTGAGACTGAACAAAACGCCTTGCCTCATGCCTCAGAAGAAAATATTCAATTCAGTCCCTGCACTGATAGATCATCCACAGAAAGTCACTCTAATTCTGTATATGGTAACCAAGAGGTTAATATCTGAAATAAAATCCAAGGAGGATCCTAGTAAGGAGGTAAGAGTTAGAACACAGTTATAGAAGGTCCTCTGGCCAACATTGGTCACTGAAGTTCTATATTTTTCCTTCGTGTTTGGTTCTGAGTGTGGGGTTGTCAAGTATATTGAAGGAAGATACTGATTTCTTCACATTTGTTACCTGTTCCTCCACTCGTCCAGCCAGATTACCATTCTCTTCAGAAAGACTCTGGTTTATCCCCAGCTGTCTCCTTTTCAGTACTTGATAGATGTTTTCTGTCTCTGGTGAAACTTGTCCTATATTAAGAGGTCTTTTCATTGAGATAGCTCCATTTCCCCTTCTCCCTTCAGCATCCCACCTGTCCAGAAGATTTGAAACATTTTCTGCAATTCTATCATTTATAATTTTAATTAAATGTTTGCCAGAGAGAAAATTCCATGAAGGTAAAAAAAAAAAAGGCTGATTTTGGGGGTGTGGTATACTGCTATATTTTCAGTACCTAGCCCACTCCTGGAACATAGTTTGTGTTCAGTGAGTATTTACTGACTGACAGAAACCCATCACCCTGTCAGACACACAAACTGTCAGACATATATTTGGCTTTCTGATTTTGGAATCTCAACACACATTCCCATTTTTGCCATGGACATTAGAGAGAAGTAAGTGGAGAATATCCTATTTAACCTTCCTGTTAAACTGGGAGCCAAGTAATCTGCAAATGACTATATCATGTCACCACTGAATTAGAGTCGAAAGATGTATACCATCTTAAGTCTTTTGACTTAAAACAAATTACCTGAAACTATCCGATTTTTCAAAAAATATAGATAATTAGCAATGATAACATATATTAACATTTAATTATGCAACAGAGGGATTATTTAAAAGGATTCTAATCAAACGTGATTCAGGTGGATTTTGTGTAATGGACTGTGAACCATTACTCCCTATTGAGGTTGTAGTTGCACTTTTGAGAGAACATATTCAAGGGAAGGTCACCTTTAACTTCAGAATCATGAGAAGGTGGAAGGAGCACATATGATTTCCAATTCTACTTTCAAAGTGAATCTAGACCTATTTTAGCTCAGATGTATCATGAACTGGAGATAACTGCCTAGACAGGAGAAAGCGACCTCCCTCTTTTTCTTCTTCTTTTTCATTCTGACTGTATTTAGATGAGTTCAATTCAGTGGAAAAAATATAAAGCACAACAGAATTCTCTATGCTCATGTTGATACTCATTTTCATTTTGTGAGCCCTTTCGAAAACCTGTTTACATAGGCCCTCTCAGTCCAGACAGTTTATACAGCCTGGATTTTTGTTAATGGCTTATCCTTCCTTGATTATTGCTAATAATTTCCAGCTACACCATCTCCCAAGAAACTGATCCCCTGAGTTTAGCCTTAAATCCACACCTTCCAGCCAAACAAGACATTTGAATGTCACCTGCAGTTTTTCTGAGGCTGTTGTAAAGCAGACATAAATTGTTTAAGAATATTGAGAAAACTATGAATTTAATGGCTCATTCGGTTTTTGACGTTTATTTTTCATGAGCATGTGATCATCTGCTAAGGAATATTTTAGTTCCATAGTGAGTCAGTCATTTGTGTGGTATTATGAGAGATGATTGAAAGTATATCTTTGTTGAACTTCTATAAGTAAACACTTGTGTGAATAACAAATACAAATTTTGGTAAATGTTAAATATAAAAATTAGATCATTGAGCATTAGACCTAACTTAGAAGTGATGTAAGGAATAAAACCTGAATTCTAACTAGCACAAAGGATTCAAAGAGTTCAAGAAAGTTGTTTCAACAATGGCATGTACATCAGTCAGCCATATGTCCAAAAATGTTGCTAAGGCATCAAAGATCTGATCCTTTCATTTAACTAATGAACTCTAATAAATATGCCTAAACAGATCATTAGAGGATAAGATGGTGTAGCACACATACACAAAACATAAGTGGTTCTTCAGACAAAGAGTCATTCATTGTGATTTGCAAAAATCATAAAACAAAGAATCAATTTTTTATTTTGGTTTTGCATAGGAAAGATGAGAAAACAATGCATTTTTTTCTGAAGTTAAGAAGAACGACTGAGAAATCATTAAAACTTTGAAAACAGTCAAAATCCACAGGGCAAACCTACAAATTCCCAAAGATCCAAGAAGCATGCTTGTCAATAACACAAGTGAAGCCAATGTTGAGTTTTTGAAATATCAATGTCATTGACTCTTTGAACTTATGTGATAAGGTTTGCATGATCTATGGGGTTTTATTTAAATTCTGAAGTATTTTACAGACTCTATGTGATTGAAAAAGTCTAGCTTATCAGTCTGTGATTTGGCTACATTATCTCAGCAATGATCTGGTCCACACAACAACCATATCCTTGAAACAACCTGACATATTTTGATCAAACTCTCTCTGACAACTCAATCTACCAATTTAGGTAGATGGTATTTATTGATATATGTGTATTAAAAAAACACATACGCATTCCCTTCTCAAAGGATCACAAATGAAGATGCTCAAAACGTGTGATTGACGGGCATAATTCCACATAATAAAATTAGGAAACATTTAAGCTAATGTTAGAATGTTAT
The DNA here is from genome assembly GCF_037993035.2 of Macaca fascicularis. NCBI lineage: Eukaryota > Metazoa > Chordata > Mammalia > Primates > Cercopithecidae > Macaca > Macaca fascicularis. The sequence continues at coordinate 57,775,614 of NC_088394.1, forward strand.
AAAAATAAACATATATGTCTACTAAAGCTGAATGCTTTGATGAGATCTTGTCTTGATGTTTAAAAGTTAATCAGTTTTATTATTAGAATTTTAGCTTTAACGTGTGTGTGTGGCGGGGTGGCGGTGTCTTATTCTGGTAGATGGAAACAATACTAATCCTCCAGATACGTGGGAGCAGTCTATGGGGAAATGCCCAATGTTTTATAGGAGGGTAACAAATTGATCATTTATAATAAAAGCATATGGCTACAGTGCTAGTCCTTTCTTTAGGGGAAAAAAATCTGACTCTTGTCAGGTAAGCTGCTTAGCAAATAGTTAAGTATAATTCCTAACACCCACATGAGGCACAAGAATAGTTGGATTAACAACTCCAGTGTCATACTGTCAGCTGCTGTTTATTTAAATTAAAATGTCACCATCCAGAAATAAATTAGGAAGTTGAAAAATGATAAATTTCTTAAACATACAGTACTTTGGTACCTTGTTCAAATAAATCTGTTACATTTATGGTTTTGCAGAACTTTACATAGGCTATTTCCATTTTGACATTCAGAGTATAGCAGATATTTGTTTCTGTTCATTTTGTTTAACTCTTTTCCTTGCTTTCTTCCTCCCTCTTTTTCTCTCTCCCTCCCTCCCTCCCACTCCCATTCCCGTTCCCTCTCCCTCTCCCTTTTCTTCTCCCTCTCTCTCACTTTCTTTATGTTTCTTTTTTCAGTTTTCATCTATGCTATATGAGGCACAAAAAATGTTCTACTAATACACACATCTCAAACGCGTGTTGTTCATCTTATGCTGATCTAAATGTATATACATATTTACAGATTTCAATATTCACTTCCTACAACTTTCTATAAACCACTGGTCTTCTTGGGTTTCACTGTTATTTGTTATTCATATGTTTGCTATGAAACGAATGTCTCCTCTCCATGAGGTTTTACCTTGCTTCTTGTCATTTGAAAGTAAAAATTCAGTCCCCATCACTCTAAGACATCCCCTGCTATCATCCATATCCCAAGATATTTTAAGACAGTGACTTGGCTCTGGGTTCGTGGCACAGCAGGTTGTTCCACTTTAGGAGCCAATTTGGTCATAAGTAGGAAGAGAAACAACATCTGATGGAGAAAAAAATTCCCTCTCTGTTCCCATTTGGATGTGTTTCTTGCCTGAGACTTTGCAGATCATAAATGATGCAAATGCACAATATAATGCAGGTTAATCAAATATGAGACAGTTGTATACAAACATATTCAGCATTAACAACATGGAGATATTTACTTGGCCGGGTTTTCCATTTTCACATAAAAATGCCTCATATTCGGATGCGAATTCAGGGGCGTTGTCATTGACATCCAGCACTTTAATAGCAACAGGTACTCGTGATATCTGACTGTGGTTCCCTATGGGAAGGAAAAAATAACATCAGCATTGAGGGTATTCATTTTAACGTGCAACTCAACTTTCTCTTGAAAGCATGTGGGTCTGTTTCCAACTTCCCTTAATTAGGATGTTTTCAACATGGTGATTATAGAGTCTGACCAAGTAAGAAAAATAGCAAGTGCTTGACTGCTTTAAAAAAAGCATAAATTGTTATTTCAAACACCATTTGCTGGAGTTTAGCTTGATAAAGACCATATCTGAATAAATTAAAAGAGGTTTCTTTGATAAAGCAAGCTTTATTTTACTGATAAAATACATTCTTTAAAAGAAAAGTGTTGTATACAACAAAAATGTATCTCTTTTTTTCTTGAGTAGAACATAACCCATTTTAAGCTATTACTTGCTTGACTGGCTGTATAATAGAGATGAACACTTAAAACCTAGCAAAAGGCCAGAACCAAATCACTTGTTGAGAAGTGGTCCTTAACAATGATAAAAGAGATAAGATTAAAGATGAAGTATCATATATTTTATGAATTGCATTTTTCATTAAAATTGACCCTGGAATATTTTTGGATAAGATGATCCCAAGTCATTTTAATATTGTCATTTTCATGAAGATTTTTGTCAATGTAAATGAACAATAATCTTCTAATCTTTCCAGGTCAATTCCAATAGCAGAGAACTCAATATGAAATCCTTAATCCCCAAATCCAAATCCTTATTTTTTAAAATTATATATACACACACACACATAGAAGGAGATCTAGTCCATTAATACATTGCTGACTTGGGCCATGTTACGATTTTCACTTGCAATAAATGAAATATAGTTTGACTTTGACTGTACCATGTAATAATCTTTTGATCTGTTATAAATTATACAGAATGCATTGGAGATGACCAATTATTTACTTGTGTTTCTGTGGCACTGAATATTTATAAGCAAGTCGAGAGGGGAAAAATGTTTGGCTTTGAATATTGACAAACAGACTTGCATTTGATATATCAAACTCCTCTTTTTGACAATTGATTACATTTGGAGCTCTAAAATACTCGTTTTTTTGCTTAAAGACAAAAGTACTCCTAAAGCATACACCAAATAGCTATAGCTATGCTACAGATTTACAGTTGGTTTGCCCTGCTGGCTCCGCTACAAGATTTGAATGTAGTTGAGTGCCATGACAACTCTCCAATATTCTAATTTGGTTAACTACAAGTGGCTGAATACTATCCCAAGGAATTAAGGGAACTTGACTTCACTTCCCAAAAATCAAGGTGATGGCCTGAAATGTCTCACTGGAGATATATATATATATATATGTATGTATGTGTGTGTATATATATAATGAACTTGTTTATTCTTCATTCAGGGAGGAAACATGCACTTTCCTAGTTTTGATAGAAGGAATAATCTAAATAGAAGTTTAACATATGACTCTAAGACAAGGAACTCATATTTTATCCTTTATCTAGTCAACAAAACTCTACGAAGTTTATAATTTAAGTAAGGTATGGTTATATATTTAAATATTTACTTCCATCTCCCAGTCTGACCATTAGCTAAGTAGCAGTTCTTGGAGAGTAAAAAGGAGCATAGTGTTTTGTGCTAAACATGCGCATTTGGAGCCCCAGCTTTCCCTTCTACTACTTGTGTGACTCTGAGCAAGTAATTTAAACTCAATTTTTTTCCTAAAAAAACTGAAACTCAGGAACTTTGGTTATAGAATTATTACAAATGTTATGTGAGAAAAAATTAAAAGTGTCTCATACAGTATTGGACACACATTCAAAGGTATTCTAGCCTTTGCCTTTTGCAATTTTCCACATCAACAGCACCATGTATATTGAATGTTTACTATTCATGATGCTAAATATTTCGCATAATCATATTTCATTCAATCTGCACAAAAAATCTATGAAGTAGCTAATGGGATACCCATATGTAAGATGTAAACTGACACTTAAAATATTATATAATTTTACCAAGATTACTAAGTTAAGCATTGACTTCAAAATATGATTTTGCTCTTCCAGACATAAGCCACTTTCATAGCATAATACTGATGAAGTCCAAAAAAATACATATACGTGTGTGTTTGTGCCTGTGTGTGTGTATGTGTGTGTATGAAGGTTACTAATTATTACTATCTCCTCAAGAATGTTTATAAATTCAGTACAAATACTTACCTGAAGTTTGATCAATATTTGAGGCTTTGGCCCAAATATGAAATACCAAATGTCTAAGGGGTTGTACCATCAATAATAGTTTCAGAATTGCACTCATAATCTGCAACCCTCCTTATGAAACTGTGCAATTTAACTTCCAGAATTTTGATCATGGTCCTATTTCACCCAACTGGAGTCCTGTTAATTGATTAATTTCCTCTTATAATTCTCTGTTGCAATTCCAAGAATTGCTGGTTATTCCTTTTAACTCTGTAACACTCATTCTTTCCGTTCTACATCCTAGACCAATTTTTGTGTATGTAAATAATTAAAGAAACTTCTACTAGATATTTTTACTTTAATCTCACTAAGTATTCAATTAATAAATAGCGATTAGCACAGGCTTAATAAACTGCATGTACAGATTAGACAGTGAATAATAGGGGCACAGTCTTAGAAAACTGAAAGTATAAGTAAAAGCTACCATATTCCTTAAACATTATTTTGCACCTTCTGAAGTGAAAAAATTGCTAATCTTATGGATTCAGATACACTGACAATGGTTGATTAGGCCAAGTCAACTATGTATGATATTATTCTTTGCTTTCCTTATCTTTAATGTTACATGCATGCGCACACGCACACACACACACACACACACACACATTCATATCTACACACTACAAGCAAACATGCATATACACATTTTCTTCCCACTCTTTTGGTTAAAAAATTGTCAAAGTCCAGTCTTAGTTTTCTCTTTTTTTTTTAATTTGGCCTCATAGTTGCAATAAATTGCAAATATCTCTTAGACCTAGATGACTGACAGGTGGCAAAACTCAGGCATAAAGGATGAACAAACTCCATCAGCTTCTTATTGGAGGCAATTTTCAACATTAAAGTAGCTTTTCTCATATGTCGCATATGGGACAAAGTGGTATTTATCTATTCCTGGGGCCCAGTGCAAAATACCAACTAATATTTTTTTAGAAACAATGTGGGTTTAGGGAGCTATTACTTAACACTGTTGGAAAATCATGAATGGCATATAATGCTTTTTCAATTATCTTAATTCATGTGTCCCAGCATCTCTACAAGCAACTAATGTTTTAGTATAATGGTCAAAGAACTCTTTGTAAATAATTAGTATTTTCTTCTTTAGTTTGTGGTTCTTTATAGTTCTGTGAGAAACTCGGAACTAAATTTGGAACCCACTTTTTATAGCTGTAAATAATATCATGATGTACAAATTCAACTATTTTTTACATTTATTTAACAATTACACAAGTGTACTAAATTAATTTGTTCTTATTTAGTTGTGTTGTAGATATTTCTAGATGTTTCCTTTTCATATTGTATCTATTTCTTTAGAAAAATTAAACAAAATAAAACCTAAACTGTTTACTCTGCCTTGAAAAGCTATTTCCAGGTGGTTAAAATTTCTCTAGTTATCCTTCAAAATTTAGCATACATCACATCTCTTCCAGAAAGTCTTTTTAACACATGGTTCAATTTTGTTTGTTTATTTTCTTGTTGTTGTTTTTTAAGACTTATTACATGATAGCCTGAGGAACTCTACAAACCCAGTCTCCAGAAAACTGGTGAAAGTTTTTTAAAAATGATTATAGTCTATGGAAAAAGTCCTAAGGGATACAGCAGGTGAGACAAAAAGACTGAGGTCACTGCCTCCTTCTCTCCACAAAGCACTTCACTCCTAAAGAAAAGAGTTTCAAAGCCATGGCTCAAATATTTTGCTTGGGAGTGAAAGAGAAAAGCAGGCCATGAAGCAGAAAGTTCCTTCATATACAAAGGAATGTGAAGTTCAAGCCTAAGAGTAAACTCAAAACACTAAAGGTTGCTATGACAGACAAATGAGAGAGAGAGTGTTGGTAGATCTGGTAGATTCACTGGAGAGACAGGCTAGTTGCGAGAGAGAATGCAGATAGAATCAGTTGAAATTAGCCTTCTAGGAAAAATAACAAATCTCAAACATTTATCTAGGGAATCATTTCTTCACCAGAGCCCAAATTTGAATGGATCTTACCGTGGAACAAATTATGACCTAGGACACTTTTGAAAACAATTGAACAGTTGGCTGGCAATTAAACAACCTTAATAGCTGGATGAGGTCAGGGACAGAGACAATCAAAGAGAGTCCTGCCAAAACCACTGTATTTCCAGGTGTTTATGTAAATATCCAACACTATTCCTCTGGAGAAGAAAGATCACATACTTTACACCACTGGGGGAAAAAGGTTTTACTAAAACAATTCAGCAAGTCACAAACAAGTGAGTAAATAGTAATTGCAAACTCCAGGGGAACATTGGTAACTAGAACTGCTACATTGTATTATTGAAACTATCTAGTTTCCAAAAAAAGTTACAGGACATGAAAATAAACAAACAATAAATTATGACCCATAGGTGAGAGAAAAATCAGGCAAAAGAAATCATATGTGAGAGTGACCATATGCCAGATTTAACAGAGTTCAAAGTAGCCATTAACATATATTAAAAGAAGGCATAATTAAATATGTAAATGAAGATACCATAACAACATAACATCAAGTAGAGGATATCACTAAAAAGGCAGAAATTATTAGAAAGGAAGCAAATGGAAATTCTGCAGTAGGAAATTACCGTAACCGAAATTTTAAATTTCACTAGAGAGACTCAAAAGTAGATTTAAATTGGCAGAACAAAGAATTAGTGAACGTGAAGATCAGCAGAGATTTTGCTAACCAAAGAACAGCATTAAAAAAAAAAAAATGAGCAGAGCCTCAGTGAAATATAGGACACCATTAAGTGTCATATATGCGTAATAGGAATTGAGAGAAGAAAAGGAGACAGAGAATGGAGAAAAAAAAATTAACAAACAATTCCTGTAAACTTCCCAAATTTATTGAGAAACACTAGCCTGTATATCCTAAAACATCCCTAACAAACTCTAAGTAGGATAATCACAAAGAGACTCGCAGATATATCATATTTAAAATGATAAAAGCCAAAAACAGGAACATTTTGAGACCAGCAGGAGGTAAACAAACAAACAAAAACTGATCACCAGGGAACCCCAATAAAAATGGCAGCTAACTTCTCATCTGAAATAAAGGAAGTGAGAAAACAGGAAGATAACATATTCAAAGTGTTCAATGAAACATAACTGTCAGCCAAGAATCCTATATCCATCACAACTATTTTTCATAAATGAAGGTAAAATAGAATCATCACCAGATAAGCAAGATCTTAGAATCCCCACTATGCTTACAAGGGATAAGAAATTCTTCAGTTGAAAACAAAGGATCCTAGACAATAATTCAAATCCAAATGAAAAAAATAGAGAGAAAGGAAAACGGTAAAGATAATTATGCCCTTATAAAAGACTATATAAAACCACATTACTCCTCCTTTCTTATTTTAAATGTAATTGCATAAAACTCTGTGTATCTATTTATATTATAGTATATAATAGTATTGCTGAGCTTGTAACATATCAAAATGTAATATATTTGCCAATCATAGCAAAAAGGAGGCAAGTGGGTATGAAAGTGTACTCGGCTAAGAAAATGAATTTAGGTTGTAACTCAAATTGACAGGAACAAATGAAAACATAAATGACGAATAAAAAGATTACTAAAACAAAAGCTATGAATATATACTTTCACTCCTCTAAAATTCTTTTTAAAACACAATATTATATAAAGTAATAATTATAGCAATACAATTTTAGGGTTTATACTGTATATGTATAAGATGTACATCAGTGATATCACAAAATAGGAGGGGAAGGCAATAGAACTATATAGGAATAGCATTTTTATATCTCATTTGAATTAAGATGATATACATCTGAAGCATATTCTTCCAAGTAAAATGTATATTGTAAGCCCTGGAAGAGCCACTAAAAAGTTACAAATATTTGTTACAAATATTACATACTTTTGGGTGTATGTTTGTATACAAATACATTTCTCTACTTTCCAACTTTTCTTTAAGGAATTTAACTGATTTTATAACCAGGAAGTAGGAAGTAAACAGTGATTTATTTTTGAAAAAAAAATCTTTATGCTGTAGGATTTGACATCTTACATGTTGAGATTTGACACTAAAATAAAATAATAAGAAATAAAAATAAATATATTGTGCTTCATCAAAATTAAAAATATTTGTGTTTTAAAGGAAACTATCAAAAAAGTAAAAAGACACCAACAGAATGAGAGAAAACATATCACATTCATCTAAAGTCATATAATCATAAAATTGTTCCTTGATATATTAATTATTACAGCCTATCAGTATGTTCCTTGGTCTTGCTTTTTTCCGTGCCCTTCCCACCCCTCCTGTCACTTTCAGATACATTTCTCCAGCTGTTAATTTTTTTGTCCAGTATCAAATTTATCATAAAACAGCTTTTGAGTTTGTACTACCATACAATATTCATATCAAAATTATGTGGTTTAAATTGTAACTCGTTGATTCTTGAGCCCTCTATATCTCCCCCATAGTGATCTAGGACCACAGTGATCCAGTGAATGATCAATGAATATCTCAAAACATTCAAACTAATTAATGTAATCTAACCCAAAACCTTAAATAATATATTATTTTTATTAATTCATTCATTTTCTTGATAGCTTTATCTCTGCACTAATTTTGATTATTTAATATGTATAGTGATGTATAAGTACTCTTCTATGTGCCTTGAATATAAGAAAAAGCAGAGAGATAAGGACTCTGTTCTCTCAGAACTTATAGTACAGTAGCAGAAAATAATCAAAGAGTATTGAATTACATGCTAGATTGAGAGATATGAAGACAAGCAAAGAGTTTTAGTGCTGCACATCACAGAGAGAGCTTAACTAGGTTGGAGGGTTTAAAGAAGATGGACCTTGAACATTCACAGTTGGAGTTGAGGTAGATGGACTAGGAAGCATTCCATTTAGAGAACATATTGGGACCTTGTTGGCGTTGACTTATCAATCTTGCTGGGGTGAGGGGGAATGATTTTCTTCAGTGTTTGCAAGGATGCTACAATGAGCGTGGGTCTCTAGCTTCAGTGATAGACCTGCTTTTGCCTTTTATGTTCACCTCCTACTCCCTTTCTAGGGCCATTTTCCAGAGTTTGTATTTTCGCAGCACTTCTGTCCATACTGGCCATGCTTGTGCCTAATTTGTGAGAGGCAAGTCCTTCTAGTTTTCTTAGACCATCCTTCTTTCAAGGTCCCTTACAAGCCCCACCTTTTCCAGAAGGCTTTTGTTAGTATCAGCAGCAATTATCATCTGCCTTCCTTCCTTCTCTCTCTCTCTCTGTCTCTCATTTTTTTAAAACTTCACAGGAGTCGTTTAGAGTTATTAATCTGTGTAGTAAATATTCTATCTATCCAGTAAATGTGAGATTTTCTTGTCTCTTCAATTAAGTTTAAAACACATTACAAAAAAATTATGACTTTTTCTTTTCTTTTTTGTAAACTTGTTTATATTAGTTTCCTAGGGTTGCCATAACAAATTACCACAAGCTTCATGCCTTAAAGTCATAGCAATTTATTCCTTCACACTCTCACACTTGGAGGTCAGAAGTCCAAAATCAAGGTCTCAATGGTGCCACATGCCCTGAGAAGCCTCCAGTGAAGCATCTTTCTTTGCCCATTTCAGCTTCTAGTATCTCCAATATTTCTTGCTTTGTGATGGCATAAATCTAGTTTCTGCCTCCATCTTCACATGGCTTTCTCCTCTTCTTCTTGTATCTTCTCTTCTATTTATAATAAGGACACTTGTCAATGGATTTAAGGCCTACCTACGTGATCTAGAATAATCTCATCTCAAGATCCTTAATTACGTCTATGTAGACCCTTTTCCACATGTGATCATGACAGGTTTCTGGGGTTTGGAACTGGACATATCTTTTTTGAGGGTCACCATTCAATCCATTAAATTGTCTCTTTCCAAAAGCTGGGACATTCATGACTAACTAAAATAATACTATCACAAATACCCTTTTGTCCTCGAGAACAGAGATATGTGACATTAATGTGGTTGTGCATAATTATTTGAATTCATTCTTCAAAATATCATAAATATAAGCTCAAGAAGGTTAAGCACCCCAAAACTCTCTCCTGAGAATTTTGATAAATGCCTTTTGTCATTCATTCATTATCTTATTATTCTTCTATTCAGTTATTCAATACATAGTTATATGTGTATGTCCAGTTAAGACAAATCTCCTATAACCAAGTAATTCATAGTATTTGAGAAATATCACATTATAGTGGTTTATCTATATCTTCATTTATCCTATAAGTTATTCATTTTTACAGTGTTGTGGAAGAATATAGAAAGAAGTAGCACTTTTCTACAGTTACAGAAAGATTTAAAATAGGGAATTATCTTTTGCCTTTCAAAATTAGTAAAAGTAGTTTACTTTAGGTATAGAAAGGTGGAGGCCAGGCACAGTGGCTCACACCTGTAATCCCAGCACTTTGAGAGGCCTAGGTGGGGAGTTCACGAGGTCAAGAGATCGAGACCATCCTGGCCAACATAGTAAAACCCCGTCTCTACTAAAAATACAAAAATTAGCTGGGCATGGTGGCACTCGCCTGTAGTCCCAGCTATTCGGGAGGCTGAGGCAGGAGAATTGCTTGAACCCGGGAGGTGGAGGTTGCAGCAAGCCGAGATCGCGCCACTGCACTCCAGCCAGGCGACAGAGCAAGACTCCGTCTCAAAAACAAACCAAAAAACAAAGGAAGGAAGGAAGGAAGGAAGGAAGGAAGGAAGGAAGGAAGAAAGAAGGGTGGACAACTGTTTCAGATAGAGTAAATGGGATGTAAAAAGGCCCAGAGACCATTCCATCACCAAATAATCAGGAGTTCTAATGGTGGGACTATTCCGAGATAAGGCCAATGGTGATATTAGGAGAGAAATTTGGGGCCATGTCAGGACAAGTATTGTTTTATATGGTAATGAGCCAGATATATATTATGTGATCACTGGCAAGCCATTGAACTATTTCTGGATCAGATTTATTTTTAAAAAATTAGCAAAAAGTCGATTGAAAGACAAATTATGTTTCATTTTGTTTAGCCCTAAGTAGATGAATGTTTACCCCAGGTATATGAATGCCTCAGAAATCTACTGGGTATTTCTTGAAACTGCTAAAACACAGAGAAAAACAATAAAACAAACAAAACCTATTGTTCCATTTCCCCAAACACCACCAAAATATCTTACCTTTATCAATATTATATGAACAGACACGATTGAAATTACAACTTATAATTTTCAACACAAGTGTCATATTTAAATACTGAAGATTCACTTGTTTCTAAATTAATGAAATGATAGCAGTTCAAATTTTAAAGATATTATAGAGCAATAAAATTAATTAGATAAGCTTCTAAGGAAATTATTCATGTCCTTTGTGACTGGCCCCAAAATGTTTGCCTTTCATCTGATACACAAACATTAAATATAAAGATATTATAATTAGAAACTTGGTTAGCATTCATTAAAGATTAATTTTCTAAACATAAGAGATGTGACAAAGTGGTCTGGAAGGAAAAGCCCATTTCAATTGGTCACAAAAGTCAGGCTGTTTTCACATATGATGGAAGAAAAGGCTGAAATAGCATCTGCTATAAACAACTTCTTGACTTCTACCATTTGAGTAGTAGTGACTTCCTATCACCTCTCTGTCACATACCCTCATGAATTGCCCATTAATTTTGCCCTTTTATAATCAAAGGTAATGGAATACTGCCAAGACTAGGTTACTTGGGAATTTGCTTTTAACTGGTTTCCATGAGCTGCTGTTTTTGCAGGCATCGATTGAAGTAAACAGACTTGCCTTTTCAAGCTATAAGAGAGAAAAATGATTTGACAAATTTAGATTTACTGGTGGGGCAGAATAAATAATTCTTGAGCTTTCTGCAAGTAGAAGGGTAGAAGCTATGAGCAGTAAATTACTGTCAATTGGGGAATGCAAAATAAGAGAATTTATAATTGAAAAGATGATAAGAGGAGCAGTGCAATTTTATAAAAACAGGAAGATGTGAATTGAATATATGATGGAAATATAGCAACTTAGTAAGTTTAAAATAAAACTGATGGGAATTTGAAAGAAGATATTGGAAATAATGTCAATAGCAGGTTTCAGCTCTCTAATGACTAAAGATGAAACTTTTTGAGACACATTTTGCCCATAAATAGCATATTAATTTATAAATCATTAGTGATGATTTACCAAATCCATAGATTATTAGACAGCTGAGGAACAAGTTAGTATGCAATTAACCAGTGGACACCAGCAGGGTATCCATGCTTCTGGGGGTAGTTTTGATAGGTTTTTATCTCTACAGTAGTGTGTTTGTGCGTTCCTCTTTCTCTGTTATGGCAACTATATTCTTGCACTGGTTCAAACGCAGACTTTTGACACCATCAAATACTTATCAAAAACTTTCTGCATTCTGTTGTACAAAGAAGGAGCAGTTGACTACCAGCATTTCAATAATTTTTAAGGATAAGATTGTGAAATTTCCAGCAAGCCAGAGAGTATAAAGAGTAGTCACTTTATTTCACTCCTTGAAATCCCAGTCATATCTACAGAGTAGTTTAGAATTAAATTAGAACTTTAATCAAATTGGGGCTTTAGTGTCTAATGAACAAAGCTTATAAGTTATAGCCTTTCTATTAACCAAGAAGTGGCTCTCTCAAGAGAGGGGAAAAAAGTATTTTCTCTCACTGAGAAAGCTGTGGACTTAGACATTTTTGAAAATGCCTTCAACTCCCTGGAGAAAATGACTTTTAAATAGCGACTTTGGTTCAAGCCCTCACCGACCCCTGTGTGTTTTCCCTGACTGCTAAAAAGCAAGCTAACTTCCTACTCCATTTTCAAATGCTCTCTAAATGGGGAGAAAATGTGTACATCCCTTATTTATTACACTCCTCTTAAGTGATCCTGGAAATAGTAGAGTTCTGTATAACCACTTGGCAAGTTCTTCACTCCACCTTTTTCTACATATCTACAATGAACCCTCAGAATCCTTTCTCCTCCTCACAAGAATTGAGATCTTGAAAACTAGGGTAGGCACATTTACCATTGTAAAATTTTAATCCGATGGGGAAAAGATTTAGAGCCATTGGAGAGAGATTGACTTTATCCTTCATTGCCTTTTAATCTTAGATCCTTTCTTTATATTTCATATATGCAAAATTTTACCAATCACACTCCAAATAAAGATGGCATGAATGACGGTTTATAAAAAAACAATAATATGAATGAGCATGGAGCTATTATTTTTTCTATTTTTCTCTTAATTTGTGTTTTATAATGCGATCTACTTTTAATTCTTTAAGTATGCTTACAAATGTGTTGTCCTCTATTGTCTATACTGTGCATACGAACGTCATCTTTTTGTTTTGCTTTTGATGTGTGTGTATGTGTGTGTGCACGTACACGGCTTTTATTTGTTTCTTTTGTTTTAGTTTTGGTCTGCATCTTCATCCTATTATGTATTACTCTGGCTGAATTTGTAACTCAAAAATATTGACTCCTTCCTTTTATACCCTTAAGTACATATTTTTATCGTGTTTACACATCTCTTATCTTTTTCCATGGTGCAACAGGTAAAGAAATAAAATTGGATAGTGAGTTTATTGCTTCTCCTGTCCCTTTTAGCAAACTAAGTCTTCTTTGCAAAAATCTCTAATTCTACTCTGCCATCTGAGTTGCATTATGGGTCAATTACGAAATCCTCAGTGGTATTTCCCCTAATTATTTCAAATAGGATTGACTCGTGATTACTGGATGTGAATTTCTTGAGTTTACTTTGCTAAGTGTTTCTATTTAATCCCTTATATTTTAGAACCTTAGGGATACAGTTTCAGAGGAATTAATGTATTGACATATCTAATGTTCAGATTAAATGCTCATTTAATACTACGTTACAACATAGTGCCCACAGCACCTGCCCATACACACACAAGTAACACACACAATTTATTAGCTAAGAAAGCTATCATTGTAAACTGCCCACCATCTATTGAGTGGCCTGTTATACCTCACTCTCTCTTTGAAGTTTACAGTGAAGATGTTTTTTCAACTGTGGACATGATTTCAGGGTATATATGGGTTGAAATCAATCTATATATATTATATAACACAGTATTAGGTTGGTGCAAAAGGAACTGCAGCTTTTGCCATTACTTTCAATGGCAAACACCGACTTCTTTTTGCAACAACCTAATACGTTGAAGAAGTATGTATTCTTGAACATCTACGGAGTCCAAACGAGATCATGCCACTGCATGCCAGCCTGGGCGATAGAGCGAGACTCTGCAAAAACAAACAAACAAACAAACAAACTACGGTGGCCTGACTAACAAGTAACAAAACAAACAAAATTAATTACTTCACACAGGTTCTCTTTGTACAACACATATTCCTAAAATATATATATATATATATATAAATTTTTTTTTGAGACGGCGTCTTGCTCTGTCACCAGGCTGAAGTGCAGTGGCACAATCTCGGCTCACTGCAACCTCTGCCTCCCGGGTTCAAGTAATTCTCCTGACTCAGCCTCCCGAGTAGCTGGGACTACAGGCACGTGCCACCATGCCTGGCTAATTTTTTGAATTTTAGTTCAGATGGGCTTTCACCATGTTGGCCAGGATGATCTTGATCTCCTGACCTCGTGATTTGTCCACCTTGGCCTCCCTAAAGTGCTGGGATTACAGGCATGAGCCACCGCACCCATCCAATATAATATTTTTAATACTGATCACTGCCCGCCCAATGCACAGACGTAATAAACTAATAATGTCAAAAGAAAGGTTTGGTGATTCCATTAACATGGAATTTTCTTTCAGTGAATTCAAGTTCAGAAATGTTAATACTCATATATTTTTGAATATATGATGGTGGTTTCCTTATATTTTTTATGTGGGGTCAACTTTTGCATTTAAAGTAAGCCATGAGAACCAAAAGCATATAAATGCTAACGATTTATTATAGTGGATTTTCCCAGAATAAACACATCCATATAACTACCACCTACATCAAGATATCCAAAGTAGCCAATACCCTTTCATTTACCCCCTTCCAAGTCATTATGACCCTCAAGATAACCTCTGCTTGGTTTAACAGTACATTAGTTTATCTTCTTCAAGACTTCATAAACATGGAATTCATAGAGTGTATACATATTTGCATCTAGATGCCTTAGCTTGATGTAATATTTTTTCATTCATATGGTTGCAGCAATACATCAGGCTTTTCCATTGTTTGGAAAAGAATTCCATTGTATGAATATACCACAATTTATTTACTTATTCTTTTATTGGTGGGCATTTGGGTTCTTTCAGTTTTATGTTATTCTTAATTGCACTATTATAAATGTTTTCTACATATCTTCTGATGCACAAATGCATTAATTTCTGTATATTAATATCCTGTGAAATATTACAGGTCATGCATACATTCAGCTTTAGCATTTTTTTCCAAATATTTTTCTAATGTGGATATACCAGTTTACACTCCGAGGAGCACTGTATTAAAGATCAAGCTGCTGCATATCTGCAACAACCCTTGGTAAATTCAGTTATCTATTATTCGGTTTTAATTTTAGATATCATAGGAATGTTGAAGTTGTATTTTAGGTATATCTAAATGTCCTGAATATTTGATGCTTAGTGCCTTTTCTTCTGTTTACTGGACACGTGGACATCCTCTTTGTGAAGTACCTGTTCAAATTTTCCTTTATTAATTAAGTTGCCTATATTTTCCTAATTGATACGCCTACACTGTATTAAAAATGTGTCTTTTAGTAGATATATGTACCACAATTCCTTCTCCCACCCAATGGCTTGATTTTTCTTTCTTTTAGTAGCATCTTTTGATGAGCATAAATTTGTAATTCAATAAATTGAATTCATCAATATGTACTTTTGTTAATTTTAGTGCTTTTTTTCATATTAGTCATTCATTATTTTCCTATTCCAGAATTTGAAAATTCCATGTTAACTTTTGGAAGGTCTATTGTTTTATTTTTTACCTTTATATCTTTGATCTATGTGAAAATTATTTATATTGATGGTCAGAAGCACAGGTCACAGTTCAGTTTTTTCCACTCGCAGGGATCCAGTTTACAGTCTACATTGTTGCTATTTCCCCCTATGGCATCTTTGTTATAATTCAGTTGAGCATTTTCTTTTCAGGCCTATTTCTGAAGCCTTCTATTCCATTGGTCTATTTTTCCATCTCTTTAGTCCTACAATCCTTTTTTAAGAACTCTATCTTGTAATAAACCTTCATATAATGATATCATAAGACAAACAATTTGGGTTCTTGGTAAATATTTTCTTTATTATTTTTGCCCTTTAAATTTCTATGCACATTATAGTATCATTTGTCAAAATATACACACGTGCACATGCACACGTGCATGAGCGCACACACACACTCACACACACAGAGAAATGTTGGAATGTATTGATACTGCTTAGATTCTACAGATACATTTAGAGAACTGACATTTTATGTTTGAATCTTTCAAACTGCAAACTTTGTACAACCCTTCATTTGTGCCTTTAATTTTTCTCAGTAATGTTTTGTAGTTTTCAGTTTAGGGTCCTTGCATCAGACTTTTTTGCTATGTAATTGAAGTCTGCTCAATATTACAGATAGTATTTTATTTAATTTTCTGAGTATTGGTAGAAAACAAAATGCAATAATTTTTGCAACTCTGACAACCATGCAAACTTTACTTATTATTTATAATAGTTTATAGATTATTATTTTTTTTTTTTTTGAGACGGAGTCTCGCTCTGTCGCCCAGGCTGGAGTGCAGTGGCCGGATCTCAGCTCACTGCAAGCTCCGCCTCCCGGGTTCACGCCATTCTCCTGACTCAGCCTCCCGAGTAGCTGGGACTACAGGCGCCCACAACCGCGCCCGGCTAATTTTTTGTATTTTTAGTAGAGACGGGGTTTCACCGTGGTCTCGATCTCCTGACCTTGTGATCCGCCCGCCTCGGCCTCCCAAAGTGCTGGGATTACAGGCGTGAGCCACCGCGCCCGGCCTATAGATTATTTTTGTATTTTTTAATACTCAATCATGTTGATTGTGAATAATGACAATTATATTTCTCTCTTTCTGATATTTATACTTTTATTTCTTCCTTGTACCTTACTGTATTGACTAAAACCTTCAGTATAATTGAATCAAACTAGCAATGGTAGACAACTTCACCTCATTTGCAATCTAAATGAGAAAGGTTTCAGTATTGCATCATTAAATCTGATATTTACTATATGTTTCTTCATAGCTACTTTTTATCAAATTAAGTCTCCTTTTATTTCTGGTGTGCAAAGAAATTTAACCATGGACAAGAAATGCATACTTAAATCTTTCTGATCTACACAGATCATGTTTTTCTCTATCTTCTCTCAATATTTTAATTTGAATAAATACATTTTTAAATGTTATAATCTGTCCCTGTATTCCCTGACTGTAATGTTTTGTATATTAGTGAGTTTGTTTTGCTAATATGTTACTTAAGATTTGTATATCAGAAGCAGGCTGTTAATTCTCCTTTCTTGTAATATTCTTGTCAGGTTTTAGCATCAAGATTACACTGACTTTGGGACATAGAGTGGGAAATGCTCCCTCTTTCACTATTCTCTGTTGAAATTTATATCGGTGAGTTCATTTGAGCATGAGAACTTAGGTGCTAGAGTTGGTAATTATGGATTCAATTATTCAATAGAGAAGTAATAGACATATTTTTTCTGTTTTTTCTTATTTATGCCATTTGGCAAAGCCTGTGTTTTTAAACTTGCCTCTATCACAATACATTTTTAAAGTTTTTGACATAAATATGTTCATGTTGTGTTTATGCTAAATGTATTCATATTTTTGCCAATAACTTTTAAAGTTGTAATAAATATTTCCATTACCTTTTTTTTTTTTAATTTTTCCTTTTTAAAAGCAGACTGCCACATGCCACGCCTCATTTGGATGTGTCTGAGGTCTTGGAAGCTTGACTACTGTACGTTCTCCTACAAATGAAGCTTGAGAGCTTGTTTGAAGATTCTAGAAGGGGAGCACAGCTACTCCTATATTCTTGACCGAAGATCGGTCCTCCTCGGGGATGGTCCTTTTCTTCCATGTAGGGTGCAGCTTCAGGAAGGATGCACTTGAAGCGGTAAGGGAGGAAGGGGACACCAGCTTAGCCAGCCAGATCAGCCAAATCAAGCCTGGCAATCAATGGGGTGACACACGTCGCAGCCTGATCACCCTCACATCCTTCCATTATCTGTTTGAATCTCTATAGAAGTTGTAGCAATGCTTCCTTCTTCATTTCTGATATTGACGACTTGCCTTCTTATTTTCCCTTGCAAGGTTTTATCAATTTCTTTCATTTTTTGAACAGCTGTTAGTTCTGTTGAATTTCACTATTGTACATTTGTTTTCAATTTCATTATTTTCTATCCTTACTTATTTTCACCTTTCTGCTACTTTTTAAATTTTAATTTTCTTGTCATTTTCAGCCCCTTTGAAGTGGATGCTTAGACAATAGATTTTCAACACTTCTTCTTTTCTAATGTAGACACTTAAAGTCAATTTCCCTGTGGGCACTGTGTTAACTCTGTCCCACATGATTTGCCATGTCATTGTTTTGCTATCATTCATTTTTTAAACGTGTCAATTTCTTTTGTGGTTTATTCTGTTTTTCATGGGTTATTTAGAAGTGTGTGGTTTAATTTTCAATACTTAAGAATAATTTAAGTTTTTGTTGTTGTTACTCATTTTTAAAACTTAATGCCACTGCTAAGAAGGTATATACTGCATGTGATGAGTTGTTTTAGGACACAGTTTTTGGCCATTTTGGGTCAACGTTTCAAGTTTGTTTAACAAGAATGATTTTTTCTGTAACTCTTTAGTGTAGTATTTTATACCTTCCAATTAAATAAATTTATTAATCATGATATTAAATGTTCTCTATCTTCAGTTTCTCAGTCTACTTGTTCTAATTGTTGGTTTATCTGTTGCTCACTTAAATTCTGTCAATATTTTACTTTATATACTCGACAAATACATTATAAGGTATATAGGAATTCAGGATTTTTACATCTTGCTGAATTTAGTTATTTATCATTATAACATTTTTCTCCGTATTTGGGGAAATATTTCTTTCTTCTTAGTTTACACCTGAACAACTTTCCTTCAGTTTGAATTTGCAGTCAGATCTTGTTTCAATCATCTCAGTGTCTATTTATCCTTCTATTACAGCTTTATCTGTGATAAGAGACATGATCTGTGCATTGCTTGCTTTTTATATCTAATCTGACAATGTATATCTAATATTAAAGTACATAACCATATAGGTTTGGATTTCTTTTTGTAATTTTTTAATGTTTTTTAAAAACAGTTTTCCCCTTTTCTATGGTTTTTAATTAATTAGTTTTAATTATTCCATTCCTCCATTATTATATTACTTACATAGTCTTTAATTAATATTATTTTAGTGACAACACTAAATGTATAATTCATATATGTACCCTTGATTTACTAAAGTATATCTTAAAGTAATGTATCAAATATTATATGTATAATGAAAGAATATTTGCAATGCATTGTTTATAATTTATATTACACCCTTCCCGCTTCCATCATTTTTGTTATGTATTTTAATTCTACCACGACTTTATACGTGTAACACATTCTAATTATGTTAAGTAGTATTTATTATTTTGTATTTTCCCACATATTAATATTTTTGCTTATCTTCTTTCTTTTCTATATTATCATATTGCCATTTAGGCTGGTTTTTATTTTATTTTTTTTAGAAAAATACATTTCTAAAAATGTTTTCAGTGAAAAACTGCTGGTAATGCGTTTTATTGAGTTTTTCTTTTTTCTGAAAGAAAACAGCTTAATTTGAAGGCTCTTTTCTCTTGACTTGGCAATTATTTTCCTTCTGTCCTTTAAAATGACATTCTTTGACTCTGCCTTTCATAATTTATATTATCAAATAAACTGTCAGCTTGAGATATTAATTTTTAAGACATTAATGTTTTGGGTTAATTTTAAATTCTCATTGTCTTTATTTTTAGCGGTGTTACTATGATGTGTCCTGATATGCTTTTCTTTGTATTTCCCCTGTTTAAGAGTTCACTGAGCCACTTGAATTTACATCCTGATGATTTCTATCAGATTTGAAAATTTGTGACCACTATTTCTTCAACTATTGCATCTTCTCTCTTCTTCCTCCTCTCTGGAGTGTCAGTTTCAAATATAATATGCCTTTGCTTTACATATAATCTATGTCATATGCTCCTATTTGTATTTTTATTATTGTTTTCTTTCTGTGATTCTTCCTGTTTCTTTTTTCTTTTTTTTCTTTCTTTTTTTTCTATTCTAAATCTGGTTTGCAAACCTACTGTTTCAATTGATTATATTATCACTTTAACACAATGGATTTTTCAGCTTTAGTCTTTTTCTTTGATGATTTGCATAGGCTCCATGTCTTTGGGCAAACTATCCATTTCATTTGTTATCTATTCTCTTGGACGTGTTAACTATATTTATTCTTAGTTGAAAAATTTGATTATCTGTATCATTTAGATATTTTTCAATTGTCTTTTTTCTGACTGTTGCAGGTCTACTCCTCCTTGGTAGCATTTCAAAATTTTTTAATTGGATTTTGAAAATTTCGTATAAAAGGTGTTATCTCCCTTTAGACAAATTTGGTTTCTTCTTCCAGGAAGATACGTTTAGATATATCAATTTGATACCACTAAGACCGGATTTCAGAATTATGGGGATTAATTTAATTTCTGAGTTTCTGTTACTTCTAGGGTCCCTTATTTCTGTTACACTGCTAAAATATTTGTTTAGCTTTTTAGCTTCTTAGCACTAGCTCTTTGATAGGTTTAAATCCTCTTACTTTTGCACATGTTAAGATGTGGCAAATTCATCAAGGGTGAAAAAACTCCCATTCTTCTCTAATGATCTTTGCTCTGTGACCCCGGTCTCTCAATTTCTAGATACCTCGGTAATCCTGAAATCTAACTTTTGTCTCCAGAGTCCCATAAATCCATCAAAAACTCCAGGTCACTGATTTCCATTTGGTTTCTATGTCCTGTGAGTTGAATCAGTTAAACTCTGAAAGGAATAAGCAGTGCTAACTTGAGGAGTCACCTCAATTTGCTTTCTTTCTCTCTGGTATCTGAGTTCCTTAGGTGCTGGCCGCCTTCAAATCGTGTTGTTCTGCCTAACTTTGTAGTTGTTCTCCATGGGAGAGTGTCTGATGGAAGTTACCATCATAGACGTAAGGAAAACACTTGATATCCCCCCAACACACACACACACACAGACACACACACACAATGATGTAATGTGTTCATTATTTCCCCCAAGAAAAATAAACTGTAAATCACCCTGCACTTGTTTAGCAACAGACAAAATTTACTCTAGAAGGACTCTAATCCTCTGTGAGTTTAAAGGACGTTGTGGGCAGTGCCTGACAGAATTCGTGGATTAAGATTGTGCTATCTTTAGGTGATGCTCTGGCTACAAAACCAGACCAATTTCTTGAGACTGCTTTTCCTCAGTCTATGCTTTTGCCAAAGTAAATTCTGCATTTATGGTGACAGTGGACCAAGATGCATGCACCACATTGAGTTAAGTAAACAAATACATAATTCAAGATGAAAGATTAGCAGAATTAAAGATGAATGATGAACAGAACTGGCTGGAATGATTATAGTACAACCCACTATCACAGTTTCAAGTACATAAAAATAAAATAGACGTTGTTGATTTACTCCCAGATGTTAACATTAAATGCCTTGGATGTATGCGAATATAAACGTAGATACACAGTCACATTTATACATTACTGCTTCCTCTAACTCCATTAGTATCCACAAAATCATCTGTCCATCTATGCATGTTAGAAAGGTAACTAGAGATAGACTATTATGTATTCTTGTAATAAGATTGTAAAAGATACATTGAGTAAAATATGCAAATCTGCAAGAAACAGGAAACATTCTTTCTGGGTTTTGGTTTTTGATGTATTTGCAGAGGTAATGCAGAGGGCTTGTGTTTAATGACATTATCCTGCTCAAGATGCTTGTAAGTCTTTTTAAAAAGCATAGCGAAAATGATGTGCTAGCTTCACAAAAATTCACTTTTGAAATACTCACCATGTTGATGGAAAGTTAATAAACTAATCTTGGACCCAGTGAATCTATCATGCAAATTTTCAATATAGAGCAATAGGGATGCTGACAGGGACAAAGCATCAAGCTTATTCCAAAACATTATGAGAAAGTGAGAAAATATAGACCAATATTGGAGTCTTCAATGTTATTAACAAAATAATTCCAAATCATGTCAAAAAAGAAAACCTGCTAGAGGTTTATTTTTACCCTGAATTAATGTAGGATGGGAAAATCTTTGTTTGTTACCAGAAATATTTTAATTTCTAAAATTAAAAAAAATGGTAAAATTAAAAAAAATTGTTGGCATACTAAAATAAAAAAAAAAAAGATGCAGGAAAAAAATCCACTGTAACTAAAAATGCTAAGTTCAATTGTTGACATCTGCATTTCTGCTGTTGCAAAGAATCCAGTTGTTGGTGGTGGTCTCCTTGACATGGCCTGGCATCATTGGGGCAGGGCTTTGAACACAGTTATTTGGGTAAAAAATCAGTTATTTCCATATATTGGCACATGCCTCTTAGAACATCAAACGGTTTGATGTAGATTTTTTCCATCAAGGCACTGGAACCAGTCAGTGGAGAATAAACCACTTTGGTTGACTTCTTCCTCAGCACTGTTCTAGGTGTTATAGAGATTAATATGCTTGGTGTCCAAGCTCTATGTATTCTTTATATGAGTCTCAGTCAGTACAACCAAACTAACACTGAAATCCTACTCGCAAACCAATACCCTACTCCATTAATAATCTATGTCTGCCATTTGAGAATGTCATCATCATCATCATCATCTTTTTAAGATTACATGCTGTTTATTGAACACTTACTTACCATGTTTTAATTTTCCTAACATCCTATAGAGAAAGTGGCATGATTATTTTCTCCAGAGTGACATGATTATTCTCTCATAAACATTTAACGTATGATAATTGTATTTTCCAAAGTAACTTTCCAACATCCATTCATTAAAAAAATACTGAGTTTACACCTACTGAGTGCCAGATACTCTTATAGGCACTACAGATACCAAACAGAAAAACAAATAAACAGAGAAAACACATATTCACTTATATTCATAGATACTTAGAAATAAGGGGGATGACTGAGATATTATTGAAACTTATGAATAAAAAATAAAACTAGGTAAAGAAAAAAAGGAGAAATGTTGGAATGGGTTAGTCCTTCTAAATGTCGTTTCTCCACCTAAAGTCCTGTCTCTCATGCTTACAAACGATACATACAGAAATTCAATACCAAGTTATAAGAATGTAAACTTCCTTTCTCTATTTTCTTCTTCCAATGACCAATCCTGTCCTATCTCTACTTGGTTCTGACAATTTGACCCTGAGCATTCATCCTCAATATGAAAACAAAACAAGACCTATTCCTCTTTCTTAGTGCTTGCAGGGAAACTTTATCTACTCTCAGCAGCAGGCCTGTTGGCAAACAATGACGATCACAGAGTAACGGCTTCCAAAGGTCAACTATGCCCTAAAATATTTTGCCAACTGATGTTTGAGGAGGGTATATGTTGGTTGGAAGGAAAACCATTATTGTCTTTCTAATTCTATGAAGGAAACAAATGAGCTTATGGAATACTGGCTCTTCAAAACCAGGCTTGCAATACTGAGGTAAGGCAGAGTAGCAAATTCATTTCATTTGGAATATCTACAATAAAACGTGTACAGTTTTTGTTTGTTTTGTTTTTTTTTTGTTGTTTGTTTTTTATTTTTCTTTTAGAGTTCTTGTGGGTACCAGAACATTTGACATCATTTGATTCAATGGTTCTAGTTTGGAACCCAGGAACTTTTATTGGAGGAAAAAAAAAAAAAAGCCACCAGAGCTTTCAGCAAGACCAATATGAATGATAAGAACTATAGTGGTAAAACTCCATATTTAAGAATCTTCCTCTGTCTATACCATGAATCTTGTAAGGGTTTGATAGACAGCCTTAATGCTTCCTATATTTATGTGCAGCCTTGAGAAACTTTGATTCTAGAAAGAAAGGATCTGTCCCAGGATTTTCTCTAGCAGTAGAAAATGGACTTTTATCTGACTGGTAAGCAAATGTTACAGTTTAGAAAACCCCAGTTAACATTCATAGAAGGTAAATTCCATCTGGAGAAAAATTTTGAGTCTTTCTTGTTCAAGGTTGTATTCCACATATTGTTCACTGATGTATTCAGAACAGCACCTGTTATCCTAAAGTCAAGATAATACCTATCTCAGGGGTTACTGAAAGGCTTGAATAAAATTATATATAAAAACACCAAGCAAATTTCAGAGTGTTGAAAGAGTTAGCTCTTGTTTTTTTGTCTCTGCTTTATTTTGCTCTGAACTTCCAAGTTACCTCTTTATGGGTTCAATTTCCTCTGAGATCCTGATATATCCGTGTCTAATTCCATAAACACATCTTTCTCCTTAGCCATGAGTCCAGAAAACTTAAACAGTGGCGTGTAAACTATTTTTAAAGGAACTTTGTACTTTACTGGCACATTTTAAAATATATTTTTTTATTTCAAATTTTATTTTAGATTCAATGGGAACATGTGTAGGCTTGTTACCTGGGTATATTTTGTGATGCTGACGTTTGGAATATAAATGATCCTGTCACCCAGGTAGTGAGCATAGTATTCAATAGCTGGTTTTTTAACCCTTGTCCCCCTCTGTCCCTCCCAGCTCTAGTAGTCATCAGTGTCTACTGCTGCCGTCTTTATACCTATGTGTAATCAATGGTTAGCTGCCAATTATAAGTGAGAAAATGTGGTATTTGGCTTTTTGTTCCTGTGTTAATTTGCTTAGGATAATGGTACTGGTACGTTATGGCTCACTCTAAGGAACTGCGTTCTAACATAGCTGTTCAAGAGAAAAACTACTCCATCTCCCAAGGTAGTAAGTTTCTGACCACTGCAAGTATGCAATCACAGGGTAAGACAGTGGCAGAGTGAAGTGGAATATGAAATGGTGTTTGTGGGGTAGGTTTAAATATCTCCTGCAATCATTAAATTAAAAGAAACATTGCATTTCATTCTGACTAATGTTTTAGCTACCAAACTTATATTGGGAAAGTTGAATCTCAGGGTTGCCTCAGCGAAACTAAATTAGGAAGTGTTATAATAATTTTCCATCTCACGTGGTTCCTACATTGAAATTACAGGTCATGGATTCACAACACCACAAATTTCTGTTTTTCCTATAAGCAGGTTGACTCTAGTTTATTATACATTCTTTCAAGTTTTCCTCCAACTAAATTATTAATCTTTGACTGACGGTGATGTCGCCCCCAGAATTCTCTATGAAAAATAAAACCCTCAAATAAAAATGCCACCAATGAGTTCCACCATGTAGTTTCTCATGCTAATATCCATATTTGATTCTAATTAACTGCATGAGAGCTATTCAGAATTTTATAATTTGAAATGTTGCCTATCCAGGTGATTTTTCATAGCTATGTGAGAATAAAAGGATTCCATAGCTTTTAATTTCTTGCACATAAACCCTCATTATAATTTCTTCTTAGGAAATTGTTGGGATTTGCTCAACACTAAAAAGAATTAATTGCCTAATGTATTAAAGCAATTAAACAAATCATTTCATCATATGAATAACAATGAGTATAGTTTCTGGGTAACACAGAAAATAAAAGCAAGGGAAGGAAAGAGAAAAAGGAAGTTAATAATGACAGATGCTCAGTGTCCAACACACATATGGCAAACAAAGATAAACAGAAGCTATCTCCCTTCATTGAAGTCAAACAATTAATAAATACCTACGCAATACAGCACAACATTCATATGTACCTAACTCTAAAACACATTCAAATCTCTTACAGTTATGCAATATCTGCCTTCAATTTGAGCTTTATATAGACATAGACACTGTAAAAGTGGAATCACACATTAGCAGAGAAGATTTTCCTCTACAAGGAAAACTGAGGTAAAATAGTTGGCACAAATGTTCTTCCATATTCTCCATTTAAAAAGAAAAAGCAGGTGAAGGTATTTTAAAAATTTACTTAAACGTGAGGCTCTAAAAAATGGCTTCAAGGAAAGAAGACACATCCAAGCTCAAGGTAAAAGACTGTCCAGTTACATTTTTGATCTGTCTTGATGTGCTTAAAGTCTCAAATGTGCAGAATGCATTAACATGGTGAATTAAAACAGTAAAAAGTTGGTTCATAGAGTCACTGCATAAAAACACTGTAGTGACAACTCTGAATTCAAATGCAAGTTTAGCTTAAAATTAACATGTTTTCCAACTGTTTTTGGTGTAGCAGGAAACATATTTCCTTTCCCTGTCCTTCACTCTCCACTTTTTGCAAACTGAAAGGTAATTATATTATATTGAGTTGTGGTGAACTTTCTAGTTCAAATATTTGAAGATGTCTATGAAAACTAAGCATATTATTATACTACCATTTAATTATCCAATGATATTAGGTATTAGCCAATATTCTTCAAGCCAAATCATATTGTTAATAATTTATTCGTGGATTACCTATTCTCCCTTCTTTCATTTATTCAATCAACAGTTCCCTCATTCAATAAATATTTTATTGAAGGCTTACTACTCCAGATACTTTCCTAGATGTTAAGGAGATATCAGTTTATGGGATAAGACATTCTACTCAGTGGGGAAGAATTCATGAACATTGAACAGGATAACTAAATAGTATGGTATGCTAGAAAGGAGTAAGTGCCAATAAAAACAAATAAATCAGGGCAAGGAGGATCTGGTACTTGTGGGGATCAGAGAAGTCCTACTTCAGCAAAGACTTGAAAATAATGAAGTTAGCCATGACAATAGCAAGGGGATGCATATTCCAGGCAGAGATGTTACGGCAGAGACGCTAAAAGAACAACATGGCTAATGTCTTGAAGTAGTCAATCACAGATTTCTGGATGATTAGCAAAAATTTAATTTCTTACATGTAGTAACAGACTTGGCACATTATATGGACAGATTGCAAAGAGAATTAAACAACCCCCTTCTCTTGATTACTGAATTGAGATAATATAAGACAAAACTAAGTTTTAACAAAGAATTAGGCTTGGGTTATTAACTTTAAAGGAGAAAACTAACTGCTGTGTTCTTGTAGGATATTTTATTTTCTTTAGAAACCACTCCTGATACATCTCCACCTCAGAATATCTGCAAGCATTCTGTGTGCCATTTTCCCCATATCTTGACAGTCTGATATATTTTCCTTTCCTGAATAGTATTTTGTATATTATAAGTAAGTGATTAAAAACTCTGCAATTACATGCAAAAGTAGTCACGAAGATTATTTATTCATCCAATGAATATTTGCCAATCATTTATAAAGTGATACAGTACATGCTACAAGTTTACAAATATTGCAGAAAAGTGTAACGTGTATTATCTGCTCTTGAAGGCATTAGGCTGGAGAGGGAACAAAAGGCACATACACAAAGAACAAAAATTATAAATTAGATCAAACTGCCGTCTCTGAAAGTCCACTTATTTACAGCAACATAGATAGCTTTCTAAGGGAGGTAAGGATCTGGACCTTGAAAGAAAAGTACTATGTGGAAGAGCAGAGATACAACAAGATATTTAAGGTAACAACCACGAAAACATATCATGGACAAAATTCCAGAGTAAAGGCACTGCACAAAATGTTTGAGACACGTGTGATGAGCAAGAAGATTTTTAATAAACTACTGTGGATACTAGACATCTCATGTAGTTTTGGATGAGAAAAACATTCATAGGATTTGATTCCAAAACATTTTCCTCAAGTTTAAAATGAAAGCCATACATTATTAATGGTGCTTGATATTTCTTTCTTTTTTCTTTTTCTTTCTTCTTTTTTTTTTTTTAATTGAGATATGGTCTCATTCTGTCACCGAGGCTGGAGTGCAGTGCTGCAATCTCGGCTCAATGCAACCTCCACCTCATTGGCTCAAGCAATCCTCTCACCTCAGCCTCTGGAGTAGGTGGGACTACAGGCTTGCGCCAGCATGCCCATCTAATTTTTGTATTTTTAGTAGAGATGGTTTTTCACTATGTTGCCCAGGCTGGTCTCGGACTCCTGGCCTTAAGTGATTCGCACCCCTTAGCTTCCCAAAGTGCTGGGATTATAAGCATCAGCCGCTGCACGCATTTCTAATCGATGGCAAGTATTCCAAAGAAATAATGATTCCTATTTAAACAATTTTTATTCATAAAGAGGCTCTTAGAGGATATGTTCATATAGGCTATAAAAATGATAACAGAGACACTGCGAGTTTAGATTTCATAAGATAGTTTGGATTTTTAAATTATATTCAGTAAAAAAGTACTACACTTTATGATCCAAATCCAGTTACTGGGGCCAAAATTGAGCCAAATAATTAATATGTACCATGTCAGAAATAAAAAGTATCTAAGATCTTACTTGAATGGAGGTAGAAAATGTAATAATAACAAAAAACAAGAAAAAAACAATAATAAAAACAGTAAGAACTTTCATCTGCCAGGTGTCACATTGGATATTATTATATATTACTTTTGTATTTAGTGAAAATTAAATCAGTACAATCACTCAAAATGAAGAAACTACATATGTTACCCATAAGAAATAAATGCAGGACTCCCAACATTTCTGGATTTAATTGTAAGATCTCAAACTTAGTTCTGTCTGAATAGGAAATCCCTTCCCTTTCTTAGGAAAACTTCTAGGTTCTCAAAGATAAAATCCTTTCTGATGTTCTTCAGCTTCCACACAAAAACTTAGCAACAAGGATTTTGATAA
Source organism: Macaca fascicularis (assembly GCF_037993035.2). Taxonomy (NCBI): domain Eukaryota; kingdom Metazoa; phylum Chordata; class Mammalia; order Primates; family Cercopithecidae; genus Macaca; species Macaca fascicularis. Next base: position 57,804,139 of record NC_088394.1, read on the forward strand.
AATCGTGTAGATACAAGACATGTTACACAGTTTTCCATGAGAAATAAAAAATCATTGCATTTTATTCCAAAATATTTTTCTCAAGGTTAAAATCAAAGCCATACATTATTATTGATCCTTGGTATTTCTAATAGATGTTAAGCATTCCAGGGAAATAATGACTCATGTGTTTCATTTATAATGATTATTCAATCACCAGATAAATGAATGAAAATATAATTAATAGCTGGGTTGATTGTTGGATGGATAAATGAGTGATTGCATGGACTGATAAGTCAAAGGAAAAATATTACCGGAAGCCATCTTTTTTTGTTGTTTTTGTTTTGTTTATATTTTTATTATATATAATAGTCGTACATACTTCGGGGGGTACATGTGATATTTTGATACATGTATAGAATGTATGATGATTAGATTATGATAATCAGGATATTCATTATCTCAAATATTTATTTTTTCTTTGAAACATTATAATTCTTCTAGCTATTTGAAAACATTACAATTCTTCTAGCTATTTTGAAATATACAATAAATCCTTGTTAACTATATTTTCCCTACTTTAATATTGAATACTAAAACCTATTTCTATCTAACTGCATTTTTTTTCTTTTTTTTTAAATTTCAACTTTTATTTTATTTTATGTTCAGAGGGGACGTATGTAGGTTACCTGGGTATATCACATGATGCCGGGGGCATGAATGGTCCCATCCACAAGGTAATGAGCATAGTACCCAACAGTTATAGTTTTTCAACCCTTGTCCCCTACTTGTTTCCCTCCTCTAGCAGGCCCCAGTCTACTGTTGCCAGCTTTATGTCCATGTGTACCCAGTGTTTAGCTCCCACTAACAAGTCAGAACATGCAGTATTTAGCTTTCCAAGAGCAGTATATTTTGTTTAATGTAAATTAAAATTCAGAACCTCAAGTCAATATAGCAGATATAAGGCAAACAACGACTCTTGTGAAAAGAAAAGTTTCATCGTTAAGTCAGTTTGCAAGAGTTAGAATACGAGCCTCAGATAAATTCAGGCCAGTGAAGAGTGCAAAGTATTGGGTGAATGCCAACTATTTGTCAGTAATTGAGTATTAATCTTAATAAATTTATAATTATCACAAGGAGTTATAATTAACATACCAAATAATCAGAAAATAAGAATTTAACTGAACCGTGTGACTAAGATTATTAATATTTTTGTGTATATATAGTATACATTTAATGTCTCCATATCTTTATATAATTATTAAATATGTATTTATGTATAGCCATGTATGCATGTATGTTGTGTGTGTATACATGTATTCATATTAGTGACATAATTTGATACTGTTACTTTTGGTTAAATATTTCAAAATAGTAGAAATAATAGAGTGAATTAAAAAATTTAAATTGTGAGTTTCAAGAAAAGTTTACATAAATTCCAAATATATTAAATTTTATACAGTGACTGTGTGCTGCTTGTGAGCCTATGGACAATTTTGTTCTTTAATGATTTTCTCTTTTATTTTATTTATTTTATCTGTATTATCCACGCATCACATGTTTAATCAAGATAAAATAACTGAATTTTATTTTCTTTTCCTTAGTAGAGTTTTTCTTTCTTCTTCTTCTTCTTCTTTTTTTTTTTTTTTTTTTTTGGTGATGGGGACAGAGTCTCGCTCTGTCACCCAGGCTGGAGTACAATGGCGTGATCTAAGCTCACTACAACCTCTGCTTCCCTGGTTCAAGTGATTCTTGTGCCTCAGCCTCCAGAATAGCTGGGGTTACAGGCACGTGCCACCATGCCTGGCTAACGTTTGTAGTTTTAAAAGAGACGGGGTTTTGCCATGTTGGCCAGGCTGGTCTCGAACTCCTGGGTTCAAGTGATCCACCCACCCCAGCCTCCTAAAGTGCTGAGATTACAGGTGTGAGCCACTGCACCCGATCTTAATAGAGATTTTGTAACCAAGTTGTTACTTCCAGTCTCCAAAAACACTGATATTTTGTACATTTTTGTGTCTTTAAAACATAAAATACAAGCAAGATTTTCTTGTACATTATCTGTCAGTTTCCTCTTCTCTGTTTTTCCAATAACCGCAATATTTTCTATTACTAAATATTTAAGGTAAATCTGAATTCATATGTCATTCTCTCCACTTGCAATTTTACTTTATGAAACCATTGAAAACCATTTCAAGAAATTCCCCAGATGAAAATATTACATAGAGGATTACTACTAAAGTAAGAGAAATCATGAAGTATTACTAAGAGATAACCACTTGTTAGATTTTGGGAGGTAACAGAAATATACACATACACACATACACATTTGTAATTTACAATTATTCTGAATAACTGAAAATTGTAATTACATACAAGATACCAAGATCAAAAATCTTGTCTGAAGAGAGCAATTATGTGGTACTATTGTATTTAACATAATGTGCTATCCCAGCAAATTAAATAGAGAACATATTTTTTTGTAAATCTCTAGTTACTCTTCATTCTTTTCCCTCCATAAGATTTCTTCAAGTACATTCTAAATCTCAACCATTTTGAAATTATTTGAGATATTTGCAAAAAGCACATATTATTGATCCTGGCATATGTCCCATTGATAAGAATCTCTAGGATTTGGAAATGGGATTCTCACTGTCCTAGAAATTCGACAAACATACCTGCATCTTCCTGTGTGCACATAGTTACTGTTGAATGAATCCTAATCCAATCATTTCTCCAGTAAGCTGCCCCTTTTAGACCCCTGCAGTTTAGTAACTTAGACTCCATTTTTAGATACCCTGAGTTCCTGATTAAAATGTCTTTGCAATAAAGAAGTGTCGACACTACATTTGTATCTACATTACCTTTTTAAAATTTCCAATACATTGTCCCTATCTGACCATCACAATTCCCTCCAAGTTAAGTAGGAGAAATATTATTATTGTTTCCTGGTTTGCAGAGAAAAAGTAAAAAAAAAAAAATTTAATGGATTTAAGAAACATTCCTTTCTCACACAGTGGGTTAGACTACAAAGCCAAACCTTAACCAAGGATTAGTTTTATCCAAAAACAAAGCACAAAGAAAATATTTAAAGGGGTTTATGAAGAAACAGGCAAAATAAACAAATGCTCTTTGCTTTCAGAATGCTCTATGGTTTCAGGACTTACAACGGTTAAGGTATTTAAGAAGTATTTTATAATATTTAATATCTATTAATACTTAATGATAAAATATTATCATTTGATTTTTAAAGTCTTTGAGAGTTCTAATTATCTTATGTAACTTAATGCTTTCGTGTGATTCACAATCACACACACTTAAAGCATGGCTCCAAATTCTATGAAATGCCTTTCACCGAAAGATAGAGCAGTTGTTCTCTTGAATACAGGCTCTGTGATAGATCAATAGTATATGAACGAAGTGGCACTGTGCTAATTTCTAAGCTCACGTCTTGAGAAGTTAGCAGCTACTATCTCTCTTGGGGTACTTCCTGTTAGAGTGCAAATACCAGGCCATGGAGAAGCCCAAACTCTCCCTTGGAAAGGCAGTGACGGCCACCACCAATTTCCCAGCCATATGATTGAGCCATCGCTCTTCCAAGCTGCTCCAGCTTATATCACATTCGGCAGAGACAAACTCTCCCTGGCAAGCCCTGCCCAAATTTCAAATTTGTGAGGAAAATAAATGGCGGTGTTTTTTTCTGCCGCTAAGTTCTGGGGTTTGTTGTAATGCCGCAGTAGATAATCAAAACAGATTTGAGTTCCTTGAAGTAAGGTACTGCTTTAATGACAACTTAAAGCATGTGGCACTGGTTCTGGGACCAGGTGGCAGGCAGGAGATAGATTAATTGAGAATATTGTAAGGAAAAACTTAACAGTCCTCAGGGATAATGTTAGTGAAAGAGAAAAGGATTTGCAGAAGCTGTTGGTGAGGTCTCATAGCAAAGTAACTACAACAAGGAAAGTATTATTGGAAATTAGAGGAAAGAAACCTGTGTATATACTGGTGAGAATTATGATCATGAAAACTTTGAGTTATGTAGAAAAAACAGAAAATGCCCCTAGTGAATTTGATGATTTAATTAAAGAGATTCAAAGAAGAGGCAGAATATTAGATTACTACATAGCTTTTTCTCAATACCTAAACAAAATGTGAATGGAGATAAATCAGTTAAAGAAGGAACTTTTTTGGAAAGTAGGACTGTTTGAGTTTTTGTTTTGTTTTGTTTTCTTTGAGACAGAGACGGAGTTTTTGTTTTCTTTGAGACAGAGTTGTTGTCCAGACTGGAGTGCAATGGCACGATCTTGGCTCACTGCAACCTCTGCCTCCCGGGTTCAAGGGATCCTCCTATCTCAGCCTCCCAAGTAGCTGGGATTACAGGTGCATGCCACCATGCCTGGCTTGTTTTTGTATCATTGGTAGAGACAGAGTTTCACCATGTTGGCCAAGCTGTTCTCGAACTCCTGACCTCAAGTGATCCGCCTACCTCAGCTTCCCAATGTTTGAGTTTGAAAATATATATTTTTTGATTCTCAGCTTCTCCAGAGAAAAATAATTCTCAAATTAAGAAAGAGTCTCAGTTCATAGATCAAATACATAATGGGGCTATATAATCTTTTGTTGTTAATATTTCAGAAAGATCTGAGGTTTTTTTTACTAGAACTTTCAAAGAAATAGAAGGTCCTCTGAGGAGCTTAATCCATTTATGCTGGGGTTGCAATTTCCTGGGTGTGAAAAATCAGACCTTCGTAATGACGTTGAGCAGTAGGATATAAAGAACTCCTACATGCTTAGCGTTCCAAAAATGGAACACGAGGCATAAATGGGCTAAGGACATGGCATGTCTCACAGACCCTCCACTAAGAATCGTAACAGCATTGACCATAGCAGATTCACGAGGTGTCCAAAGTCAAGAAGAGCTCACCTTGAAGAGATTTGTGAGTGTGATTGCTGTCTAATGAAATGAATTACAAATTGATTTGTAAGAACCTACTTACAAAATATTTAAAGAAAGCATATTGACTTTTACTAAAAAAGACAGCAAACAATGAAAAAATGCTGCCAGACTCCCAAACATTTACAGGCAGCATGTAGATTGAGAAGACGTCTCAGTTACAAACACAGATAATTTATTTTTAAAAAAGAAGAAAGAAGGAGGAAGAAGGAGGAAGAGGATGAGGAGGAAGAAGAGGAAGAGGAAGAGAAGGAAAAGGAGAAGGAAAGTAATAGTAGTAGTATAGTAGTAGTAGTAGTAGGAGGAGGAGGAGGAGGAGGAGCAGATGGAGAGGGGAGGATGGGGACAGAACCAAGAGCCATGTGTCTCGAGTTAAAAGTCTAGGAGAATCAGTTCTCTGAAATGGTACTGGATACTCATCAAGGAACCAGCAACATGTGCCAAAATGATTCCAAGAATCACTACTTACCAGTAACTGCCATATGACTTCCACTTTCTCTGTTCTTGAGTAATGCTGTCTACAGAAATTATCCTTATTCTATCCCCCCATTGTATACTCGGTCAGCTCGAGAATGATGCTCTAATGATTTAAAATCTCAGAGTGTTTTTAGGAGGAATGCAAATATTTTGTGGCCAAAGGTCAACTGTGTTTGTTTTAAATCATGACATTAACTATTTAATGTTAAATAATGTTAAACTCTCATTGAGTTTCTTCCCCTGGATATGGGCTCTCTTACTGAATAAGTAATTAAAGATGACAGATGCAATGAATGTTGTGTCAGTATCAGAGCTGCTTGGACCTTAAGAAAATGGCAGGTTTGACTCTCTATCACTCTTTGGATTGTTACTCTTAGAACACCGATACCATGAAACATGGACACCATGAAACACAGATACCAACACACCCCCCACCCCCATCCAATTAAACCTTTATGGAGGTGAACCAAAACAAACCTCAGTTTCCCAGATGTTTGAGTGAGCCACATGGGTCTTCCAGCCTGTGTAAAACCACCCCAATTGATACTGTCTAGATTGGAAATGGTCTAACCCTACTTGGCCTTGCCCAAAGTATACATTTTTGAACAAATTAATTGGTTGTTATTATTTTAAACCACTAGGTTTGGGATTGATTTGTTATGAGATAAAATATATTTGGAAGAAAATTTTATTTATTTATTTATTTATGTATCTATTTATCTATTGAGATGGAGTCTCACTCAGTCGCCCAGGCTGGAGTGTGGTGGCGCAATCTCGGGTCACTGCAACTTCTGTCCCCTAGGTTCAAGTGATTCTCCTGTCTCAGCCTCCCAGTAACTGGGATTACAGGTGCCTGCCACCACGCCCAGCTAATTTTTTTGAATTTTCAGTAGAGACGGGACTTCACCATGTTGGCCAGGCTGGTCTCAAGCCCCTGACCTCAAATGATTCGCCCACCCCGGCCTCTTAAAGTGCTGGGATTACAAGCGTGAGCCACCGCGCCTGGCAAGGAAGAGAATTTTAACAGCCTCTCTTATAAACTTGAAATGTCTAGAAATATTTAAGTAGAATCTCTCTCTAAAATAGAGGCTAAAACTAAAATAGTTTTAGTGGATAACATTGACTATTTGTCATATTAGTTATGTATAGCGTAAACCTAATTACATGAGGCAGTATAAGAAACATCTAGCAAGTCACCTGATACATTAACATTAAACAAATAAAAATAACTCAAAACGTGGGTTAAAATTAATTATAAATATCAAACAAAGACAAGACATAAGTGTATTTGTAAAGTTCGTTTTCAAGAAGATGCAGAAAGAGAGGGAAGACACAAACAATGAATTTGAAGTAATTGTGTTTTCCAAGAGTATCAATTTGCAGATCTATAATTTGCTGAAAATTATTTTCCTCAATGTTACATGACACACAAATACATCCATATCATCACATGGCATTGATTGTCTTATAACATTTCACATGATACGTATATAAATATATGTGTGTATAATTTAAAATTAATTATGATACTTTTAAAATTAAGAAGAATACCAATATTTCTGATCTGGCTTAGAAAATATTGGATCAGAAAAACAAGAGCATTAGTGTCCACAGCAGAAATAATTGCCAATTTCAGTGTTTCAAACACAATGTTGCATGGGTATTATGAATAACTTTTCTCCAAGTTATAAATAGAGACCATCCTTACAGTATAAACAGTCTTTCTGTTTGACTTAGGAGTAAATTGAAGCTTTAGATACATATTCAAAACGCATTTTCCAGAAGATTTCTGGTTTTATAGTCTTTGATGATGAGAACTAATTCTGGCACATGTGCATTTTGTGTTTTTGGCTATTGGAAAAGGAAGTTCATCAACAAGATCCTCTGAGTTGCAAACAATCCCTAGAGCTAAAGACCTCCCTTAATGGTAGGCAGAGTATAAACCCTGTCTGAATATTAAGATCACCTGGGAAGCTTCAAAAAATACAAACGTATGAGTTCCACATTAAAATAAATAAGAATACCGTGGTGACACCTGGGCACTAGCAAATTTCAATAGCATCTTCCTGTGGGTTATATACTGTATATTCCATTTGTATAACATTTTTATAATGACAAAATTAGGCCAGGTGCAGTGACTCATTCCTGTAATCCCAGGACTTTGGGAGGCCGAGGTGGGTGGATTACCTAAGTTCAGGAGTTAAAGACCAGCCTGGGCCATATAGTGAGACTCTGTCTCTACAAAAAATAAACAAAACTAGCTGGGTGTGGTGGCACATGCTTGTAGTCACAGCTACTCAGGAGGCTGAGGTGGGAGGATCACTTGAACTAGAGGTGTTGAGGCTGCAGTGAGCTGAGATTGAGCCACTGCACTTCAGCCTGGACAATAGAGCGAGACCTTGTCTCAAAAAATAAGTAAAAAGAAAAGGACAAAATTATAAAAATTGAAAATAGATTAGCGGTTGCCATGAACTAAAGATGGGAGGTGAGGCTCCGGAGGTAGACAGATGTGGTGGGATTCTGGTGGTGGTGGACTTCCTCTGGGTGATGCCTGTGGTGGTGTATGCATAAACTTACACATGTGGTAAAATTGCATAGAACTAACCACAAACACACATACACACAATGCATTTGTGGCTATCCAAGTAAACTGGGTAGATTGAATCAATGTGAATATTCTGGTTATAGTATTGTACTATAGTTTTGTAAGATGTTACCACTAGAAAAAAAAAAAAAAACTATGTAAAGGTAAACATAGTCTGTCTGTATCATTTCTTAAAACTGCATGAGGCCGGGCACAGTGGCTCATGTCTGTAATCCCAACACTTTGGGAGGCCGAGATGGGCAGATCACGAGGTCAGGAGATCGAGACCATCCTGGCTAACATGGTGAAACCCCGTCTCTACTAAAAAATACAAAAAACTAGCCGGGCGTGGTGGCGGGCACCTGTAGTCCCAGCTACTCAGGAGGCTGAGGCAGGAGAATGGTGTAAACCCAGGAGGCGGCGCTTGCAGTGAGCTGAGATCAAGCTACTGCACTCCAGCCTGGGTGACAGAGCGAGACTCCATCTAAAAACAAAACAAAACAAAACAAAACAAAACAAAAAAAACTGCATGCAAACATTGAAAATAGAAAGTCTAAGATGGCCGAATAGGAAGAGCTCCACTCTCCAGCTTCCAGCATGAGCAACACAGAAGACAGGTGATTTCTGCATTTTCAACTGAGGTACCGGGTTCATCTCACTAGGGAGTGCCGGACAATCGGTGCTGGTCAGCTGCTGCAGCCCAACCAGTAAGAACTGAAGCAGGGCAAGGCATCGCCTCACCTGGGAAGCTCAAGGGGGAAGGGAATCCATTTTCCTAGCCAGGGGAACTGAGACACACAACACCTGGAAAATCAGGTAACTCCCACCCCAATACTGCACTTTACCAAGGGTCTTAGCAAATGGCACACCAGGAGATTATATCCCACACCTGGCCAGGAGGGCCCCAGGCCCATGGAGCCTCCCTCATTGCTAGCACAGCAGTCTGTGATCTTACTGCAAGGCAGCAGCGAGGCTGGGGGAGGAGCATCTGCCATTGCTGAGGCTTAAGTAGGTCAACAAAGCAACTGGGAAGCTCGAACTGGGTGGAGCCCACAGCAGCTCAAGGAGGCCTGCCTGTCTCTGTAGACTCCACATCTGGGGACAGGGCATGGCTAAACAAAAAGCAGCAGAAACCTCTGCAGATGCAAACAACCCTGTCTGACAGCTTTGAAGAGAGCAGTGGATCTCCCAACATGGAGGTTGAGATCTGAGAACGGATAGACTGCCTGTTCAAGTGGGTCCCTGACCCCTGAGTAGCCTAACTGGGAGACATCCCCCACTAGGTGCAGACCGACACCCCACACCTCACATGGCGGGGTACACCCCTGAGATGAAGCTTCCAAAGCAAGAATCAGATAGATACACTCGCTGTTCAGCAATATTCTATCTTCTGCAGCCTCTGCTGCTGATACCCAGGCAAACAGGGTCTGGAGTGGACCTCAAGCAATCTCCAACAGACCTACAGCTGAGGGTCCTGACTGTTAGAAGGAAAACTAACAAACAGGAAGGACACCCACACCAAAACCCCATCAGTACGTCACCATCATCAAAGACCAGAGGCAGATAAAACCACAAAGATGGGGGAAAAGCAGGGCAAAAAGCTGGAAATTCAAAAAATAAGAGCACGTCTCCCCCTCCAAAGGAATGCAGCTCATCGCCAGCAATGGATCAAAGCTGGACCGTGAATGACTTCGACGAGTTGAGAGAAGAAGGCTTCAGTCTATCAAACTTCTCAGAGCCAAAGGAGGAATTATGTGCCCAGTACAAAGAAACTAAAAATCTTGAAAAAAGAATGGAAGAATGGATAACTAGAATAATCAATACAGAGAAGGCCATAAACGAACTGACAGAGATAAAAACCATGACACGAGAAATACGTGACAAATACACAAGCTTCAGTAACTGACTCAATCAACGGGAAGAAAGAGTATCAGTGATTGAGGATCAAATGAATGAAATAAAGTGAGAAGAGAAGTCTAAATCAAAAAGAGGAAAAAGAAATGAACAAAGTCTTCAAGAAGTATGGGATTATGTGAAAAGACCAAATCTACATCTAATTGGGGTGCCTGAAAGTGAGGGGGAAAATGGAACCAAGTTGGAAAACACTCTGCAGGATATCATCCAGGAGAACTTCCCCAACCTAGTAAGGCAGGCCAATATTCAAATTCAGGAAATACAGAGAATGCCACAAAGATACTCCTTGAGAAGAGCAACTCCAGGACACATAATTGTCAGATTCACCAAAGTTGAAATGAAGGAAAAACTGTTAAGGGCAGCCAGAAAGAAAGGTCGGGTTACTCACAAAGGGAAGCCCATCAGACTAACAGCAGATCTCTCGGCAGAAATTCTCCAAGCCAGAAGAGAGTGGGGGCCAATAGTCAACATTCTCAAAGAAAAGAATTTTCAACCCAGAATTTCATATCCAGCCAAACTAAGTTTCATAAGTGAAGGAGAAACAAAATCCTTTACAGACAAGCAAATGCTTAGAGATTTTGTCACCACCAGGCCTGCCCTACAAGAGACCTTGAAGGAAGCACTAAAGATGGAAAGGAACAACCGGTACTAGCCATTGCAAAAATTGATAGACTGCTAGCAAGACTCATAAAGAAGAAAAGAGAGAAGAATCAAATAGACGCAATAAAAAATGATAAAGGGGATATCACCACCGACCCCACAGAAATACAAACTACCATCAGAGAATACTATAAACACCTCTATGCAGATAAACTAGAAAATCTAGAAGAAATGGATAATTTTCTGGACACTTACACTCTCCCAAGACTAAAACAGGAAGAAGTTGAATCCCGGTATAGACCAATAGCAAGCTCTGAAACTGAGGCAATAATTAATAGCCTACCAACCAAAAAAAGTCCAGGACCAGATGGATTCACAGCTGAATTCTACCAGAGGTACAAGGAGGAGCTGGCACCATTCCTTCTGAAACTATTCCAATCAATAGAAAAAGAGGGAATCCTCCCTAACTCATTTTATGAGGCCAACATCATCCTGATACCAAAGCCTGGCAGAGACACAACAAAAAAAGAGAATTTTAGACCAATATCCCTGATGAACATCGATGCAAAAATCCTCAATAAAATACTGGCAAACTGAATCCAGCAGCACATCAAAAAGCTTATCCACCATGATCAAGTGGGCTTCATCCCTGGGATGCAAGGCTGGCTCAACATATGCAAATCAATAAATGTAATCCAGCATATAAACAGAACCAAAGACAAAAACCACATGATTATCTCAATAGATGCAGAAAAGGCCTTTAACAAAATTCAACAGCCCTTCATGCTAAAAACTCTCAATAAACTAGGTATTGATGGAACGTATCTCAAATCTCAAAATAATAAGAGCTATTTATGACAAACCCACAGCCAATATCATACTGAATGGGCAAAAACTGGAAGCATTCCTTTTGAAAACTGGCACAAGACAGGGATGCCCTTTCTCACCACTCCTATTCAACATAGGATTGGAAGTTCTGGCTAGGGCAATCAGGCAAGAGAAAGAAATAAAGGTTATTCAATTAGGAAAAGAAGAAGTCAAATTGTCCCTGTTTGCAGGTAACATGATTGTATATTTAGAAAACCCCATCATCTCAGCCCAAAATCTCCTTAAGCTGATAAGCAACTTCAGCAGAGTCTCAGGATACAAAATCAATGTGCAAAAATCACAAGCATTCTTATACACCAGGAACAGACAGAGAGCCAAATCATGAATGAACTGCCATTCACAATTGCTTCAAAGAGAATAAAATACCTAGGAATCCAACTTACAAGGGATATAAAGGACCTCTTCAAGGAGAACTACAAACCACTGCTCAGTGAAATAAAAGAGGACACAAACAAATGAAAGAACATACCATGCACACGGATAGGAAGAATCAATATCGTGAAAATGGCCATACTGCCCAAGGTAATTTATAGATTCAATGCCATCCCCATCAAGCTACCAGTGAGTTTCTTCACAGAATTGGAAAAAACTGCTTTAAAGTTTATGTGGAACCAAAAAAGAGCCCGCATTGCCAAGACAATCCTAAATCAAAAGAACAAAGCTGGAGGCATCACGCTACCTGACTTCAAACTATAGTACAAGGCTGCAGTAACCAAAACAGCATGGTACTGGTACCAAAACAGAGATATAGAACAATGGAACGGAACAGAGCCCTCAGAAATAACACCACACATCTATAACCATCTGATCTTTGACAAACCTGAGAAAAACAAGAAAAAGATTCCCTATTTAATAAATGGTGCTGGGAAAATTATAAATCATGCTGCTATAAAGACACATGCACACGTATGTTCACTGCGGCACTATTCACAATAGCAAAGACTTGGAATCAACCCAAATGTCCATCAGTGACAGACTGGATTAAGAAAATGTGGCACATATATACCATGGAATACTATGCAGCCATAAAAAAGGATCAGTTTGTGTCCTTTGTAGGGACATGGATGCAGCTGGAAACCATCATTCTCAGCAAACTATCACAAGAATGGAAAACCAAACATTGCATGTTCTCACTCATAGGTGGGAACTGAACAATGAGATCACTTGGACTCAGGAAGGGGAATATTACACACCAGGGCCTATTATGGGGAGGGAGGAGGGAGGGGGGATTGCACTGGGAATTATACCTGATGTAAATGACGAGTTGATGGGTGCTGACGAATTGATGGGTGCAGCACACCAACATGGCACAAGTATACATATGTAACAAACCTGCACGCTGTGCACATGTACCCTAGAACTTAAAGTGTAATAATAAAAATAAAAATTAAAAAAAGGAAAATAGAAAGTCTAAGTAAAAAACAAAACTTTCTGATGACTATTATCTGCCTAAGATTGGAAAACCAAATACCATTTTCAAAACTGTTAACAGAAGTTTCCAGATAGGAAAGGAGCTGGTCCAGGTCAATGGTTTGCAGCTAGTGGACTACATTGCAGTTATGAGCGTTGTTTAGATACTTATTAAAAATTCAAATTCTCAGGCCCCAAAGAAGACCTACTGAATCAGGAACTCTGAAGATGGCACCAAGTAATCTGCAATAATCCTTCCAGGTGAGTGTGCTACGTGCTAAACTTTCAGAGACACTAGCTTAGGGTTTTGTTTTGTGATAACTATTTCATATGAATAAGTAGTATTAAATGCATATTATATATGAATAGAGGGTTGTTATTTATAGTCCACTGACCAGTGGAGTCAGCATCACCTAGAGGCTTTTTAGAAATGTAGAATCTGCACTCCAAACTTGGGGAATCCAAATCTGTGTTTTAACAAGATCCCCAGGTAATTCATAGGCACATAAAGGTTTGAGAAGCAGCGCCTTAGAGTATTTGCTGAATAACTATTAGATGCAGTCCACCAAAATGCAGCTGTGCTTCTAGTGAAAATAAGAACATTTGGACACCAACTTCCCGCTGGGGCAGGGATGTTAAACAAGTTGCCCTCGATCACACATCTCATAAGGAGGCCACCCAGGATTTGAGCTTGCATAGGACCTAAAAGAACAACAGGAAAGAGTCTTCTGGTCTGGATTCCTCCAGAGCCTATGTTCATAGCACTGTGCAAAACTGCCCAGGCTTTCTTCCTCTATTCGGCCAGCTCCTGTGGGCCAGTTCTGGTTTCCAAGCATTTACAGCAGGGAATGTCATGAATTGCATACACACGTGCCAGGGTCAGAATAGATACCATTATTCACTCAGACAGCTCTGTCCATATTACCATCTGAACACTAAGCTCATAACGGAAACTTCAGATCTACCACCCCAGGTTTTTCTGGCTTCAGAATAGCAGAAAGTCTGCATGTTCTCTTCCTCCTTCGCAAAGCATCCCATTGATCCTCTCATGTAAATCACAAGGCACAGACTCCAAGTCTACAGAATGCACATTAGCTGTAAAAGAATAGTGTTGGGAGCTAGAGTTGAATGGGAAATCTCTGATTGTCCTGGATAGGATTTTCTTCATGTTTATCTTCCAAACTTCAGTCCTGTAGAAGTGTGCAAGCAGAACCAAGCGTTACCTGGATGCACAACTGACAGCGTAAAAAATCATTTACCATTTTTATATATAGGGTTTAACTTCAAGAAAATAGTACAATTCACATTGAGTAGATAGATTTCAACGGAAGGGGTAGTTTTAATTCTTTTGTTGAATAAGTAGGGAGGCATGACTGGAAGATGTTTCAAAGCTGTTAGGGGATAGGTGAGGATTCTGTATAATTTCATAGATCCTTAAGTGAAGTGATAAATAAATAAGATTATAGCTGTAAGAGCAAAACAAATGACTAATGGAGCAAGGTATCCCTTCATTAATAATAGTTAACAATCACAACTAATGTTATTGAACATGATGTGCTAGTTTCTCTGATAGCCTTGGATATTCAGAGATAAATAATTTAGGATGAGAAATGTATATGAATCAAATGAATTAATATGTCTGCTAAAATTACTTTCAATTGCAACGGGCCAGGCATAGTGAAATGCAAACTATAGCTTCTCTACTTTAAATCACATGACATTCCTATGCTATTGATATTATCATTCATATTCCACAAAGCAGGAAACTGAAACTTAGAAACAGGAAACGATTCTCCCATAGTCACACAGCAAGTTGGCGGCCCAGTCAAAATTCCAGCAAAGATCTCTCTGCCCAGAACTGGATTCTTCAATGCAAGAAGTGAGAAGGAGAATCGAAAATGAATAGGAGGAGGTCAGAAGGAGTAAGCTGAGAAAGGAGTAGATTTTAGACTCAAATCAAAGAGTTCTTCAATACTTGTCCTCTCTTACACAGATGATTTCTAATGTGCTCAGTTTGCCTTAGGAAAACTAAGACTAATTACTACCATCTATATGAACTGTTAACTATTCATATTCAATTCCTGATGCAACTTGATAACCATTTTACATGTCAGCAAAACTGTCAGATTAATGTTACTGTACATTTTGGTTCATCTCAGTGCTGAAGTATACTGGAGACTCTCTGTTATCCTAGTCTCTCATATCATGAGTTACTGAAGGAAAGTGACGTGTTTAGTGTTATGTAAAGGGTGGCATGATGCAGACAAAGAAATGAACTCAAAGTAGTTCTTAGTTCTCCAATGTTCATTTTAATGTATAGAAATGTTTTACCCCCCTTCCCTTCAGGATATAAATATAGATACAGATATGCAAATACCTCATCATGGTAAAAGTTTGAAAAATCATTTCCATGTGATGTTTGAGACTTAATGAGCTAGTATTTGTAAATTGTTCAAAGCAATATTGTAATTGTGAACCTGGAATGGTTTGGTCAAGCTTTCTACTGCTATCTTAGGGAAGTGATTTTCTATCTCATTTTGTCTTATTTTCTAAACTTGAAAAATGGGTCTAATAATCCCGGCCCTTTACATACCTCAGAGAGATGCTACCATAATTAATGAAATATGTGTAAAGAGCTGTAAACTGGATAAATTAAGATATCATTGCCATTACTCTATTGAATTCTTCAAATAAAATTTTCAGTAGAACTACGACCCTTCTGACTTTTGCCAATAAGGCAGACATGAAAATGTAGTAATAATATAATTTTAAAAGAGGTCTTTGCTGTTCAAATTAAGTATATAAATCGTATGTCTAAATCTCAAACATATCTGAGAAACTATGCAATTTTTCTGGAGAAAAATAATGAATGCATGACAGGATCAAGAAATCAACAAAGAGATGATCTTCAAATACTTTAGACTGACATTTCAGTTTGTCCCCTCAACACCAGTTGAGATTATTGTCATTATAGCCATGATTTCAAAGATTTAATAAATAGACAATTATGGTTTGTTTCTCCTGAAATTCATCAAAATTAGTTGAGATACTCATTCAGCTTTTCCCCACATCTGTTGCTTGGCTGTGTCTGGGTAAAATGCCAGTTGATTTAATTTATCATTTTTGTTCCAGATGTTTTGGCATCACATAGTTATAGACAAATAATTGTATTGAAAAATGCTCTCAGATTAATGTAAGAGAGCTCTAGTGTTTTCTTTCCTCTGGGCTTTAACTGCAGTAAGAAAAGAAATAGCTTCATTGTTTTAAAATATAAAACTAAGTGAAAATTTCATCTGCCTCAACACAGTACAGTAATAGACCAGTAGAAATTTTTCAGATTAGTTGCTCTTCTTTCAGAAATCCAAGGCTGATTCCATGGTAGAAGAGAGAGGGTAAGGCAGACAGAAATGATAAACAAAATAACAAACTAAATCTAGATAGCTGCCATGACTCCATGTGATATTGAATTGAAAATAGTCTATTGATATAGAAAGAAAGAACTGTGGACATTTTAATTCCACCACGTGCTAGCTCAGTGACCTTGAGGAAATCATTTCCCCCTGTATATTTCAATTTTATTTATTTATTTTAATTTTTTATTTTAATAGCCTTATGGTTACAGGTGGTTTTGCGTTACATATATGAATTGTGAAGTGGTGAAGTCTAAGATCTTAGTGCAACCATCACCCAAGAAGTGTACATTGTACCCAAAACGTAGTTTTTTGTTCTTCACCTCCCTCCCACCCTACCCCCTTCTGAGTTTCCAATGTCTATTATGCCATTCTGAATATTTTTGCATGTCCATAACTTAGCTGCCACTTACAAGTGAGAACATGTGGTATTTGATTTTCAACTCCTGAGTTACTACAGTTAGAATAATGGCCCCCTGTTCCATCCAAATTGTTGCAAAAGATATTATTTCTTTTTTATGGCTGAGTAGTATTCCACAGTGTGTATGTGTATATATATATATGTGTGTGTATATATATATATATGCTACATTTTCTTTATCCATTCACTGTTCGATGGACACTTATGTTGATTCTATATCCTAGCAACTGTGAATCGTACTGTGATAAACATACACATGCAGGTTACTTTTTGATATAGTGACTTCTTTTCCCTTGGGTAGATACCCAGCATGGGATTGCTGGATCAAATGGTAGATCTACTGTAATTATTTGAGAAATCTCCATAATGTTTTCCATAGAGGTTATACTAGTTTGCATTCCCACCAGTAGTGTATAAGCATTCCTTTTTCATCACTTCCACACCATCTATTTTTGTTTGTTTGTTTGTTTTTAACTTTTTAATAATGACCATTCTGGCTGAGGGTAAGGTGGTCTCTCATTTGTGGTTTTACTTTGATCTCAATTTTATAAAATGGAGATAATATAACCTACCGACTTCAGTAACTATTCATCACAATATTATGTGTAAGGAAATTATGCTAAAATAGTTAATACTCGTTTGTCCTGTGCAAGTTACTTATGTTGTGAAGAGAAGCTTCAGGCCAAGTTTATCCTGGCATTTTAAAATGCAGACCAACCTTTGAGCTGCAAGCATACTTCACTGTTGGGGTCTACGTATGTGCTTTGGATAAAACAATCTGCAGCAAAAGGAGAGAATGGGCATTTAATGGAGCAAGCCATCAGACATCTCGCCCTCTTGAAGAGTATGGAAATATCCATATTCTAAATTATATTTCTCTGCTATGCTGACACTACCCAAAGTGTCTACCAAAATGATTTCTGCATGACTTGTGGGTGTATGCGACACTTTCATACTATTTCTAGGTAAAATAATCACTCTACAAAACTGATGGTGATTTCTGTGTGAGCAACAGAAGCTATGATTGTTAGCATTGTCACCGTTTGTATCGCTGGAATCAATCTGATGTATATCTGTGCTTGCAGAATGAATATTAGTTAAGCACATTCTAATTATGAATTCATGAAAAGTCTTAGGGTTGAAGAATTACTTGACATCATCTTAGTTGAATGATCTTCAGGAAACAAGTCAGCTGTCTGAATTGTGGCTACCTCACCTGAAACACAGGATAATAATACCAGCCATGGCCCATTTTATACTGTTGTTTTGAGGCTTCGCTGTAGTAAAGAATAAAGAATCAATGTACAATGTATAGGATATCATAATGGAAATGTTAAGAATTCCTGTTACTAACATTAAAAAAGTAGGGACGCCAAAGTTATTCTTCTCTGGCAAGAACCTTCGTTCATGACAAAATTTTTCAAAATGTCAGTAACCTTGCTAGGTTCACTGAGATTTAGGGTTTTGTCCTCAATTTGGTAGGAACAGGAATTTTAGTCTGTCAGCACATTCCTAAAGTGAATGTTGCTTCAGCACAGACACACATTAGCCAAGTTCTAAGAAGACAGTCACTTAACAATAAAGCTAATTTGTTAAGTTACAATAAAAAATAAAATGTCTGCCAAAAGCTTTGGATTGTGGCATACTGGTAAGGCAGAGGGTCTGCCTCAAAGCCTGGCTCCATCAATTATTTGCTGCAAAGTCTTTAGAACTCAGAGAGATACAATAGCTGCCCAATTTTCTCCTTCCTACAGTGTTGATAATAGAATTTCCCACAACATGGGGCAGTTTTGTAAAGTATATGGGTGATTCTCTTCAGAATGCTTTGTGTCAAGCACTGAGAGAAGAAGGCTCAAGAAATGGTGGGATGGTAGCTGTTATTACTATGGTTGTTATTATTATTATTGTTTAAGTAAGTATATATTATTGCAGCTGTTTGTAAAATTGAATAAAATAATCACCAAAAGTGATTTGAAAAGCATGGTGTTAAAGCTATGAGGGTAAGATGTGTAATTTAAATTTTAGTGGCCTTATACACTGATAATCTGCTCCAGTTCCAGAGGGTTGATCCCTAGAGGAGCACTTCAGGCTTTCTTTCTCTCTCTCTCTCTCTGTCTGTCTATCTCTTTCTGTCTCTCTCTCTCTCTCTCTCTCTCTGGCAGTGCCTGGATGAGTTTCCCCAGTTTCTACCCGTGTGACCCTATTAATTGCTCTGAAAGGGTAATACAAAGGAGTTATCAATGGGCGAGTCTTGATCTGGCCTGGGAACAATTTTGTCTCTTGAGAAGGCAACCTTATTTGCTGAGCTCCTAAAAGTGTAAATTATAATGCCAATGTTTTTCCTTTGGGGCTACCTTCATTTTCACTCTGCTCTTAACAACGATCCACATTTATTGAGCGCTTAATAATTACTCCATACCAAGAATCCTAATAAAGACATTATAAGCATTACTGCTTTGAATAGCCAACCAACACTTTACAGGTAACAAACTGTTTCCATCAATGTTATATTCAAGATATATTAATAGTAACAATCCTTATTGTTACTATATCTCAAACTAATTACCTCAAGCTAATTGAGAAAATAAATGCCTTTCTAAGGCATCAGTACTCAAACAATTTGGTCTCAGGGTCGCTTCACACACTTAAAAATTAATGAAGAACCCCAAAACCTTTTATGCATTAAAATTTTGTTATTGGGTTATACCTCTCAATATTTACCACGTTGTAAGTTGAACACACACATACACACACACACACACACACACACAAGAATATGGAAGCACAGATTCCATTAGCCATTGAGCTAATGGCTCAGTATGATATTAACATGTGCTATATAGTCTGTGGAAAAGCATGCTTTCAATTGTGAGACAGACGAAGGCAAACAGTGTTGTCATATTATTATAGAAAAGTATTTCAACCTTGCAGAACCCTTAAAAATGTCTCAAAGACTCTAAAGATCCCTGAACCACACTTTGAATATTATGGTCTTAAAGAATAAAACTCTGTTGCCCCATTTCCCCCAATATGTTTCAATTACTCACTTTAAGACTAATTACTATGTTAGATGCATTATACAACAACACAGAAAGAGATTATTATCTGCACCTTAATGTGATGAAACTGAGGTTTAAAAGGAATGAGTACTTTGACTAACATTGCATAACTCCCCAATATCGTAGTCAGTTTACAATCCCATATCTTTCTGTCTAAATCTGTGCTCTTCACTATCATGTGATATACAGACACTAAAGATTTATCAAATGGAAATGCAAAACAAAAACTTAGTAATTGCCTCATTTCATCCACATACGGAAGAGAATTATGATGTTCAAAGGTACAATTACAAAAATCTCACAGATTGAATCAACATTTCCCAGATGGATTTATTTTACCCACCTCTTTGACTTTTAAAATTAGATGCTTCTATTGCAGGTAAAATAATAATAACATGTGAACATTAAAAAGAAAGATCAAACTATTCATGTGAAAGTCACAATAAGCCAAACTTCATGACCAGACTACACTGGATAAAATAAACATGCCATATTATATAACTGCTAGTTTTATGATTTTGCAACCAAGTTGGTGTAAGCAATGTGATTCCTGGATTTTTTATTCCTATATGTATATTACCTAATATAGGACCTGGTGACTTACGGTGCACTTGAAACTCTGTATAAAGATGAACGTTGTTTAGAGGATGTTTGTCCATCTATCACACTTAGTAGCATCAAGGAGTAGAGAGAGTTCAGACCTCGACATCAAATCTGGTGGATTCAAACTCCCTTTATTACATCTATGGGCTTTTTCTTGTGTCCCAGCTTTCCTGTGTCTCGCATGACACATTTCTAAAACAGTGTTGAGGTTACATCCATCTAAACATTGTTATGAGGATTGAATGAAACAAGAAATGTAAGTACACAGAGACCAGCATTCTGCTTGGGATTAAGTAGCATCTTAAATGCTGGTTTATTTTCTGTTCTTTATTGTCACATGCAGATATCATTTAATGTTACAGATCTAGACATCGAACCAATAGAGAGCATGAAAGGGCAAGTGTATGTACCGCTTTTTTCTTCCACGCCATTTCCCTAAGTCATGATTCTTATGATGCCCAAGAAACAGCTTCTCCAGCCATTATTCAACCAAAGTTAGGCCTTGGGTATCTATTTATGCTGAGGCTTCCTTGTTAGTCTATTACTCATTCCTAAAGCACAGTCTCCAGATGGACATACAATGAAGTCTATCATAACCATAGCTGAATGAAAGAGACCAAGATCAACATGTTCCTCCTCTGTAGCTAAAAATGTCCAAAACTTCCTGGATGGCTTCATGCTGTTCCCTTTGCCACTAACATTCTTGCTTTCCTTCTTCCCTTGCCACATGGTAGTATCTAGACTGACTGTGAAGGGCACCAGGGAAACCATCATACAGAAATCATGTCTTCCTCTTATTTGTGGTTTGGATGCTTTCTGTCTCTTTCAATTAAACAATTTAACTGTAGTCCAAAAGTTGTCCTCTCTACTACAGAACTTTCACCTCCAGGCCAGGAACTAGGTCTTCAGCAATCTACATCGGAAGTGCCTAGGATAGGGGGGGCAAAAAATGTGTTCAACTCACCAATGTTTTTTGTATTCACTTTGCAGTTATGTGGTACACTTAGTAACTGGTTTATTAGACCTAGAAACTCTTTAAGCTGGACACTACTTAGGACAAAAGCAATCATACAGAAAACAAGGCTCAAATAAAAAGATACCAAATTCAGCACTCACTCTCACAAAGGTCTCCTATTTAAATGCCAGGGGCCATTTGTAGAATATATAATTGCCTTTTAAAATCCATGTCTAACCAATCATTTTTAATAGGTATCCAGATATTCACAGATTTATTTTAGGTATCAGTTACCCTGAGAAGTCACCTGACACATCAATTTCTGTATTATCTTCTTTTTATGTCTTTTCTTAAATAAACAAACGTGGGTCTCTATGGTATTCTGTGGAGTTCAGCCTTTTGTTTCTTTGTAACTGCTACATAATTATATTGGAAATGTGAAAAACAGTTCAGCAGGAAATCAAATGCTGGCTCAGTATGGGTATTTTTATATCCAGAGATACTCAAATATGAACCAGCAAAGAGATTTGGATACTATGCCTCACACACAAATCTAATGACAAGCTGTATTTAAAAGCCAGAAAAAAAACACTTTTTGCTGACCAGTTTTTCTTTACAATGTATTAGGGCTGCTTATTTGTTTTACTAAACAAAAACAAAGCTTGGACAGAGGGGCTCTAAAAATTCAGAGTCCTTTAAACATCAAGCTCAGAGCAATCTAACTGAAAGAACAGGTTGATGAAGATTTGTCATTGCCATTGTTAAAAACAGTGCTTGCTAATTGAAGACATGTTTATGTCTAGTGACATATATATGTACACACACCCACATGCACACATATTCTGTGCATCAACTCAAGTGATTACAGGTTTTTATTCACTACTATAGTTTCTTTTTAACCAATAAGAAATAAATTACATAGGCCGAGAAAAGTTTTTCTTTCCTTTTTTTTTAATAAATTTATTTTATTCTTTTTTATTATTATTATTCTTTAAGTTCTAGGGTACATGTGCACAACATGCAGGTTTGTTACATGTGTATACATGTGCCATGTTGGTGTGCTGCACCCATTAACTCGTCATTTACATTAGGTATATCTCCTAATGCTATCCCTCCCGCCTCTCCCCACCCCATGACAGGCCCCAGTGTGTGATGTTCCCCTTCCTGTCTCCAAGTGTTCTCATTGTTCAATTCCCATCTATGAGAGAGAACATGCGGTGTTTGGTTTTCTGTTCTTGCTGAGAATGATGGTTTCCAGCTGCATCCATGTCCCTACAAAGGACATGAACTCATCCTTTTTCATGGCTGCATAGTATTCCATGGTGTATATGTGCCACATTTTCCTAATCCAGTCTGTCATTGGTGGACATTTGCGTTGGTTCCAAGTCTTTGCTATTGTGAATAGTGCCACAATAAACATATGTGTGCATGTGTCTTCATAGCAGCATGATTTATAATCCTTTGGGTATATACCCAGTGATGGGATGGCTGGGTCAAATGGTATTTCTAGTTCTACATCCTTGAGGAATCGCCACACTGTCTTCCATAATGGTTGAACTAGTTTACAGTACCACCAACCGTGTAAAAGTATTCCTATTTCTCCACATCCTCTCCAGCATCTGTTGTTTCCTGACTGTTTAATCATCACCATTCTAACTGATGTGAGATGGTATCTCATTGTGGTTTTGATTTGCATTTCTCTGATGGCCAGTGATGATGGGCATTTTTTCATGTGTCTGTTGGCAGTAAAAATGTCTTCTTTTGAGAAGTGTCTGTTCATATCCTTTGCCCACTTTTTGATGGGGTTGTTTGTTTTTTTCTTGTAAATTTGTTTGAGTTCTTTGTAGGTTCTGGATATTAGCCCTTTGTCAGATGAGTAGATTGCAAACATTTTCTCCCATTCTGTAGGTTGCCTCTTCACTCTGATGGTAGTTTCTTTTGCTGTGCTGAAGCTCTTTAATTAAATCCCATTTGTCAATTTTGGCTTTTGATGCCATTGCTTTTGGTGTTTTAGACATGAAGTCCTTGCCCATGCCTATGTCCTGAATGGTATTACCTAGGTTTTCTTCTAGGGTTTTTATGGCATTAGGTCTAACATTTAAGTCTCTAATCCATTTTGAATTAATTTTTATATAAGGAGTAAGGAAGGGATCCAGTTTCAGCTTTCTACATATGGCTAGCCAGTTTTCACAGCACCATTTATTAAATAGAGAATCTTTCCCCATTTCTTGTTTTGTCAGGTTTGTCAAAGATCAGATGGTTGTAGATGTGTGGTATTATTTCTGAGGGCTCTGTTCTGTTCCATTGGTCTATATCTCTGTTTTGGTACCAGTACCATGCTGTTTTGGTTACTGCAGCCTTGTAGTATAGTTTGAAGTCAGGTAGAATGATCCTCCAGCTTTGTGCTTTTGGCTTAGGATTGTCTTGGCAATGCGGGCTCTCTTTTGGTTCCATATGAACTTTAAAGTAGTTTTTTTCCAATTCTGTGAAGAAAGTCATTGGTAGCTTGATGAGAATGGCATTGAATCTATAAATTACCTTGGGCAGTATGGCCGTTTTCATGATATTGATTCTTCCTATCTATGAGCATGGAATGTTCTTCCATTTGTCTGCGTCCTCTTTTATTTCATTGAGTAGTGGTTTGTAGTTCTCCTTGAAGAGGTCCTTCACATCCCTTGTAAGTTGGATTCCTAGGTATTTTATTCTATTTGAAGCAAGTGTGAATGGGAGTTCACTCATGATTTGGCTCTCTGTTTGTCTGTTATTGGTGTATAAGAATGCTTGTGATTTTTGCACATTGATTTTGTATCCTGAGACTTTGCTGAAGTTGCTTATCAGCTTAAGGAGATTTTGGGCTGAGATGATGGGGTTTTCTAAATATACAATCATGTCATCTGCAAACAGGGAAAATTTGACTTCCTCTCTTCCTAATTGAATACCCTTTATTTCTTTCTCTTGCCTGATTGCCCTGGTCAGAACTTCAACACTATGTTGAATAGAAGTGGTGAGAGAGGGCATGCCTGTCTTGTGCCAGTTTTCAAAAGGAATGCTTCCAGTTTTTGCCCATTCAGTATGATATTGGCTGTGGGTTTGTCATAAATAGCTCTTATTATTTTGAGATGTGTTCCATCAATGCTGAATTTATTGAGAGTTTTTAGCATGAAGGGCTGTTGAATTTTGTCAAAGGCCTTTTCTGCATCTATTGAGATAATCATGTGGTTTTTGTCTTTGGTTCTGTTTATATGCTGGATTATGTTTATTGATTTGCAAATGTTGAACCAGCCTTGCATCCCAGGGATGAAGCCCACTTGATCATGGTGTGTAAGCTTTTTGATGTGTTGCTGGATTTGGTTTGCCAGTATTTTATTGAGGATTTTTGCATCGATATTCATCAGGGATATTGGTCTAAAATTCTCCTTTTTTGTTGTGTCTCTGCCAGGCTTTGGTATCAGGATGATGTTGGCCTCATCAAATGAGTTAGGGAGGATTCCCTCTTTTTCTATTGATTGGAATAGTTTCAGAAGGAATGGTACCAGCTCCTCCTTGTCCCTCTGGTAGAATTCAGCTGTGAATCCATCTGGTCCTGGACTTTTTTTGGTTGGTAGGCTATTAATTATTGCCTCAGTTTCAGAGCCTACTATTGGTCTATTCCGGGATTCAACTTCTTCCTGTTTTAGTCTTGGGAGAGTGTAAGTGTCCAGGAAATTATCCATTTCTTCTAGATTTTCTAGTTTATCTGCATAGAGGTGTTTATAGTATTCTCTGATGGTAGTTTGTATTTCTGTGGGGTCGGTGGTGATATCCCCTTTATAATTTTTTGTTGTATCTATTTGATTCTTCTCTCTTTTCTTCTTTATGAGTCTTGCTAGTGGTCTATCAATTTTGTTGATCTTTTCAAAAAACCAGCTCCTGGATTCACTGATTTTTTGAAGGGTTTTTTGTGTCTCTATCTCCTTCAGTTCTGTTCTGATCTTAGTTATTTCTTGCCTTCTGCTAGCTTTTGTATGTGTTTGCTCTTGCTTCTTTAGTTCTTTTAATCGTGATGCTAGGGTGTCAATTTCATATCTTTCCAGCTTTCTCTTGTGGGCATTTAGTTCTGTAAATTTCCCTCTACACACTGCTTTAAACATGTCCCACAGATTCTGGTATGTTGTGTCTTTGTTCTCATTGGTTTCAAAGAACATCTTTATTTCTGCCTTCATTTCGTTATGTACCCAGTAGTCATTCAGGAGCAGGTTGTTCAGTTTCCATGTAGTTGAGTGGTTTTGAGTGAGTTTCTTAATCCTGAGTTCTAGTTTGATTGCACTGTGGTCTGAGAGACAGTTTGTTATAATTTCTATTCTTTTACATTTGCTAAGGAGTGCTTTACTTCCAACTATGTGGTCAATTTTGGAATAAGTGTGATGTGGTACTGAGAAGAATGTATATTCTGCTCACGTGCAGAGACACACAGAGGCTCAAAATAAAGGGATGGAGGAAGATCTACGAAACAAATGGAAAACAAAAAAAGGCAGGGGTTGCAATCCTACTCTCTGATAAAACAGACTTTAAACCAACAAGGATGAAAAGAGACAAAGAAGACCATTACATAATGGTAAAGGGATCAATTCAATGAAGTTTTTCTTGCAAGCAGGTAATTTTTAAGGAAACCTACACTGAAATGCATATCTATTTGACTGCAATGTACCAGTTTTTTCCCCCACACGTGGCATCCACATCTCCCTTCTCCAGCCTAATGGTATGTATTCATTGTTAAATTTTGGCAACAGGTGTGGAACAGACTTCAGCATCATTCTAGGCTTATTTGAGAGGGCAGCAGGAGCACTCAAACTTCAACATCAGCTCCTTATTTAAACTCTATTTTATTTTAAAA
Organism: Macaca fascicularis; assembly: GCF_037993035.2. NCBI lineage: Eukaryota > Metazoa > Chordata > Mammalia > Primates > Cercopithecidae > Macaca > Macaca fascicularis. The sequence continues at coordinate 57,830,263 of NC_088394.1, forward strand.
TTTCAGAACCCAGAGGTTTCTAAATATCCAAGTTCCTCTGGAACAAGGATCACAGGTGCAAATGTTAAATTCCTAACTCTCATGTGGACCTCCCCCACCTAACCACTCCATGCAGTTACTTCAGTGGGGATGAAAGTCTACCAATAGTATCTCATTGTGTTCCAAACTCTTTTACAAACTGGATGAAGGAAGGCTGTGGAAAAGTTGGGCCATCTTTTCCGTAATCTGATTTGTTAGTATCACTCATGGTCTGTCTTAATAGCAATTGGGTTCTCCCTAGGAGAACTGAGATGCAAAATGTTTAGAAATTAGTCTGAAAAGTGAGACAAAGCTAGGATTAAATCCAATGAGGCTGAGCTCTGGTATCTTTATTAGATGAATTAACTGAGGGCATTAATACATACAGCTATTGTGAAAATGAAACATGCCAAAGAGCACAGAAAGGGTTAAAATGCTGCCTAGCACACAGTAAGCTGCAACACTTTTAATTCTAATTATATTTGTCCTTGTTGTCAAGGCTTATGATCTCCAGCAGAATTTGCTTTTCTTGTTTCCTCATTAGTTTTAACCAGATGCCAATTTCTGTTTACTCAAACTCCATCTCTAAAGCAGGTTTAGTTTTAGTATGAATTAAGACTGCAGGGATTATAGCTATGGTTCTCAAGGCATGGTCCCTGGACCAGCAGCATCAGCCTCACACGGAAACTTGTTAGAAATACAAATTCCTGACCAGCAAGCTATGCTTTAACAAGCCCTCCAGGTGATTCTGAGGCACCAAAAAATTAAGAAACACCTTTTTTTTCCTATTCTCTATGTCATAGACTCACTACTCCATTCATAACTAATTCTGCTCCTGAATTTGAATGCTAATATCCTGGACCATATATTTTCCTCTTTCAATGCATTTGATGGGCCGTTTTAATGTGGGGAATGAGATTATTTCCTTGATATGGCACCCAAAGGCAACCATAGTATCACCTAACTGAATAGGCTTTACTTGAACTTTCTAGCCATATCTACTTCACATTCCTGATTCCCCTCATCTTCAGAAGATATCCGAAGCTCTTCTCCTCTTGATCAAGCCATTTTCTAATTTTTAAATGCATCTCTTACTGCTACTTCCCAATCCTGATGAAAACTCCTACAGAGAATCTTCACAGAGAATCTCTCCCATGTAGTGGAAGAATCTCACCCTATGCCACACTACATACATGACTTTTTTGTGTGAATGATTTGCTAGAGTTTTAAATGCATGTCTCTAGTTTGTTGTCTCCACTTTGCAAAGCTTAAAGGGGCCATGTCTTGTTTTCTAAGTGCTCACCTCTTAACGCACAGTTGGTGCACATGGAAAACTTACAGAAATAAGCTGAATCCTATCTGTATTGGGTATTTGTGTATTGTTTATAAAATTTTAGAGAAATAATACAGATATGAGAAGATGGGAGTACTATGTTTCTGGCAAGAATTGCTCTGTGAGTTTTGGCTTTGTGGGCCTGTGGCACTGGTTCCACATCTCAGAGTACAGTTCCTCATCATTCCTCCAAGGAGTTCAGTGAGGCTGAAACAGACAGAGCTTCTCAAGAGATCTACACAGTGCCTGGCCCAAAGATGCTGCTCAAAGGATATCAGTTTCTTTTTTCTTAGCTAATTTGAATTCCAGGGTGGATAGAATTGGCAGCCATAAAAGGAGCGGGCGTAACTATTCTTGTGACACATAGCAAAACCTTTGAACTTGGGTGACATGTGATATGACTCCTTGTCCTATAGAGGCTCTAGGAATCAGAAAATATCAGCACTACAAGTAAGTGAGTAGAGTAACTGACACCCTGACAGCCCAAATTAGATGGAAACCAAGTTATCATTTAAATGTCCACCATCTGGCTAAAGGGCTACCTGACCCGGTACTGAAATGCCAGGTGGGTGAGGGTGGATAAGGATGGAATTGGTGCCTATTTTTAGCCCCAGTCTCTAAGCTTTGGATTAGGGATTCCTGGAATCAGAAAACGTGCTGCATTTTCATTCTTTCGGCTTTGCTGCTTTGTAACCTGCTTGCATTTGTTCAATACAGATCAGACTAACTGATAAACGGGCTTGTTGGGTAATGAGGTGTGGGCTGGCGTTATTCAGGGCTTGCCTCCAGGCTCTCAGAAGGGAAGAAAAATCAAGGTTCCAAGATCAGAAGCCTGACTCCTTAGGGAGACAGACAGGGGACCTGAGGCTCCTCTCTGCCAGCACCTTTCTCATGGTCTCTAACTCCCAAGATTGGTTAATATTCTGTGGGGATCCTTCCCTGTGAACGCAGTCAGTGCCCCACAATTTTTCTACAAGGAGAGCACAGTTCTTTCTGCCCTTTCTGTCTCAGCTTCAATCACTCAGGGAAAAAAAAAAAAAAGACTTATAAAGATCCATAAAAGCCATAATGCATGTGTGCCTATCTGCATGGGATTTTTAACAAAGAGCTGTGTGGGGTATATTAAAACAAAGATCCTCCCTGCCAATCAATTAATAGTGTCTGTTTGGAGTTAGAAATCATCAGGGTACTCCCTCATTATACTAATTCATTATATCCTTTCTTCATTCACTCATTCATTTAACCAATATTTACTGGGAGCCCCAAAGCACTATGGTAGGCCCGCAGGATAAAGCAATAATAAAATGCTACATGAGAACAGGGAATTTAACCATTTCTCCCCTTAGAAATTTATTTTCAAAACCTCAACCAAATTCGTAGGTGTTATAAGCATTGAACAGTCATTTAAAATAAAATAAACACGTAAAACAAAGTGAGAACTTGTAACAAAGGAACCAGATCCAACCAGGTTATCAGGAGATAATAAATAGTAAGTGCTAACACTTACAGTAGCATGTATGCAGCAGAAGTTGTTCTGAGCATTAAAATGCATTAACAGATATAATGAGTTAATACAAATAGCTATTTAAGATGAAATTATAAAGAATCTATAGTTAACCAATTGGTGGCTGTTAGAAAGATTGTGTCCACACACACCTATAGTGTGGTGGCCCATGCCTGTAACCCCAGCATTTTGGGAGACCAAAGCAGCTGAACTGCTTGAGCCCAGGAGTTTGACACCAGCCTGACCAAAATTGGGAGACCCCATCTCTAATTTTAAAGAAATAAATAAAAAATAAAATAAAAATGAAGACAAAATAATAAAAAGAGAAATATTGTGTTCAATCCTTTTGGCCAAATAAATAAGGGGTTGGAGCAAAGGATTTTGACTATGCATGCATTATCCTGAGAAGAAGACTCTGGAAAGAAGGCAGGAGAGTAATTATGTGGAAACTACAATTCAACATCCCTCAGTCCTACATACTGAGATTCAGCCTCCCAGTCTGAAGTATATTATTAATAAGAAAAAAAAAATGGCCATATTATTTCTAACTCCTCTCCTCAAGAGATGACACTTCTCTAGCTCTTGTATCTGCTCTTGATCATGTGGCTTGTTTTGGTCAATGAACTATTATCAAACAGGATGCAAATAAAGGCTTGTAAAGTGCTTACTCAATGGGGCTTCCTGTTGCTTTGCTGCTTCTTGTAACATTGAGAACATAATTAAAAAGCTAAGCTAGCCTGCTAGAGGATGAGAGACAAGCTGTCTGCTAAGACACCCTGGACTAAACAGCCCACCATATAAACATATGAGGCCAAGATTGACTTCCAGTCCCACATAAGCCATCAGCTGACCAGAAAGAGTACCAAAATCAGTTCAAACCAAAAGAACTGCCCAGCTGCTCCAGAGAACCAGAAGAAAAACATTAGGTTAAGCCACCAAATTGTGTCATGATGTAATACGTAGCAAAAGTGAATTAATACATATTACCATCTCCATATGACTATTTGAGCCCTCTTTCTCTCTAAGCCCAAGTGGTTTGAATAAAGGAAGAAAATGAATGACAAATACAATCTTTTAGATATAGGACTGAGATGATAAGGGATGTAAAAGTTGGCAAGCACCAGGTTTCACCTGAAAGAGGATAGAGAGGAGGATAGAAAAGGGAAGGCAGGGGGATGAAAGAGAAAACACAAAGAATATCGAGTCCTTACCATAAGCTAGGCTCTGTTTATGCACTTTGCCTGTGTTATCTCATTTAACTCCATAACAAACTTCAAATATAGCCATTGAGACTTACAGAGATTGGATAAGCTATTTAAGTCACACATTTAACGTATGTTCGACCCAGTGTTTTCGCTGGGGCAATTTGACTTCATAGCTTATGTCCCTGACTAATAACCTCTACTATAACTCAACAGTTTATGTCCTTAACTAATAACTTCTATTGCTATAAAAAAAAGTTGTTATAGAACAATGCCTATGACCTTGATTTTGGATGAGGAAAGAGTTTTTAAAGTTGCCAACCTGGCTAGGATACTTGGGACTGACAGAGGAAAGAAGATGCTCCTATTGCATATACATAATTGAGGAAAATTATGTCCCTCAAATAATCCCAAAATGATACATTCTTGAACAAACAATTTGAGAGATTCTTGGATTAAGTTGGATAGTTTTGCCTGATGACAAACATGGTCACTTTTTGGCAAATTCTTTTTAATTATACAATAATGATAGAATTGAGTTCATATTATGATTAATATGATAAAATTGATATTAGCATTGACATTATTATCAAGTTTGCCTTAAGTTAGGCAAGATTATAGCACTTAAATATATTTGCTCTTCATCACACATTTCTAAAGGTGCACCAACACATTCCCCATTGTACTAGGCTTAATACTTCAGTGACGAAATAATCTGTACAACAAACCCCCAGGACACAAGTTCACTTAAGTTACAAACCTGCACATGCACCCCTGAACTTAAAACAAAAGTTTAAAAAATGCATTACTCATTTTATAGATATCAAAACTAAGCCACCACAGAAGAAGTTGAGTAGCTTAACGACAGAGTGAGCATGGATAAGTGAAAAAGCAATGATTCTCACCTAGCAACAGATTTACCAGCCTGGATACTTAACCACTATCTTTTTCCCTTCAACTGCTGGACTGATAACTTCATTTTCTCCTCCAAGTCCTAATGACTTCTCCATCCCTAAAGAAAACCAAAGCCTGAGGGTTAAATCAACCCAATATTATCCTATCTTTAAAATCTGTTCAGATATCTAGGGTTTTCCCTACTTCCTTTTATCTGGTACTCCAAACCTGGAGATGACCATTTGCTATGAGTGGCCAGTTAGCAGCAACTTGCACCTGAAAAGCTAGCATTCATGTTTTCTTTTCTGCCTACCTTCTTTCTATATTTTGTCTATAATTGTTGACAGTAAGAGTTACTGTTGTGGCTTTGGAGAGGGTGGTTTATAAAGAGTGATAAGGGCAAGACGTAGGTATAGAAGTCCTCTTATCTACTCTTATTTTTTAGCTTGGGACTGGGAGGCTATTAATCACACTGACATCCTAAAGGAATGCCTGGCTAAAATCTGTTCCTCCATTCTCAATCCACATGTTCTTTCTAAGTAAACTAGAAGGAACAAGGGCAGGAAAGATGAAAGGAAGAGGTGGTAGGAGAAAATTAGTAGAATGGTTGCAGAACAAAGTAAAAATCAGGGAGAAATTCCCAAGTCAAGTCTACTGCTACCTACGTCGCAGGGATAGCCAGAGAGTCACAATGATTAGAATAAAACTGACATGGGCTATGCGCAGAATTACATCCATGTTGTGCCTGCATCACTTATTTCTTTGGACTTGGAAGGATATGGACCCCCATTCTTCCCTGTAGGAAATCATGCTTTGGATTCTGATTCCCTCCCCAGGAACCTGTAGCTTCCCTTTCGCTTTCTCATATTTTAGTTTTCACTTTCCTTCACTGTGTTTCTCTTTGCTAAGAACAATGATCTCCAGCTTAGACTGCCTGCATGCCTATCTAAAGTGAGGGACCTAGATAGGAACTTGTCACATGACTGTATTCCCAGACAGGCTTATCAGTCTTACTGCTGCAACCTGTGTGATATTTAGGAGTCCCTTAACCACCTCTGTACCTAAATTTCACTGCCCACTTTAGGCTCTTATCACCTCTTCTCTTCCATGAGTGTTATCTAACTCAATAATAGCTTCTCTGCAACTATCACCACTTCACCCCGCACAAGGGAATGGCTATTGATCTTTACGGAGCTCTCGCTCTATGTCATAGGCAATAGAGAGAGATGGATATATATTAAGCACAATCTTGATATAAAATCTAAAGTCTTTAGTAAGCATGTGCCTGCCTCATTATGAGGGCCGTTTCTTAGCCATTGATCAATCTACCATGCCTCAACCAAGGGCAAGAAGAAGGTCAATGAACAAACATATTGGCTATGCAATGCAGAAACATAACTGCAGCTAGAAGCAACACACAGGCCATAATTACCAACTATTTTGTTGTGGAAAGGGGAAGGGGAACAGGCAAAAAATTAAATAAATAATTTTAAATGAAACCTTGATTCAAAGCCCAACTTAAGGGCTGTGTTAACCATAAGAACATACACCATGTCTCCATCACTTTCTTAAGATTGTAGGTAAATTATTTGCTAAGAGACATAGTACTAACATTTTTATTTCAATTCTCATTATACCCACAAGTTTAAAGAATAATCATTTCCATTCACAGATGAGGAAACTGAGAGTAAAATAAGAAATAATGTACCCAAGGTTATATGATCAAAATGTGGCAAGGACTCCAACTCCATCCAACTCCAGAACCCAAGATTGCTCTAAACAATGAACTGCCTATAAAGATATATGTTTTTCTAAGTAGCCTGGGTTGGACAAAGCAATTATTCTGGCAACTGGGCCCCATGCCAGGAAAAAACAATCCTTAAGTGCTATAAAACTAGTGTTTTCCCTGGGAGATTTAACCATCATTATCGAAAAGCTTCATTTGCAATAATGTGTGCAGCCCGCTGTAGTGGGCCAGAGCAATGCATGATCACTAACTCAAAGAGATTAATTTAATGGGCAATTATATGCTTCCTGCTTTGAAATACTTTCAGGTAACCAATAGTCATGTACTTTCTGCAAATGCCATGCCAGTTGCCTGCTCCCAGGTACAGAGTGTCAGACAGCTTTGCAACTTTCCATTCCACACCATCACGTTCTCTGTGAAGGACACTTTAAAACGAGCATTCAGTGCATCTACAATGCCCCTGCAGAGAGTCTGTTCTAAGCAAATTGATTCCCACATTCTCAGTATACTTTACTGTCCTATGGTTATAGTCAGCATGGGAAAATTCTTTTAAAAAAGACCAAACAAACCAATAATGCCTCATCTTTCTTTGCCTCTCTTTGCAGTATTGTCAAATTTTAATGATCGTATATTTGTGTGTGGGGGGGGGGGGGGCGGTGTGGGTGTGTGTGTATGTGTATGTGCATGGTGAGGGAAACAAGGAAGAAGTTGTGAGAAGTAAATTCCTGAAACTCTCCCTTGAGATTCTAATTTAATAGGTTTCAAATGAAGTCTGGACTATTTTTTATTTGTTTTAGACAATTTTCTAGGCAATTCTAATCAATGGTCTGCTTTGAAAAAGAGTCTCCTAAAATGTACTATGCTGTGTTCTCTATTCTATGTTCTTCAGTTTCCTAATCTATAAAATAGGACTTGGATTCTGGTTTTAGAAGTTCCAGAGCTCTGCTGTTTATTAGGCAATATTCTTACTCTCCGTAATAAACTGCGTGCTTGTTCATTCCTTCACCGCACCCTTGTCCTTGCCCTAGCCTTTTGCTTTGCACAGAAAAATGGTTTCATTCACTTGATTCAGGAAATGATGTAGCAGTATCGGAAGCTAAAATTGAGCAAGAAGATAAAGAGGAAAGAAGATAGAAGTGAGGTTTCTGTGGACGGTGTTTAAGAATATATATTCTGCAGTTAAACAAAGGTCTGATCCTGTACCTCCACTCCCATCCTTGCCCACTATGAAATTTTGAAATTTATGAAATTTTGAAACATGTATCTGAGTTTCTTTGCCTGAATGCTTATAATAATAGTAGTCACTTTTCAGCAAACATTATGAGAATTAAACGCATTTAAGGGCTTTTTCAGTTTATTTTCTCATTGTTTTCATTATTCAGCTACATTTACCTTAAATCTTCATTATCATGGTAAACAGCAGCCATGCACTGTAGTTTCAGGGAATGGGCTTACTACTAGCAGAGACAGTTAGCAGAGATATACTATACAAGCCTAATCTCTTGTTAGCACATGGACATCCACCTGCCAGCTCAAGTGATAAGATGTGCCAGTTGATCATGATGACAAGTTAGATCTACTACCACTGAAATACTTGGGTAATAAACAGTGAAGCATCTCAGCCTCAGTTAAGTGAATCTGACACAAGAGGATAAAGAATGACATCTCCATTCTCATTAAGAGATAACAGATGGACTTCGCTAAAATCCACTTTTTAGCCTAATTTCATTTGTTTAAATCTTTTGTCTGATGAGATAGCATTCTGAGAGTCATTTTAAATTGTTCTCCCTGGAATGACGATTTCTTTATCATTATTAGAACCTCCCCCTATGGGGTTCTGTTATTCTGAATGGTTTTAAATATTCCTCTCAGATGAATTCTATAAATCTCCCTTTAATATTTTTTTTTCCCCCAAGACATGGTGTGTGGCTTTGGAAGATAAACATCATATGATGGGCTAAATAATCAAACCAAGTCAAAACAAGTTTCTAAGCTATGTTCATAGTAATTTCCATTTTTCAAATTTCTCTGTGATCTTATGATTTCTACTTCCCTTTGTGATCAAGAACAAAGGTGGTTTAATTGTACGCTTAAAGTTTTCAAATTTATGCCACCCCAGCTAGTAGTTCACAGCTAAAATTTAAAGCTCTCTTTTGTATTCTCACCCTTGTTTGTTCTAAGAAAGAAATCTGCAAAAATTCAAACAAAGTCAGACAGATTTTTAAGCTTAGAGTCTAACATTTCTTAAGATGTTTAACATGAATTAAGCTTGTTTCTTGGCCAAAATGCACCTGTGTGGTTTTAGTTTTCAATCTCTGACAAAAAGAAAAAAGAAAAAGTGAGACAACTCCCATCAACACTGATTTGAACGGAATCAATGTATGTTTGGGCACATATTTTAAATTCTCTGTGGTTCCTGAGCAAGCCTGAGGCTCAGCATATGAGCACAGGTACACTGTGTTTGTTCTCCATATGGAGCCAACTGTAAACCTGAATCTGAGACATGATTGAATCACTTCTCTAAAAACATTCAGAAAATTTTATCTCATCTATGTTTTATATTTTCAGTTATTTGGTTATACTGTGTTTATAATAATAATATTAATACCACTTAAAAATCTTAACTAGTAATTTTACTAATATACATAAAGTCTTGATTTTTTCATAGGTATTTTGAAGTAATTTTTAATATCATATCCTCATTGAAGGAGGTCAGTAGCTGCATTTATTTTCACAGCACCAATGTGGAATTGCTTGAACTTTCAACATTCATCATCTTCTTTCTTACCTCTGTGCCTTTCTTTATGCATATATCAGCAGGTTCCAATTTACCCTTTGATATGCAGGTAGTCCCAGGTGCTACCAGAAAGAAAACTCCAAGAGGAGCAGGATTTATGCCTACTTTACTCCCTGCTATATCCTCAGTCACTAGATGAGTGCTTAGTGATAGTAAAGACTTAATAAATAATGATTGAATGAATGAGCCAATGAACATCTTCCCCGACTTAGCTTGGTAGCCTTGTCACCCTGCAGCTAACAGTTCAATGCCCTGGAGCAGCTGTTTTGCTATCTGTCTTTCTTGTCTAGGAGTTCTCAAAAATGAGTACTTTGTTTCTGGATTGTCCTGAAATGTTTCTTAAGCAAATGCTCTGTGTATTCATTGCTTTGAGCACATTTTGCTGATAACTGATAAACCTTGATGGATATTTAAGTAAAGGAATCTATCTCATTTTTAAAAGGTGGCATAGGCCTTGTGTGTGGATCATGTTTATAATCCCAGCAGGAGGATCAGTTGAGGTGAGGTGCTTGAGACTAGCCTGGGCAACGTAGTGAGACCCTGTTTCTCCAAAAAAAAAAAAAAAAGAAACAATAATTAGCCAGGCATGGTGGCTTGTGCCTGTAGGCCCAGACACTGGGAAGTTTAAAGCAGGAGGATCACTTGAGCCCAGGAGATAGAGGGTGGAGTGAGTGAGCTATGATGGTGCCTGGGCAACAGAAAGAGAGATCTATCTCAAAAGTAACATCAATTAAGTTTAACTCTACTAGATTGTGTTTTCAGTATATGAGAAAATTCTTTAAAAGTAGTTATTGACTATACACATTAAAGAAGACTGGGTTTTTTTTGAGCTTTTTATAAAGCCTTAAATCATATAAATAGATACAGCTTTTCTGAGAAGCTTAAGGTGATAATCAGGCTTCAACATGGTAAATTATTAAAAAATTATGTCTACATCTTTCTAAATGAGGTTGACACTTCTAATAAACCAGAATCACCAGATGGCATGCTTTATTTGCTTCTTCTCTTCATGCTACAAGGGGAAACTACCATCAGGTTAAGACACTAGGGAAGAAAATACTACTCCTAAGGCAGGAAAAACACCAAAGTTTCCAAAGCTCTGTCTCTATCCAGAGCCAGAGTTTGGTAGCGTGGAAACTACATATCAACTTGACTTCGTGTTCTCTCCCTGCACTCAAGGCTGCTATAAGAAACAAATATTCTTCGCTCTTGAATTTTCACTGTTTCATACAAGAGTTCTTTTTATAAGCCTTGGTAGAGGACATTTTCCTCACATCACAAAACCAGAAAAAAAAAAAAAAGTTTGTCTCCTGAACACACGGATTACTCTTTTTTTAATACAAATAAATTAATCATTTTTCACAGAGATATTTCCCCTTTTTCACATTAGCTGCCAGAGAGTAGAGTGGATTTTAGGGCACATTTCCTATAATTATCATCTATATTTCTCTATACGGTATGTGTGTCCATGAATCTTTCTTAACATTGATTTTTATTTTCTTTTTCAAATTCCCTTTACCCCAACTCTCTTGGAATTTATTGTCTCTGAATTTGTGTACAACTTCGAAGGACTCATCCAGTCCTTTATAAAAAGAAGATATTCGGATGATAAGAAACATGTATTTTGCTAGGAAGTAAAATGAACATCACGTCCCTTTTTCATATTTTTGTGTGACGAAAGTTGATAAAGTAGATCTAAGCTCTCAAAGACAGTGTGGCACCAAATTTCACCATATAGCTATTGTTTAGAGACTCCATCATAGTTTTATCAAGTGCAAAGAAGAAAAAAAAATAAAATAAAAAGATTAACATGTTATTTTAACAACCCTAGACTCTCCTCCCCTATAATAAAATAACTCAAATGTTTTCACAAAATTTATGAAAAAGATTACATTGGATTTATATTGGTATAATTTTAAACATTCCATGATTACTGTGTAAAATACATTAGATTGTAAAAAACAAAACAAAATATTATCTATAATCTCTCCTACCCAAAATAATATTGATAAAGCTTCCGTCTATATTTTCCACATGTATGTGTGCATATGTATGATTTAAATATGTAATTGTTTCTATACTGTATGTACTATACTATATGTATATGTGTGTCCATTTATTTAAATTATAATGTACAGTTCTTGACCTTTTTTTACATACTTTTTTTTTTTATTTTTCTGAGACAGAGTCTTGCTCTGTCGCCTAGGCTGGAGTGCAGTGGTGCAATCTCGGCTCACTTCAAGCTCCGCCTCCCTGGTTCATGCCATTCTCCTGCCTAAACCTCCCGAGTAGCTGGGACTACAGGCACCCGCCACCACGCTGACTTAATTTTTCTGTATTTTTAGTAGAGAAGGGGTTTCACCGTGTTAACCAGGAAGGTCTCGAACTCCTGACCTCATGATCCACCTGCCTCGGCCTCCCAAAGTGCTGGGATTACAGGCATGAGCCACCGTGCCCAGCTATCCACTGTTTTATACTAAATCTTTTCCTTTTACTTTAAAATGCAAAACATTGTTTTTAATGGCTGAATAACGGATATAAGAATGTTTCCTTCTCACATATCCTGAAACATTTCAGTAATTCACCACGGTGTAAGTTATTTTGTGTTGAGATGATACATTCAAAGGCTCCTTGGGAACAATAAACTAAGTTCCAATGGCAAGGTATCTAACAGAAACAGGGGCTGCTTATCACGTTATTAATAGGCATAAATTGAACTCAGTCACACAAGGAAGAAATGAACAAACCCAGGCACTTACTAATCTCAGTAGCAATGATTGTTATGTTGTGCCATACACTTAATTCTCTGTCAAGTGGTGTTGCCAGCGTTATCTTCCCATCGTCTGCGTTAATGTTGAACTGCCTCTCCAGGTCAGTGTGCCGGTCGATGGAAAACCTACAAAACAGACACATCTGTAATCTACTTCAATGTTTATATGATCCATACATTCCACAGCAGACCTTTAGTAATCCTTGGAGAGCCATAGTTGTGAAGTCAAATGAATTGGGAAACTCAGTGGCATCATAATGTATAAAACAAAATGACTGAATGAGGCACAAGAAACTTAATAATTATTGTCCAAGGAGCAATTAGCTACATATGCAACATGTAGGTCATAAACTGCCATCAGTTTCAATAGATAGCATCTTCAAAAATGGATGCTGATGAAGAGTTAATTGGACAATCCATCACATTTATTGGACAGCTTATGATAATTAGCAGTTGCCATGAAATATCATATAAAACAATGAATTCAAGCCCAAAGCAGGATGGCACTAGGCAACATGTTATGTATGTCCATTCAAATAAAATATGTATTTTGTTAAACTTTCATTTGACTGTACTGAATTTATGGGATTTCATTTTGTTGGTGGCGGTGGTTGTTTGTTTTGTTTTGTTTTGTTTTGTTTTCATTTTAAGTGTGTATTTAGGTTTTCTATTAATCTCAGTCCATAGAAATTGGATAGTTGTTGATTCCATGGTTGTTTTTAAATAGTTGTTTATTCTATAGTTAATGTTTTTTAAAAGTTAGAATCTATATTTTAACATATTTAAACACTACAGTCTACTAAATTAAGAATTTCAAACGGACATATTAGTAGTTCTTTTATCAAGCAAACTCGTTCAGATAAGAAAATACGTGAGATGTGTGGTGTCTAGAGCAAACTGCTTCTCAGGACCACTAAGTATCAGGGTAGTATCAAGACAAAGAAAAGAAATTATTTTCTCATGACATTTATTAATACCTTTTTTATACACCAAGATTAGTTTCCTGGCTATGGAATGCTGGACCCAATAATCTTTACGTTTTAAAGACTACAAGGCAGACTTAGAAAGATTGGCCCATAAATAAGCAGTGATGCACTAAAACAGGATAGGATGGAGGCCCAAAGAAAGATGTATGCAATTGCATTTCAGGAAGAAAGACTGAAGAAGGCCTTCATGATTGAGTGAATGGCTTAGGAAGTGCACATGAAATCTCTCTATTCATTGATACTCATTAAACTCAAATTTAAAGCATGGTCCATGCCAGTTAACACTGAGCATATTTCTTATACATGTTCTTTATAGATACTTATTATATGACAAAAAACAAGACTATGCCATTATAAGAAAATAAAAAAGTAAATTTTCCATAATCCTCCAACTATAATTTTGCAGTTAACATTTTAGTAGAGTTCATTGAAAACATTTTATATGTATGTATATGAATATGCATCTACCAATTTATATCTATACCTACCTATAAAGATGGCTAGATAAATAACCTATACAGCAAGTTACTAGTTAGATAGTTGGATAGGTATAGATAGATATATGAATGGATTTTTCCTTCTCCTTTTAGCTATTTCTTTTTCACTAGAGAAGGTATGCATATCATTTATACTAGATTCAAAGGCCATTGTAAAAAGACCTTCTTGTTAAATCCTGCCCACCAAAGAAAAGCATAATTAAAAGATTTGGAATAATAGTTAAAATGATTTAATTTTATTGACAATTGTGTATTGAGAAATCATTTGAAAAAAATTATTATAAAATGACATAATAACTGCCCATTTAGTAATGACTTAACTACAAATAAAAACTAAGACACTGACTTGTACCTATACACTAGGCATCTACAAATCACTCCCATCCCCAATCCCCAGGATACTGGAGAAATTCAGAGAGAATTTAAGAACTGAGAGACAGGTGAATTAACAGTGCTTTCAACAAAATCCTGAACATGAGGATGTGTTTACTGCAAAGTGTTTAAATGTGTTGTATTATGGAAAGAAGACCAAAAGCCATTTTCCTGGGGAATAATGATGGTTGATTCAACCAATGATATTCCAAGTTTAACTGTAAAATAACTAAACAGACATGTGTTTTGCTTCAGATATCATGTACACTCTGACTCTTAAAAGAGCTAAAAAATGTCCAGAGGATTAATTATCACTTTCTGCATTATATTCATAAATAAACTTTGCAGGCATTTCTGGTTCTAGTAATTTTATTATCTCACTGCCGATATTTCACACATCCATGCGTCAACCAATTTCCCAGAGGCCACAGTAAACAAGAATCAGTCTAATCACTGATACTCATGAATCCCAAATCAGAAACACATTCCATGGCTATTTGGTTGCTGTCCAGTAATTGCCTAGAACTTCTAGCCCCAAGGAAGCAATGGGAGCAACAACGGGGTATTTGGAAGTTGGCATAAAAAAAAAAAATGTTGCTGTTTGTTAATCCCTTATTCAGATATGTGTCATGCAGAACTCAGATTTGGAGCAAATTATATCTCTATTACTTATGTATTGCTGTTTCTGGGATAATTAGTAAATTCACTGAGCCTCAATTTATTTCCTGGTGAAATAAGAATTATTTATATCCCAGAAACAGTTGTGAAGACTAAAAACAAAGCTTAAATCAATCTCTGGCACTTAGTATGTACTAAAAATAGGCTCATCATCATCGTCATCATCTTCATCTCTCATGAAATGATGTATTAATAAACTTCCCTATTTAGAAGGTAGCAAAGAATGCCCCTTCCTTAGCAATTTATAAATGGCAGAAAACTTTAAAAAAAAGAAGTGTGTTATTTAACTCCTATAACTCTAACAAAGGCAGAGATATTTTTCTCATTTTTTAAAGTTCCAGCTCATGACAGACTTTATGGGGTGAGTCACAGGAATTTATAAAATAGTCTATAAATACAGCCCTTTAGTGAGATCAGAGGTAGGAATGTCATAATATTACCAGATTACACAATAGAAGGAACTTGATGGGAAATAAATGACTTGGTTTAAAATTCACTTTAAAGTCTACCTCAACTATTTTGGAAAACTCCTACTGCTTCTATAGAAATTTCACACATTTTATTGCCTAGTAGACTTTATGATAACAGCTCCCAAGAATGACTAAACAGCACAAAAATTCTGACTCAACATTTTGGTCAACAAGCATGCATGAAACACCAAATTTGTACCAAGCAGAGTGCTAGATTCCTTTTCCTTCTCCCACCCTTCTTTTCTTGGTTTCTTATATAATGAATAACAGAAAAATAAAACTCTTAGAGACTAGGACATTTTAGGTAACACAACTGTTAAAACAGCGGAACCAGAATGAATACTCACATCTGAGTCATTGTGAAGTCCATGTATATACCAACCACATAAAGGGCTTATCTTATCCATGCATAAAATGGGGATAGTAATAGTCCCTGGCTAACAAGATTGCTGTGAAGATCACATGAGATGATAGGTGTGGCACACTTCACCTACATGTGTGTGCTGACACTGTGACACAGTGTGAAGGGCTCTCATATCATTTGTATCATGGTGACATCCTTGAATGCCTACACATGTACTCAATTTTCTGAACTCCAAACTGAGACACAACATTCTATTATTTGAATGTTTGTGTGCTTCCCAAAATACACATGTTGAATCCTAACTCCCAAGGTGATCATGTTAGAAGGTGGGCCTTTCAGGAGGTGATTAGGATGTGAAGCCCTCACAAATGAAATCAGTTCCCTTATAAAAAAGACCCCAGGGATCTAGCAAGCCCCCTTCCTCCATTGTGAGGACACAGTGAGAAGTTGATTGTCTGCAACCCAGAAGCGGGCCCTTACCAGAATCCGATCACACTGGCATGCTAATCTTGGACTTCCCAACCTTCAGAATTTCGATTAATTCATTTCTTTGTTTTATCTTTATTTTAAGCTCAGAGTTACATGTGCAGGATGTGCAGGTTTGTTACGTAGGTAAACGTGTGTCATGGGGGTTTATTGTACAGATTATTTCATCACCCAGGTCTTAAGCCTAGTATCCATTGGTTATTTTTTCTGATCCTCTCCCTCTTCCCTTCTTCTGCCCTCTAGCCAGCCCCAGTGTTCCCCTTTATGTGTCCATATGTCTCATCATTTAGTTCCCTGTTATAAGTGAGAACATGTGGTATTTGGATTTATGTTCCTGAATTAGTTTGCTAAGGATAATGGCCTCCAGCTCCATTCATGTCTCTGCAAAGGACATGATCTCATTCATTTTTATGGCTGCATAGTATTCCGTGGTATATGTGTGCCACATTTTCCTTATCCAGTCTATTGTTGATGGGCATTTCAGTTGATTCCATGTCTTTGGTATTGTGAATAGTGCTGCAATTAACCTATGCATGCATGTGTCTTTATAACAGAATGATTTATATTCCTTTGGGTATATACCCAGTAATGGAATGGCTGGGTCAAATGCTATTTCTGTCTCTAGGTAACTGAGGGATCACCACACTGCCTTCCACAACGGTTGAACTAATTCATATTCCCACCAACAGAAGAAATTATTTTCTATATGGTTTATAAGCCATCCAGTCTATTTTGTATTTTGCATTTTGTATAGAAGCCCAAATGGACTACAAAACAGAGGATAACAAGTGATTATTTTTCTCGTTTTGGAATATACTGATTTGAACATATCTTAGACACCTAAATATTAAAACACAATGTCTAAGTGAAGATGATTTACTGAATAAAATGATAAGAATTTAGACCTTCCCTGAAAGTGAAAGAATAAAAGCTTCCATCTCTCAAGTTCTTTATAGGCCTATGGATAAACTTTAAATCCACCTTCATTTTCTCACAAACTCTGCTCTGCTGCTTGAAGACATGACCTGGATTTCTGTGTGTTTCTTTAGGCTGCCAGGAGAGTCTTAGTCCATAGGCCACTCACATACTCATAGTCTCCTCACAAAAAAACATGGGTCCTCAGTCTGTTAGCCTGAGTTCTCATCTTAGTCTCATTACTGGCATATATGTGATTTAATCATGTTATTAATGATCCCTCATCTGTAAAATGGGGATTATAACATGATTTATGAACTTTAAATGAGGTAATGCTTATAAAATCTTATTACGGGTCTGACACTAAAACAAAGGCTCAATAAACATGTATTTTAAAAGCTTTAGTGTTAGCATTATTTATAAGGAAAAGACAGTAAGATTTCTATTGATGATTTCCTGACTTTTTCTAAGGTCCAAGGTAGTTTTTCTTTCACTCTTTATTTCTCTGTCCTTAAAGAAGTTCATCCGGGTCTTAATGTTAGTGGAAGCAGGAAAATAGAGGAATTTGGGTTAAGTGATGAAAGGTGAAGTTGGGAAGGGAGAATAAATAGGAACCAATCTCTGCATTTCTGGTACCAGTATTTTTTTTCCACCAACTTTTCTAACCAAAATCTCTGTCCTTGAACTGATCATTGAAGATTCAAAGGTTTATTAGGTTGATTTTTGTATTCATATTGAGTAGTCTATAAGCCTTTAATCTTAGTTATAAAATTAATCACAAAATCAGAAAGGATGCCATTTTTGGAATGCAAATGCTGTCCCAATCACCCTCTTCCCCACCCCCATGCCACAGCTATGCCAACCTCATCTCTAGCTGCAAAGATTCAGTCTGCTTTTTTCTGGTCCTCACAGCTGCCACCATACACTCCACCATTTTAATTACTCCCCTCTCTTCCTACTCATTTCACTGTGTGATAAAACTGTAGCATCAATAAAGGACAACACTTCATTATAAAACTCTGATATAGGCCCTTTCCTTAAGCCAAGTCACAGAAAATACTTTACAAAAAAGAGTGGGTTAAAAATAACAACTCTAGGGTAATGGCTTAAATTTCAGAATTCAAGGTATCTGTATCATGTAATTTCTCAGGCATCATGATTTGGGGTAGAAACCTCAGAAGTGGACCCTCAAGCCACTTTGTTTTCCTGTGACTCTCAGCATCCTTCTGAGTGGCACCACATAAAATAGAATAAAAACAACCTGAGAAGCCAGAGAGTCTTCAGTGGAATCTAACCTGGGGGAATAACATTGAAACTCTCAGGTTGGTGCAAAGCTAATTATGGTTTTTGCCATCTCTTAATCTCAGATGTTCATCTATAAATAGGAAAAAATATCTACTTCACAAGGATTGCTTTGCAGTAAATGAGTTGATAAATGATTCACATTAGATACAAAAATAAATACATATAAATGATGAGCCAATTCTTTAATCTGTAAGAGTTCTCTTAAAGTCCAAATTGACTGTGGAGATGAATATCAAAAAATGAAAAGAAATAAATAAGAACTACTAGTCACATGTTTTAGTAGCTTTGGGAAAGACAGGATTCTTTATGTGACACTAAAAAAGTATTTCCAAATTCTTTGTGGTGTTTGTCTATACCAGAGTTTACTATTTTCAAAATATCTGTTACTATAGGTATCTCCATAGAGTATAGACTTAAAGAGATGAGAAGCTATATTGGTTTTCCTTGCTCACATCTTACCTACAGGAACCTTTTATACCTGGCCCTAGAGTTTGCTGGTTGACCCTTTCTTAAGAATTTTCTCTCCCATGTTTGTATAAACATTTGCCTGACCTTTGCTCTTTAAGCACAAAGAAAGAATGTTTGATTCATATAGCGTCACATAATTATTGAAGTTACTCAAAAAAGGCTTGCTAGAAGGATGTATTATTAAGCATGGAATATTATTTTGTGTGAAATATAGTACTAAAAATATGAGGAAAAGGAATAGATGGGAGAGAAAAAGAGAAATAAAAAAGGGAATAGATCAGAGAGAAAAAGAGAAAGAAAAACATTAATTTGGATCCTACTTTTCATATTGAAAAGCGCAATGAGTTTTATTTTAGGTTTTAAAAAAATCTAGTATTTTTATCTTTATAATTGAAGTTTCTGTTCTAATTTCTTGAGAATTGTGCATGTATTGGATTTGCTGCTCATTTGCAGAATTATTTGAAATGCTTTCGACAGAAGAGCTAGTTTTGAGAAGACTAGCATGTACATTGGAGAGTCATCTTCCTGCCACAGTAAGAAGAAACTTCTCATTAACACAATGGGAGGTGGCATGTGAGAAAATGGCCTCCTTGGGTCATGTTAATATCAATTCTAACGAAGGAAGTTTTAGAAATAGACAGTCCCTTTCTACTGCAATAGATACAGTTTAGAAACTGCATTGTCCTTGATAACCAATATTCACAAGAGCCTTATTTAAACTTTCTCATTTTTAATCCAACAAGTATCCAGATTGGCTTTTAAATATCACCATTCCTCTAATCCACAGTAGTATTTCTTGGAAGTAAATGCTAAGAAATTGATCCCTTTACTTTGTGAAATTAAGG
Organism: Macaca fascicularis; assembly: GCF_037993035.2. Lineage (NCBI taxonomy): Eukaryota > Metazoa > Chordata > Mammalia > Primates > Cercopithecidae > Macaca > Macaca fascicularis. The sequence goes on from NC_088394.1 coordinate 57,849,914, forward strand.
ATAAAAATTCAAGAAAATTCCTAATGGTTCAAAGATGGTAATTTAATACACAGCACACTAACCACAGACACAAGTTGATGTCACCAGTTCATTCAATTCAGAGTAGCTTGCAGAGATCAAAAGTAAATTTAAGAAAATACACTGGTGTAGTGGTTGGCAATAAGTCAAAATGGCCAACTGAATATTATTGCTTTGGGGAAATAACATACTTCTGCATTGCTGCTACTGTTGATATTAAATAGAAACCCTCACCAGAGTAATACATTTCCTCAATTATCACAGCCCAGCTGCATACATTTCATACTGATATTTGGCACAAAAATTCCACCTCTTTGTGTGTATGTGTGTGGATTTACATTAGATTTTTTGTTGTTAACATATATTTATTTAAAGCATCTCCTACCTCCTTTCAGTCAATCCATACCCAATGCTACATATCCACACAAAGCCTCCATCTCCCACTCTATTACTTTTGTTTTTTTGTAATAAAAACATCAATCTGTGACAATAGACACGCAGAACACTTTCAACATTTTCAGAACAGAGTTTTGAATGTCGTGGATCTTTCATTTTTACTCCCTGTGACTCCAGTACAACACGAACAAACTGCAATTAAGTCTGGAATGTACACAGCAGTCATACTGATTACCACAACAGATAAATGAATAATAGGTGAAAAAAGTTATTCTGAACTGCATTCTTTCTACTGCAATTTGTGTGAAACATCTGATGACTTTTCCAGGGACTAGCTCTTTTGTTCCTAACTTCTGTGCTATGCCAATTTATATATCTGCACTTCAATTACCTCATCTAAAAAATGAGAACAACAGGATTGCCTTAAAAGGTTAAGGTATGCCCCAAGTGAGAGTATGCATTCAAGATTTCCTTGTACTTTAAAACGTGGCCTCACAGTGAGTGTTTATCATTACTTGTAGATGACACTGCCAAATATCCAGATTTTTTTAAAACAACAAACATATTTGAAAGATTCTGGTGTGTGGGCTCTACATGGAGAGTCATGATTTTGTGATATTTCTACTCGCTATTTGCACCAACAGGATGAAGCAAATTCACTCAACATGATCAACGTATCTTGTACATTATTTAGAGTAAATATAGAAGTCTCAGATTCCAAATCTATGTCAATTCATTTCAGGTCTCATTTCTTCAGTGTGTTTGTGTTGTTTTATAGTTTGTTCCACAAACACTTTCAGAAAATAACATAATAAAACCATAATCACATGTATAATTTTATGTAACACTGGAACAAAAAAAAAAAAAAAAAAAAAGAAAATGCTCCAGAGTAAATCCCACATTCAGTTTGCCTCATGATCAATTCTTCAATATTTACATAATACTTTTGGAGAAATTTGAACTTTTTTTCCCCTGGAGCCAGGAAAATAATAGTGCATTACTGAGAATTCTAAATGTGATGATGTGGTAACAAAAAATGTAAAAATGGAATGCAGTTTTACACACTGTGAAAGGATTACATTGCAAATTTGATTTTTTATTTAATGTCAACAAAGTTTTAGTGACTGCCCCTTAGTGCCAACTATCATAGAACTATCATGTTTGTATGTGTGCATAATATTAAGAGGAGTGATATGATATAAACTCAGAAGTGACATGATCTAAACCACAGCTGAATTGCATAGAACTTTATATGGTAGTAGAAATATGCTCTGTGTTATCCAATATGGTAACCACTAACTATATGTGGCTATTTCACCCTAGCTATCTAGCTACTGTAACTGAGAAATCAAAATTTTTATTTTATTTAAATTAATTTTCAGTAACTTCAAATTATTTTTCTGAAATTTCAATGAGCTATATTTGGCTAGTGGCCACATATTGGGCAGCACAGGTTGAAACTGAGGTAGAAATCATCTTGGCAGCTGTGTGGAGATCAAAGGATAAGAGATGAGCAAATGAGGCTGTTATCACTATTCAAGTTAGAGATGATGGTGTTTGAGCTTAGGAAGTAAAATAAACCAGGCATAGTGATTACTTGAACATGGAAAGCAAAGGAAGTGAAGAGGTCTTGAAGAAACACTCCTATAGCATGTTTGTAACATGTTCAATTAATCTATATTGCTTTTCAAGTTAAAAATAGTTCTGTCTTGTTTTCTTTTACCCATTCCTATGTAATTATTCAAGTACAACAAATGGATCAGAAATATTCACATAAATATTAGCAAAAGATGACTAAATATTTCTAGAAATACATGGAATCTGGAAGTTCTGGTAGCTATCTGAGATTTATCTCTTGTGTGTGCTTCTCTATGACGGGAGGTTACGAGTTATGAGGATAAACTCTCTCACACCAAAGCCCTCCTGATGACCTTGATCCTCACGGCTTACTCCCAGGACACAGGAAGCCCAATCAATTTCTATGAATGTCCACAGGTCCACATTGACCCAGCAATGCCAAGGACAATCTAGAAGTGAAGAGAATCTTTCCCCTCTCTGTAATGGTATCTTTTTGGAGCTGTTGATCGTGCCTGTCATACTTCTCTCCATAGGAAATAGAGTCAAGGTTGATAAACACTAATAGATAACAGAATAGAGATGATGAAGTATAGAAAAAGCATCTTACAATGTAACAGTCCAGACCATAGGACCAGATCCAGTATTGATATTTAATAATACATTTAATGCATTTATTGAATCTTTCCTAATTCTTGGCCTTTCTGCTAAACCCTGTATATTAATTTTTCATTTAATCCTTCCTATAATCTAGTGGAGTAGCCCATTATAGACTTTCTTGTCTCTCAATGTTTATAGTTGTAAAATGGGGATAACATGCATTTCCCCTGTCATAAAGTTAGTAAGAGAAACATGTATAATATTTCGACCATAGTATCTGTCACATAATAAACTCTTATTAAATGTTGGAAAGTTATGCAGATGGTGATATTTGATTATATACGTGGTTTCCATCTTGGTAAAAATCATTTACAATATAGAAAAAAATGTTTAAGGAAAGCATGCACACCAAAATTAATTTTTAAAGTACTGTATAACTATGTCAAATTAGCTTTTGTAAAATGTCATAAATGTGTACATAATTTGAAACTTTAATTGGATATTAAGGTTCATTTAGCAAATAATAAGGAGTTTGGAAAATACTGGAAATGAACTGTTGAGCACGATATGGTCTATTAGCTCTTTTTTTTTTTTTTTCCTTTTTCCTCAAAGACCAGGTCTCCCTCTGTCACCTAAGCTGGAGTACAGTGACACGATCCCAGCTCACTGCCATCTTCACCTGCCAGGATCAAGTGATCCTCTTGCCTCAGCCTCCTGGGTAGCTGAGATTACAGGTATGCACCACCATGCCCAGATATTTCTTTGTATGTTTTATAGATAGGGGGTTTCACCATGTTGCCTAGGCTGGTGGTCTCTCAACCTTAAAACTAGAGATGCATTTATATTCAAATGAAGTGCTTGCTTATTTACACACTATATACACTATAGTAATAGGATAAACACATCATTCCAGTGTTCTGCCAGATGTAATTCTTTCTGGGGACAAAAATATTTTTTTAAAAAAATACTTATTCCTAAGCGCAATGTCTACCCACGTGGTTTCACCTGGTCTTGTACAATTAAACAAATGCAAAACCCAAGATCATGTATTTGATGTCCAATAAAGGTTAGCCAGAAATATGTCTTCTTTTGCCATTAAACAGACAATTCTCTTCACCACAGTCTACACCCTGTTCCCCTTCCACACTTGTTCTGTCCAATTTCAGACCCTTGGCTTTGAAAGGGGCTTTAGGTATTTTCCTGTGCTTTGTGCCATTAAATGTATTTTCCATGACTTTGACCCTTTTTAAGGACTTTCATAATTTGTATTCTCCTTTACTATGAAGGTGTGAACCTCAATAGATCATCCCAAACTTGATTTGTCCCCTATCTCCTGTTTCAAAGGCACTTTGGCTAGACCCGTCCCATCCCCCAGGAAGCAGACTTCATACTTATGGGGTAAAGCTAATAAGCCTTTGATAAATGAATGAAAATGGAAGTTCTCCATTTCTACTGTGCTGTCTTCTTAAAATATGCATTACTACATTTTCCTCCGCAACATTAAGTCAAATCTGATTGTCCTTTATCAAAAGCAAAGTTATATAATACATCATGCCAAATGAGAATGTAGAAATATAAGGAAAAATAAAGGTGTAGTTAAAATGACTCCCATAAATATTTGAACATCAGATAAGGATGTCAATCTCCCTTTGTCATGATGCAAAATAGAGGATTTATTTTGCCTTATGAGTGTAATAATATCGATATCATGACTCAGCCTACACAAGCATCTTTGTTTCTCTCAGAAAATAAGCATTATTATTAAGTTTTGTTCCCTACAGAATACAGAGGCTTCACCAATCAGAAAAAAAGCTGGTTTTAAACCCTAGATCAGCACTTTCTTTTTTGTTTCTCTCTCAAGATTCTTGTGCAATTTTTACCACCTTAGATCACTAGTTTTAAAATATTTTACTAATACAAGTAATTTGATTATTATTTATAACTAATAGCCAGGTCTAGTATATGACATTGATAATATTTCAGACAGCTTAACTCTCCACTATGAGGTTTGCATCTCAAAATGTGTTACAAATATGTATTTATCCAAGGGAAGACATTGTAGGTTGAGAAGTGTGCCCTGTGCTATCCAATATGGTAACCACTGTGGATTTGGGAGGTAGACAGCTGGTGGTGTGAATTCAGTAAAAATTACTTCATTACTACAGAGTTTCAGTGTGCATACGCATTATAGGCATGAAGAACTGCTGTGCAGATTGCCCTTCAAGGGAAGGGTGCCAGAGATGTGAAGGGTGTGGTCAAGAGAGAGTCTCCCGCTACCCACTACTTAGGGTCCACCTCTGTTTCAGAAAATTCCCTTTCCAGAGGTTATCTGAAGACTAAGCAAACAGAGGTATAAAGGTCCTACCATTTTGGCATGATGTAGGACTCCTCTGACGAGCAACACTAATTCCAAAGGAACCCACCAGTCTGGGCCAAGGTTTGGCTTGGACTGAGCTGCAGTTTCATTTCACTGTCTGTCTATCATGCTCCTGCTCCTTTCCTTTCACAGGTGGTAATCCCTAGCAAACAGCTTTCATTTCAGACTCCATGTACTTTCAACCTGTAACATATTTGTTTAATGGGAATAAGAATATGTGTAATTCAGGGAGTTAATGCTACAAAGTGTAAATGAAATATATGCAAAAAGAACTGCATTAAAATGCTAAATATGCATGAACAAAGATACATAAAATATTTTTTCATATCCTTTGTTGAAAACCTAGTGTCATACAGAAGAATGCATATTTGAGTTTCATGTATACACTACAAATCTATTCAATGTCAGTTTCTTGTTTTTCCCACTTCGTTCATTTAGGCGGAGAAATGCTACTGAAATCAAAGAATACGCGAAGAGACTAAAGTGCAGAGACTAGGGTTTGGCTAAGGCGGTCGACAGACTCAATTCCAAACCCTGTATTATAGCCATCACTGAGGACAGAAAAAGAAAAGGAACAGGTGGAAAAAACCCCACAGATTTATAATAAAACCATGAAGGAAACAAATTCCTCACTCTTAGCAGCGAAGCATCACAGTATTTATCAGGGTACCCATTGCATCCTGCATCAGGGTTATGAAAATGTCCTCAAAAGCTACGCTGAGGAAGCCAGCTTTTTCTGGCAGATTCAACATGGGTACATGCTGTCATGGGTCCATGAGTACTAAGATTCCAAGGGCTCTAAGGCAATGATGGGAATGACAATTCTCATCAAAGGTAGCTGGATCCTAATACAAAAAAAGTTATTTGACTGCTAAAATTTTTTCAATTATTTTGAGAAGTTTATTTCAGGGAGCTTTGAGACAGAGTAAAATCCTGGAATGATATGGGAGCTGACTGTTCAAATTACTGATGGAAACCAAACCTCCATCAGTCTTGTGTAGGGGGTGACAAAGTTTTTTGTAAAGAACATATTTTAGGTTTTGCAGTCCATAGTGTTTCTAGCACAGCAATTCAACTCTGCAGTTGTAGGGCATAAAAGGATGACGGTGACTGTGGTCCAATAAGACTTTACTAGACCGGGCACAGTGGTAGCTCACGCCTACAATCCTTACACTTTTGGAGGCCAAGGCGGGCGGATCAACTGAGGTCGGGAGTTCAAGGTCAGCCTGACCAACATGGAGAAACCCCATCTCTACTAAAAATACAAAATCAGCTGGGCATGGTGGCCCATGCCTGTAATACCAGGTACTCGGGAAGCTGAGGCAGGAGAATCGCTTGAACTCGGCAGGTGGAGGCTGTAGTGAGCTGAGATCGAGCCTTTGCACTCCAGCCTGGGCAACAAGAGCAAAACGCCATCTCAAAAAAAAAAAAAAGACTTTACAAAAAAATAAAAGAAGTAGCAGGCCGTATTTGGCCCACAGGCTGACCCCTGGCCTAGTGTAATGGAGTCAAAGTATTCACTAACATCATGGACTTTTGTCCCTTTAGTAAGCTCTTTAGAAAGAAAAACAGGTGAAGTTCCCACATGTTCTCACTCATAAGTGGGAGTTGAACAATGAGAACACATGGACACAGGGCGGACAACATCATACACCTGTGCCCGTCAAAGGGTCGGGGGCAAGGGGAGGGAGAGCACTATATAGCTAATGCATGTGGAGCTTAAAACCTAGATGATGGGTTGATGGGTGCAGCAAACCACCGTGGCACATGTATACCTATGTAACAAACCTACATGTTCTGCACATATATCCCAGAACTTAAAGTAAAATTTTAAAAAGAAAAGAAAAAAGGTGAAAATTATGCAGTCATAGGCAACACAGTCTATTGGCAGAAAGCGTCATGATATTTTCATTGCTCAGTGCACTGGAATTTAGAGGACAGATCAGGACAGGAGCCTGAGAGCCCTCTTTTACATCAGCATGGTTCTCAGCATACTTTAGATGCTGTGCAGAACAAAACACAAAGTTCCAAAATCGAAGATGCTACTTACATTCTCCCCTCAGAGGGTGCAACTCACCGGTGAAGTCCTACAGCAAAGACCCTGGAATTCAAAGTGACCTGGTCTCCCTATCTTTAGTCCCAGTAGTGATTATTAGAGCTCCATTAGGGAGTCCCTGCCCTTGGAGAAAGACTGTGTATCTATTTTTCAAATTTAAATGGCATAAATGCACTTTTATATCATAAAAAAATGTTTTGGTAAACATTGGTTTGCAGCCTCTGTATGGAAAATTTATAGGAAGATACAATTGTGAGCCAACTGCAAGTGAAGATGCTATTTAGAGCCACACATAATGAAATAAACCCCTTAGTTATGAATCAGTTATTATATTTCACTGAACTCCAACTGTTTCTTTCTCACTGCTTAATTTCATTCTAGCCTTTGTTATTATGCCTAAAGAAACCATTTTAACATTTTCTCGCATGCACGTTGAGTATCAAAAATTCCATCTACAAGTTTTCAGCTTTTTGCCTCTAATTGCTCCACTGGTTGTTCTAACTGCTTTAATAAATAATATTATCCGAGTTCTGCTAGTTCCAGAATTCTAAGGTCCCTGCATCACATACTATTTATTATTCCTCTAAGGAAAAGAAGGAACCTTTTTTTACCCAAATAATTTCTTTATAGTCAGAGAGGAGAGAGAGAGAGAGAGACAGAAAATGACGGGAGAATAAAAATGTGAGAAAACAATAAACAAAATCTACCCTTCAAATTACTACAAGGTTCTCTACAGGGTGAGATATTTTCACTTTAACATTATTGGCATCCTTGGATATCTATGAACTTCTATTCAAAATGCATTAGGAAATATTTTCCTCCATGTGACCTTAAAGCTCTACAATTCTATTTTGTTTACCATTTTCAGATAGCATGTATAAAAGACTAGTTAGATAAGACCGGGCACAGTGGTTCATGCCTGTAATTCCAGAACTTTGGGAGGCCAAGGCGGGCGGATCACGAGGTTAAGAGTTTGAGACCAGCCTGGCCAACATGGTGAAACCCCGTCCCTACTAAAAATGCAAAAAATTAGCCAGGTATGGTGGTGCATGCCTGCAGTCCCAGCTACTCAGGGGGCTGAGGCAGAAGAATTTCTTGAACCTGGGAGGCGGAGGTTGTAGTGAGCTCAGATTGTGCCACTGTACTTCAGCCTAGGTGACAGAGTGAGACTCTAGCTAAAAAAAAAAAAAAAAAAAAAAAAGACTAGTTAGATAACTGTCAAGGGCTTTGGTTTTCTGGAGATATTCAGCCAACAAAGACATATATTATGTCTTTCTAGAAATTTCTTTACAAAATGTAATAATTGGACAAAACGTCAGTTAAAATATAGATAAATGACTAGATGAATTAATGTAAATGAGTGAATGAATGAGTTTCTGAATATGTGACTTAATGAATTAATTACCGTTAGTTGAATTAGCAGGTATAGTGAGTTTTTTGAAACAGTGTGCTGTTTTCAAATTGGGGACAACCAAATTTTTATCTGGCCATGACAGTGCAAGAATTAAATGAAACAAGTTTTAATTATTTAAAAATACTAGATTATTATACGTCATTGATAGGAATGCAAAATGGTGGAGCTGTTATGGAAAGCAGTATGGAAGTTCCTCAAAAACTTAAAAACAGAATCACTATATGATTAAGAAATCTCACTTCTGAGTACTTATCCCAAAGAATCGAAATCAAGATATTAAAAAGATATTAGCACTCCTATGTTCACTGCATTTACAATAGCCAAAATGGGAAAACAACCTAAACATTCATTGATGAATGGATAAAGAAAATGTGGTATAGAGAGATATTGAAACACTATTCAGCCTTTAAAAAGAAGGAGATCCTGCAATACACAACAACATGAATGAATGTTAAGGACATTCTACTAAGAGAAATAAGCCAGTCACGAAAAGACAAATACTACATGATTCCACTTTTATGAGGTATCTAAAATAGTCAAATCCAAAGAATCAGAGAGAAGGATTGTGGTTGCCAGACACTGGAGAAAAAGAAAATGGGGAATTGCTAATCAACAGTCATAAAGTTTTAGTTATGCAAAACAAATAAGTTCTAAAGACGTGCTGTACAATGTTGCACCTATTGTTAATAATACTATACTGTGCACTTAAAAATGTTATAAGATAGTGGATCTCTTATTAAGCGCTCTTAACACACACAAACACACACATCACACACACACGCTCTTCACCAAAAATGAGAGTTACTGCAAGATTGAGGAGGGAATCAATCAAAACACCGTCTACTATCTAAATTAATTCCAAGTTTTCTACAGTATGAAATATTTTCACTTTAGCATCCTTGGATATCATGAATATAAAGAGTGTTTTCAGGAGAATTGATGATGAACAGCCACCCTGGTAACTCAGGTGAATTATAGAAATGCCAGAATACCAGTAGGAAAAAAAAAAAATGCAATGCTCCTGTGTTGAGTGGGTATTTATATTCAAGAGAGGAATTAGGACAACACAGCACTGTGGCCACAGTGATTATATGTTGACCTCCTACTCTGCCTGCTGAATGGCCATCATTTCCACTTTTAACTTAAGCAGCTCATGCAGCCTCATTCAAGGTGAATGCTTGGGAAACAATAGAAAGTTATTTCCTTAGAAACAATCACATCTCAAAGCCACGGTACACCCAATACACACTCAAAATAAGTTTATGAGATGAGAAAATAAAATGAGCCATAGCAGATTTACATGAAAGAACTGACTTATTTTTAATACCTGTTCTGGACTAGGAATGCTTACCTTAAATATAAATAATTTGCTGCATATAACAACTTTTCAGAGTGTCTGTCACAAAGTATGGGCTCAGTAAACACCGACTGTCATCATCGTATTCCACTTTCAAGAATCCATAATCTAGAAGAGCATGCATAGGTATAGCGGCCAATGATAAGCAGAAACTTGTATTTAACCTCTCGTCCTGCTTCTACGTGATATATCACCGAGTACAGGAAGCTTATCCTTTTTTAAGTTTCCTTCTTTATAAAACTGAAATCATACTGAGTATTTCTTGGTGTCATTTGTAAGAATTAAGTGAGATAATATATAATAGGAGCTTAGCATGGTGTCGGATTCATCAAATAAAAATAACATTGTTTTCCCCCTTACCTTGCCCATCACAATCTGGTTCACAGCCAAAGGTAATAAACCCATATCAGGTGGCTAGGCAGATGAGCAAAGATCACAGCATTTATACTCTGGTTAATTCCACAGATTTGGTTTATTTTTCTTCTTTCCTGATATTCAGTGAGGTCATTTAGAGAATGAGTAGTCAATTATTTCCATTATAATTGGTCCTACTTAGTCATCCTAAAGCTAAAGCTCATAGGCACAATTGGAGTTACAGAAATCACGAGGAAAAGAAAGGACTGTGGATTGTCAAGGCACCATCATAAGACCCAGGTGCACACCCCAGTTCCACTTCTAACTATTTGTGTGATACTGGGCAAGTTAGTTCTTTAATCCTCAGGTTTCACATCTCTTAAATAGGTGTAACTGAGACAGCCAAATGCCTAAATAGATAAAAGGTACCCGGAGAATCTCCGACCTGCCCCACCAGTGTTTACATCAGATGCTTTTGTGCAGATGAGGAAAGTGCCCAGGGCTGTGTCTGAGTATGCCTATATGTGCACTGGGGGAAGAGGGCAGAGCCACGGGCAGGGGGAGGAGCCTGGCCTCTTCACTTCCCATGTCGTGACCTCGGAGATTCAATCTGTGAGGCGGGGAAACTTTACCTGGGGATTTGAGAAATGGTCCATTGGCCATTCTCGGTTCTAAAGAAATTTCACAAACTATAGACATACACAATGGCCCACAATTGGGTAAGAAAATTATATTTATTAATGGGCCGATGTTGAATGCAATGGGAGGAATATCCAAAAATATTTACTTTGGCATGAATTTCCTGAAAATATAGTGAAACTATGCAATGGTTTGCTTTGCTTTTTTTTTTTTCTTCTTCCTCTCTCTGTTTTGCTTTGCTTTTTTTTTTCTTCTTCCTCTCTCTGTTTGCTCAATAAAATCCTCTCCTACTCACCTTTCAACATGTCCTCGTGCCTAAATTTTCCTGGTTATGTGACAAGAACCCAGCTTTAGCTGAACTGAGGAGCAAACTCCTGCAACATGATGACTCCACATAGAGGTGTTAGAGAATGAAATCAGTATATGTAGCACAGTTCCTGACATATACTAAGCACTCACTAGTAACAACACCCATAGCAGAAGCGGGAAAAAAATTAGACTAAATGATATTAATTAGACTATTTAGCATATAACCGTCAAATAAAAAAAACAGAATTCTGCACACAGTCAGCCACTTAGGTGAATCTCTACTAAAATAAGTTTTAGGTTTTTAATTTGCTTTTAAGATGTGAAATTGATGGTGGCTTGCCTTTTATTAACTGGTAACACTACTAGCTACCACATATTTTATTTAATATGGTCACTTAATCATCTCATTAACACTGCAAGAAAGTTGATATTATCCCATACGGAGGAGAAAACTGAATTTCAGAGAATTCCAGGGACTAGTTCTCCGACTGGGAAGCAATAGTGATATGATTTCAACCTTAGTCTCACTAAGTTCAAAATATGTCATCTTTTCAATAATTTACACACCTTTATTTTACATTACTGAAAGACATGGTATTGCAGAAAGTAGCAAGGAACTAATTAATGTTCCTACAAATGAGAGGGTAAGATGATGGATTTTTCTCTATGTCACTGTTCATTTTCCCCTCGAAAGGAATATACAGACATAAACATACAGATAGAGATATAGTATTAGGTATAATAATTCAAAAATACATGTTATTTCTAGCTTGACAACGTGCTCTAAAAAGAAATTGAACTGCATGAGAAGCTGACCAACCAACAAATAACTGCATTTTTTAGCATGGCAGATGCTGGGATAAATGCCTACTTCTTGCTGGATAGCAAATTAAGCATTATCCTAAAAGATGGATACATTCTTGTCAGTGTATACAATAGAACAGTCCTAAAGAGAAAATAATGCATAGCTGTGTGTTACGCAGTAATTCCCTGAATATCCATGTCCTCTGGTTCTGTCTAAAAAGGTTAAATGGCTCCAAATCTGTCCGCTAGACTCATAAGGAGCTACGCATTGCTCTGGCTAGTCAGGAAATTTAATTTTCTTCTGAAATTAACCAATTGTGCATAGAGAGAGGGAAGCTGCTCTCCAGATCCAACTGGGGTGGAGGTGGGGGCAGAGAACTGTAGAAATGCAGAACAGATGTTGAAAAATATGGTTTGTGATTCTTGAGTTCTCATCCCATGGAGCCAAGCCAGGTTTAATCAAAAATGTGTGGACTCCCCCTTCTGAATGACACATCAAAGGCTGCTGTAAATGCTTTGAAACAGCATTCGTCCCTTCTTTGGGTAGAACCAGAGATGCGGAGGAACTAGCATTTGCCTGACATCTATCAGAAGCACAGATAGGCCTGTGTCACCAAATAGTGCTTTATCTGTCCATCTCTTCCTGGTAAAAACACTCTCAAATCTCCTTTAGCTTGTCTGAAAATGAAATGCTTCTAAGCTGGACAGTTATTTCTAAACAGCCTCAAGCTTCCTCTACACAAACTTTCCTACCAGTAACAGTAATAAAAGTAGCAATAGCAATAATAATAACTGGCAGCTACAATGAGAATCTTCGCTTGATTCCCTGTGAACTGGAATTAGTATCAGTAAATCTCCATTTTTACATCAGTAAAATGAATAGATTATAAAATGTGCAGCCATATGTGGACAACTACGCACCTGGATTTATAGCTAGCTCTGCCAATAAGATGCTACTTTTATTATGGCATGAAAAGTTCCTCAAGCCTCATCTCTAGATGATTGAGATCATGTCTCTGCACAGCCAGTCCACTCCCACTGGTACCATGTATTCCATGTTGGGAGCTTATATTATTGTGCTGATATTTGAACCCTTATTTTCCCTAAGGATCCTTGGCTTGGCAGACTCTGGAGCCCTTACATGCTCCTGGCTGACAAGAGTAGAAACCTTGTCAAATCAAGCACTAAAACTGGTTCTCTGATCAGTCTCTAAGTGGAACCGATCTCACTCACTTCCTTCACGTTCTGTCTTCTGCTTGGAGATGTAAAGGATGTGGCAATGACTCCTTTTTGAGTTCCTTTCAGAGGTAAAAATTGAGAAACATAAAAACAGGGCAGATTCATCCACTCCACAAATATCGTTGCCCCCATTCATGTCAGCATTCCAGCATAAAGCCATTGCATAATTTCACGATAGTTTCAGGAAATTCATGCCAAAGTAAATATTTTTGGATATTCCTCCCATTGCATTCAACACTGGCCCATTAATAGATATAATTTTCTTAGCCAAATATGGGCCGTTGTGTATGTCTATAGTTTGTGAAATTTCTTTAGAACCGAGAATGGCCAATGGACCATTTCTCAAATCCCCAGGTAAAGTTTCATCTTCTTAGAGGTTAGACTCTTCTGCAGGAAAGCTTCTTTGTATCCTTATTGGCTGCAGTCTTATTTGTTGTTCTGAATTTAGAAATGATTTGTACTTAAAAACAAAGAGTGCTGTTCTGGGTCTGTAAATAATTTTTGTACAAACTCAACTTATTTGGGGTGCTGACTGTTCTGCAAGGTTTTAGTCTCAGCCTCAGAGTCTCAGCACCCTTGTGAGTAACAGGAATTTAATACTTTTTTTAAAAAATCGAATAAATAAACCTACAGATAACTCACTTTACCAGGGTTTCCCCAAATGAAGTAATTGGAAGCATATCTGCCCTAGTTATCTGTGACTTATAAATTGAAAGGGTTTGCTATGAGCTGACATCTAACTCAGAAATTAACTGGACAATTCTTTAAAATTGTATTCCTCCATCTACTTCTCACTATCTCCTTGATTTTGCAACAAATATTCGTAAGACAATATTTGAAATTCACATTCAAACACATCATTAGCAAACACTTCACCCTTGGAGACCAGCATAGAAGTTATAGATTTTCAGTGTGCTTTCGGGAGAAAGCTATTTAGCTGGAGAACCTGTACTGTCATTTGGGTGACTGGAAAAAGAGAAAAAGGTGTGTGCGGTACAACAGAAAAAAAAAATCAAGCTGAGCTTCATTTCTAAAGCAAAGGCAGAAAAGCTTTAATAAAGAATTATTTCTCATCCTGGGGAAAAATTTTGAGCAGAAAAACTATAAACAAAAGGTATTTTTGAAATGCAGAGAAAGATTTTTATCTAGGAGACACCAAACCAGATATGCTGACCTATCAGAAATGTCCAAGAAGTGATAAAAAGATAATTTCAAAGGCAAACACCAAATGCAGAAATAAGATAGGAGCCTCTTAATGCATTGACACAGTGGTCTCACGCCTCTAAATTCTAATATATAATTCACCATAACTGTCAAAAGAGACAGAGGATACACTAGCAATGCTTCCCCAAAGCTAAACAAACAAACAAAAAAAACCACTAACAAACAAAAACATAAAAATAACAAGATCCACCCAAATGTATTGCAAACATTTGCAACTCTGCATTTTCATAGAGCTCTCTGAGAGCTGGAATAGCTGAATTCATCTTGATATTCCTGGCTCTGGGCTCTGTGTAGCACTTAGTAGGTACACATGCGCATGTACACACACCATACACACACACACACCATACACACACACACACAGAGTATGGGCTAACCAACATTATTTGGTGATGTGAGCATAGTCCCAAGGGCGGCCACACAGAAAGTACATGCAAAGGCATTTTGCACTGATCTGCTTGTCATTTGCAGTATCCAGTATTCCTTTTAAAAGACAAATACCTTATAGGACTGGAAGTGATATCAGGGTCACGAGCAGTCACTTGCCCAATCACGGAGTTCAGAGCAGCATTTTCATGAACTTCAAGCAGGTAAGTCGGTGAAGAGAAGACCGGAGGCTCATCAGCATCTTCAACGACGATTTTGACTGTCGCCGTGTCTTTAAAGGGTCCCCTGCCACTGAAACGTGGGTCAATGTGGACATTGGCTGCCTCTACCTTTAGCGTATAGGATTTTTTGGTCTCAAAGTCCAGAGGCTGTTAAGAAATGACAAAGATAAATGCTTCTCACTAATGACCACAGCAGCAAGAACAAATGAGTATAATGCTGATGGATGAAAGTTATGTGCATTTAAACCCATTTGTGAGCCTTAATGGGATCACTCTCCAGTCCCCCAGATTCAACCTGTAAATTTTACGGGCATTTATTGGTATCTGTTTATTATACAAGCTCAGTGAATATAATAACCTATTGTTTTGTTTTGTTTTGCTCATTTCACTTGGAATTCACAAAATATTCACAGTCATGAATTGTGCCATCAAAATTTCACTTCAGAGTCATAATAAAATTTTACTAGTGACAGCATGACCTGCATACTAATCAGCCACTTAATCGGGCCTCTGCTGGTGGCAGATAAGGCGACATCGAACACAATCTCTATCTGGGAAGAATATTTTATCATCTCTGCAACAGAGTGTGAAATGTAAAGAACTAGAAATAATCATTGTTTAGTCCAAGGAGACATTATAAAGCATAATTTAGCACTAATCCCCACAAAGAGTATTTTCTGATTTCACTTTAAAGCATTGCTACTCTACTGATCATGTGGTTAAAATAAGGTTTATTATTTTTTAGGACATTCTTAGAGGCTCTCTATTATGAATTTATGCTATGAGGCAGGTGGGCATGTAAAGAAATATGTGCACCAATACATATGTATGTACTTGTGTTTATATTTAGAAGAAGAAATTATTCGAGCAGTATAAATAGATAACTGAATCTAACTGTGCCCCCACCAACCACTTATAAGCAATTTGAAATTACCCCATTGCACCATTACTGACAATGTGTCTGACATTAATTCTTCATTCCCTAAAACTCTGAGAGACTTTGGTCGATGACCTAGGTAAGTAAAGCTAGGTAAAAAGAAGCCACCTTCAATAAGCCAGAAGCCCATGTGCATTAGCACCTTTATAGTCCAATTTTTGGTGAATCACAATACTTCAGATTTCAAGAATGCAAGTCTATCGACTTCAAAGTTGTATACTGTATACATTATTCAAAGTTGTATAATGTATACTGTTCAAAGAGACATTATACATCTGCATTACACATTTCTCAAAAGAAATATAACTTTAAATAGGCAATGAAGATTTTTTAAAATAAGCTAGAAGACAAACTGGCACCAGTGAACTCTTTCAGAATTCCAGTACAAGCTTAATTATATATTCTTATTTCAAACTATTGTGTTGGTTTTTACATTCGAATTCTGATCTAATGGGACTTGGCTCCTTTTTTCCCCCCATATTTTCTAGTAAACCAGGCAGGCACTCACTTTCCTATCTATTCTAAAATTACTAGGCACATGCATCCATGAATAGATCCTGCAACATCAGCATATTCACAATTTGCCAATCACCTTTACTGTAACAATTTTGCAATTTCAAATTCTTCGCAAACATTGTTAAGTATAACAAATTATGTTCTGCTTAATTCCAGCTCAACATAATGACGATGAACCCAGACACATTCTGGTGTCCCAAGAATTTTACTGGACAAAAAACAGGGCCTATAAATTGTAGAAATACAACTCCTTTGCACTGTTCTCTAGGGTAAAATACATGTTTTACTTGGTGTCAAGGTGTATAGTATATGCTTCGAAGTTTAGGACTAACAGCAAAAAAAAATAAAGCAAATGGCTAATTGTTTCAGTTTATAACTGCACTTTACGGCAAAAAAAATGGGAATAATAACAATAAAAATGACATTAGGAATTATTAGTCAAGGAAAATGTGACTCTGGGTTATTCAATAATTGACTCAAATATTATGCTATACTTTATTTCAAACATGGCTTTTTAAATGTTTTGTAGTTCTTAATGCTAAACTGAAACCAAGATTTTGGTAGAAAGATCGCGTTGCTCAGCAGAGAGTTAAAATAAATGTAGACATCTTTTTCAAAATTGATTTTTAAAAATATTTTTTATAAAAAAGAATATCCAGAAAACTTTAGGTTTCCATTGTTAAGACCTCTTCAGTGGGGGCGATTTTTAGAGCAAGACCATTGGAAATAGGTCTCTGTGTGGCACGATGGAGATTCAGATAGTAACCTTACACTCATATCTACATGATGCTGATGAAGAAAGTGAAAAAAATTATTGACTTCCAATTGTGTGGTCCACCATCTATCTTATTTGAGAACAAGCAAATCCATTTAAAAACTAGTTTGATCTACTTCATGACAAAGGTTTGAAGAACAGTACTGAAGAAAATAATCAGGATGAGGATCAAAGAGTATTTTCCTTGCAAGTGCTTTGTGACTATAAAGTAAGGAACTATGTTCCACACATTTCTTATGAGTGTAGATTTTATGATAAGAAATATAAATGGAAAATGTCGTACAGAATTTTTCTACATCTACCATAAAAGCAAGAGATTGCTAACAAAAGCAGTCTCAAATTTTCCTACATTATTTATGCTTGTTATGGAGATGTTTCTTTCTTCAATGGTAGCTCCCTATCCAGAAGCAAGGGAAAGATGAGCTTCATTTCCCATGATGCTCAAACCTCTGAGCCATAGTTTGGAGTATGCAATGGTAGCAGGTTTGGCCCTGTCCTTCAGGCACTAGAGAAAGCCAGGATAACTGAACCAGGATAACTGAACCTGAATGTTCTGCCTGTTTCTTTGTTTTTATTTTTGTTTTTTTTTTTTACTTTCCATGAAAGCATAGCCTTCAATAAGGACTTGGGAAGTTTCAGTGTATTTGGGGAAGATATTTCAGGAAGCAAGAGTTCAAACATGAGGAGAGTTATATACAGAAAGACTAAAAGCCACTGAACTCGTCACCTCTGTGGGCAACTGAGGCCTGTTTTCACTGAGAATCCTTTTACAACCTTAAACAATATGACTCAGAATAGTTTCTTCGAACGATAGTAACTGTCCACCAATTTTTCTCCCCCTTTGGTTGAGGGCTGCCTTCACAGGATATTGACTTCCCCACACAGTTGAAGTGCCCTGTCTAAGGACTCAGTAAATTCCTGTGGTTATGGGTAATAGGTAAGTTGGAGGAGCAGCACTATTATGGTAGCCATTTACCAGACCTTTAGCAGAAATGTGAAGGGGGCCCAAGAGATAAGAGGTGCCAGAAGGACTGTACTAGTTATCTTGTCTTATTGCTCAATGCTAAACATCTACCAGCTCTACAATTCTGTCAGGAAGTCCATACAAGTACCTCAACTTTAAAACTCAAGTTTCAAAGAGGTATTTTGAAGATGAACAAAAGTTTCCTTAGCTTACTTTTCTTAGCCTTATAATGCCATCCTGGGCCTGGGCATCAGAAGTGATTTCAAAAAGTGCTGTTCCATCTCCATCAATGATGTCATATGATGACTGTGCATTTTCACCAATATCCTGATCATTGGCCTTCACCCTGCCTATTGCAGTGCCAAGAACCACATCTTCCGGTACTGAGAAGTGATACAGGCCTTTGAAAAGAGGAGAAAAATGAGCGTCACACAAATTCCAACCATTCATTCATTCATATGACAAATATCTTTTGGGCACCTCCTTTGTTCTGGTCATTCCTTTATTTATGCTACCAATAAAGTGACAGAAGAGACAGAAATATCCATTTCCATTGTGGAATGTTCAGTCTTTTAACTGAATCAGAGACAAACAGTTCCCAGAAGAAGGCATGAGCCCTTTTCAAGACTCTTCTGAGATATGAAACTTACTCAACCATATGTTTACCAAGTGTATATTTGGAGCAGCTAAATCAAGACTATTAGGGAATCTATGTGTGCATTTTTTTTCCTTTTTGCTGTATAATCACATTTACTGCCCATGGGGATATTCTTTGTTGCCAACATAAAATATTAAGCTAATTTCAGCACAGAAAGATGCAATGTGTAACACACTGGAAGTCACTTTTGAATGTACCTTTATATTTACAGACTTTTAGACCATTTTTGATAAAATTCAATTACTGAACTTTTGCTGTGCCCTGCAGCAAGCTGTTCAGACACATGAAACACTCCTCTTGTTGCTGAAGTTCTCATTGCTCTAAAGACAAAAATCCTGCCTTCAACACTTCCTAGGCAAAATACAATCAAGTGTATCTTCACTCTCATATTGGGGCAATAAAGTGTGTCTAATTAGTGGCATTAGTCCATTTTTAACTCAAGTCACTTTAGTTGTTATACTGCTGTCACTCACTTTCATTGGTGTAGAGGAAGCTGTTGGTGTCCCAACCATAACCCCTGGCCATTACTACTGTAGTGTACACCTGTCTTACATCTAACTGCCACTCCTGCATTTCTTTGCCTGAGGGTTATTTCTGGCCTTCAGAACCCATTTTGCCCACTGAATGTCAGGCCAGAAATGCCAGAAAATTAATGCTTCCTGCAGAAGCAGCCCTCAGAGACTCACAGGAGTTAGTATATAAAATTCTAGGTCTCTCCATTCTGTGGTAGGATAACTTTGAGTTTTTTCTTTTCTTTTCTTTCTTTACAATGGTCCAGAGTTTCTCCAATGGGATAAAGTTCCAGTAACCCACAGTAGTAGCTGGCTCAATAATGCACCTTTTGTGTGTGTGTGGCTATTTCTCTCTCTCTCTCTCTGTCTCCTTTCTTCATTGGTATTTCTTGGTCCTATCTCCAAGTTAAACTCACAATCAAATTCTTGTCTCAGTGTCTGCTTCTGGGGAATCCAAACTCAAAAAGCCAAAAAGTTTTAGGCCCCTTGCAACCACAACAAGGGAAAATTAAACATTCAATGACCTAAAAACCCAAAAGGAAAAATCAAATCTGGAGAACATTACCTAATTCTCGTTTGAGCTCAAATCCACTGAGTCCCTCGGATAAACTAAGGCTCATTATACTCAACATTAACAGTAAGGTTTCTTCTAGCCCTAACACCCCTTTACTTAACAATGGGATAAAAACATCTCTCTTAGAATCACAAAGTTATAGGACTGGGGATTGAAACATTTTCCAAATAGTTTTGCCATAAGGTAGGCACTGAAAATCCTCACTTCAAGCAAAGTCTTCCAGTTTTCTTATAATTGGTGTAATGATTCCATTTTCCACAAACTTTATATTCCAGGTAAGGTTTGAGATGATCTCTTTCGGTATGCTTATTAAATAAATAAGACAGCCAGGGATCATGCCGTGCTGCTAGTCCTACATGGGGAGTCTTGGGAAGCCAAACAAATGGAACATACCTTTATCCATTCCTATTCTGTGCCTGCTCCTCATCTCTATCAGTGTGATCATACTTAATAGTTATTATCTCTAAGAAAAGGCACACGTTTGAAATTGATCTGCCACTATTGGATTGAATAATCATTTTCTTATAAAGAAATATGGCATCTTGCTGTATTCACTGTAATGCAATTGCAAAGGCAAAAAAAGTGAGGGAAAGATGAGAAGAAATGGTGTTCTCCATTTCAATAATTTTGTTTAAAAGGGTTGCATTGTTACCTGATTTATGAATTGCCAGATGTAAAAATTCTAAAATTCTTAATGAAAATGCGTCTCCTCTACTCTTTCTAGCTTGGAATTTCTTCAGATAAATCATCAAAGATACTTCAAATGTGTCATTTGCAAGCTCCACACACATTTCTCTCTCTCTCACTCTCCCCTCTCTCTCCCCACACCCACCTTCCCTCCTTCATCTCTTTAAAAACCAGATTTCCTATGGTATTTTCTATACCAACAAATAGAACCAGCATGCATCTAATCTCTCATGTTAGAAATATGATCATCCATCTTCCTCAACTGAAAATGCAATCTATCCTTAGACTTTTGTCCTCTCTGACTCAACTGTGCATCACACCCACACACTTTTCTCTGCATCCAACACAACCACCCTTGCTTGCCAGGGCTACCATCACCTTTTATGTGAATGATTGCAAATAACTCTTTAACTGGCTGCAAAGCAGAGAAGACAATGAAGGAAGGCCAGATTTAATTTCTTTCCAATTTCCCTGGAACCAGAGCCTATCACTCAAGCTGCAATTTAAAATCTTTAAATGGTCTCCTAATGATCTTAGGATAAAGGTTCTCATACTTCAAATGGCCTTCAAATCCAAGTATGGCTAATTTCTGTCTAATCTAACTCTCCAGACTCTTGCTGTAGCACTTTCCCCGGCACCCTCTGCTCCAGCTGCAGTGAAATTATTTCCATTCCCATACACGGCTGTATACCATCCTTCCACAGGGCTTCTTTTGTTTTATTATTGACTATATTTAAGGTATACACTATGATGTTTCGATAAAAGAAACCGCTGCCTTGGAAAGATGTCTGCACTTTCATTTTCATTCCAGGATTCTTCAGAATAGCAAAGAAATGGACATTACCCAAGTATCTACTGACAGATGAATGGCTAAAGAAGTTGTGGCGTGTATTTATACAATGAAACATCATTCAGCCTTTAAAAAGGAGATCCTGTCATTTGTAACAACGTGGATGAACCTAGAGATATTATGTTAAGCGAAATAAGTCAGATCAAAGGGAAAAAAAGTCCTGCCTGATCTTACTTATATGTGGAATCTTAAAATAATAATAATAATAATAATAATAGTAATAATAAGTATGTAGACACAGGGCTTTTGAACATCCTTTTTAGCTGCACTATTCACCCTCCCTCCCATGGCTTCACCCTGTTCCAACTCATGGTATTCACTTTTTCATATCTCAATTCAAGAGTCCCCAGATCAGAAAGGCCTTATCAAATCATGTCTCTGTCATATTACTTGAATAAATGCTCAGAAGAAAGTGTTCGATGAGAGTACAATAAAGTTGCCAAATAATGATTGTCTCCCTGATTCTTTCATGTTGGCTGCCTAGAATGTATGCTGCTGAAATTTCCAAGGGAGAGCATGGCTTTAGCAGGGAAGAGTGGAGTCTTACTGATGTCCTCCCAGTTGCAGGAAGAAGGAGTGTACGTTTTGCAGCAAGCCTACTGCATATTTGTTTTCCCTACCTTGGGCACTAGATATTTGATTTCCTTCATAAAACAATGGGGCTAATAACAGAGCAATATCTGAGCTTCATTTTCATCATCCTCTCAAGCTTTCATAAAGAGAGATAGTGTGCAAAAGAGAAAGGAGTGCACAGCTTGCAGTCAGACATACTGGTTCTAATTCTTACTTACTACATGCTTGATGTTTGGAAATGTTATCAACTGCTTTGTAATCTGTAAAATGGGAATAAGTTTAGTACCAAAATCATGCCATACCTGGCACATAATAAGCCACTCAATAGTTGCTGTCAGGTTTTAAAATATGACTAAAAATTATAATATAAATTCCAATGGAAACATCATACCAAGATTCTCATCCAGTGCAGGAAATTAACTTACTCTGTGCAAATTTTGGAGGATTGTCATTAACATCAGTAAGAGTCACTGTAAGTGTCGTGGTCCCAGACAGGCCACCAGAGTGTCCACCCATATCTTTGGCTTGGATAACAACCAGGTACTCCTCCTTGGCTTCTCTGTCCATGTTGGGAAGGGCAGTTTTTATAATAGCTGAGGGGGAAAATGGAAGAATGGCTTTCAGTCAGAGAGCTAAATAAACAACAAAAGTATTAATCTCACACACGCACATACAGAAACACACAAGCATACACCAAGTCCCTACTCAGATAATTTTCTGAGTTCTTCTGACATTTGATTTGTGTGTGCCTGTTATATCAACGAGAAAGATTGTGGTCATAGACATTTACAGATAATTTGCAAAAATGTGTTTTATACTGTATAAAAAAGAACTTGCAAAAATATGTATTAGAAAATAAACTGAATGACATCCCTTGTCTACCAAACTATAAAGTACATCAGAACACAGTCTTGTCCACCCCAGAAAACCCTGGAAGTGAAAGAATCCTCCAATTTATCACAGATCCCAATTCCCCTAAAAGAGGAGTAAACACACAAATAGCTTGAAGGCTATGAGGTCAAAGATAAATTATTCTGAAGTTCACAAACACATTAGAGAGATGAAATAAATAAATGCATCATTAGAATCAACTCAGATGAATCAGAATTAAAATAGTCAAGTGTCTTAAGTTCTAATCTACTGTTCAACTATATTTATATTTTAATTGTTTAGATACATCTTCTCTTTGTAAAAGTGTAGCAAATAGTTTAGAAAAATAGGAAGATATAGGAAAAGGTGAATACAATATAAAATTACATAAAATACAATAAAATAATCACTGCTCAAATCTTAATATTTTTTCTTCTGATACATATTCAGGGTTTCATGTGGGCTTGTCTGTTTGTTTCACTGGTAATTTAATACCCTTGTTAAAGATCCAAAATTTGCTTCAGATCCTCCTGAAGTTATTTTGAAAATCAAAAATCCTTATTTAGCTCTCTCTCTCTACCTCCACATAGTTTTTTCATAGATAATGCTGACATTTTGAGGTGCAAAATTACAAGGCCATGATATGTACACACACAGAAATGTGTGTATAAACATTTAACCACAGACATGATCTTAATATAAGCAGCATTCTGAGACTTTCTTTTTTCACAGGAGATTTTTTTAAAAACTTCCTCATCACTGGGTAGAAGTTCACCTCATTACTTCCTACAGTTGCATAATTTTTCATTGTACAATATACTATACGTGGTTAAGGCATTCTCATATTGATAAATGTTGTAGGTATTTCATATTTTCCCATGTCACACAACTGACAGATATATTCGTATGATAATATTGTATTTTTTAATTTCCTGCATTTTTACTTAACTCTATGTCATAAGATGCCCCTTACCCATATTGCTAAATGTCCATAATAAAACTTGTTTTGACTAGTCCAGAATATTTCTATTGAATTGATGTGTGTTACATTTCTGGTCAAGGTAAAAGGAAGATGTCCAGATTAAAGATAATTTAACCCCTTCACTTCTACCCCAGGGGCACCATACATGTTCAATTCAAATTAAAGCTGAGCCATTGCCTTGGCCACTTCCGAAGTTGTAATTCTTTTTTTTAAAATTCATATGGTTTTTTAAAATCATCTGTCTGTAAAAGCATTGCAAGGAGTTCAAGTCCCTGAATCATTTGAGTAGCAAATGAGTCCCAAGAGTGACCACAGAAATACAATGCACCTACACAGGGAGCAGGCTCTGGGGAGAACTGCAAGTTCTTATATACTTTATTAGACTCTGACACAATTTAATAATAGGGCTTCCCATTCAGGGAGCACTGAATTAGATAACCTTGCTTATTTGCAAACATTTGTAATACTATGATGATATTTTTCAATGCAATGCTTTGTTTCAGGATTTGATCACATCATAATGTAACTCATGGATCATACCTATATAGCTACAAATAAAAACAGAAAGAAAAGTAGAAATATGTCAACCATTCAGATTTAGATCACTGTGAGGCATTTTTGAGAAGAAAACAAACAGATAAGCAAAACACAGCAACAAAGATAACAAACCTCATTATATTAGCATGTTGAGATACCAACATAGCTACTCTGCTATGAATATATATTTTTATAACCTAGAATATTTTCATTAGGGCTCAGATTTTCAGTAAAGAAGATAAGAACATTGTTTTCCTCCCGTGACATTTACATGAATGCTTGTACCACCACATTCTAAGGTCATCACTGATTATGTCACCCATTGGACTTTGGAATTTGACATGGAGCTTCTAACAATCAGAGCAAAATAATGCCATTCTCCAAGGAAGGCAGCAATATTTTTCAAGAAAGTTGATGAGGTGAGGTCTATGCATGAGACTTTTCAGGTTACCTGCGTGAAAGAACTCCTACAACTTCTCCAAGTCAAAAAAAGATTGGTATGTATTATTCTCATCATTTCTTTTATATGTTGTGAAAGTGAAAATGTAAAATAAAACAAAACTGTGATGTCTCTCAGGCATTTGGAATTAAAATAGTTTTTTTACTCACTTGGAAATAACACCTTTGGGTTAGTGTCGACGAGTTAGATCAGAATATGAGTGAAGCATCGCAGTGGAGAATCTTGTTTATCAAATAGGACAAGAAATGCTGCATGGGACTTCATCAATTGCAAAAGTCTTTTTACCCTCCCGCATTGAGGTAAGCAGCTTCATGCTACCTAAGATGCATATACAGTTGACTCTTGAACAACACGGGGGGTTAGGGGCACTGACTCCACATGCAGTTGAAAATCTGTATGTCACTTTTGACTCCCCCAAAACTGAACTGCTAATAAGCTACTATTGACCACAAACCTTTCTGATAACACAGTCAATTAACATATAAATAGAATATTGAAGAGGCTTGTGAACCGGAACAACTCCGTCTTGAATAGGGGCTAGGTAAAATAAAGCTGAGACCTTCTGAGCTGCATTCCCAGACAGTTAAGGCATTCTAATTTACAGGATGAGATAGGAAGCCAGAACAAGATACAGATCATAAAGACCTTGCTGATAAAACAGGTTGGAGTAAAGAAACTGGCCCAAACCCACCAAAACCAAGATAGCGACAAGATGACCTCTGGTCGTCCTTACTGCTACACTCCCACCAGCACCGTGACAGTTTACAAATGCCACATCAATTTCAGGAAGTTACTCTATATGGTCTAAAAAAGGGGGAAGCATGAATAATCCAACCATTGCTCAGCATATCATCAAGAAATAAACATAAACATGGGCAACTAACAACCCCAGGACTGCTCTGTCTATGGAATAGCCATTCTTTTATTCCTTTACTTTCTTAATAAACTTGCTTTCACTATTCTACAGACTTGCCCTTATTTCTTTCTTGCACGACATCCAAGAACCCTCTTTCCGGTAATAATAGTATCTACACACATTTTATGCATTCATGATATTCATTTTTCTTAATGTTTTTAACATTCTAGGCTACCTAGTTCATCTGTCAATTTTTCCAAATTGTTGAAAATCTCAGAAAAATTTACAAAATATTTATTGAAAAAAATGTACATGTAAGTAGAACCTCACAGTTTAAACCTGTGTTGTTCAAGGGTCAACCAAGTATTTTCAAGTTTGATTCCTCTTATCAATGTTCCCCTCCTAATTGAAATCAAGCAGGTTTGCATTTTTTATCTTAGTCTTAAGCTTACCAACTTTGTGACCATGAATAAATTATTAAACTCATCAAAACTCCATATCCTCTCAAACAGAGATAATAACCAGCTTCTCATTGTGGATATTCCAAGATGATGTGAGATAATTCAGGCCAAGTTCTTGGTACACAGTAGTTACCCAAACATACTGTTTCCCTTCCCCAGGCAGACTTTTTCATGTTTATGTGGATGATGGTAAGAGTACAGAATATTCTACAATTGCTCCTACAAGTCCACTGCCCAGCCCTATCCACCCAGTGTTGGCATGGAAGGGTAGCCTTAATAGATTGCCTCAATTAATTCCCTTACTCTCTGGCTTTTTGTTAGACTCCACCAACACACATTAACCTGGGAGGTTGTGCAAATGACTCCCCCAAAGACTCCTACAAAGTCTTTATTCCTGTATTTGGCCATTCAGGTTATTATTTAGAGATATCGTTAAAGTAAAATTCTATCTAGTGTCCAATAACTGCCACCTTCCTTTGCTCCTTAAGACCTAGGAGTCTTGATGGTACTTCTATTGCTAGCATCTGGTGCTGAATTCTTCCATGAAGGTCTCTCTTAACCAGGCCATACCTTTGTCAACAGTCCCTTTGTTAAATTCTCCTCAACTGCCTCTTTCCTGACAAGATCCTAAAATATGTGGCTACAAAACTGGGACTCTGTCCAAGTACCAAACATTTTGCCCACATGTTACTCTTACACAGACATCTATAGTTCAAAAGTACTTCAATGTAATAATGTACTAAGGTCCAAGTCCACTCCTTAAGAAGGCAGGGCAGATTGTTTTCTTACCTGTAAAATGAGAGCAATACCTATTCATTTAAGTGAGTTGCTCAAGATGGCCCCACTGGGAGGCTGCACCTCTGAGAGTCTTTGCATCTCCTCTTTTCTTCTACAACATTGGGAGTAGGTTTTCTGATTTCTAAGGCGAGTAGGGAGTCTCTCCAAGGTTTCTTTAGAACATGCAGCACAGTTAATTGGCTTCAGTTCAAACTGAATAATGAACAGCTCTTGCTTTCCTGAGTCCACTGCCTCTAGTCTCAACCCCACGACTAGCAGAAACTCATTAAAAAATCCAAGACAGAATTTTTGGAACCCTTTTTATGCTATTTTGTAGCTGTAAAGGCAGAATAGGGGAAACCACAATTGCCCTGGATCCTCTTATTTTTCTCTTTGTGTTGGGCTTATCCACACATATTACTTAACTTTACTATTCCTATTCACAATGTATTTCACTTCCATAGATACTTCAAGATATTGACAAGCTTCTAAAATAGAAGATGAAAATAGCCTTACTATTCCCTTCTACTTCTTTTCTCCTGCTTTGGCTAACATATCTCCCAAGCACTAGCAGCTTCAGGCTGTTTCTTTTAAGGAAAGAAATGTGTTTGACGAGAAACTCTGTGTCCAATAAAACAAATTCATGAGTAAACAAAATTATGGACAACAGATAACTCTTCTATTTTAAAAATCATTGTTTGGTATGAAACACCACCTAATACAGAGCACAAAATATAGTAATTAGGCAAGACTGTTTTCAAATTTGAGAAGGATTTAAATTCTCAGATTTGAGAAGTTAAAAAATTTGAACTGTGAATGCTAAAAAATGACTTAAATCTTCAATAAAACGGCATTTCTTAACCATTTTCAACTTTTATTCTGAAAAGCCAGAGAGAAGATTCTGACTCACTATTTGCCAAAATAAACTCATTTAAAGCAAATTTTGATGGTGCTACTTTATTAACGTCCCATTGCCCAAGACATAAACTGTGTCTGTCTTTTTTCATAAATGGTCAAGCAGGAGTAGTGTCCATGTCCCTAGCATGCTTATGGTCACACATTGTCAACACTCAGCAACATGTTCAGAAGCTCGCATAAGTTTAAGCTTCCATTACACCAATGTGGTGACAAGTTAGGGGTTTCAAGTTTGGGAGAAGCCATACGATAAAATGCTTTCTTTTGAAGCAATTAGTAAAATTCTTAATGTGGATATTTGATAAATAACCTCACAATAACTTAGAAAACAACTTAGATCATTTTTTCCAGCATAGAAATTCAAGGATAAGACTGTTGAGTTGATAAAATTATCTGATCACATCTTTTATTTTTGACTTTTATAAATTTCCAACAGTAATGGTTCTAGGATTTAGATTTAGACCCTTTCATAATCAGCTAGCCTTGGACTAACAAGAGAACATCCCTCGGACAAACTTTTTTCCTTGAAAATGGGGGGTTATAACATTTTGTAATTTTGAAAAGGAAAAATTACACTTGGTGTTCAGGGGTACCCAGCCCTCCTGGAGTCTCAGTAGCTTAAGCTGCATAGCATTTCCAGATGAGGGAATGCAAACGATTATACATTAGAAGTTTCCCTGGAATTTCATTTTGAAAATTCAAGCAAATAAGACAATTCAACTAATGAGAACCCTCCATTCTCCAGGAAGTTAATTCAATGGAAATTTGAACCTGGCACTGGGGAGTAGAAGAAGATTAGGGGGTGAATTCTAGTAGAAGAATTACGAGGAAAAGGAGGATCATCTTGTTTGAAACCAACATTCATTACCTTGCTGTGAACAGACTGATGTGTTTGATTCTCCTGTATTTAAGACATGATTTTATCTTTATGTTATTCAATCAAATCGAGATTTTCCTGGTTCAGGAGTTTAAGAATTTAAATCCTAGACTGGCCTAAGTTCCTCTCAGTGCTCAACAGCTGTTTCTTATGTCTCATCATCCAGGGAGTACTTCTGATTAGAATCCAGCTTCAGTCATCTCAAAAACATTAAACTTGTGTGTGTGTTCTTTTTTCTTCCCATTGTCTTTGGCGTTATCATTTGAGAAGCATTTTGTATCCGTCACGAAGATTTCTTTTTATAATTTCTGTGATATCACCAGATTGAGAGGCTTCACAAGAAAGGCAAGGGGATGCTGATTGACTCTTTTGTCATTTTGAAGGCTGATTACTGTAATTCACTCTTCACGGGTCTCCCAGATTGTGCTGTTCAAAGATTGCAGTTGATATAAAATGCTGTGCTAGACTCCTCTTTTGAATAAGACTTGTTGAACACATTATCCTAGTTATGAAACCACTAGCTTTGTTATCCCCAAAAACCCTTTCCAATTCAATATGCAATTATCATTTTATTATCTGTGAAAAGGGGTCTTTTACTTATGAGGTTAAGTGATGAAAGGTTATAAGAGACAATTCTTTTATAAGTGGGGGGGTCATGTACTGCACCCACACTTTCTGCTAGCTATGTGATTTATACTACATGCTACCAGTTATGAAGAATAAAGTATATATAACCGGACATACTTCCACACACGCCCACCTTACCACTGAATAACAGAATCACAACAATGTCAAGCTTGCACAGATATACCGCAAAGGAAAAAATGCAACACTTAGATAAACACATTAGAAAATAATTCGGACTCCATAAGGCTCAAAGAAAACAGCATTTCCCTTTCTTTGCGACTAATAATTTATGATTTAGATAGATAAGGGAGATATTATAGCGGAAGACAAATAGATAGATAGATAGATAGATAGATAGATAGATAGATAGACAGAGAAATAGAGAGATAGACAGATAAATAGACATATAGATAGATTGGCCTGAATTTGGAGAAACTGTATCACCTCTTACACATTTCTCATGCTTTTTAAAAATATAACAGCCCATTTGGAAATACAACTTATCAAGCGAATCAGCAATCGAAAGCTCGTTTACACATTTTGACCAGTACTTTTTAAACTAAGAACTTATTCTAAGAAAATCATAAATTTTATTTTCTCCTGGTTACTCATATTTTTAGTTTTAGATGTTCACTTTTCTGTACAATATTTTTTAAAAGAAAAGCAATTTAAATAATAACAAGAAAAATATTAAGGTAGTGGTTAAGGTTATAGAGATCAAAGGCATACAATATTAAGCAGACATTAAAAACTGTTACAAAGAGCCTATTAAAAATGATTACATTATAATAATTTTTAATATTATTTTAAATTATATATGTCATGATTAGCCTCCATTATATTGTGCATATAAAACCTTGGAAATAAATAGACCCAAAGATAGCTTGATGTGTTTTAGTGCAGGCACTGAAAGTGTCCCTCCCATATTTCTCAGCTGTTTATAACAAAAAGCACAGATCTGTGCTTAGAGAATGGGCTCTGGAGTTAGCTAGAAGAGAAATTATTTTTGTAGAACTATTACCAGCCATGTGATCTTGGGCAGGTCGCTGAAATTCCCAGAGGCTCAATGATCTCATACACAAAATGTTATTAATTGAATTGCAATCAAGAATTTAGACTCAGTATTATTGTTTGGTATTATTACATGATAAGTAAAAAGGCAAATGTTTTATTTTCCACATTTTACATATAATATTATATATACACACAGTATATATATTTTATAAACATACACATATACATATGCACACTTATAGCTGTAAATATATACATATAAATGTAGATAAATTTTGTATTTCTTTGTATAAATATATACATTCATATATGATATATAGATTCATACATATGTAAATACATGCATGTTTTCTACTTAGGTTTTATAACAAGCATACATATATACATATGTCAAATGAAATTTAGGTATTAATTCAGTGGTTATGATAATCAGCAAATATTTATGCTATTTTTAAAATTAGAAACAAAGTTTATATTCAGAAAACCTACTACAAGGTGTGAACAGCTCTCACCAGTTTCAAAAAGGTAATGCTTCCACAGTGATTTCCAGGTAACAAAGTGATTTTTCTCTTATTCAAATCTTTACTTGACTTGTCCCCAAACATCTTTTACTGTAGCATTCTACACAGCATATGCCTTTGATTTTCCAAACACTTCCCTTTCTTTGGATTTGCCATATACTTGGTTCCTCCACAATTTTGTGTCTAGAACACCCTTACTCTTTCCTGGACCTCCTAAAATTCCATGCATCCTTTCAGTCCCAGCTCTGATGTTTCAGCTGCCAAGAAGTCTTTCCAAGTAGGACTAATTGCTCTCTTCCTTTTGATTGTATGCACCTTTGCTAGAAACTTCCTCACAGCATTTGTTTTTATGTTTCTTTCCATTTCACCACCTCCTCTATTTCAACCTATCCTGCTAGCAAATTAATGGGTATGAAAGTCATGTCATAATTATCCTTGTATGCCCAGAACCTAATGTAATCCCTGGCACATAACAGGTTATTCAACAAATGTAAGAGGGATGAAAATACTACAAGAGAAAAAGAGAGGATAGGGGAGAATGAAGGTGGAAGAAGAAAGAGAGAGGAAAAAATGGTAATTGAAGCTTGCTGGTTCAGGGCCTCAGCCTTGAAGCATGCAACCACTTGAAAAATATTAGTAATTGCCATGTCTCCAGGGACTGGAGACATCCAGATATTGTCACACAATCACAGAGCCACTAAGTGTGTGTGTCTGGTGGGAGGGTTGGGGGTGTGTGTGGCAGTATTTGACTTCAAGTCTTACTGCTTTAAGGCTCAAGGGCTACTTCATTCCATCACAGCCTGAGTCATATCTTCAGGTTATACTGGTTTGCCAGAAGAAGGACATAGCACCACAATTAATGCTAGTGAGGTGTGTGTGTTTTATAAACTGAAGAACACAGGGTTCTCATTGTTTCTGTAGATATTTTATTCATTCCATAATTGACATTTGAAGTATTAATTAAATGTCTCAATATAAATTCGTAGGGCAGTGTTCTAATATTTCATATATTCTCAGGAATACTCAAAAAAGGGTGGTGCTGATGAGCTATGTATCCTAGAAATATTTCATGAATATAATTACTTGGGGATGAATTCATGAAAAAACAATTTATTTGATATACATGCTTTATCAATGAATGATGTTCTGGTGTTACTTGGTATTTTTGAAGTTTCATAGTTATTTATTTCTCTTGGCACATATATAGTTATGACATGCAAATTCTCCTATAAGAGTTGATAGGAAAACAATTCATTTTCCACAGGCGAAAATGTATTATCACATGAAGGTTAGGAATTCAGAATATGACCTGGCAATGAGAAAGGTCTTGGACAAGGTCCCACAGCCTGCAGCTGTGGGGTCCAAATCTTGGTCTTTAGCATCTTAATTATAAAATATTTTTTAATTTGCCTAGAAACTTCATGTCTGATAAAAAGAACGTAGAAAATAACATACTCTCCTTTGCCAAAAAATATCTCTGCAGAATGCTTAGTAAGATATTTGTCCAACAATCGCCTTCTATGCTATCCCAGCATCTTAATATGAGTCTGTTTAACAGTCATGGCTCTGTCATATAGGTTTTATATATTAACATCTATATTCCCTGCCCTATTTATGCTTGGAAATTGTTGCTATAGAACAGCAGGCTTGAAAGCTTTAAATCAGACCGCTGAGGATCATTCCACTATCTGAATGTGTAAAAATTACTTCCTTACATGTGAATTTCCTGTTTTATAATGTAGCATATTCTTAGACTAAAAAAACTACAACTTCTTAATTATCCTCCTGTGTAGATCGCAGTCATCTCTATATCCATATCCATATGGAATAACATATGAAATCCCTGCAAGTGAATTAACTATTATATCCCATCTCTATATTTTTACTCCCAACATGCATAGTGACTTCGTATAGACTGTTACTTCTGTAGCTCTCGGATTCCCTGTTAAATAATTCTCCGTAGGCCACCATTTCCAGTACCAACATATGGCTAGCCAATGACTGATGCTACCTAAATTGTCAATTTAGAGTTACATTGAAATACTTCCAATTATTCCTATTCAGAATTAAGGTGAAGTTTCTTTTTTCCTAAATGAAAACATTTCCAGAGGCTCTTCAATCAAGTGGAATTATTTCTGTGAAGAACATGATGGCACTATTCTTTCCTTAAGCCATAATTCCAATAACTAATTATACATATAATAAGTATGGGTGGTTTAAAAAAGCAAAGTGAAAGTCACTACAAAATTGGATGCTTTCTCCTAGCAATTCAGAACTTAAGCAGAAGAGAAGAGCAGAGTTGTAGAGAGAATGGGGCACTGGTCCTGGAGTTACCTACTAAGAAATGGAGCCAGAATTCAGACCCAAATCTAAATACAATTTAGTGACAATTTTCAATTCTTAGAACCTCAGTCTCCTCATCCATAAAACAGATATAGAAATACCCACCTGAGACTTACAAAATAGCACCTGACATCATTTGCAGAGTGTAATAGGTACTCAAAACAAATTTTAATTGAATTAATGCTATCTCCAAATGTTAATGTGGTCCTAATGCCTGTCATGCTTCAAAGGCCTAGATATCAATCAGACACAGTATGTCTGATTGATCATAGTATATATGACTGGTATACTATGTGTATCAGACATAGTATATCTGATTGAGCAATCCGACATGATCAATCATGGCATGTCATACTGATCACGGCCCACCACTACGCACAAGTAATACAAGTAGTGTTTTAGGAGTTGATATGACACAATGGGTTGGATTTATTGCTTTTTCACTTCCAGTTGCTGTAAACAGCCTGGGAAATTTTCTTAACCTCTCTGAGTCCCTGATTCTTCTTCTGCTATATGAAGACAGTGCTTACTCAAAAATATTTTTAAAAGATAATTATTAAAGATAAACACATTAAAAACTATTTACTCAATAATAATATAAAATAATAATTAGCTGATCAATACTAGGATGACAACAACAATAACTACTACTACTACAACCCCTAAGACTACATTATTGGTGTAATTGCATAACTCTGACTGCACAAAGCTGTACAGACAGGGACAATAATTGCTTCCATTGCTTTAAAACAGGGCAGAAGAGCACAACTATTTCAATGAGAGATCTTTGACCAGGGAGGGAGTGTCTTCATTTAATTACGGTAGCAGTCACAGTGACCATCGAACATAGACTGATGACTTGTCTAAGTTCCCCTCAAAGTAGGACTCAGAAGCTAGACTGAGATATATATATATATATACTTTCCAGGGCTTTCTACCACTGTCATGCTTCTCCTGGTTTTTCTTTGTCAGCCAAAGAGGCTTATAAAACACTGAGATACACAAAAGTGAAAGGTGTTCAAGTACTGAGCGGAGTTACATGCTAGAGGCACTTAAAATTCTGACGACTTGATTCTTTCACAGTAATTCAAAGGACACAGATCTCACAACTAACCCCGGATAATCTTCTCACCACTCCTTTTGTTCCTTTCAAGCCAATACCCTCCTTGACCCTTTTGTTGCATTCCACAAGTTCTGTTTTTGAAATCCTCCTACATTCTTCTTTGGGGGTGCAGGCTCTTTCTTCACAGTGCAGTGACTTGCCTCTTTCCTCACATTTATCTCTGAAAATAGAATTTCCCTCCTCCTCCTCCTCCCCTTATGCCTCTTCTCAGACAATGCTGCTGCAGGATTCCTCCTTCATCAGATCACTGTCTGTGCAAGACATAGCATCAGCTGTTGGCTCAACACTGCACCTCGTTTTCCCTTTTGCTTATAATCACCGGTTCTCATTTTGCATTTTTTCTCTATGTTTTTATATTTTCCAAAAGAATGTATTTGTACTCATGTAGTCAACACTTATCAGCTCCCATTCCTACACCTAAGAGGGTGGGTGGCACATAAAATCTTGGGTTCTATTTTATACGGATTAAGGAAAAGAAGCGGGATGGACACACTTAGCCACTGAGAAGGAATGAGTCCATCATTCTGTAAGTGTTTATCAAGCACCTACTGCATATCAAACACTGTTTCAGATACTAAGGATACAGTGAAAAAGACAGAGAAGAAAGCTGGCTTCATAATCTCTATATTCTAAGTGTGGAGGCAGGGGACTATATTGCAAGTCGCACAGGTGTATGAAACACAGCAAATGGTCACCACAATGTATTGGCTTTCTGGTTCCAGCCTTTCCCTTTATAAAACAGAAAGAGTGATATGTGCAGACAAAATAAGACAAATATGTGTAATCTGCAGGAGCCATTCATTACTAGTGGTTCTTATGCACATAGACCACATTTTAGCTACACTTAGCTCAGGCTGTTTGGGAAACTTGCAATCTAGGTGTGATTATGTCCCAAGATAAAGAGGCAAGCAGAGGGGAATAGATCTCTATGTCCCTCCAGGACAGAGATAATTAGATCTGTATAAACAAGAGGCTGAGTCTGACCTTCCTTGCAGGGAAGCCGGAGGCAAAAAACACTTAGAACAGAAAGTGAGGTTGATGCTCCAGTTAATAGAGAGTTACTAAACAGAGGGTTAGTAAGAGCAGGTTGTTACAGGTCTATTGTACCCTTAGTGACAGTTGTCAAAATACATCACAGCAGTGTTTCTCCAAATACATTAAGTGGCTTGTGCTTTTTATTCTTTATATTAAAATTAACTCTATAACAAATAGGTAATCTTATTTATCCTTCTCTAGATTTTTAAAGATTATATGACTCTCCCTTGCCTTACACTTCCTGATTCTTATCAGTCTCTTCTCACTCTCCATTGCCTCCTTGCAGTGTGTGCCCTTTCTTTGAATGTTTTTGTTCCAATGAATCTAAGGGAAGATACACATTATAGGAAAACATATTTGGCATATGAATGCATGAATAAGTGGATATTGAAGTTCTACCTTTCCTAACTGTCTGCTTCCTTGAATTCAACTCAATAAACACTCACTGATTACCTCCTATTTGTCAAGCTTTAGGCTTGGTGGGTAGAGGGGGGTCTCCGTAAGATTCTCTGCAGCAAAGATACCCACTGTTGATAAAAGACTGGTTCCCTCAAACTCTTCGTTGTTCATGGTAATTACAGAACCTGAGGTTTATCTGTTTATGTTTTCTGGTTTTGTGCTTCTTACAACACAAAGAATGCAAGTCCCTGATTGATTTCTGAGAAACTTGCAGCCATTACTAGCACATGACATTTTATGCTGTGTAATGCTGAACAAAATACCATCTCTATAAGTAACCTATATACGTGCATATAAGTTCAACAAATAAAAGAAAAAATCACTGTGTGCAGACAAAACAATTGTGGGCTAGAACAAAAGCATAAATGTGTCTTCAAATCTGACATTTATGTTTTGGGTAACTTTGAATAAGTCACTAATCCTTTCTCATCATGAAGTCCCTGACTTGTTAAATGAAAAACACTAATCTTTTGTCACTAAAATGATCAAGGGATTAAATCAGGAAATGCATGTAAGGTTGTCTGAAATATATACTTTTCCTGCTTCTTGAAAGTACAGCATAATAAGTGACTTACTCCAAGTCACAATGCTAGTAAATGATGTTGGAATCTAGAATATTCTAACTTTAATTAAAATAGCTCTCTCCTTAAGCAATAGTGTAATTCTTTGTACATCCTCACTGAAAAAATACATTTCCTGAGATCCCATAGAACACATCAAAATATATTGTGTCATAGACAGGCAGATTTTACTGATGATTATCAAGATCTTTAACTTTTTTTTTTTTTTTCGTTTCTCTTTTGCTGGGAATTGTTGCCATGTGATGGCTCCAAAGGGTTCCAAAGATAAGAGGATGTTGTTGATTCTTTCTGAACCTATCAATCAGCCATCGTTCCCATAGCTGTTTGTCTTATTATTTCATGTTCCCAATGTGTGAATGTAGTTTTATTGTATTTGTTTTATATATTTAGAGGAAAATACAAAATAAGCCTGAAGATCTTCATGTATGCAAATGATCTGATATGGTGAAGGAATTCTAGGTTTCCATTTCGACTGTGAGTAGACTTAGTATCCAAAGAAATCTTAGGTGAGTAAATCAGCCAGATGATAAATGAATTAAGCTTTCTTTCATAATGGTTTTTCATACTTGTGCTACCTCTGTCAAATACTCCAAACTTAACTCTGATTTCTTAGCGCCCCATGGCAGGGAAAGAGAAGTGAAGTCATGTTGTCACCTTCCACCCACCTTAATTCCCCAACTTTGCATAAGGGTAGATAATGTGATTCCAATTAACGGCCATGGAGAGATCACTTTTAATGAGATAGGCACTAAGGGTTGGAGATACAAAGACAGATGAGGTATAGTTCTCTAGATCTGAAACAGCTCACAGTTCAAATGATAAGGCAAGTGTGAGCAACTGCTGCTAAAAGGCAAATTTCTCCCCTCCCATTCTGGACCTTACTATTCTGTCTTGCTTCACTCTGTTATAACAATCACGACACCAAATTTATTTTCTAGATGTGCTTTTGTTCTTAATTTTTGCATCTACCTTGCCCGCCCTTCTTTGTCAAAATTTGCCACGGCTTTGAGCATTCTCTTTCCTATAAAGGTATTCCTGTCCATCTTCCCACACTAAAATATATGACTAATGCCTTGTTTACTCCCCTGAGCACTTTGATAAATACCGTAAGACTAGATAAAAGTGATTTTCATCTTTCCGCATTGCAAAAGATCAGTCCTAAACTTAGAATCCCAACAGCTATTATATCCCAGGCACACATCATAGACAGTGTGACTATCAGCAAGTCACTTTGTCTTCCTGAGCCTGTCCTCCTTGGTGAAAACATCGTTGTAACACCTCTCCTCAAACGTCAAATTATTAATGAGCCAACGCTGACCAACATTTACAAAATAATAACCAATCTCTGTTGGCACTCCTATTCTTCCCGACCCAACCATTGAAGTCTTTGTCCATGTGTATGCTAGTGGGAGTAGACAGACAATAAACTAATTGATTTTTTTGTTGTTGTTTATTGATGCTTACCCAGCCCTTAGAACAATACCTGGCACATAATAGTCTCTTAGTATTTCTAAATATTTTTCAATGGCTCAATGCATGAATACTTTTTTTCCTTTATGAGCTTGTAATAAATTGCTACGGCTAAAAGGAACAAGATCATGTCCTTGACAGGGACATGGATGGAGCTGGAAGACATCATCCTCAGCAAACTGACTCAGGAACAGAAAACCAAACACTGCATGTTCTCACTGATAAGTAGGAGCTGAACAATGAGAACACATAGACACAGGGAGGGAAACAAAACACATTGGGGTCTGTCAGGGATTGGAGGGAGGGAGAGCATCAGGATAAATAGCTAATGCACATGGAGCTTAATACCTAGGTGATGGGTTGATAGGTGCAGCAAACCACCATGGCACACATTTACCCATGCAACAAACCTGCATGTCTTGCACATGTATCCCAGAACTTAAAATAAAATAACATTTTTTTAAAAATAAAGAAAAAATAAAAGAAATAAATTTAAATAAAATAAAATAAAATATGTAGTCCATCAGTTACAGGGGGAAAAAATTGTTATGGCTGAATAGTACTCCACTGTTTATATCTACTACATTTTCTTTGTCCATTCGTCTATTAATGGACACTTGGGTTGTTTCCAAATTTTAGCTATTGTAAACCGTGCTCCAACAAACATAGGAGTGCTAATATTCCTTCGATATACTTATTTCCTTTCTTTTGGGAATATACCCAGCAGTAGGATAGCTGGATCAGACGGTAGCTCAATTTTTCGTTGTTTGAGAAACCTCCAAACCGTTCTCCACAGGGGTTGTACTAATTTACATTTCCACCAGTAGCGTACTATTCAGCCATAAAAAAAGAATGAGATCCTGTCATTGGCAACAACATAGATGTAACTGGAGATCATTATGTTAAGTGAAATAAGCCAGGCACAGAAAGACAAACATCACATGTTCTCACTTATTTGTGGAATCTACAAATCAAAACAATTGAACTCATGAACAGAAATGGTTACCAGAGGCTGGGAAAGGTAGTGAAGGGCTGGGGAGGGAGTGGGGATTGTTAATGTCTAAAAAATAAGTTGAAAAAATAAGTAAGACTTACTATTTGATAGTACAATAGAGTGACTATAACCAATAATAATAACTGAATTGTACATTTTAAAATAAAGAGTGTAAGTGGATTGTTTGTAACTCAAAGGATAAATGCTTGAGGGGATGTATACCCCATTCTCCATGATGTGCTTATTTTACTCACATGCCTGTATCAAAACACCTCATATATCCAATAAATATACTCACCTACTATATGTACCCATGAAATTTTAAATAATAAGAAGAAAATAAAAATTTAAAAAGAAGTTGCCCCATCAAAAAATAAAGAAATTTTTACTTTATTTTTATTTACTTATTTATTTATTTTTTATTTTTTTGGAGACGGAGTCTTGCTCTGTCACCCAGGCTGGAGTGCAGTGGCATGATCTTGGCTCACTGCAAGAGACGCCTCCCAGGTTCACACCATTCTCCTGCCTCAGCCTTTTTTTTTTTTTTTTTTTTTTTGTATTTTTAGTAGAGACGGGGTTTCACCATTTTAGCCAGGATGGTCTTGATCTCCTGACCTCATCATCTGCCCGCCTCGGCCTCCCAAAGTGCTGGGATTACAGCCGTGAGCCACCACGTCCAGCCAGAAACTTTTATGGTTTTAATGTTTGCTCCCTCTTCAACTCATGTTGAAATTTAGATGTCATTGTAACGGTATTAAGAATTAGGACATTTAGGAGGTGATTAGACCATGAGGTCTCTGCTCCCAGGAAAGAATAAATGCCATTATCACAGGAATTGGTTGTTTATAAAAAGATGAGTTTCACCCTGTTTTGTCTCTCCCTCTTGCCCTCCCTTCACCCCTTTGCCAACTATGTCTTATGCAGCAACAAGGCCCTCACCAGATGCTGCCACCTAGATCTTGGACTTCCCAGCCTCCAGAACTGTGAACAAATAAACTTTTGTTTATTACAAATTATCCAGTCTGTGATATTCTGTTATAGAAGCACACAATAGACGAAGACAGAAGTTCTATATGAAAACAAACATATACAAATAGTGACTCCCTTCAGACCTCTTCTGAAGATGCATAGAGGATTAGAGCTGACTTTTCCTCCCTCTTCACCTCTAAGATAGAAAACTCTGGCTACAAAATACTTAAGAGCCAGAGCAGTACTGCCCTACTTAACAGGGAGCTAGGTAGTGTCATTAATTTATGACTATGAAACATTCTGAATACCTTAGGATCAAATTACTGTTGTGCTTATTCTCGCTCTTACATAAATATTTGCACATGTGAAAATTCAGCACCTTGACATTTACTGAAATGATTGCATGGAAAAATGAGGCAAATTGACTCAGAGACAGGTGTTGGCAGTCAGCACAGTGGAAAACAGCCCTTTGTCAAAGTAACAACCATACGTGGTGTAGCAAACGTTCAGAAACCAGGACCTACTGGAGGTGGATGGGCTAAAAGGTGGCTCTAAAATGACACTTACTTTCAGCTGCTGTGGGTCTGAACCCACAGCCTGGACCCGCTGGTCCTGTACTTTATACTCTAGGGCTGCTCCACCAAGATAATAAGGCTGGTATTTGTTTTGTGTATTAAATGTAAACAAGACTCAATTTTCCACCCTAAATCGTTTTCAAGTCAATGTCTTATGTTACCAACAATTTTCAGTTACAATGTGACTCAGAATTGAGAGATGCGGGATTCAAGACAGTAATATTTGGCTAATGACCTTCAGTGAAATTTCTCACTTTGGCAGGAAAGGAACTCAAGTAGCTGAGTGGAAATCATCTATGGGGTGCTTTGAATATCTCAACTTGAACCCTGTAAGATGCTCTGGAAATGAGCTGTGATCATGCATCCTTAGAGATAAAGAAATGGAATCTCGGGGATATGGAATATCTTGGTCAAGGTCATGCAACTAGGAAATGTTAGGGAGAGAAGCGAAACCTAACTCTGACTCCAAAGTTCACACTCAGAACTTTACATACCAAGTTGTCTCCCCTGAAATTCCAAACCACATTGCTTCAGACTTGAATCCTCTCTCTCTCAGAAACAGTGACGACCACTCAGAGGCTCAGCTTTGTTTATTTTGTTTTGTTGTGTTTTGTTTTTGAAAGTTTATATGTAAAACAGAGCGTTTGCTTGGCTTATTCCCTTCAGCCAATTTTTCAGTTACTTTAGGTGACAGTCCTCAATAACCATTTTCCAGGGCATAGGAGTCACATTACTTTAGAGTTCAAGTAAAATGTAAATAAGGCAATTCCCATTATTATTATTATTATTATTTTTTTTTTTTTTTTTGAGACGGAGTCTCGCTCTGCCGCCTAGGCTGGAGCGCAATGGCCGGATCTCAGCTCACTGCAAGCTCCGCCTCCCGGGTTCACGCCATTCTCCTGCCTCAGCCTCCCGAGTAGTTGGGACTACAGGCGCCCGCCACCTCGCCCGGCTAATTTTTTGTATTTTTAGTAGAGGCAATTCCCATTTTTAAATGCACTTTCTCCAAGTCTGTTTTCCAATGTTATAGAAAATGATGTGATCTCAGAATAGATTTCATTATGATGATTCTAATATTTGATTATTGCAATTTAGTATATAACTCATGGATAGAAAATGAAACTTGATGGATCAGGGTGGGTTCCTTTCTTCTAACTATTATAAGATAACTAAGGAAAGTTACATATAGTGAGAAAAACCACACAACCTGTAGCACATCAATAATCAGTTTATCGATATCGGATCAATAACAATCTTGTACAGTTATGCCATAAGGGAAAGACTTTAAAAGTATGACTTTGTAAAGTTGGCAAAACCTTGTTGTTAAGAATGCCACTTTGATATCAAGTCAGATTTAAACTCAAATGAATTGACTAAAGTCATACAGAGAGCAACGTTAACTGTATAAGAACTGTATGGGGTCACTTCTTTCCTTGACCCCATTTGGCAAAGGAAAAACTAAGGTCTAGCAAGTTTCACTCCCAGCTA
This sequence comes from Macaca fascicularis, assembly GCF_037993035.2. NCBI lineage: Eukaryota > Metazoa > Chordata > Mammalia > Primates > Cercopithecidae > Macaca > Macaca fascicularis. The sequence continues at coordinate 57,891,864 of NC_088394.1, forward strand.
CTTCAATTACCAAATGTTTTCACCAGCTCTACTTTCCCCTGACACATAGTAAGTCTTTTCTATTATTACAATTGGTGTCTGGGATTGCTAATTTATACTCTGCTGAGAGTGAAAGCAAGAAAATAAAATCTGCTGTTTGTTTCACTTTGTAAACACAGTTATTTATTATTATTTTCATTTACAGCTCATGAATGCATTTGTTCATAAACAGCACAATTAGGCAATCTCAATTTCTGTCTTTAAAGATCCTCAGGTGTCAGAGTGCAAAGGTGGCTTCTAAGATAGATAATACCACAGCAACAATATTAAAGTTAATGGAATGGAAGGAAAGTTCCAATAGTGCTCTGTCACACACAATAAAACTTTACCGCACATGAAAACTACTTTTAAAGAAACTCTACAGATACGTAAAAAAAAAAAAAAAAAAGAAAAGAAAAAATCTATCTAAGTATAGCTATGCTTGCATTCACCAACCAGTTCAACCCTGTCAACCTTCTGAACACTATAATCTCTAATTTACTAAATTCCAAATTTCTGATCCTCATGGTGATATAAAACGGCCTAGCTCATAATAAAACTATCACACTTAAGATTCTGAATGGCAAATTACACATAATCACAAATTGTAAAATGGTTCTAGGATAGTCCTTAAATCACTTTTCTAGCTTCTCCTTTGTTTTATTTATATAGCCATATGCGCCTTACTTTCTGCCCATGAGAGCTCAAAAACTGTGTCTTTTTCACTTATTTGAAACATAGTACCAGACCCATAGGAGTTTCAAAAATTGACTTACTCTGCAAATATCTATTTTAAAAGAATGTGTATAAAATCTATTTATTTTCGTATTATAACCATGCAATTTTCTAATTGTAAGGGGAAAAAAGTAAGCCTAAAGATCAGTACTTAAATTCAAAATTACTTTTAAATTAGAGTTTTACTCCAAGTGGAAAGTCTCACAGCTTTTTAAGGAACGAAGGACTGATTCCCTTGAGACTGAATATTCTTTGTAAGTGACTCCAATTTGAACTCCTGTACCCAACATTCCTGAATCATCCACATCCAGATGAATTTAAACTAATGATACTGTTAATTCAAGAATGTTCTGTTAATTTTCCACTTTCTTTTCATAAAATCAAAATAAAATCATTGAAATAATAATAAATTAATGATCTCATTGCCTTATATGTTTCCTTTATGGCACTTTGGACAATAAGCAAGAAAATATCCAATTGGTATGATTTTGGCATAACTTTTTATGATGGCATCCCTCCAGTTCTTTAAGCTCCATCAGGTCAAATGTATTTCTACCCCACACATCTTGTCCCTGAGAGTGGAGATGATTAATAAGTATCTATTCGCTTAATTGAAAATAATTCACTTAATTGAAAATAAAAAATAATAATCTAAATGAGAGCATCAAGGTGTTTAGAGTACCTGTCTTCTTTTCCTTTGTCTGGATTCCTCTACATTTGCAGATAGGAAGCCTAATTCAGCAGAGGTGGAAATGCAACAGATGTGGTCAGAAAACCCAGCCGTGAAGTTTACTACCTGGGTACTTCTCAGAAATTAATTTGCCCAGAGGTTTTATTTCCCTACATGCAAAGTAAGGACCATAACACCCACTTCACATAGTTACTAAGAAAATTATTGAAATGGCCCAAAATTTGTGATCAATAAATGGTAACTACCTTCCCCTTAATTTTTGTAACAAAATAAAACAGACTGGGATACTCAAGAGTTACATTCCACTGTCATAAATGAGAAGTCATTGCTTCTAGAAGGGAAGAAGAGACACAAAACATCTAAAGAGAACACACTGGTGAAATGTTATGAGCTAGTCCTATGTAGAACTTACAGGTACATCTTTATGTTCCTGGTCTGTTATCAACACTCTCATAGCTACTTTTTGTTCCCTAATAATCAGATGCTGGGATATATTGAATATTACAAAAGATATATTCTAAGTTTTTAGGAAGCATCCATTTTTGAAATCCAGCATCTCCTGGGATCTGAAATTGAACATATCAAAATCCTCTGAAAAAGCCCATTTTCTAACCATGTTCATTCTGGATTTAACTGTCTATGTTTGTTTGCTCATTGAGACATATTATTTGAACAACTATCATGAGGTGGGCCTGGTGCTAAGCCCTACAATGCACAGAGAGATAGTTACATTTCACATGAACTATCCAGGATCCATGTCCATATGGCACAAACTCTTTTTAAAAAACACAAAAACAATATTTTTGGCACAAAAAGAGAAATCATGGCCTCATGTTTTAGTCCAGAGAAAATTATTTCATAGGGATGTTTCTGAAATTTGACTTTATGAGGAAACAAATTGAGTATCTGCCTCTTCCTTCTACCTCCGCCCTCTTAGTGGATTCCTACTCATGCATGAGAGACTAACTTTGGCTTGAAGAAAAGTCGTCTCCAAGGTTAATTAACTCCCTTCTCTAACCTTTCAATCTTTATATATATATATATGTAATTAATATATAAAATTAACTAATTATGGGAGGTGGTGGAGACGTATGATGTTTAACTCTCTGTTAAAAGAATATTAGATAATCCTTCTCTTTGGGAGTTACACCTAAAGTTACTTTTGCCATAACATTTAAAGCAATTACTGAGCACTGGAGATTTCTGAAGGAATATATTCAATGTAGTCTTAAGTGCTCAGGATGCAGTTAGGTTATAGGAATGGGACGGAGGGAACTACAACAATAAACATAAAAGATTACTGCCTATATCTATCATTCAATCAATCTATCTGTCTGTCTGTCTATATCTATCATCTATACTACACACACACACACACACATACACACAGTTTTAGCATATAAGGAGTTATTACAAATTAACGTCTCTTGGATATGGGTTAATCTTTGATGCCCTTAGATAAACATGTTTTTCTATAAAATTAATGAAAACAAATCTTTGTTGTTCTTCACCAAATCGTTTTGAACTAGTCATATGAAACTCGGAGCTAGATTTCCAAGGTCAAAAATTACATCACTATAGGAATCAAATATACAATTTAATTCTGCAAGGACATGATACATAGCAAGCTGAGAAAAAATCCTGATCCTACCCAGTGTGTTCACACTGGACGAATGCCACTGGGGAATAAATTTTTGCTTTTGCTTCCACCTAAACCCATCCCAACGCATCCCAGGGTGACATCAAGTGTTACATACTGAGGTGGCTGTGTAGTTCATAGTCTTGCTATCCAGCATGCACATATGCGGACCTTGCTTTCTCCAAAGAGACATTTCTTTGACTCTAGCTATGATCAGCATTGGAAAGCTCCTTGTGAACTTAAAAAATGGTTTGTCCAAAGGTGCAAGTAACACAACCGTCAAACCACTTCAAGCTTACCCAAGTACTGTTCTATGTGCTTGGGGGGGATTATTTTAATAATCGTAAAACAATTAGTATAACCTCAGCTCCTAGTTCATATATTATATCTCCCACAGAAGACACCAAATGGGAAAATAAATGATTGTTAAGTCATTGTGTGTGCACAGATAGCTGTCCTCTTAACTACAAAATAAGACATAAAAACTGGAGAAGGATGACATTTGTTGGGGGTATACATCTGTATATTTTGAGCAGACTCCTATTAGAAACTTAAAATTACATTTTGTCACCATGATTATCATCATTTATTTTGGGCATTTTGAACAAATCAATCAGATGTAAAGTTAGGTACAAGTAAAATTAGTCACTTTAGATTCTCATTATTCATTCTTCAATGTATTAATTCACTAATTTGCCCAACAAATATTTATTGCAAACTATATGTACCAAGACTTTGACACCTGTTTGGCATTGGCCATATCATTTAACCTCAAAGATCCTCATAGTCTTTATCTTTAATAAGATATGTTAAAATAGCTACTTTACTTGACATGGGGATGAACTAAGAGTACAAGAAAAGACACCGGAGACACTGGCCACCAGCACAGTTTGTTGCTGGCTACAATTTTTATTGTAATATTGATTCTTCTATCTGAAATGTAAAGAACATAATAAAGGCAAGTGTCTTTCTCTATACTCTCTTTTGTCCTAAAACAATAATAGAATCACAAGATATTATTCTCCTTCTCTTTAGTTGCTCAGAATGTGTGTATGTGTGTGTGGTGTGTGTTTGAAAGACCTATCTCCCACCTGTCTTCTTACTCCAAAAATATAGAAATCTATGCCCATTACTGTGTTTAAAAAAAAAAAAAAAAAAAAGGAAATTGGATGAAGAGTACATTAGAAGGAAACCCCACAGATGACAAAAACCACTCTTTGGCTTCCTCCCAAGTCCTCCTATCTATTGGCCTTGTGCCTAATATTTACAGGGAGAACTCCTGTGCTATGCCAAGAGGCTTACAAGGGACTCCACAAGTAACAGAAGAAGCCACCCTTGTGCCTCTCCACTCCTGGCTTCCCACTTCACGAGAGGGCATAATTTGGAGGGGGTGTGTGATTTTTGTAAAGTGAATCAGCTGTGGGATTGGTAGAGATACCTCATCTTTCAATCAGCACTTGGCATGGAAAGTGGTTCTAGGTCCCCTTTGATGTAAGTCTCGCAGCGATGGTCAAGAAACTTCCCTCCACTGCAGGTCACTCCTGCCTTTCAAACTTTCAACTCCAAATCCAGCAGTTTTAGTGAAAACAGGTGGCTTGTGTGGAACACAGCCGAAGGACTTTTTTACCTATCACCAATGCAAAAGCTTTTGGTTCTTCTAAGTGAAAATGTCCTATCACAAATATCACATTTTGTTTCATTAAACACAAACAAAAATAGCAAAAGTAATGATATTAATGATATCCTTAATTTGTGAAGATCAAAAGCAAAAGATGGGACATATATTTTTTCAATATCATGAATGATTAGAAGACAGTGTTGGTATCAGTGCTTTTAAAAATTGGGTAATGAAGAATTATGTACAGATGGACTTATCTACTGTGTTAGTCTATTTTGTGTTGCTATAAAGGAATACCTGAGACTGAGTAATTTACAAAGAAAAGAGGCTTATTTGACTCATGGTTCTACAAGCTCTACAAGCATGATACAGCATCTGCTCAGCTTCTGGTGAGGAAGCTTTTACCCATGGCAGAAGGTGAAGGAGGAGCAAGGCATGTCACATGGCAAGAGAGGGAGCAAGAAAGAGAGAGGGAGGTACCAGGCTCCTTTAAATAACCAGCTCTTGCATGAACTAATAGAATGAGAATTCACTCATTACTGAGGGGAGGGCACCAAATCATTCATAAGGGATCTGCCCCCAAGACCCAAATACCTCTCAGTAGGCCTCACTTCCAACATTGGAGGTCACATTTCAACATAAGACTAGGAGGGGACAAAAAATAATAATAAAATCAAATAAAAATAAAAATTGGGTACTTAAGTCACAAGAAGTGACAGCACACATCCAAAGTCAGATAGAAATTAGTTAGGTTTGAATTTCTAAATTGCAGATCAAGTTTATTATATATTGAAAAATTATTCAAGTAAAATCTTCTAATGCTATTGAGGAAGTGAAAACTATTTAATTTCTCAATATCACTCTGATCACCAATTTATCTTTTCCCCTGAGCACACAGCCCTTTGATTTCCTCATGCCATAAGACCTTATTTAATAGCTCCCCTTACCCCACGTTTTCATTTCGTAAACTACCACTAGTTTTTCAGGACACATTCTCTGTTATCACTACTCTAAAAAATACTTTCTTGGTCTTCATACATGTTCGCTAAGTTGGCATTGTTCTCCATCCCTATGTCATGAACCCTATATTATATGTAGTATTTATCATACACAGTATTTCAATCTTAGTGCCTACAACATGGCAGCATGTAGATAGAGACTAAGTATTGAATAATGTGAAATATGAAGACATTCCCACCTATAAATGTATATCCCCACATTGTTCATCTGCCTGAGTTTATCTCAGTACCTACCCCTTCTCAAATGTCTTCACTAATCAAGTTCTTTAGCCAGTCCTCTTGGCAGTGGAAATTATAATCTATGCAATCCTGATTAAAAGGAGGCCCTGTGTGTAAGCAATTTATCATTTTGACTCAGAAGGCACAAAAAGGACTCAATTCCATGAAGGCATTCCATGAAGACTCCATGTATTACCTTGATTTTTCTAAGAAAGAACCATTCATTACATGGATTTTTTTTTTCCCAAGGAGTATTTCTCACTTAGCTCATTTTTACAGGTTCCACAGAGACAAATGTTATTCGTATCCAATGAAGAAATATGGTCTGAGTTTCAAAACAAAAAAAGGTCAATGAATTAACTTAGTTTATTTTTAAGCAGGTCATTTTTCATACTGTCTCTTGCCTGGAGCAAAGTTTAGACTGTTCTGAAACTTTACCCTGGTCTCTTTAGATAATTAAGCATTTATTATTCACTTGCCTTGCATTTTATTTAGACTTTCCATCTTCAGTCACCTAGGATGGACTGCAACTGTTTTCTCACTGCTGTCCTCAAATTAGTGCCTTTTAAATAAATGCCACATTTCTCCTTGTCTGTGCCCAAAATATTACAAGCAAACATATGGTATTGGGGGTGGCAGGGAGGGGAAAACAAAAAAAAAAACATTTTTAGAATAAAAATAAACTATTTTCAGCCCTTTGAAGAACCATAATAAAAACTATTCACAAGAATGACAATTCATTTTACAATTACTACTGCCTTCCATTTTCTCTGATGCTACACTGCCTCCTACGCCTATGGATAGAGTAGGTCTGAACCTGCTGCCAAGTTCTTTAGGTCTCTTTTCAAACCAATGTCATTCCCTGGTATGAACTATACTGCTTGGAAGTTAAGTGGGAGCAAGCGAGAATGTCAAAAATTGAGGTATGGGATCAGACAGATTCACCTTGAATCCTGCTTCAAATACCTTGGGCAAGAAACATAGCAAGTCAAACTCGGTTCTCTCGTCAGTAAAAGTGAGATGACACTGATACCTACCTCAAAATATGGTGTGGAAAAAATTAAATTAAATTCAGTAACATATGCAAACCCATTGTTAGCACAATGGCAAGAACATAGTAAGAGTTCAATAAATGAGGTTCTCGTTCTGTTGTTTTTATTCTTCCTGTTATGATTTGACAGAGGAATTTATCTAAAGGTGAGAAAGACATTTTACTTCATTCTCTCTGAAACACAGTTCTGTCATTTGCAAAATGGAGACAGAAATTCTTCACTCCACAGTTTGGTTTAGTGTTTTGTCAAACCTAAAAGACTGTATGCACACAATGATTTGGCTTTCTATTGTTGCTGTTATTATTAGCAGCAGTAGTAGTACCATCACAGTGACCTCTGGAATAGGAAGATATACTAATAACCATTTCTTCTTTGTTTAGTGGTCCCAGAACCTTTCTATCTCCTTGTGTGATCTAGAAGCAAATCTAAGCAGGAGTTTATTATGGTCTCAAGGCTCATTTTTGCAAGTACTAGAATAGCATTGTGTTGCCTAAACACTTAAAACATAGTATGGGATTTGGAAAAAGCATGAATGCTAGCCCTAAATGAATTTCAAACAAAACAATCATATCTGAGATTAATATGGTGTTCTTTCCATCAGAGAAACAGATAGAAGTATAGACTGGATACCAAGCTCTATTCCCTAGATGTTTCCTCTTACATCTTCTCTACGAATTGTGGCAAGATTTTCCCTTTCTATTAATTTGCACTTTCTTCCTCCTTTCCTTTATCCTTCCTGCTTCTTTTGCACATCCTTCCCTGCCTTCCCTTCCTCCAGCTCTCCCTGACTCTGCCCTTCCTTCCTTCCTCCCTCCCTCCATCTCTCCCTTCCTTCATTCCTTCCTTCCCTCTTTCCTTCTTTCCCTCATTCCATCCTTCACTACTTACTGAAGGACTTCTAGGTGCCAGACACCTACGCATAGGGATGCATAGATTTGCAAAATCAACAAATCATACAATCCCCATTCTTTCCTGGACCTGGCACTCTAGCATGGTAATTAACTTTAAAAATATAAACAAGTCAATAAACAAGAAAACCCTGATTTTGTTAAAGCTCAAAGAAGAAAATAAAGAACAAACGGCCTCTCTCTCTGTGCTCTTAAGCTGATAACTGAAACAACAGAAGAAGCTCTCTCTGATATGTTGTGGCAACAGAAAATAATTCCATGAAGTGAAATGTAACAAGCAAGGGGAGAGGAGAACTTATCTGTTCCAAATTCCAGAGTTCTGTTTTTGGCATTCTTGGCATGAATAAAACAAGATACATACAAGATTTATTGTCTCATGTCTTGGTTTATTTTTTGTTGTTGAAAACATGATAACATCAAAGATGAGCTGACCGTGGTCAATGGACAATCTTCTTTATAAAAAGTATGAATATGACTACCTTATGTAACCTGGTGAGGGAGTGTTCACTGCCACAATACTGATCATTTTAGCTACAGATTGACCCTTGATAGTATGCCGGAATCCTGGTGTAAAAAGGAACTGAAGGTTGGTCCCACATAAGTGGTGATGTGTAATGGTATTCAGCCAACATTTTCCAACCCGTCTATGCTGGGTCACTTCCTAAAGTAATGTACAGACCTATCATGTAAAGAACCATCTTCTTAGGCACTCACAGAGGTGTGTGGGTCTTAGGTAATGAGTCTGCTCATCCGTGACATTTTCTTTCTTTTTCTAGAATTCGGATTCTTGGGTCAAAATTAGTAGCCATTCTTAATGTTTTTGATCCATAGCATGCATTTAAAAAATCAATGTATATATTACTATTCCCACTATTAGTTTATTCACCAAGTACTTGCTATTGCTGCATATTATAGTTTTTAACGTCATATTTGCTACATTTATAGAATCAAAAGTTGTTTTCTTCATGTACACGTGTGTATGTATACATAAATATATGTATATATTTATATATACACGTATACCTGTATATACATGTATGTGTGTATATACACATGCACATTCATATACATGTGCATATATGTATATACCCATATGTGTGTATATGCGTGTGTATATGTATATACGTATGCACACACACACACACATTGTGGAAGGCACAGAAACCCACCATTTGGATTTTCCTGCCAAAGGATTAATTTAAGGATTTGCATGCAGTTATCTGAGACCCTGCGGCTGAAGTACCTTAGGATTGACCTCAGGATCCAAGCCAAGACCCTGCTCTTCCCAGGCACATCCCAACCAATGACTGAGCATGGTGGGTTTATTAAAGCCTGGCCATTTATGTGCAACACGGGACTCCTTTTAAGAGTAATCTTTGCTCCAGGGATCCCATTGGTTTGGCCAAGATGTTGTCAGATGTACATTGCCTTATACTGCTTTTTCTCCTCTTTCATTGCATGGGTAGAAGATCTGCATTTGATAAGAGGAACTTCCATGCCCAAATTGGCTTCATACCTCTTTCATTTTTCACAGTCATAGACCCCTAATAAGCCATTGGCACTCCTATCTCTGTCTCCGCATTCTATTTTCCAAAGGGCCCAACTAATACATATCTTTTGGTCACCACAAAGGGTGTTTGCTTTCCACATGCTTACAGAATTTAAACTCCAGTTATTCACAGCCATTGCCTCTTTTTTTCTCATTTTTCTAATAAAACACGTTCAGCAATGTCCTTAATCTATATCTGCATAGCTTGTATATCCTCCTTTAAAACACACACACACTTGTATCAGACTCAATTTATTTTTTTTTAAAGAGAGAAGTCCTCAAAGGTAGACTCTAATTTAGATTTTTAGGGACAACGAACACTTTCTGCTTTCATTTGAACACACTCAAGCATAATTTTGCAGACATTTGCCCAAAAATGTTTACATTCCACTCATACATATTTATGTTTCATCTAAAGAACTTAGTCTGACTTTTATTGATTATTGAATTTAACTTCTATTTTTATTTGCATTGTATCTGCCTTACTTAAAAACCTCAACTTCATTTACCCAACATTTATGAAGAAAGGATTATGTGAATTATTCAAGTGTCATTTCTCTCCATTACATTATCCACTATAGTGCCAAATAAACTTCCTAAAATATAAATCAGACAATTTTGATATCTGTCAGATTGGAAGTGAGAAAACTAAAATGAGTTTGTGTTGATATAGATACACATTATGCTGAGTAAAAATGTAAATATTAAATGTTGCTGACAACAGTTAATTAAACAAATAGCAATCTATATCACTGAGACCTAAAATTGTCCAAATCCTCTCACTTAGTAGGGGGCTTTTATTATACCTCATACTAATTTATTCCTAAGAAACAAATTATTTAAATGACATTACCATGCTAACTTTATTTATGGTGGAAAAAAAAATCTGTCTTTTGAAATGGATTGTGAGATACCTGTAGACTGAAATTTGCCTTTGTGATTTTTTTTCTCCCTATATTTAGTCCAGTGCCTGGCACATGGTGACTGTTCAATAGATATTTTCTGGATTAGTGTCTATTTTGTACTGGGAATGGTGAACAAAAAGACCCAATTTATAATACCACTGGATATAGAAGAAAATATACAAAAAAGGTATTGCTTTTTAAACAATAATTGTTCTTAATAATAGTTTTTAAATGCACTACAACAAAACCTCATAGGATTTACAAGTCAGACAAAATATATTTGATCTCTTAATATACTGTTAAATTTAACAATTAAAAACATATATCTTCATTTATAAAAAACTTATTTTTAAAAAGCTATTTTTTTAAGCCTGGTTTAAAAAGGCTGTTTGTTTGTTTCTTTGATAACTTACTTCATGGCTTATAAGATCTGTGCCACCAGATCACAGGGTATTAGCTGGATTTAATATTGACCACAATAATATCTTCATACAAGCTCTGATGGATAGATATAAGCATTGTGTTTTACAAGGAGGAATCTGGTAGCAAATGTAATAATATCTAAAATGCACTGAATGACTACCACATGCCATGCACTGTGTGTTTGGTATTTATTGTTGTATCTGATCTTCATCACAATATTATGTAGTACGTTCCATACCCATTTTACAGATGTGCAAATTGCAACTTAGATACTTTTCAAGTATCACACAGCCAATAAGCAACCGAATTTTTACTTAAATCTACTATTTAAGTTTATCTGATATATAAGCACATTCTTCCCTTTATTTCAGGATGAAAAATGGTGTCAGACCGTGTGTTAAATAGGTGATATCCTACAAATGCTCTGTGATTTGTCGTGATCAGCATCAAAATGATTTAGGGCTCACCATGTACCTCACATTGCATATTCAAATATTATTGATGCAGGCAGTGAAATACTTAGACATAATATTTCATAATCCAAATCCCAAGAAAAGTGTCTCCCTGAAGCAAAAACATGGGAAATATAATTTGAAATTTAGGCCACAAACCTGTTTCCGGCTCAATGGAAAAATAAGGCTGCCCTTCCAATATACTATAAACCAGCTTTGCACTGTTTCCATAAACTGGGTCATCAGCGTCGGTTGCAGTGACGTTAGTGACAGACGTACCTAATAAAAAAGAGAAACAAAAAAGATAATAATTAACACATTGTCCTTTGCCAAGAGCTACATTTTGTCAAGTATTTTATACAGAAATCCATGTGTAGGGAATAAAAGGAAAAGAAATTTTTTTAAAAAGATGAAGATAAACTGCTCTGTCATAACTTCAACTATACCTAAGTCTTTTAAAAGAAAGAGTCCTGGAGTACTATATAAAGATACTTTTAGTATCTGTATTATTTAAGATTCCTTTGTAGCTTTCATTTTAAAGACAAGTATTAGAAGCATGTGGGCTTGGGGAATATGCAAAGGAATCCTAACAAAGGAATATGAAATGTAAGGTTAATAATATAATATACCATGTCACATTTACGTCTTACAAAAGTACAACTAAACATAACTGGAAAAATTGGCTGCTGAAAAAAAGCTGTACAGAAATATCAAAAGAATATTTTATTCCATCTTATTTAATTATTCAGAATATAAAATTAGCTCTGAACCACCAATTAATCATCTTGCTTACATAATTAGGCATAATGGATAACAGAATCATAACCTTTTTTTCAAAACTATTTTTTATTCATTCATTCAACAATTGAGTATATAGTTTGCCTGTTATGGAGTATATATATTAAAATATAGGGGAATTTTAACGCCAAGATTGGGAGGATTGACTTTACCTTGTAGGAAATAGGGAAGACATTTCAGTTAAAGAGCAAACCTATACATGTTGGATTTAAAGAGCAGCCACATCGCTATAGATTATTATGCCATTTTAAAAAAATAACTTCCACCTGCCTCCCCAAGTATATTGTTGGCAGACATGTAAATAAACACACACGTGCGCACACACACACACACACACACACACAACAAATCTTTACATTCAAGAAGCTCACAGTTTGAGGGGCAATAAGAGGAGGAAGGGACAAATAGAAAAAGAAATTCAGCTGAATGCAGTAGCACCAATTATAGACCCCTCACTTAGTCCAGCACAGACAGGGTGATCAGGAACACCTTTCTAACAGAGGTTGCCTTTGAGTTAAATCATTAAAGAAAGGTGGAATTTAACCAGGAGAAGGAATTCTAAGCAGGAAGATAAACATAAGAAAAGGCCAATTAGTGTGAGAGACTATGGGAAGTTCTGGGAACTCCTGAAAACGGAAAGAAATTGAAAAAGTCTGGTGTAATAACAAGAATCACATGCTGTGAGATCAAGGCCAATGTCTTCTTCATCCAACAAGTGCTGGAAACATAATGGTTTTTGAACATACCTTTACTTATTGAATAAATGGGTGAGTGAATAAATTATCTGTGATGATTTAATGAGAAACAGCAGGTAGGTGTTAAAGATTAGTTTCCTTGGAAGTAGACTCTGAGATAAAGATTTCTTGCTAAACTTTCATTGGAGAGTGTTTTTAATCAATATCTATGGGGGAGTGAAAAAGACAAAATTGGACAGAAACATCTGAGATGTGATGCAGTCACAACAAAGGCCTCACTGGACTCCATAGGGCTCTAGAGATGGCATGCCCATTGAGGAAATGGGCCAGGCTTTTATATTCCAGCAGGAAACAGTTATAGCATGCAAGATGCCCCCTGAGAATGGAGCCTTAGTCTTGGCCCAAGCAGCTCCCTTCAGGGGACGACAACTACAAAATGGCGCAGGGAGTATGGATGTTGGGCTGTCAGAAATCAACATGCTCAGCAACTGCGGGGAGAGCAGCATACGTCAGTGTTTACTGGAATAGAACTTTAGCAAGATCTTGTCAGTCAGTATCTTTTGGAAGTGTTTTAAACATGGAAAGGTAATAATAATATTTGTTGAGCAGTTGATAATCCTGTAAAATTGGAATTTCTACTCAGAATGATGACTCAGAGGTTCTACAAAATCTGCAGTTATAAAAAATGCACTCAATGCCTCTTGTGTAACACATTCCACCAGATGCAAGTAACTCATCAACTAGCTAGCAAAAACGAACACATGAGAGTACAATAGTTGTAGTTATTTGAATATTACATAAGATGCAGAAGAATTGAGAGTAAAACCTTCTAGGTAAAAAGAAGATGGTGAGATAAAATTGCCAAAAAATATTCAGAAAGAGGGATGACATGGCAGAAAAAGTCTGCCATCAAAGCTAAGCCTGGATATTCAAATTAAGAAGAAAATATAGGGGAATTTTCATGCCAAGATGGGGAGCACTGGCTGTACCCTCTAGGAAACAGGGAAGAAATTTCAGTTAAAGAGCACACGCGTATTGTGGGCCAAACTCTCTGTTAGGGCCTCCAGATTTGGTTGGAAGTACAGACACAGATTAGGAGCCCAGACTTGTTATGAGGTTACAACAGTAGTTCAATTAAGAGAGGATAAAACATTAACACTGGATAATGACAATAGAAGTGGATATCAATGTTGATTTCCCTGTTTTGATCTTTGTGGTAAGGTGTTAAACTGAAGGTTAACTGAGTGAGGGGTTGCTATGGTTTGGATGTGTCTCCTCCAAAATTCAGGTGTTGCTAACATAAAATATTAAGAGGTGGGGCCTTTAAGAGGTGATTGGGCCATGAGGGCACCTCCCTCACAAGAGATTAGGCCCTTTTGTTTTTGAGACGGAGCCTTGCTCTGTCTCCGAAACTGGAGTGTAGTGGTGTGACCTTGGCTCACTGTAACTGCCGCCTCCAAGGTTCAGGGAATTCTCCTGCCTCAGCCTCCTGAGTAGCTGGGACTAGAGTGTGCACCAACACTCCCAGCTAATTTTTGTATTTTTAGTAGACACGGGTTTTCACCATGTTGGCCAGGGAGGTCTCTATCTCTTGACCTCACGATCCACCTGCCTCTGCCTCCCAAAGTGCTGGGATTACAGGCGTGAGCCACCTCACAGGGCCTGATTAGGCGCCTTTATAAAAGAGCTTAACAGCGGGAGTTTGTCTCTCTTGCCCTTCCACCTTTCACCATATGAGAACACAGTGTTCCTCCCCTCCAGATGACAGTACGAAGGGCTTCACCACATGCTGTGCCTTGATCTTGGACTTCCCAACCTCCAGAACTGTGAGAAAATAATTATTTTCTTTATTAATTAACCCGATTTAGGTATTTTGTTATCAGCAGCACAAGACAGACTAAGACGGGGTATGTGGTAACTATTTTTACAACTTTTCTGTAAGTCTAACATTAGTCCAAAAATAAAAGAAAAATAATGAATAATAAGAAAAAGACATCAGAGTTACTGGAAGAACTAACAGAGTTCAGAGACTTATGAGAAAGAGGTCCCTTTCATGCAGAAGACCATATAACAACTTTTTTTGCTTTGTTTTGTAGTCTAGTGTATTTACTTCGATTTTTTTAAGAAGGAATTATGTTCCTGCATTATGAAGTAACATATTATCAGAAAAAAAAAATAAGTCAAGGTGCAATATTCGGTATGACATTAAGTTAATAAATCTGAGAATTTAGTTCCAGTCACTGCCTAGGTAATTGAAAAAGAAAAGTGAACAAATTGTCGAAACTTCCTGTCATTACCAAAATTTCCTTCTAGTGGGTGACTCTTAAATTAGGAAATTCCTTCACAGAGAAAAAAACATATCCAAATATTTTCTGAAAAACCATATTGTTTTATTTATGCACAGGGTTGGTGCATTTGGTCAGAGTAGTCTGGAGTTAACAGTTTTGAACATAAAATAGTTCTGACATCTTCTGAAACGCTTATCTGTTTCTTTGAGCAAATACTTTAACTTGTCTTAGCCTCAGATTTAAACCTACACAATATAATAAGGTTATCGTGAGAGTTAAACAAAATAATATATGTAGGTACCTATCACAGAAATAACAACATGCTAAACCAGTGAGTACTAAGTGTCTGTGTGTGAGATTTTACCCTCTGAAAAACAGATCCCTAATGTCCCTTCCAGATCTATGGAATAATAAAATGGAGACACATTTTTAAAAAATCTTTTCAGGCAATTTGATACAAAATAATAGTTTAAAATGCCTGTAGTGTGCACCAAACTTTTTAAAATTTAGCTTCATCCATTCTCCCTAGAGACACTAATTTCTATTGTAATTACTTTGAAGAATTACTATTTCGATTTGTTTGTAAAATGAAGTATTCTTTTTTCATACTCCATAGTCATGCAAACCATTTCCTATTAAATGGAAGATAGGATATTTTCTCTGGAGTTTACAAGACTGATCATGAGCATATCTAATTCAGTTGATCTTATCTTATTATGAGAGGTAGCCCGTCACGTTATTATTACTGGTGCTGGAGTAAGGGGTTGGGTTTCTATCTTCTACATGCTCTGTGATTCAGTTTTTCATATGCAAAGACAAACATTTTTTATTCCACAGGCCTCATAGTTTTGTGTGAGGATCACATGTAATCATATGAAATATAGAAAAGTGGTTGAGAGGATACATTTAGAGTCAAAATGTCTTCAACCCAAACATTTCTTTTATATTTTATCTCCAACTTTTACTAGCTCTGTGTTCTTGGCCAAGTAACAAAAGTTTTCCAAGCTTTGATTCCCTAATCTGTAAAAAGGAAGGTGAGCATAGTCGTTACATCATAGGCTTGGTGAGATAATTAAACGGATTAATGTGTTCAAAGAGCACAGAAGAGTTATTGACACTACAAGCTTACTGTCACTATTGTTATATTATGTGTGTATACAGGTAAAACTAACAAACTAATCTTTTACAATTTTAGATGGTAGTGAATGCTTTAATTTATAATTAAGTGTAATTTTGCATAATGGCTTTGATAATAGATTTTATTAAATTAGGGGAAAAACACAAAAAGACAATCTCAAATGTAGCAATATATCCACATGCTTAGAAAGGAAGTGATTTTGTTAGTAAAACTGCTCAAAAGAAAATAGACACACATACGCACACACAGTGTCTCATTCTTCCATCCAGTCTACTAATCTATCTCATATCAGTTTTCTCTTTGGTATAAAATTGCTCTGAGAGCAAAAATAAAAAGTATTTTATAAACAAAAGTGTACTATGTAAAAGCTTATACATTAAGCAGGAGGCTAGACACTGGGCATGTCGTCAGTACAAGTTTCTCAATGTTATTTGAATGGATGGCATTTTGAATGAATGCCATATCTCCCAGTCCATGCCAGGATGAACTACTAGGCTGGGGACTGCAACAGAGCGAAGACAAGCTTTTACCCACATACTTATCCAGAATATTTCGGCCTGATGTCTGGCTTCCTGGAAATCTCCATCCTTCAGCTTTAGACTACTTTCCGTCAAGGACGATATTTCTCCTAATAGTGATTCAAGACTGTTGATGTACCTGTACACTGGAATAGATGTGTGTGGAGGTTTTGTGGGTGCATTTGTCAAGTGATTGCCCATAGGGGAGAAAAAATGGATGTTTCGAAGTTAATCTTGTAGCAGAAAAGATTGCTAGTCAAGCAGCAATGTACACTTCTCCATGGAAATGCATGCAGAATGCAGACCACGAAGGCAAATTGAAAAGTGTAAACCTTGCAGGATAATGTTTCTTCAAAGCTGCAAGTGTTGGTGTGTGATAAATAGGACCTGAGTAATACCCAGGAAATATAACAACCAGGATTCTCTGTTTGTGTTTTCATTTGGAACTGTTTTTGTCCCTTTGTCAAGGATACAAGAGACTCATTTAGCTAGTGACTATAAATTTGACACTGTGCCATTTCTCCAAGAAAGCCCCTATTATAATCCAACTTGATACTGATCCTAATTATAATAATATAGCTGCTGTATTTCCAGCTGTTGTCAACAAAAATGATCCCTGTCACCACAATTCAGCCTGCTAGTATCAAGCCGAGTATGAACGTATCAAGCCGAGTATGAACATATCAATTCCAAGGTGAATTCTGCATTAAACAAACTTTTTTTTTCTTTTTTGCATTTAGTTTGTTTCACTCGTTTAAGTGAAATTTGCTAATGTGCTGCTCGGATTTTAATTAACAAAAGACTTTCAGTGTCATGTGCCTCTTGCCACACCTGACAGTTTCCTCCCATTCCCAGCAGGACCCATTTTTTCCCCCTTCCCACATAATAACAGCAAAAACTACAGGCAAAATTAACCACCAAGGATGCTACACTATCGAGGTAGAGGTTCCAGTTTGCCAGCAAACTAAGATGAAAGGCCTTTGGGAAAATGAGACATTGGGGTTTGGGTAGTGCAGCTCTGTTAGCGAGGATAGGCTTTTTTTTTATGAGCAAGTCAGCACACCAATTCTGCACATTATTCAGAAAGAAAAATGCTGGTGCTGACACCCTGAGCAGGAAAACAAAGGTTTGGTGCAGCGTAAAAATGTGCACACTGGAAAAGCCAAAGCTGTTATGATGAGAAGAACACAAATTCCATTTGCAAAGACTCATTTGCAATACAGTTTTAGAGAATCAGCATTCCAATACCAGGTGGGAAAATCAAGAGGCAGAACCTTTGCAATAACTGAAATTCAGAACAATGCACATTCCTGGTCTCCTACTATGCTCTTCAAACTTTGTATTTGACCTGCTAGTTATCCTGTTCCAAGTGCGGTATGTACAATCCACAGACAAAGCATTTGGCATTATCATCTGAAAATGTCTTACTTAAACATTCATGCATCCCAAAGATTACTGGCCTAAAAGGTCATAGCAATGATGCAACTGCTTTCATTTATTTTAATAAAACTAAACCCTCAACTCAACTTCTCTCATCTTCCTTATTAACTCCAAGTACTGTGCAATACAAAGAGGTGGTGGGGCACAGGGGTTGCCGTGACAACCTTTTTTGGGTTGTTGATGAATAGCAGAGCAATAATTTCATAAGGCCTGCATTACTTGTTGACATTGAAATTATCCCTTACTAGAAGTAGAAACTTCCGGTCCTGGATGGTTTAAATGTGCCAGACAGAATTCATTATTTATTAGTTGTATGGAAAATGCTTTGAGATACTTCTGTACTTGACTGTCACATAATTCTAGAGGTTTTGTGTGTATTGGCTGGCTGGTTGGTTGGTTGGTTGGTTGAAAGTCTCCACCCCCTCCCCATCACACTTGGTGCACCAAGTTACAACAGAGCACCGACCTGATGTGCTTAAGGCAAAAGCTGAGAAATAAGTGCAGGCAGCCCATGCATTCATTTTTCTTTGCATCTCTCTGACTGATACCACTGTCTTCAACATTCATTTCTCTTGCAGGCCCTCAAGCAAATTCCCCCAGCAGGAAGCATGCCCTAAATTCTACCAGTGTTTTTCAGTTTTGCTATTTCATTATAGAATACACATGCCCAAATATCCAAACCTCCAAGGGGCTACTTAGGCGTGTCTTTGCAGGGGGAGGAGGATTAAACATGGATCAGCCGAAATTAGGGCTTCTTTTTTAACCCCAGATATGGAGATTTCTTCCCCAACCAAGCTCTAGGGGAAATAAATACTGAATTATTACCATCTGACCATTCAACAACAAGCAAGAAGACAGGGATTCCAATTCCTGCCAGGAACTCCTCTCTGAATTACAGTTGGTTAACTACAAGAGTAATGTTAAGCTGATAACAGAAGATCAAACCTTTCTCTTTTGTGGGTAATCAGTCTTGCCACTTGCAAAAGCCAAATGAGTAAGAGGCAGAGGCAGTCTGTGCTTGCCATTTTGCTTCAGAAACCTCTCTTTTATGACACACCACACAATGGAATCCTCAGTGATTAGTTTCCTATCTTTCTTTTTTTGCAAAGGCCTACCCGTTGCTCACTGGGTGTTCTCCTTATGTGCCAGCTCTCAGCCTGTAGTGAAATGTTGCTGCCAAATTCCACATGCTCCAGATTAAATTTATTATGGGAACGGAGACAGATTCTTAACTGCAGTCAGGCGGATGGACAGCCCCAAAATGTATCCTGTCATTTCTCTGGCTCCATGATTTGGGATATAAACCAGGGAAATAAAATTCAGTTTCCATATTTTATTCTGGAGAATTTAGGGAAAAAACAATTTTGTAACTTAATGAAACATCCACGCACACTTAACACAGTGTTTTTAGAATGAGCCTGAAACTTTCTGAAACAATTAAACACTTTAGAAAATGTGTTTAAGCACACAGATGTCTTCTATTCACCCATGCATCATTTCAGCAAACATCTGTAATGTGCACTGGGTGAGAGAAATGGAAAATATCATATGAAAATGTGTAACTGTAGAATCTTAGCCATGTTTACTATGCACAGAGGCGAAGTACCTGCTGTATCCCTCACAAACAATGCTAGCGTGGTAGCCTACCCACTGCTTTCGCACACAGATAATGAGGACAATTGGAGGCCTGGTTGTGAAAACTAATAAGCTGCCTGTTTTACAGTTCCATGTGCATAAATACACCTTTTTGGAATTGGGACGGTTTTATTTCTAATACAAGAGGAAAATAAAAGTATTTTCTTTTCATAGGCCGCTTATTCCCAGGAATCAAACCTTTGCTAATTTGTCACCTATGGAATGAAATCCCATAAATGCTTGAGAACTAAATAGCACCATAAATGCTCTAGACTGGCAGCTTTCTATATCCATACTGACTTTGAAAAACTATGCTACTGGTGGCACCACAGATGCCTTCTACAATATGTGACAACTACAGTAGGTAAAATGTCATTCATCCTCTAATCCTAGCACTTTGGGAGGGTAAGGCAGGTGGATTATTCAAGACTAGCCTGGGCAACATGGCCAAACCCTGTCTCTACAAAAATACAGAAAATTAGCTGCACGTGGTGGCGTGCACCTGTAGTCCCAGCTACTTGGGAGGCTGAGGTTGGAGGATCACCTGAGCCTGGGAAGTCTAGACCAGAGTGAGCCGTGATCATACTACTGCACTCCAGTCTGGGTGACAGAGTGAGAACCAGTCTCAATTTTAAAAAAGGAAATGTAATTCATTCTATTTGAGTAAATGAACTAATTTATTCAATCACACAATGGCTATTTGCACAGTATATACTGTATGCCAAGCACCAACTTAGATGCAAAGGGTACAAGAACATGCAAGAGAGTTAGAGTTTCTCTCCTAATAGCATCTGAAGTTTACTTTAGCAGTGTTTTCACCTGGTTTCTCTTTATTGTAAGAAACTGCAAATCTTCATTAAATGTATTTTCTAGAAGGTATCACGATGTAGTCAAAAGTATACATATATAGTATATACATATACACACACACTACATATATATAATTGTAGTATTATATATGTAGTATATATATAATTGTAATATCAGATGTTTCTGTTGACATTATTTGGTTAGCCTGAGATCATATTCTACATCCATGACTTAACACTCTGATACAGCAAGAGAATGCTTTTACATCAATAAGACTCAGTCGCTTTATCTAAAAAATAGAATATTGCCACCTACTTCCTATTCTTATTCTGAGGCTCCATAAAAATAACATACTATCAGTATCCCCCAAATGAGAGAACTTTGGTTGAGATGCACCCTGTGCTTTCCAGGGCATGCTACTTTATTTTTATTTCATAAAGTATAAATTTAAGGTCAAGTTGCATGAGAACAGAGATATAACCATTATAGTGGCTGTTCATTTTTTTTGTCCCTCTAAAATGAGCTTATGTTTCTAGTTAAAAGTCCGCACTTTAAAAAATAATAATTGTGTAACTGGGGTTACCCTCCCTTTTCCAATGTGAGAGACAAAATCCTATCAAATTTCAAGTGTGACAAAGTGAAAAGTCACTGAGCCATTGAGCTATTGAGGAATGAGAGTCTTAGATGAAAAATGTTTAATTTTGCAATCATTACAAGAACTATGAGTTCAAAGAGATATGTACTAACTGATGCAAAATATAAAGTCCTATACATGCTGCCATCAATGATGTAGCTAAAATGGAAGTAAATGGGCTAATCTATTTGAGCCCTTCATTGTTTTAATTATTTTAAATTAAAATTCTGCTGTGTCAAGCTTCAGAAACTGCAGTTAGAAGATTCTTGCTTTCTAAAGGGGTAGACTAGTAGGAGATCCAAAATGGAACAATTAGCTACTAAATGATGTCATCAAATTCCATGGGTGACATGGAAATACTGAAGAACAGTTAAAGCAAAGTTTTTGGTATGAGGGGACATTGACCTTGAAATCAGGCAGGAAAAGATGATCCCAGGTCAATGTTCACAGGTGGGCCTGCAAATCTAGAAGGGTGTACCTATGAATTAGACGAATCAGTCTGGAGCTTCTTTTAGGAGAATGAAAAGTTAGTAAAGGGTTTTAAACAACCTTTTCCACCAATTACCAAGAGTTTGTAATATTCCCAACTACTTTATTTACCCACTACTCACTCCATTTCTGTGATTCCACAACTATCCACATAGCTCAATCTGACCCAGATTCAAGATTTAGTTGATTCCTAAGTTGAATCATTCCCTCTTCTGAACTCTCAAAATACTTCACTTGATTGTCTCTAGGGGCACCTATTACTTTTATATATAAATTGCAGTGCATACAGATTTTCCCCTTTTAGACTAAAAGCTTCTTAGGAACAATATTCTTTCTTATTCTCTCAACTTTCCCCTCTCATCCTCCCCTCCAGAATTAACCCATTCCTTGATAACAGGGTTCTATCACTTTGTTCAAATTATAAGCATGATCCCACATTGTCCTTGTTATACAAGTGCTGAGAACTATACCTGATGTGAAATATTTATTCATTTAATCTTTGCAATAAGTCTCTGAATCTGCTATGAATATCTGAATTCAAACAGAAGGAATAAAGCCTGAATTTGTAACCACACAAGAATGCTCCCAAATCTGCCCTTTTAACCGCTACACAAACACTACAATGTTTCTGAATTTTACATCTTCAAGTGCAGAGAATATGAACTAGTATTTTTATTTTTCTCCCTAGCACTTCAGAAAATGCCTTGCATAGAAATATTCGTTGGGTAAATATACAAATAAGAGAGAATGAATAGCTTATTTTCTTTTGGAAGATATTCAGAAATTAACGTAGCATATTGATCATGTTCTGAATTAGGTGTTATGTCTACTGTTTTGTCTTACTCTCATTTGGAATTTATTAAAGAATAACGGTAATGGTTTTCTCTACTCTTAAAAGGGTAGTCATGACCTTGTCTTCTTAGAGTTGAACCCACTCCAAACATAAGCCAGAATTAGCTTCAAACGGAGACTAGGATGATATTAAACCCTCACTTAAGCTCCTGAAAACTTCCTGTAGAGGGAATAATGAACTGAGGACATTATCACATTACCACATGAGATCAAGTATGAAACTCGCCACTTTTAGGGTCATGTCAGCACTCAAAAAGTGTCAGATTTTGAAGCATTTCAAATTTTGAATTTTCAGATTCGGGGACTCAATCTGTAGTGAGACCTTGGTACGTGCATGCCTAGAGAGAGTTGTTTAAAAAATATATTGAAAACTCTACGTGACTTAATTAAAATCTTGGCAAACACAAAATAATATGTGAAAGGCTAAGCAATGGGTTTACAAAGAATGATTAAGGTTCTGCCAATATATGGAAGCTTTCAAATTGGGAGGACGAAAAGAGGAGGGAGAGAGGGTGAGATAAGAGAAAGAAAAGAACTGATTATGTTCTCAGCCCTGAAGATGTATTTGTAAGTAATCAAATGAAATGTTAACAAGAAAATTGAATAGATGTTGTATTTATTCAACATATTCCTTCATTTCTCTTTGTTGGTATCCTTCTTTCTCTTTATTCTCACTTCCTTAGTCCCATTTTCTCATACTATATATGTTTGTCAGTTGCTGAATGCCACCAAACTGTTCCTGGTCTTGGAGTACCAATGATGAAGAGCGATCCTTCTTGGCCCTTGGGGAGCTAGCTCACAGCCTACCGGGCAGAGGCACAGAAAGAAACATTATTGCCTAGACTGTAACCTAGGCATGTTGCAGGAGTGGTGGGTGTGCAGAGAAGATTGACCCTGAGACCTGCTACAAGAGAAAGGTGGAGGGCAGGTTGGAGGTATGTAAAGGAAATCTTCCTGATAAAGTGATGTGATGAATAGCGCAACTTCAAAGGTAGTCTGTGATTTTACAATATTGACTATTACAGTAAATGAACAATATATGTGTCCATGTGTACACCCATGAGTTTTGTTTTGTCCCCTAATCCTCAAATTTCATTACATTGAAGACTTCTTACAAAATTGGGTTTCATTTGAAATGCAACTCAAAGTGCACAAATCTATGTATACAACGTATTTAGCAATATCAATATTTTTAAAAATTTATTTAGATTTTAATCATTATGCCATACTAGGAAACAGCAACTTCACTAGGTGCTTATGAAAGGTAAAAGCAAAAATTAGCACATTTGAAAGACACACACGAATAATTTGAGGAAACATCAAACAAAATTCTGACATTATTTTTAAAATAACTCAAGTAATAAAGTCCTGCACTCAATTCAATTATGTTTCCTCTCCTTTCAATTCTTCCTAGTTTCCATATTTAAGACTCTTAGATGGAAAAGGAGAAAAAGACCATATACATTTTCTAACAGCTGTGCCTTTCCAACTATATTTTACAACATCTGTGACATTTTTCTTCTTAACATTTGTGCTACCTGTATGTTTACCCTTTGGGCTAATTTGTAGTTGACCCCAGTAATATAGCCTTTTTAGCCAACATTTAGTGACAGACGATCATTGATTTAGCAGTCTCACAGAGTGCCTTAAAAATCAATGTATCTAGAAGAAAGAACTGGTGGGACTTCATAATATCACATCTTGTTTTTATCACAAATTTCCAATGTACCAAGTTCTTGTCTCATTATTTATACCAGACAGGGCATGCTGATGAGATACACAATCCGTTCTGTCCCTTTTGGCAATCCATTTATAACTGAAGCACAATTAATATCTTTACAGATGTTCTCCAGGCGGAAAGAAAAATGCGGCAGTAAGTATTTTGTACGTGTTTCAGTGTAAATGTGTGAAGTGAGGAGCATAGGGAAATGTCTAAAAACAGTGGAATCTGAGCTTTTCTTGTGTTTAAATTCTCCAGGGAAATGTTTTCAAAACAGGATTTCATATAGGAAGAGAAGCTACCTTGAAGAGCTTTCCAGAACTTCCAAGAAAATAATTAGAAATCAGGATAATCATTAAACAAAGAACCTCACAAATGACTCTCCTTCAGAGGTGTGGATTTCCCCAAAAGTGGTATGTTATTTCAAGTTTTTAATTACTATAAACCAAAAGTATTTGAAACAGGTCTCAATCACTTTAGAAAGTTCATTTTGCCAAGGTTAAGAGCATACCCGTGACACAGCCTCCAGAAGTCCTGACAACACATGCCCAAGATGGTTGGGGTTTTTTATGCTGAAACCCACTAAATTTCAAGAGTGTGCCACATCATTTGAATCTCCTTTTCTAATCCATTGTCAATTGCCTGTTTTACTGTCAAATATTAGTCTGTAACTAGAATACTAATAATTATCATCAAATATAAAGGAACTTCTATGTTTCTGGTACAAGTACTTATTTACTTGATATAATTATCTTATTTAGACTTCAATGAGACTAAATTATATTCAAATCACTTTTAGATTTCCAAAAATGGATAGGCATAAATAAGTACTCAATAAATGTTTTTAATTCATTCATCTATTCAATTACAGATGTGTTTTTTGTATAGACATTTGTGGCATAGTTATAAGAGCAAATACCCCAATAATTAGTACAGCCAGGAAAACGCACACACACACACACATACATATACGCGCACACACATATACACACACAATCATACGATGAATATCTTTTTCCTTTTTTTGAGACAGGACTCACTCTGTTATCCAAGCTGAGTGCAGAGGTACCCTAACAACTCACTGCAACCTCGACCTCCCAGGCTCAAGCAATCCTCCCACCTCAGCCTCCCAAGTAGCTGGGATTACAGGTGTGTAATCCCACCATGGCAGAAAATTTTTTTTTTTTTTTTTAATAGAGACAGGATCTGGTCTTGAACTCTCAGACTGAGGCAATCCTCTCACCTTGGCCTTCCAAAGTGCTGGGATTACAGATGTGAGCCACTGTGCCCAGCCTACCTAAAGATCTTAAGGAGAAAATTCAAAAAATGGGCAAATGTTTTTGTGTTAGAGTCTGATGTAACAAACAAATATTTATTTAAGAAGCATTTAGAACATCATTGATGGTCTTTGTAATAATAATAATACTGTATTTTTGAAGGTGAACATAAAATAGGATACACAAAATGAAAACAGCCGATGGGAAATGTGAGAAAACATTAATTGTTCAAAACAACAACAACAAAAAGCTAAAATGTTGAGGCCACTGGCCTGGGTCCCAATAATCAACAGATGTGGGGTGTGCAGCCAGAAGCTAGTTCTGACTAACAGTAAATTACATGTACTTAATTGCTATGCTCTATTGTTCTATAAGCCAAAAAAAAAAAACAAAAAACAAAACCAGAAATCAGTAGCTACCTGAAAATCAGAATGTGGAGACACTCACTGTACATATTTTGAAACCATCAAACAAAGCACAATATGTCAGAAAACAGAGCAGTATATCCATCCAGTGTGAGAAGAACTCTGCTCTGCATGAATGGTTTCTCCACCAGGACTAGAAAACCCCGAGAAGTTGTGTTTATAATGCAAATCTCTGGGCCTGAGTCAATGGAAATCAACTTGGAATCTCAGAGGTTCAGGGCAGGAATCTACTTCACATATTGACCCAAGGAAAAGAGCTCATTGTGATTTAGGATGGAGGGAAAGATCCTTACATCCTTTTAAAAGCATTATGTCATCTCAAGTTTTTAATTACTGTAAACCAAAAGTATCTGAGACAGGTCACAATCAATTTAGAAAGTTTATTTTACCAAGGTTAAGGTCACATCCATGACACAACCTCAGGAGGTCCTGATAACATGTGCCCAAGGTAGTTGGGATACAGGTTGGTTCTATGCATTTTACGGAGACAGGAGACATCAATCAATACATGTAAAATGTACACTGGTTCAATCTGGTAAGGTGAAACAACTCAAAATGATGGCTTCTAGGTCATAGGTAGATTTAAAATTTTTCTGATTGACAATTGGTTGAAGGAGATATTATCAATACAAAAGAATGCCTGGATTGCTTCAAGTGGTTGTAGGGACCAAAGTTTTATCACGCAGATGAAGCTTCCAGGTAGCAGGCTTCAGAGAGAATACATTGCGAATGTTTCTCATAAGACTCAAAGAGTCTGTTCTGACAGTAATTCCAAAAGGGAGGAGGGCATAAAGAGTCCTGTCCAGCTCCCCATTTCCATCACAGCCCGAACTAGCTTTTTCAGGTTAACTTTGGAATGCCCTTGGCCAAGAGGAGGGCAGGGACTCATGGTTGGGGGGACTTAGAATTTTATTTTTGGTTTACGTTACAAAAGTAGTACGTGTTCACTATGGGAAATACACCTCTTTAACCACAGAACTCAAAGACACACTTCAGAAGGCACAGAAGTGAGAAGGCTGGGCGTTTAGGATGATACAAAGAAGTGTTAAGAAGTTAATTAGCACCTGCATTCTAAAGAGCAGTCAGTTACAATTTAGGACAGATGGGGGGGTCAAGCACTGAAACACCCTCAGAACAGCCTGGAAAATTGTGAAAGATAACAGCTTAAAGTTTATTTTTGTGAGTATTTAAACCTATATTTTGTAGTACTTCTATGATTCTTGTCTAATTCCCTCTAGTTAACGTGTGTCTTGTGTGAATGTGTGTCTGTATTCATAGAAACGCATGAAAAATATAGTTGTTAATATTATATGAATAATAAAAAGATTAATTATTTTGATAAGCACCTGTGTCCTGTAGACTCTTAATTTACATAAACAAGCCTAAAGTAGGCTGAATTTTTTTCAACCACCTTTATTTGGTAGCATATCCCCCAGACTATCTTTGTCTCTGAAAGGAATAAAAACATCTATAGCAGTGTTTCATAATTGTGGACCACACAGGCTACTTATGAAGCAGCACACTGTAAGCTGGTTCAACATAAAGATTCCCAGGCCCCCCACATGAAGAACTGAACACAGAACAATATACATCAACTCATAATAATTAACATTACTAATTAACTAGTAATTAAATCGTTATGTGGCACAGAGGAAGCTCACAAATACGTTTACTACACAGACAGTCCCTGACTCACGATGGGTCAACTTAAGAATTTGTGACCTTTATGATGGTGGGAAAGTGATCTGCAGTCAGTAGAAACTATTTCATTTCTGAATTTTGATTTTTTTCCTGAGCTAGTGATAGGTGATATAACACTCTTTTTCAATGCTGGGCTGAGGGAGTGAACAGCAGCTCCCTGCCAGTCATGCCATTGTGAAGCTAAACAACCAGGTGTGGTGGCTTACTCTAGGTGAGGTGGCTCACGCCTGTAATCCCAGCACTTTGGGTGGCCAAGGCAAGTGGATCACCTGAGGTCAGGAGTTCGAGACCAGCCTGATCAACATGGTGAAACCCTGTCTCTACTAAAAATACAAAAATTAGCTGGGGATGGTGGTGCACACCTGTAATCCCAACTACTCAGGAGACTGAGGCAGGAGAATTGCTTGAACCCGGGAGGCGGAGGTTGTAGTGAGCCAAGATCACACCATTGCACTCCAGCCTGGGGAGACAGAGTGGGACTCCATCTCAAAACAAACAAACAGACAAACAAAACTCTACAATGCCCTGTGGTACCAGATGATTTTGCCCAACTGTAGGCTAATATAAGAGTTCTCATCTCATGTACCCCCCCAAAATATATATACCTACTATGTACTCACAAAAAATTTTTAAATAAATAAAATTTCAAACATTTGAAAAAAGTTCTAGGCTGAGCTCTGGTGTTAGGTACAGTAGGTTAGGTATATTAAATGTATTTTCTGCTTATGATATTTTCAACTTACTGTAAGTTTATTGAGGTATAATCCTATCATAAGGCCCAAGCATCTGTATTCAGTAAATATTTTCAAATATTATCTCTAAATGTATCAATACAATAGCCCCAGTTTAGATTATCTCACTCAATCCAAAAAAGTGGTTCCATTATTGTTGCTTTTTTACCTGTGAGGCAACTATTAGGTTGGTGCAAAAGTAATTTCAGTCATTGCCATTACTTTCAGTGGCAAAAACTGCAATCACTTTTGCACCAACCGAATAGATACGGAGAGGTCAAACAAAAGGAATCTTTCCTAAGACCACATAGATGGTTGAGGCTCTGTTTTTGCAAGACAGAGTGCTTGAATCTGGGGATTCAAGATTAGGCAAATAGGCATGAAACTTACCATGACAGAGCTTCTAATTTTAAAAATCTTTGGTGGAGACATTTGAAAAGCTCTAGCAAGTTAGGAAGTCCTATTCGATGACACATTTCACAGGGAGAAGCCAATAATTATAAATTTGGAACAACTTTGAGGTCTTGCATTTTTCCCAGAATATACCATGCAGCTTCTGCATTTAATTCCCTAATATATCAACATTACTTTTTTTTTTCCACATAAACTAGCTTTGCAAATGTTCTGGTAACACCTCAGAAGGTTGTATCATGGCTCTTACTGTTTTTAGAATCCTCTGGAATACTACCATGGACTCCATGTAGAGAAACAGAACATTACAATAACCCACTAAGCAAGTGGTGTTCCAAGTATGGTCTCCAGACCAGCAATATGAACATCACCTGAATTATAAACTCTGAGAGCGAGACCCAGAAGCTACACTTTAACTGGTCCTCCAGGTAATTCTGACATACACTCAAGTTGAAGAACCAGTGCACTCCATGAGCAGGAGCAGGACTATTATATCGAATCAACAGAGGTATCTACGACCTAAAAAGAAGCCACGAATATAATATGTTATATAATGCTTTCACTTCTTTTTATAACTTTACAACCTTCTGAGTGAGGTAAGATAATTACAAAGTTTCTAATTTTATAGAAAAGTTGACTGAAAAGTTTTCCTAACTTATATATGCTTCAAGGTGCACAGAAAGTACTGTGCAAGGTGTACATCCAGGTATGCATTTTAACCTATTAATATGTGCTACATCATGAAATTATCAGTAAGCCTGTAACTCATAAATCTCCCTGTTTTCATCCAAGGCTTTCCATCATTATGGTATCTTGCCACCAAATAGTAAGATATTGTGACCAAAATAGTTAGGTTTTCTTTTCTTCTCCCCCTCCACCCGCCAAGACGGAGTCTCACTCTGTAGCCCAGGCTGGAGTGCAGTGGTGCCATCTCGGCTCACTGCAACCTCTGCTTCCCATGTTCAAGCAAGTCTCCTGCCTCAGTCTCCTGAGTAGCAGGGGCTACAGGCACCCACCACCACACCCAGCTAATTTTTGCATTTTTAGTAGAGACAGGGTTTCACCATTTTGACCAGGATGGTCTCGATCTCCTGACCTCGTGATCCACCCACCTTGGCCTCCCAAAGTGCTGAGATTACAGGCGTGAGCCACAGTGCCCAGCCAGGTTTTCTTTCTTTAGGATGGTAAATTAAGAAATGTAGAATGCAATATAGTCTTCATGCTAATTGTATATATTTTTTATCCAAAATTAATACATCATAAGCATAGTCATTATAAATATGTACTTTGTTAAATTCTGAACAAGAATGAAATATGCGTAAATTTCCAGGCAGGCAATTTCACAAATCCCTTAACAGCTGAGACTTGCTATTTCCTAGTCCTCTATATTTGATTAAAAGACTTCTGGTTCTTGAAGTCAACTTCCTTCTTCCCATTCATTATATAAGGCACTCGTAATTCGGAGCTTTGAATGACTAATACTAAGACCCCTGGACATTTGCTTGCATGACAGTTTTCAAATACAGTTGGAAACTAGGTCTAAGCATGCTTTAATCCATTATCAGGAAGAAGGCCTCTGCTTGCATGGGTTTAGCTCATTTCTCTTCCCAGTCTTGTTCAGGAGGCAAAAAAAGAAACAAGCACTGTGAGATACTGACTATACAAAAGAATCCTCTTATACATGCATCCTTACAATAATGATGCTTTCCTTATTAAATGAATATTTACTGAACAATCACCAAGAACAAATTAATCTCAACTTTCCATTTATGTCTGTCCTTTCTCCCTTATTTCAAATCTAAGCATTATCCTAGATTTAATGAAAAGCACATTTGGTATAGGGATCAGCATATGTGGGTCTCATAGTCAATAAGAGGTAGAAATTACAGCCTTAAAGCAAGTCACTAAATCTCTGAGTCTAATTTACTTACTTGCTTTACCCACTTCACTGTACCATCATGGAGAACCAATTGGGAACAAAGATATACAATACTATCATATAACATATGAAAATCTCATGCAAACTTTAAGAAATCCTGAAAGATAATTGTGAAATAACTGTACCAACACATTAGGTGTCATTTCCTTTAACCTCAAATTGTGTTACCAGCATGATTTTTTATTCTTTTTACAGAGACCACTACATTCATAAGACCCATTGAAATCAAGCACAATTACTTTAAACATCACCATAAAGACACTGTTTCATCATCTTAGAACAAGACTATTAAATGCTGTATATTACACTTGGAACTGACAAATTCATAAGAAAATAAATTGGGTAATATGGAATTCTTAAAAAAAAAAAAAAAAAAAAAAAAAAAGAAGCTTCCTAGGCATTTGCTGGAATTCAATCCTTTGGAACTTGAATTACCTTGAATCAGAGCTCACAACATAAATAATTTCTCATCTCCATTTTTGCCAAGATAATACAAGATTAATGATCTCTCAGGTTCCTATGAAGACTTTAGAATTCCCACATATTTCATTATGCGTGTATATATGGAGAGAAGCCTACTTGAGACAGAAAAGAGAATTCCCTTCAGGATAAAATTTATATTTCAGAGTAGAGACATTGTGAGTCAAGGCAGCTATTTTTGTGGTAGTTCCAGACTCTACACATTTTTCTCTTTGATTTGGAAAGAAAGCAACATTTTCTTTCCAACTTAGACAGTATATGTCACACAAATTCACACACAAACATTCATATATTGCAACATATAGAAATAAGAGAGAATGAAGAGAGAGAATATGTGTGTGTCTGTGTGTGAGAGAAAGAAAAAGAAAATGAATGCAAGAGGGAAAAAATTTAGAGAATTTTGTTTCCTTCAAGGATTAAGAGAAATATTTTTAGAACCTTCAATAGCCCACATTCATAAACAGTAAGTTAAAAACTAAAAAGAAAGGGAACTTGAATGAAGCTCTCAAAAGTTTAACTTTGTCATAGTTGAAAAATTGCACACAAGGAAAAATGTGGTTGCTGTGTGCAAGTCACTCCTGCAAACACCATACCAAAGATGTAGGAGTAATGGTCCTGTCTTCACAGAACTGACCATCTAGACAAATATTAGAAGAGTTTGAACATCTCTTTGAATACTTATTTTGTGTTTAGCTGTTAAGTGTTAGAGAAGGATAGAAAACTAAGTAATAAATTCCATTTTCCATCCCTGCTAAAGGCATCCTTAATAAGATGGCCGAGAAGTACCTTGTATAAGTTATGACCAAATAGAAGGAGTACTTCGGATTTCTTTGCCTAGCTTAAGGTATTTTAACATAGCTTCGCAGGCTTCAGTCTGATGTGAGTGAATGAGAAATGAATGAAGTCATCCCTAACTTAAAAGTGGTTGTTATCTTGAAAAAATAATTCATGTACTTAGTATGCAATGGTGTGCTCCACCTGGAGGTATAGCATCATGATTTTGTTCTATGGAAAGGCTTATGGTAAGAATGGATAGAGTCAAAGCTCAGCCTGGCTGCATATTTGCTGTGAGACTCTCAAGACAGTTACTTAACTGTATTTTCTTAGTAAAAGCAAAACAAAACAAAAAAACTTCCTGATAGGCTTTTCATAGAAATCAAATCAGATGAAACTGCCCAGTATAGTGTTGGTCCACAGTAGGAATAATGATGATGATGATGATGATGTTGATAATAATAATATAGATTTACCGAGTACCTATTTCATGCAAGACACTAGCCTGGGTATTTTATATATGATATTATTATTTACGGACTAACACTTATTGAATATCCACTAGGTGTCATTTGCTGCAGGCACATTAGTTCTGTAAATAATAGTTAAAAATCATTTTGAAAATAATCAGTAGGATGTGCAGAGAAGGAAATTTACACAGTTGGATTTGCATATTTAATGAGTGGCCTCCATGATCCACAATTCACTCTCCAGACCACATGCTGTCTGCTGCCCCATGTGAGTTTCCATTTAATGCACCATGTTAAGCAATAAATTCTATTTTATAATAGGTTATTTTAAGCTATTACTCGAAGATTTGATCCCTTCTGAGTAATATTCACTTATTTGCCCCCATGTCCTGCCTAAGTTTATAATGACACGAAAAAATAAAAGATGTGACTCTCATATTTCATTGTCTAAATCCCACACAAATGAGTTTCCTCGAAGGTAGGCTGACTGCTAAGTTATTATTCTCATGCTTTCCATTATGCTCTTACCTCTGATGACAAAAATTTTTTTAAAAATTACTTATATTGAATCATCAAGTAAAAGAATGTTCTTGTGTAAAGTGAATTCCTCTTAAATAGCAAGGAGAAATTTGGATAGCTAAAGAAAAACAAATTAGAAAGGCCATGAACACTTTCTCAATTAAACTGCTAGCACTTTCTTCATTTCTGAATCTATTTGGTTCATGTAGAAAGACTGAAGATACGTATCATCTAGAAGAAATTCCCTATTTGTCACATTTCAGGATCAGCGGCCTTGCCACTCTGGAAGACAATGCAGATCCAGTTAACATTCCAACACCAAAATGCCTCATGTAAGACCCGGAAATCAGCTTCAACACTGGGTTCCATGAATGCTATGATTTGCACCTGTTCCCTGTCATCATCCTCACAAACTGCTCTGTGCCTCGGTCTTGGCTGAACCTCTTCCATCCCACCTGACCTTTTGGCAGGAAGTTCTTTTGCCTGTTTCCTAACTGCAATTCAAATCCTCAGAGAGAATGTTGCTCATTTTCTTAGTTCTACCCTCCTTTCATCTACTACATATTTGCTGAGATGTCTGCCATGCATTCAGCCAGTCCTGGGACAGGCCCTGAAAAACAACAAGGAACAATATAAGCACAAGTTTCACCTGCAGAGACCTTATGGGAGAGTGCATATAGCAACACAGTGATTAATAGATCAATTAAATTAATAGATCAATTAAAGGAAAATCCAGAAGAATATTGGGGGTTTATTTATTTATTTTTGAGACAGTCTTGCTTTGTCACCCAGGCTGGAGTGCAGTGGTGCCATCTCAGCTCACTGCAACCTCCACCTTCTGGGTTCAAGTGATTCTCCTGTCTCAGCCTCCTGAGTAGCTGGGACTACAGGCACCCGCCACCACACCTGGCTAGTTTTTCTATTTTTAGTAGAGACAGGGTTTCACCATATTGGCTGGACTGGTCTCAAACTCCTAACTTTGTGATTTGCCTGCCTTGGCCCCCCAAAGTGCTGGGATTACAGGCGTGAGCCACCATGCCCGGTCACATAATATGAAGTTTTAACAGACCTGGAGTAAGCAATGATACTTGGAAGTTGGAAGGGTAAATAAAAGTTAGAGTTGTCTAGACCACGTCAGTTGCATATATGGAGGTTCTGAAGCCTTCACACTCAAGGGACAGAAAGCAAATCTATGAGGCAGTGATAAGATGGGAGGACGCTGGCATGATTTACTCATGCTGAGCATTATCGGCCACGTTGTAAATTTTGAACTATATCCAGAAAGCAATGGAGAAACACTGAAGCTCATTAAGCTGGAACTTGTCATGATCAAAAAGACCACTATGGAGGGTGGACAGAGGTCCAACTGAAATAAAATAGTCTTTAGCCCTAGAATGGTGAGAAATGACTTCACAGTGGAGAAGTAGAAGATGGCTTGTATTTATTATAAAATGATTCACATCCATCCACATTTATTTCTAAGAGCAACAGGAAGGTGTTGATGGAGATGCCATGTCCAAAACCATGTTTTGAAAATACCACTCTTACTACTGTGGAATCAGAGGTGAGTGGATCAAGAAGGACCAGACCTGTGACATGCTTTGAATCAATAAAATTCAGCAAGAGGCCAGGTTTAATGTAACAGTGTGGACATGATCATGTTACATGAGATTGTGTCCATCACACCAGAGACTCTCTCTCTTGCTGCTGTGAAGAAGGAATTTTTCTTATTCTGAGCTGCCAGATGGAAAGGCCATGAAGCAAGGTGTGTAGAGTGGCCACTCAACACAGTAAGCAAAGGAACCGAGACCCTCAGTCCAACAACCTACCAAGATCTGAATGCTGCCAACAGCCAGGATACCTTAAAATTGGATTCTTGCCCAGTTGAGTCTCAGATGAGACCTCGTCCCTGGATGAAACCTTGATTGCAGCCTATGAGAGCCTGAAGCAGAAGACCTATAGAACTTCCAAATGGATTCCTAACCTACATAAACTATGACATAATAAGTATGTGTTGTTAATAGCCATAAAGTTTGTGGTGACATTGTTACACAGCAATAAACAGTATATTCAGTGTTCAATGTACTGATTGCTGTAAAGTTACCTCCATCTCATACGTCTATGTCACATAAGCTGTTTGAGGTGTAGGCCTGGAACTCGGAGGAAAAGTCAGAAATGAGATGTTAATTTTGAAGAATGAATTAAAAAATAATAATGAAAGAGGGTAGGGGTCGTGGAAATAAAGGATAAAGATATTGCCTAGAGTAAAGGTAATAGAATAATCAATCCTTTGTTTTAAACAGATGAACTAGCTTAATTCTGAAAATGTATCCTAAGCAAACGCATCAGAAAGGAAGATGCACATTGATGTTTATTAATGCTCAGAGGATTCAGAAGCAGCATACTGACTAAGGTAAATCAGGGTAAACTATGACACATAGTGAACGCCTCAGAGCCAGGCAAAACTGACATTTATTGAAATATCACATGCCAAGCAGAGCATTTTACCCTTTCACATAATTTTTCTTTTAAAATCTTATTTTAAAGAAAAAGAAACTCCGATTCAGAGAGGTAAATTCGTTCTCATGGTTACCTAGTAGTTAGGGAAAGATCTACGAATACAACCCCTTTTGGCTTCAAAGCCAGAGCTTTTAACTTTGAACGCTTCAAGGAAGCATCAAATCAGACACTGGGGAGCACATTTCTATATTCTCTAAGTTTTCCTAAGCCTAATCTTGGATCCCACATATCTAAGCATTTCTCCTTTAAATCGGCTTCTTTAGTAATAGAAGCTCTGTAGAACTTAAAGCACTATCGAGTTATCTAAGAATTCAGGCAAAATCTTAGAATTAATCAAGAATATATTTTCTGTTCAAAGCAAATGCTGTGTCTAATATGGCAGAATGTCTCCTTAAACCTCAACATGGCTCTTGTCTCTGAGGTTGTAGAAGAAAACTGCCTTTCTAACCATTGCCAAAAGCACAGCAGTAACTACTTTAATCATGATGTCTTGAAATAGCTTCTGATCAAATGTGTTTTACTCGATGGATATAATGTAAAAGCTCCCATCCAATATTTAAAACAATCATACACCTTTCCGTGCATTTGCCTGTTTGCTCATTTGAATATGTTGCCAATTGTTTGCGTGTACTGAATTGCTTAGATCTAAGAATAGAGAGCTGATGTTGAAATGTTTTCCATTTTGCAGATATCCCTCTTTTAGCTATGAAGCAGAGCCCCCGCAGTTGTGTTGACACATCTCTGTTCTACTCATATGGCTTGACTTTTGAGCAGGAGACACTTTGTGCCTACCTCTCAACAGTTCCAAAAATTTTGAGAAATCTCTGCAGGTGCCACAAAAAAGAATGAGATCATGTCCTTTGCAGAAACATGGATGGAACTGGAGGCCATTATCCTTAGCAAACAAATGCAAGAACAGTAAACCAAATACTGCATATTCTCACTTACAAGTGGGAGCTAGATGATGAGAACACATAAACACACAGAGGGGACCAACACACAATGGGGCCTATTGGAGGGTGAAGGGTGGGAAGAAGGAGAGGCTTGGGAATGAGAAGTCATGGATAATAGGCTTAATACCTGGGTGATGAAATAATCTGTACAACAAACCCCCATGCCACATGTTTATCTGTGTAACAAACCTGCACATCTTGCACATGTACCCCTGAACTTAAAATAAAATAAGCTGAAAAAAGAAATAGCTGCAGGTGCTCTGAGTCATAAGAAAACACGAAATTTCAATTGATATTCTTCCATGTAAATCTTAAGCAAGCACTGTCCCAGGTGATACCTCCAGACATCCCTGGGGAATACAGGTCATCATAATCTCTGTTATGATGGTCCTTCACATTCTGGGTAAGCCTCAAGGTGGCAGGTGATCCTCCCTGCCAGACTTTGTGCTCCTTGGAGGCAGGTATGGTTAAGAAAGAACATTTAGAGTATATGTATCCTTGATTGGCATATACCAAAACATAAACATGCATTTTGTATAACACGTTGTCCACCAAAACAAGAGAAACATACCAGCAGGGCACTCTAGGTATGCAAGCAATCAATATTAATCAGCTTTAAATTTGTAGTGAGATTTTTATCCATTTCACTCCCCTTTTAACTTTTCTGATTAGGCTGAAGATAATATATCAATTTTATTATAGTACTGTATGTGTTTAACACCTTTCTGATACATGCTAATATCTCTTTATGTAGCAAACAACTAGCAGGCTTGGGGATACGACTTAAGCAGCCAACATTGTCTACATAAAAGTTAATGATACTTATATATTAATATATATTTTACATTTTATTTCATTTTTTTAAGTCTGGTATTTGTTTCTACTTATAGCAAGTGATACTAATAGATAAAGTTTCTTTTTTAAGTCACAATTCATTTGAATAAAAACAAGCATAACAGTTTTTGTTTTAATATGATATGTCCCATGTAGGTTAACAGCATACTTGACACCAGACCAAAATGCTAGAGGTGAATCTGAAAGAACTAAGAGGTGGATTCAATGCTCTGACTAAGAAAAGTAGCAGGGATTTGCAACAAGACCTCGAGAAAGTGAACTCTTAAGCACAAAGTCTTTCTATCCACAAAGACAGCTTTTATCTATGAGACTTCACTATCTGTTATTGCAGGTATTCAATAAATATTTATTAAGTGTATTTGATGAGAAAAATTAGAGAAAATATAGAAAAGAGAGTTGAAAAAACATGAAACAAGATAAGAAGCAGAACAGAAAACGTTAGAAAGTTTTTTTAAATAAATGTAGTTTTAATAAGTGAATTTCTGTTAGAAAAAAAAAAAAAAGAAAGTGTGATTAAAACAGGTTAGATACCTCTAAAATATCCCACTGGTGTGGGTTTTCTGTTGGTTTAACGAAGAGATGATATTGATGATATGCTTGAAAAACAGCCATAACTTGGAAGTTACCACTTAGCTGCCTTGAGCTAGGTACAACTGACCTTTGAGCAACACAGATTTGACTTATATGTGGGGTCCACTTACGTGTGGATTTTATTCAGCCTCTGCTATCCCTGAGACAGCAAGACCAACTCCTTCTCTTCCTCCTCCTTCTCAGCCTACTCAACATGAAGATAATGAGGGTGAAGAACTTTGTAATGCTCAATTTCCACAAAATGAATAGTAAGTATATTTTATCTTTCTTATGATTTTTTTTTTTTTTTTTTTTTTGAGAGGGTGTCTCGCTCTATGCCCAAGCTGGAGTGCAGCGGTGTGATCTCGGCAACCTCCGCCTCCTGGGTTCAAGTGATTCTCCTGTCTTA
Organism: Macaca fascicularis; assembly: GCF_037993035.2. NCBI lineage: Eukaryota > Metazoa > Chordata > Mammalia > Primates > Cercopithecidae > Macaca > Macaca fascicularis. The sequence goes on from NC_088394.1 coordinate 57,930,143, forward strand.
GCCTCCCAAGAAGCTGGGACTACAGCTCTGTGCCACCACACCCGGCTAATTTTTATTTTTAGTAGAGACAGGGTTTCACCATGTTGGCCATGCTGGTCTTGAACTCCTGACCTCAGGTGATCCACCCACCTCAGCATCCCAAACTGCTGGGATTACAGGCATGAGCCACCGCACCATGCCTGGCCCCTTATGATTTTCTTGATAACACTGCCTTCTATATAATACACAATATGCACAACATACAAAATATGTGTTAATTGACTGCTTATGTTACTGACTTCTGGTCAACAGTAGGCTATTGGTAATTTAGGAAGTCAAAAATTATACATGGAATTCAACTACGTAAGTGGTTAGTACCCCAACCCCGGCATTGTTCAAGGGTCAACTGTACATAAGGAAAGGTCACCCAAAATAACACACATATTTTTAAAGCCATCTTCCAGAACCAGAAGGAAAAAAGAAAAAGGAGGGATGGTAGACAGGATCAACAAGATAAATGATTATAAGAATGGATAGATTCATTGATTCATTTAAATGTCTTGTTAAATTTGGTAGACCTCATTTCAAGCCTGTTTGGGGTGTTGAGATGAATAAATCGGGCACAAAACCATACATTGTGTATGCGTCAGTTTATGAGTACAAAGCAGGCAAAATAGATCTATGCTGTTAGAAGTTAGGATGTCAGTTAATCATGTGACTGGAAGGGGACACAGAATGAATTTTGTGGGGATGGTGCTATTCTGAATTTTTATTTGGGTGCTGGTTATACAAACCTGCTCAGCTTATGCTGTTATGGATATACGCATTTTACTGTATGGCTATTAAACTTGAATGCAGAATTTAAAAATATGTACGGGGAACAAGAAGAAAAATGTAGAAAAGCCTGAACACAAGAATTACTATCTATGTTCATGAGAAATCTAGGTTACTAATGCTCTTGGTGCTAGATTCACATCATATGGTCTCACTTTCTTCGCTGACAGGCTCCCTAAAAAAGGCCTTCACAAGGCACTTAAATAGTGTTTATCAGAACTGTGAGATGCTATAAGAGCTGCTCTTAAGACCGATACTGGTATTTCTCCTTTCATTTAATTTTGACATTGTAACTTGTTACATATACGTAAATGTATGGGAATTGTTTGATATTATTTCATTGTCACTTAATGGTAACAGCAGCTCTAATAATTACACAGGAATAGTGATCCAAAAAAAAAAAAAGAATCCTAGGGTGATTGTCATTATTCAGATTATTCTGTCAAGGTGAGAAAAAGGACAATGAAGACATGCTCGGGACAGAATTTTGCCCTTTGTTTTCAGTCTCGTTCATCTAGTTTTCTTTAATAGTAATTTCAAAAAGAACAAAGCATGGAAGACTGTAGGCTATCTGACATCCATTAATAGGATCTGTGAATACAAATGGATGGAAGAGTGACATTGCAGTCAGCACGGAGTCTTTTTTCCTACTGTACCGAGAATATTCCTTCTCTCGTTCAAGGAGATGCATGATCCTTTCATAAGCCCAGTAGAAGGGGATATCCCACCGCCTACCCTGGTTCTAACTTTCCCAAGGATTTAACATTTCAGCTCATTGCTTTTATCTGTGCAGCAGTCGATGGCAGACGAAGAAAAAACTTTCTAGTTTGTTCACATTATAGTTTGAAGATATCTATTACATAGTTCTGACATTCACACCATACCTAACCCTAAGGAGCCAAGATCTTTCGCAAGGCAGACACAGGAGTGATAGTCTATTCTTGTGTTTATATATATAATATAATAAATTGTATTATATGTAATATAATAAATTATAATACTATATTAATATAATAAAATAATAAAAATAACTGCATATAATCTGTGTGGATATAGTTATCTTTATACACTGTTTACATAGCCAGGAAGAAAGATGTTTTTATATCCTCTTACAGACCAAAGTTCCTTTGAATCCCCATAGTCAGCCATCACTGTCACCCAAGGCATCCAGGAGACTACTTCATATTTCTCAGGAAATGTTTGTTTTTAAGGAACATGATACATCCCTCCATTTTTTTGAGTTGTCTTCTATAGAGAGATGGAAGTATCACTGAAGCCAGAGATGGGAAGTGTCTAAAGATCAGTATGTTTGTAGAACCAAAGACTAAGAAAACCAACAAGAAGTTTCACAGTCTCTCACTTTTTCTTGTCTTGTCCTGTTCCATCTCCACCCACCTCCGTGGGTCCTGGCTTTACCCTTTTACTTTAATAAAGGATCATGTTTGTCTAATGGCTCCTAAGTTCACATATGTTTATGTTGAGCTACTTGGAAAGGTACAGTTTCAACATCCTCCTAGTCTTCCTGGCAAATACCCGTGGTTGAGACTAATTCAACAAGATTTGGTGGAATGTCTGCCTGTGTCCCAGAACAGAAGCAACCTGTATATGCTAACTGCTGGTATTTCACACTGACAATAGGAAGATGCATAGTAACTAGAGTGTACACACAGAATGAGTTAGGTAGACACTCAGTGAATGTTGGACATTCAGTGCAGACTTCAAACAGGTGAGGGGGTTGATGACACAAGATATTCATTACGGTATTCATTCCCTTTTTCACACAAACTTTCAAACAATAGGAATAAGTAGGTAACACTGATAACGATAACTTAGTAAACAGATTGTCCATGAACACATTTTAAAGCATAGGAGTAGGAGGACCAATTTTGAGCAGAAGAAAGGAAAGATAAAATCTTCTTGTGTAGCATTTCTCAAAGTCATTTGGGTCTGACAGCATTTTAAGATGGCTCTTATATATAATGTGATCACTGGAGCTGACTCAAGTACTTCTGTTAATCTATAAATTGACTGATTGCTTTCTGTTCATCTATAAATTGACTGATTGCTTTCCATTCTGTGTTTTCTGCCATTATTTTATATGATAACAAAGGAATGACATCTTTACAATGTCTTACGAATTGTTGATAGGACTCCTGTAGTCAATGTTTTGGTTAAACTAATTAAAATGTGTTTCTTTAATATGCTAAATTATCTGAGAAATACAATAATCATGTACATTGTAAAGCACTGCTTAATATACAGTATAAATCTTTCTTACAACCTATTAGATAATCATTTTTCAGAAACTTGCTTAACCTCTATATATCTATTTCCTCATCTGCAAATTGAGAAAAATAATAGTGTTAACATCATGCAATAAAAATCAAATGATTATAAATTAGTACTTAAAAGTGTGCTGAGAAAAGAATAAGTTCTGAATTAATGTTAGCTATCACTATAGTAAAAATATTTTTTAACATATTTGGAAAAAGTAAAAGAGGTTCTCACATGATAAAGAAGTGGGATTTATTCTTGGAATGCAGCACTTGTTCAAAATAAAAAAATCAATCAATATATTCCCTCATATCAACAAGGTAAAGAAGAAAACTTTATGATCATATAAGCTGATACGCAAAAAGCATTTAACAAAATCTAACACTTATTCATGATAAGGCTCTCAGTAGATCAGAAAGGGAGGAGAACTTTCTCAACTTGATAAAGAAGGACCAACTATAAAAAATAACAAAAACAAACAAAAAAAACACAGCTCTCAATTTAAAAATGGGTAAAAGACTTGAATAGACATTTCTTAAAAGAAGGCATACAAATGGCCAACAGGAATATTAAAAAATGTTCATTCATCAGATACAGTGACAAAAGCAAGATTCACTTTTTTAAAATTGAAAAGTTAGGCTTTATTAAAATTAAAAACTTCTGCTCTGTGAGAGGCACTGTTAGGAAAATCAAAAGAGAAGCCATAAACCAGGAGAAAATATTTGCAAAAAAAAGAATTTGAATCTAAAATATACAAAGCAATCTTAAAAATCAAAGAACTTAAAACAGAAGTACCATTCAACCCAGCAATCCCATTAATGGTTATATACCCAAAGGAAAATAAATCATTCTACAAAAAAGACACATGCATTTGTTATGTTCATTGTAGCACGATTCACAATAGCAAAGACATGGAATCAATCTAAGTGCCCACCAAAGGTGGACTGGATAAAGAAAATGTGGTACATATACACCATAGAATACTATGCAGCCATAAAAAAGAACAAAGTCATGTCTTTTGTAGTAAAATGGACGTAGCTGAAGGCCATCATCCTAAGTATGTTAACACAGAAACAAAAATAACAAACACCACAGGTTCCAACTTACAAGTGGGAGCAAAATATTGGGTACACATGGACACAAATATGGGAACAATAGACACTAAGAACTCTGAAAGAGAGGTGGGAGAGAAGGGAAGAAGGACTGAAAAACTACTTATTAGGTACTATGTTCATTACCTGGGTGATGAGATCAATCAAACTCCAAACCTCAGCATTATACAATATACCAATATAACAGACTTGTATACAGACCCCTTGAATCTAAAATAAAAGCTGAAATTTTATTTTTAAAATATCTTACAACTCAAAAACAAACATACATCCCAACTTAAAAATGGACAACAGGTCTGAACACACTTCAACAAAGACGATATGCAAATAACAAATACGTATAAAACAATTATCAACACTATTTGTTATTAGGACACTGAAAATTAAAATAAAAATGAGCCACCACTGCACAGCTATTATTAAAATGGCTAAAATCCAAACACTTGACAATACAAATTGTAGGTGAGTATTTAAAGCAATAGGAACTATTCATATCATTTCCAATGACAGGTACCAGGGCTCCTTGGAGAAACGGTCTATTCTAAAATTGGGGCAATAAATATAATGATGAGCCTGGAGTATCTTGTAGTTCCTGCAGCATCTTGAAGTGCAAGAAAGTAAGGAAGTGCTAAAAAATATATTTTTAAAAAATGTTGGGGGTATGCCTAAGAGACATAGGGGCTGAGAATTTCAATGGCCCCATTTACCTAGGGAGTAAAAATGAGCAATGAAATAAAGCTATATTGAATTATAACCCTAAGTATTAAGATTAAAAAGAAAAAAACTTGAGTCCGTTATCATGAATGAAAGAAAGAAAGGAAGGGAGAGAGGTGGGAGAGGAAGGCTGGAGAGGGAGGGAGGTGTGGAGGGAGGGAGAGAAGGAGGAGGAAGAGGACGGAAGGAAGGAATGAGGAAGAGGAAGGGAGGAAAGAAGGAAGGAAGGAAGGAAGGAAGGAAGGAAGGAAGGAAGGAAGGAAGGAAGGAAGGAAGTGAGGGAGGGAAGGAAGGAAATCTACCATGTGAAAGAAATTCACATGAATTACATAGATAATTATGGGGGGTGATAAGCATAACTTCCTATTGGTTAGGTATGTGCTGCACATAGTGACTTCCTACTAAAGGGTACAGTATGAAAAAGAGGGGAGGAGTAACTTTACAGAGAGAAACCTGACAAACAATATCTCAGCCACTTGATCAAGGTCAACATCAACCATGATAAATCCTATTGATAGTATGTACCCTTGTGATATGATGAAAATGGCACGTTTACCTCTGTGGTCTTCCTCCCCAAACATGTGACCCCAGTCAAATTATGAGAAAAATATCAGACAACTCTCAATTGAGGGGCATTCTACAAAAATATATGACCCATGTTCATCTGTCAAGGTCATCAAAAACAAGGAAAATCTGAAAAAAATCATTAAATAAAAGACATCAAATAAAAACAAACTCTGAAAAAACTGTAGAGTTTAATTAAAATGTTGTGTCAACATTGGTTCATTAATTGCAGCATATATATCATACTAATGAAATACATTAACAAGAACAGAATATTGGTGTGAGGTATTTAGAAACTATCTTTATAATTTCACTTTTCCATAAATCTAAAACTATACTAAAATTTAAAAGTTGATTTAAAAAGCAAAAGAGGTTCCAGGCACTGAAGCACAAAATTTCCTAATTAAAAAAAAAAAAATCATAGCTGGAAAGAGATTTTTGCTTTTTATCTTATCTATAGATAAGACCCTAAGCTCAGGTTGATACAGCGACACAGTAGTTATAGAAAGGAGAGCAATAGTACCTGATTTAATATGTCTCTGATTGGTTTTGGATCTTAATTCTAGTAATTCTGAATTCAGTAAACTTGACCACACAAAGAGCATTCGTTTGCTAGGGCTGCTGATATGGTTTGGCTCTGAATCCCCACCCAAATCTCATCACGAATTGTAATCTTCATGTGTTGAGGGAAGGACCTGGTGGGAGGGGATTGGATCATGGATCATGGAGACAGTTTTCCCCACACTGTTCTCATGATAATGAGAGTTCTCACAAGAGCTGATGGTTTGAAAAGTGTTTGGAAGTTTCCTCTTTGCAGCACTCCACTATCTCTCACCTGTCGCCATGTAAGATGTGCCTTGCTTCCCCTTTGCCTTCCACCATAATTGTAAGTTTCTTGAGGCCTCCCTGCCATGCCAATTAAAACTCTTTTTTTTAAATTAATTACCTAGTCTCAGGTGGTGCTCTTTATAGCAATGTGAAAACAAACTAATACAGCTGCCATAACAAAATTCCCACAGACTGCGTGGCTTAAACACAGAAATCTATTTTCTCACAATTCTGAAAGCTGGAAGTCTAAGGTCAAGATGCTGGCAGACTTAGCTTCTTCTGAGCCTTCTCTCTCTGGCTTGCAGATGGCTTCCCTCTTGCTTCCTTCTCATGTGCTTGTCCATCTGCGCACTTGTGCCCCTGATGTCTCTTTGTGTGTCCAGATTTCCTCTTTTTGTAAGGACGCCATTCAGACAGCATTAGGGCCCACCACGTGACCTCATTTAACCTTGTTTACCTCCTTAAAAGCCCCATCTCCAAATGCAATCACAGTCTGAGATACTAAGAGTTATGGGTTCAACATATGAATTTGTGGGGAACACAGTTCTGACCCCAACACAGACCTACTATATTCACAGTTTTTTCTGTAAAAAATGTGTTAGTAATACTTGGCTGATATTATACTCTTTATATAATATATAATGTACAACAGTCATGTTTGACATATATAATGCCCCCTTCTAAAAATCTCCACAGTGTTTTACACCTACCTAGCCTAGAGCAGAAACTAAGTAAACTGTATCTGTTGTGGCTTCATTCTCTATCAATTAAGCTAAACTGAAATTCTGTTTCTAGAACTCCCTTCTCTACATTGCCCTAGTTAGTTCTGGCATGAGACGTTGAAAGCAGAAGTGAAGAAGGCAGACAGGAAGTGAGAGCAAGACATCAGGCACTGGGCTCTTGTGTGATTCAGCAGATCTGGAAGCTCACCATGTTGGCATGCAGCAATATCCAGGCTCACAGCTCCTCCAGCTTCTTAGGATTCGCACCTTCAGGTTCGCCAAGTCCTAGGCCAGATACATGTGACTCTCTATGACAAAGGGCACCAGTTCTCCTGCAGACTACCCAATGCATGGGAATCTGAAGTATGAGAGACAGATATAGATAGGCTCCACTTTGTTCCCCTGGGTTCTAGTTGGTCCTCTTGGATTTCAGTGTGTTCCTGGTCTTTCCCACTTCATGTCCAGCTTTTTTCCCATCAACAGAGGCAGAAGCAACAGCTTTGCACAGATTTCTCTCTCTGCTTCATGACGTATAAGGTCTAATCCCTGTAATAACTCTTTTATTATGTATGTAGACCTGTTACTGGTTCTGCCTTTCTGATGGGGAGCTCCTATTCTCATCTGTGACAAGACCATGAGTAAACTACTTTATGATCATGTAACTTACTTTTCTCATTTGTAAAATAAGAATAATAAAATTCACCTCCTAAGGTTGTTGGGAGATTGAATGAATATGTAGAATGCCTAGGATATTATTTTGCCCATGTATTAAATATTAATCCCTATGTAATAATACATTAATTAGTCATTATGTTAGCCTTAAGCTGATAACATCACTTGGATTTCAGAAGGAATAATGTATAGACATTTCAAGACTTACTTCAAAAAGCATTAACTTTACTTTGTGAACATCCCCCCGCTACTGCTCCATCCCCAATGTATTTCCTGAACTCAAACCACTCTTATTACTTGCCGAGATTCATAATTGATAGACAATGATGAGATCTGTAAAGTCTGACATGGTAATAAAGAGAAGACTCCTTGAGTCATGCTCCCTGACAAAAGGAAAATGAATGAAATCATCTTCAAAAAGTAGCACAAATACGATTAGAATTACTATAAACTCTGAGCACAGACACAAGGGATGAAAACTGATTCCCTTAGGATGGGGATGTATATGAGATCATATGTTCCATGTGATCCCAGGTGAGACATAGCTATATATTTTCACCTACAGCCTCATGTTGTAACTATCTTTTGTCTTTTTGTCATGATGTCTAATAACATATCAAATGCATATATACAAATATATATACATGTGAAATTACTGGTGCAGAGAATAGAAAAGATGCCATTAAATTCATAAACCTATGATTGTTAACCAAAGAATCAGTGCATTTGGGTCTAAAAACCAAATGGCAAACTTCAAAGTCCAGTGAATCCAGAAAGTATAATTATTAAACCCATGATACATGAATGGTAAAGTTAAAGAAATAATAACACATGGATACAAGGAGACTCTAGGAAATCCCCACCGCCCACGAGAGACAAGGTTCTGGGAAAGTGAGGCATATACCAAAAATATATTGACAAAAGTGTCCCACATTCATTTTCAGGCAAGTCTTCAGAATTTCACAAATATATGTTTCGGAGCTGCCCTGACATGCAGTTAATTCATTTCTCTGACCAGCGAATGTGGACAAAGGCTGAACTCTGTGAGGTTTACTTGCCAATCCCCTTTAATATATGATTTCCTAGAATGGTTATGTAATAACAATTTATACTATGGGTGTTCGTTCTGATTTACAGAACTCTAAGCACATATATGGCTTGAATAAATAGGAAGATTTGCCTTTTTATCTTCTGGGATAAATAAGTATGTTGAATCCTGAAATATTAATTCCCATCTGAGGGCAAAAAGAGGCAAGAAAGAAAACAGTATCATGGGGTTGTCTAGGTAGACACTTATCTGGTTTCCTCAATCCTCTATCTGTAATACAAAGTTTTTCTTGAGTGTTTTGATTTTTCTTATGATAAGTGCAGATTGACTGATTTGAAAACACTTTTCAACATTTCAAGTACCAGAACATTACTTGAATAGAAAGTGGTTGATGTGTTATTTTCTTCAGGAGGACTCAGGGAAGGCTTGGTTGAAATACTGGCCATAGAATATATCTCTGAAAAAAAAAAGAGTAGGGTGCGGTTTTCAGAGAGGAAAACCAATGTATTTAGAAATAGCAAGAGCACAAGATGTGAGTGAGTAGAAAATGTATTTCTGAAGAACACAAAGAGACAACGTTAGGATAATCAAATTGAGTTTAAGATAATTCCAATGAGCAAGCACAGAGATATAACAGGAAAAAATTAAAAGGGAAATCAAACTTCAGCATTAGCTACTGCTGTGAACAGGCCTGGGAGCTACTGGTTCATGGGTATATAGATAAATTGGTTTAAAGACACTAGTTTAAAGACACAGATCAAGATACATCATCAGTGCTGCCTCTTCACTTAGACATTGTTAGTGCTGAGCCAATTCTTTAATTTTAATCATCTGAAACACCAATTCAAATTATCAGTGCCTATGACTAAGAAATATAGGTTTCTAAATCAAATCAAGGCAACAAATCACAATCCACCAGGAGTGACACATTGTTTACCTTTGGGGGTGGGGTAAGAGGAAGAGATTGTTAAATTTAGTTTCAGTAGGTTCAAATTTCAGGCATTTTTGTAAATTGTTCAAATATATTTTATGTAATATTCTATTGTATATAACAAAAATGATACCAATATTACCCCTTATAAAATCAAATGAAGTTTTTCATCACATTTTCTTGTGATTTATGTCATTCTGAGGAATTTTTATCGGATGGTGATTGAGAATTCATCTTCTAGAAATAATTCAAAGATTTTCTGATTCATACTTGAAATTCCTAAGTCCATAGACCAATTTGCCCTATGACAAACAGTTCTATAATTTTAACTGTTTTCAAAATGACTGAAAGTTATGCTTCTATAAGATTATAATAAACTTCCCTATGCTATTCTACATTTGTTAGTATAGCTTTATATATATATTTTATACATATAATATATAAGTTTGAGGTTTGGACCAAATACTTTTAAATTGAAGAGATCAGGGATGCGAGATTATCAACGTAAGGTCCCAAAAACAGTTGGCAGCCCATACAGGGCAATAAAATTGATTAATTGTATTTTCCTGTTATAAATTAATTCCTTAATAAAACATAATATTATAACTTAGGGAGTACAAATGAGCAAAAGTTAAAATAAAATCCAATGAAGGAGCTCCTCCATCACAAAAGTTACTCAAATAAACCTTGTTTATATTGTCATTGTTGTTTGCAAAGCTTGTTCTCAGCCATGATGTAGGAATGACTCAACGCTTCTTGGAAGACTAGTGCATTTTAGGTACCCCTAATAATTAACTGTAACCAATTTCCCCTTTTGGATAATCTGGTAATTTCTAAACCATAGACCATTTAGGAAGACCTCTGAATAGCACAAAAATTCACATATTAGAAGCCACTGCTTCACTTTCATTATAAAGTTTAAAAAAAAAAGATTCACTGATTACATCAACTGCCTACATATCTCTAACAGAAGTTTAGCTTCTTCAAGCAGAACAGAAACTACAGACTCCTCATCCCATTGTAGAGTTTTGGAACCACAGCTGCCTTAGTCATTCATATCAGGTAGAACAGCTAGATTTCTTTTGAAAATGTTTATTTCAATCCTCATGATTTCCCACCCATGTTTTCCTAAAGAATTTCAATTTTGTTCATCACTCTGAATGAAACAAGAAAAAATATAATCAAATCCATCAAGATATGCTTTTCCCCTTTCCCACTTTGCATCTTTCCTTTAAAAATAGAGATGTGCTGCCAAATTCTTTTAAAATCTAGCTGAGAGGGAGAGAGAAAGACACAACCTATAAATTATAAAAAAGAAATGTGTTAGGTTGAAGACAGTTTGTCAGTATGTACATCCTTTGATCTTTTAAGGCTATGTGACACAAATTGTTTCTTTAATAATAAAAAATATGAAAATGAGCCTCTTTAATTATTACTTCAGAAATATACTTTATTTTGGAGGATAAAATATGTACTGGGCAATGACAAGAATAACAAGCTAATTCATGTAAGCTGTAGTCATCATAATTTACAATTCACTTTTTAGAAACTGCAAATTTTACTATTTAGCTGCATGCTAAATTAACATGTGGCCTTTCATAAAATCAAAAATGTGTTCTCGTTAGATATGTGTCTCTAGAGCTTTTGTGGAGTAAAACTCTGTAATGCCTGCAGGATACTTTTGAAAAAATAGTTTCTGGGGTCATATAAATGAATATGAATTTCCAAAAGAGCATACAATATGTCTAAATCTCCAAAAGAGTATATTATATGAATTTATCAAATTATGATATACGGTTATACTTTAGAGACTGAAACAGCAAAAGCAGTTTCACTTTCTTTAATTTGGTGTTTATCAAATACATTTGTACTTTTTTTTGCACTAAACCAGTTTTGAATACAGATCGCAAAATGTTGCCACTGATCTATTATGATATAAGAAACAGTTGAAATATACAGACAAATAAAAATACGGAGTATTATGGAGTTTCCTGTCTCCATTCTTAACTTCTGCCTTCTGCCTGAACACCTGCTGCTATAAGGTGTGGCTGACTGGGCAAGTTGGGATACCACATAAGGACAGGAGGCAGAGGAAGAGTGGGACAGTGACAAATACTTGTGTCGGGGAGTAAGGGGATGGGTGAGATAGTAAATGGAGATAAGTTACTGCAAGGATAAGCGGTGAACTAACTTACAACTATATCAAAAATAAAGAGATATATTCCTCACTGTTAAAGAAAGGGGAAAAAATGAAAATGAAGCCTGAGGTGTCATTTTAGAATGCAGTTATAGAGCTGAACTTGTAGTTTTCAATGGAGAGATATATAGCATGTTAGTTTCCTTGGGCTGCCATGACAAATTACCAAAAATGGAGCTGCTTACAACAGGAGTTTACTCTCTCAGAAGTCTGGAGTCCAAAATCAAGATGTTGTCAGATCCAACACCAGTTCCACCCTTAAGGATCCTTCTAGGCCCTTTCCAGCTACGTGTGGCTCCTGGTTCTTCCTGGCTGTGGCGGCAAAACTCCAATCTCTGCCTCTGTCCTCAAACAACCCTCTTCCCTGTGTGAGTCTGTATCTTTCCATGGCCTTTTTAGATGGACACCGATTATTGGACTTAGGGCCCAGTCAAATCCAGTATGACCTCAATTTAACTAATGGCATCTGCAAAAACGCTGTTTCTAAATAAGGTCATACTCTAAGGTTCTGAATGGACATGAAGTTTTGGGGAACGCTATCCAACCCAGTACAGGTAGATATGTGTGTGTGTGTCATAATGCTCTTATAAACAAAATTATCTAGAGACACATGAAAGATCAGTAAAGCATACTGGTTAAGCCCATGGGAGGTAGAACCAGATGTCTGGTTTTAAATTTCAGTTCAACCACTTAATATCTGACTTTATATTATGTAGTATTTTCCCTAATTTTCTGATGAAAAATAATGAAGAATAGAAAAACTAATATCGGTACTAACATAATAGTATTGTTGTGTATATTAGAAACATTTAACACGGCTTCTGGCATATAGTGTGTGTGTGTGTGTGTGTGTGTGTGTTTGTACATTCTCCCAAACATTCCTTAGTTCAGCCCTGTCCACTGAGAAGGCTTGGGAACACTGACATCCTAATAACAATGAACACAACTAATGCCCATACTTTCATATGTAAATACAATTCTCCTTTAAATGGAACCAGATTTTTTGTGTGTGTAAATGGCTCATTCTAGGGCTGGGCCAGAAAAAGTACAAAATGAGCCTCAAACAGTGTGTTGGGCCAAAAGGTGAGAATGTACCCAAAGAATGATGGAGGCATGTCAGTAGGACACAAAACTCAGCCCCAAGGCCACATCATGGCCAAGTGTCAGATAATCTGAGCATCAGGATAAATAACTCATCCTGTTATAACTCATTAAATAAAATGGAAATCTAAAAGTCAAAGCTAATGTAAATAAATATGCAAGCAAAGTAATGTGAAGAGAAAATTTTACTTGCAGAAGAATGCTAACCAATGACTGTAGATAGAATGATGGAATTAAGAAATCACCACTTGGCAGCTCCCATAGTAATCATTAATTCAGCCAAGAAACTTCAATGGATGTTAAAATTCTGGGTTAATAGTTTCATGAGGAATAAGATACTTACATAGTCTCTAGGTATTTCTTCATAAAGTGTTAAGTGCAAAGAGAAAACAAAAACTACGATGGAGAGGCAGGGCAAACACTTCCTTCATAAAGTGATCAAAATTATTGTCACCAATTACGGAATAAATCAAAATCATGTACCACCTGATACAAATTAGTAAAGCATTATCTGTGATAGTCTTGTCAAAAATGCATATTCTGTATCTAATCCTAAGGAAATATCAGACAAATCTTAAGAAATTCTATAAAATAATTGTCCCATGGTCAGGTGTGAAAGTCATACGTGAAGAAGACTGCAGAGTTCTTCCAGATTGAAGGAGTCCTGTGTTAGTCTGGTTCTAGATATGATACTTTTACTAAAATGCACATTATTAGGACAGCTGGGGTTTCATTGGATGAGGGATGAGGTCTGTGTATTTGATATTAATGGTATGTCAAGATTAATTTCCTAATTTTGACGATTGTATTTTGTTGGCTTAGAAGAACATTCATACAGGAAGACTACTTAGGTGATGGGTCAAAATGTCAACAATTTACTCTCAAACAGTTCAGAAACAATACAATTGTACAACATTTGCATCTTTCCTCTAAGATTAAATGTATTCTAAATCAAAGATAACAAAATAGCACAAGAGAAATAGGATGTGTTTTCTATGAGCCTTCCTCCAGAAGAGGATAACATAGCCATAGTTCACACAAGGATAAAGACCGAAATTATTTAATAATTTTCACATGAAATTAAGAGGTTGTTGTTCAAGGAGACTTGCCCATCATATACTGACTTCTATAACCTCTTCAGTGAAACCGCCTTGGAAAAGACTGAGATTTGCCTTTTTCAGCTATAAATTTACCAGTCATTTTCTAGACCTTCTTCTGATATTTCAATTAACATTTTTTGGTATTGCATGCATTCCTCTTTTGCATTTGCTACCAAGAAACCCAGAGTCCATTCAACTTACTCTTGTTAGTCTTTATCTTTAATATATTTAGCAGTAATTATCACGTAGCTCTTCATTAATTTTATTGTTATTTTAATTTCTATGTGATGTATAATTCCGACATTTTTTAAGTGCTCATCTTCCTGTATTGAAAAGTATATAAGGGGGGGGGGGGGCGGAGCAAGAAGGCTGAATAGGAACAGCTCCAGTCTCCAACTCCCAGCGCGAGTGACACAGAAGACCGGTGATTTCTGCATTTTCAACTGAGGTACTGGGTTCATCTCACTGGGGAGTGCCGGACGATCGGTGCTGGTCAGCTGCTGCAGCCCGACCAGCGAGAGCTGAAGCAGGGCGAGGCATTGCCTCACCTGGGAAGCGCAAGGGGGAAGGGAATCCCTTTTCCTAGCCAGGGGAACTGAGACACACAACACCTGGAAAATCGGGTAACTCCCACCCCAATACTGCGCTTTAAGCAAACAGGCACACCAGGAGATCATATCCCACACCTGGTCGGGAGGGTCCCACACCCACGGAGCCTCCCTCATTGCTAGCACAGCAGTCTGTGATCTACCGGCAAGGCAGGAGCGAGGCTGGGGGAGGGGCGCCCGCCATTGCTGAGGCTTAAGTAGGTAAACAAAGCTGCTGGGAAGCTCGAACTGGGTGGAGCTCACAGCAGCTCAAGGAAACCTGCCTGTCTCTGTAGACTCCACCTCTCAGGACAAGGCACAGTAAACAATAACAAACACAGCCGAAACCTCAGCAGATGCAAACGACTCTGTCTGACAGCTTTGAAGAGAGCAGTGGATCTCCCAACACGGAGGTTGAGATCTGAGAAGGGACAGACTCCCTGCTCAAGTGGGTCCCTGACCCCTGAGTAGCCTAACTGGGAGACATCCCCAACTAGGGGCAGTCTGACACCCCACACCTCACAGGGTGGAGTACACCCCTGAGAGGAAGCTTCCAAAGCAAGAATCAGACAGGTACACTCGCTGTTCAGAAATATTCTATCTTCTGCAGCCTCTGCTGCTGATACCCAGGCAAACAGGGTCTGGAGTGGACCTCAAGCAATCTCCAACAGACCTACAGCTGAGGGTCCTGACTGTTAGAAGGAAAACTATCAAACAGGAAGGACACCTACACCAAAACCCCATCAGTACATCACCATCATCAAAGACCAGAGGCAGATAAAACCACAAAGATGGGGAAAAAGCAGGGCAGAAAAGCTGGAAATTCAAAAAATAAGAGCATATCTCCCCCGGCAAAGGAGCGCAGCTCATCGCCAGCAACGGATCAAAGCTGGATGGAGAATGACTTTGACGAGATGAGAGAAGAAGGCTTCAGTCCATCAAATTTCTCAGAGCTAAAGGAGGAATTATGTACCCAGAGCAAAGAAACTAAAAATCTTGAAAAAAAAGTGGAAGAATTGATGGCTAGAGTAATTAATGCAGAGAAGGTCATAAACGAAATGAAACAGATGAAAACCATGACACGAGAAATACGTGACAAATGCACAAGCTTCAGTAACCGACTCGATCAACTGGAAGAAAGAGTATCTGCGATTGAGGATCAAATGAATGAAATGAAGCGAGAAGAGAAACCAAAAGAACAAAGAAGAAAAAGAAATGAACAAAGCCTGCAAGAAGTATGGGATTATGTAAAAAGACCAAATCTACGTCTGATTGGGGTGCCTGAAAGTGAGGGGGAAAATGGAACCAAGTTGGAAAACACTCTTCAGGATATCATCCAGGAGAACTTCCCCAACCTAGTAGGGCAGGCCAACATTCAAATCCAGGAAATACAGAGAACGCCACAAAGATACTCCTCGAGAAGAGCAACTCCAAGACACATAATTGCCAGATTCACCAAAGTTGAAATGAAGGAAAAAGTCTTAAGGGCAGCCAGAGAGAAAGGTCGGGTTACCCACAAAGGGAAGCCCATCAGACTAACAGCAGATCTCTCAGCAGAAACTCTCCAAGCCAGAAGAGAGTGGGGGCCAATATTCAACATTCTTAAAGAAAAGAATTTTAAACCCAGAATTTCATATCCAGCCAAACTAAGTTTCATAAGTGAAGGAGAAATAAAATCCTTTACAGATAAGCAAATGCTTAGAGATTTTGTCACCACTAGGCCTGCCTTACAAGAGACCCTGAAGGAAGCACTCAACATGGAAAGGAACAACTGGTACCAGCCATTGCAAAAACATGCCAAAATGTAAAGACCATCAAGGCTAGGAAGAAACTGCATCAACTAACAAGCAAAATAACCAGTTAATATCATAATGGCAGGATCAAGTTCACAC
Source organism: Macaca fascicularis (assembly GCF_037993035.2). Taxonomy (NCBI): domain Eukaryota; kingdom Metazoa; phylum Chordata; class Mammalia; order Primates; family Cercopithecidae; genus Macaca; species Macaca fascicularis. The sequence continues at coordinate 57,946,698 of NC_088394.1, forward strand.
ATAACAATCTTAACGTTGGCCGGGCGCGGTGACTCAAGCCTGTAATCCCAGCACTTTGGGAGGCCGAGACGGGCGGATCACAAGGTCAGGAGATCGAGACCATCCTGGCGAACACGGTGAAACCCCGTCTCTACTAAAAAATACAAAAAACTAGCCGGGCGAGGTGGCGGGCGCCTGTAGTCCCAGCTACTCGGGAGGCTGAGGCAGGAGAATGGCGTAAACCTGGGAGGTGGGGCTTGCGGTGAGCTGAGATCCGGCCACTGTACTCCAGCCTGGGCGACACAGCGAGACTCCGTCTCAAAAAAAAAAAAAAAAACAGTCTTAACCTTAAATGTAAATGGACTAAATGGTCCAATTAAAAGACACAGACTGGCAAACTGGATAAAGAGTCAAGACCCATCAGTCTGCTGTATTCAGGAGACCCATCTCACACGCAGAGACGTACATAGGCTCAAAATAAAGGGATGGAGGAAGATTTACCAAGCAAATGGAGAACAAAAATAAGCGGGGGTTGCAATACTAGTCTCTGATAAAACAGACTTTAAACCATCAAAGATCAAAAGAGACAAAGAAGGCCATTACATAATGGTAAAGGGATCAATTCAACAGGAAGAGCTAACTATCCTAAATATATATGCACCCAATACAGGAGCACCCAGATTCATAAAGCAAGTCCTTAGAGACTTACAAAGAGACTTAGACTCCAATACAATAATAATGGGAGACTTCAACACTCCACTGTCACCATTAGACAGATCAACGAGACAGAAAGTTAACAAGGATATCCAGGAATTGAACTCATCTCTGCAGCAAGCAGACCTAATAGACATCTATAGAACTCTCCACCCCAAATCAACAGAATATACATTCTTCTCAGCACCACATCGTACTTACTCCAAAATCGACCACGTAATTGGAAGTAAAGCACTCCTCAGCAAATGTACAAGAACAGAAATTATAACAAACTGTCTCTCAGACCACAGTGCAATCAAACTAGAACTCAGGACTGAGAAACTCAATCAAAACCGCTCAACTACATGGAAACTGAACAACCTGCTCCTGAATGACTACTGGGTACATAACGAAATGAAGGCAGAAATAAAGATGTTCTTTGAAACCAATGAGAACAAAGATACAACATACCAGAATCTCTGGGACACATTTAAAGCAGTGTGTAGAGGGAAATTTATAGCACTAAATGCCCACAAGAGAAAGCAGGAAAGATCTAAAATTGACACTCTAACATTGCAATTAAAAGAACTAGAGAAGCAAGAGCAAACACATTCGAAAGCTAGCAGAAGGCTAGAAATAACTAAGATCAGAGCAGAACTGAAGGAGATAGAGACACAAAAAACTCTCCAAAAAATCAATGAATCCAGGAGTTGGTTTTTTGAAAAGATCAACAAAATTGACAGACCACTAGCAAGACTAATAAAGAAGAAAAGAGAGAAGAATCAAATCGACGCAATTAAAAATGATAAAGGGGATATCACCACCGACCCCACAGAAATACAAACTACCATCAGAGAATACTATAAACACCTCTACGCAAATAAACTGGAAAATCTAGAAGAAATGGATAATTTCCTGGACACTTACACTCTTCCAAGACTAAACCAGGAAGAAGTTGAATCCCTGAATAGACCAATAGCAGGCTCTGAAATTGAGGCAATAATTAATAGCCTACCAACCAAAAAAAGTCCAGGACCAGATGGATTCACAGCTGAATTCTACCAGAGGTACAAGGAGGAGTTGGTACCATTCCTTCTGAAACTATTCCAATCAATAGAAAAAGAGGGAATCCTCCCTAACTCATTTTATGAGGCCAACATCATCCTGATACCAAAGCCTGGCAGAGACACAACAAAAAAAGAGAATTTTAGACCAATATCCCTGATGAACATCGATGCAAAAATCCTCAATAAAATACTGGCAAACCGGATTCAGCAACACATCAAAAAGCTTATCCACCATGATCAAGTGGGCTTCATCCCTGGGATGCAAGGCTGGTTCAACATTCGCAAATCAATAAACATAATCCAGCATATAAACAGAACCAAAGACAAGAACCACATGATTATCTCAATAGATGCAGAAAAGGCTTTTGACAAAATTCAACAGCCCTTCATGCTAAAAACGCTCAATAAATTCGGTATTGATGGAACGTACCTCAAAATCATAAGAGCTATTTATGACAGACCCACAGCCAATATCATACTGAATGGGCAAAAACTGGAAAAATTCCCTTTGAAAACTGGCACAAGACAGGGATGCCCTCTCTCACCACTCCTATTCAACATAGTGTTGGAAGTTCTGGCTAGGGCAATTAGGCAAGAGAAAGAAATCAAGGGTATTCAGTTAGGAAAAGAAGAAGTCAAATTGTCCCTGTTTGCAGATGACATGATTGTATATTTAGAAAACCCCATTGTCTCAGCCCAAAATCTCCTTAAGCTGATAAGCAACTTCAGCAAAGTCTCAGGATACAAAATTAATGTGCAAAAATCACAAGCATTCTTATACACCAGTAACAGACAAACAGAGAGCCAAATCAGGAATGAACTTCCATTCACAATTGCTTCAAAGAGAATCAAATACCTAGGAATCCAACTTACAAGGGATGTAAAGGACCTCTTCAAGGAGAACTACAAACCACTGCTCAGTGAAATAAAAGAGGACACAAACAAATGGAAGAACATACCATGCTCATGGATAGGAAGAATCAATATCGTGAAAATGGCCATACTGCCCAAGGTAATTTATAGATTCAATGCCATCCCCATCAAGCTACCAATGAGTTTCTTCACAGAATTGGAAAAAACTGCTTTAAAGTTCATATGGAACCAAAAAAGAGCCCGCATCTCCAAGACAATCCTAAGTCAAAAGAACAAAGCTGGAGGCATCACGCTACCTGACTTCAAACTATACTACAAGGCTACAGTAACCAAAACAGCATGGTACTGGTACCAAAACAGAGATATAGACCAATGGAACAGAACAGAGTCCTCAGAAATAATACCACACATCTACAGCCATCTGATCTTTGACAAACCTGAGAGAAACAAGAAATGGGGAAAGGATTCCCTATTTAATAAATGGTGCTGGGAAAATTGGCTAGCCATAAGTAGAAAGCTGAAACTGGATCCTTTCCTTACTCCTTATACGAAAATTAATTCAAGATGGATTAGAGACTTAAATGTTAGACCTAATACCATAAAAATCCTAGAGGAAAACCTAGGTAGTACCATTCAGGACATAGGCACGGGCAAAGACTTCATGTCTAAAACACCAAAAGCAACGGCAGCAAAAGCCAAAATTGACAAACGGGATCTCATTAAACTAAAGAGCTTCTGCACAGCAAAAGAAACTACCATCAGAGTGAACAGGCAACCTACAGAATGGGAGAAAATTTTTGCAATCTACTCATCTGACAAAGGGCTCATATCCAGAACCTACAAAGAACTCAAACAAATTTACAAGAAAACAACAAACAACCCCATCAAAAATTGGGCAAAGGATATGAACAGACATTTCTCAAAAGAAGACATTCATACAGCCAACAGACACATGAAAAAATGCTCATCATCACTGGCCATCAGAGAAATGCAAATCAAAACCACAATGAGATACCATCTCACACCAGTTAGAATGGCGATCATTAAAAAGTCAGGAAACAACAGGTGCTGGAGAGGATGTGGAGAAACAGGAACACTTTTACACTGTTGGTGGGATTGTAAACTAGTTCAACCATTATGGAAAACAGTATGGCGATTCCTCAAGGATCTAGAACTAGATGTACCATATGACCCAGCCATCCCATTACTGGGTATATACCCAAAGGATTATAAATTATGCTGGTATAAAGACACATGCACACGTATGTTTATTGCAGCACTATTCACAATAGCAAAGACTTGGAATCAACCCAAATGTCCATCAGTGACAGATTGGATTAAGAAAATGTGGCACATATACACCATGGAATACTATGCAGCCATCAAAAAGGATGAGTTTGTGTCCTTTGTAGGGACATGGATGCGGCTGGAAACCATCATTCTTAGCAAACTATCAGAAGAACAGAAAACCAAACACCGCATGTTCTCACTCATAGGTGGGAACTGAACAATGAGATGACTTGGACTCAGGAAGGGGAACATCACACACCGGGGCCTATCATGGGGAGGGGGGAGGGGGGAGGGATTGCACTGGGAGTTATACCTGATGTAAATGACGAGTTGATGGGTGCAGCACACCAACATGGCACAAGTATACATATGTAACAAACCTGCACGTTATGCACATGTACCCTACAACTTAAAGTATAATAATAATAAATAAATTAAAAAAAAAAAAAAGAAAAGTATATAATACCTCTCTCAAACTTCCTATCCAATTCTCCTCTCAGTACTTCAATTTAATTTGCAAAGTAGGCTGACCTCAAGAGTTCTTCCACCTTGGAAAAACATTAACTACTATAAATATGCTGCAGAATCATAATGCTCTTATAAACAGAATTATCTAGAGATATAATCAAAGATCAGTAGAGCATACTGGTTAAGCCCATGGGAGGTAGAACCAGATGTCTGGTTTTAAATTTCAGTTCAACCACTTAATATCTGACTTTATATTATGTAGTATTTTCCCTAATTTTCTGATGAAAAATAATGAATAGAAAAACTAATATCGATATTAACATAATAGTATTGTTGTGTATATTAGAAGCATTTAACACAGCTTCTGGCATATAGTAACTTCTCAATACTTATTGGTCATCATTACAGGAGCCCTGGACCTCAGAGAAAACTAAGAATACCCCAAATGTCATGTTTTATATATCTGTGCACACGACAAATGCAATAATGTCTACCAACTTAAACACTACTCTCTTTCTCATCCCTTTATTTCAACCTTCACTAATACGCTTTTGAGTAAAATAGGATTCATTCCAACATATGCATTTTGAAATATAAAGTTAGATCTTGTCAAGCAATTTTTCCTTAACCAATGTATGCATATTATACAGGCAATTTATTGAATCATACTGGTAGAAGTAAGTCACAAACGAATGGTTGTGAAGAAACTAAAAGCCAAGTAGGTAACACGCTAAATATAATTATTGAATTCCTCCAAACATACTTTTGGGGCAGGGATTATTATATACATTATAGAGACAGAGAAAGTCAGGCTTAGATGGGTTATGCCATTTACACAAGAAGTCAGATTTGGAGCCAAATAACCTGCAAATCTAAGTCAAAGTCAAACAAAAACTTCGTTTTACTCAAACTCAGGTTTAGGGAACAATCAGGATTAAAATACACTTGACCCCAATACACAAAAACAATCAAAATATATATTTAAAATGTCTAGAACTTACTAAAGGTAGAGCATTTGCATTGAAAAACCAACTTCAGCAACGCTAGTTTGGGATCCACAGTTAAAATCAGACAAGCTCACATACCTCTATTTATGCAGTATTGCTACAAAACTGAATTCTCATCAAGTCATGAAATTCACAGTAGAATAAAAAAGAACTGTGTCTCCAGCTTCCAAATAAGATATTTCTAAAATAATTTGGCTGCCATTTGGGCAAATATATATGTGTGTTTTGTCTTGACAGCCTGTCAACTGGAAGACAGTTCTTGAACATCACATTCATTTCAATTTAATATTGGTAAATTTCTCAATTAGAATTGTATTCTTCACTTTCCGCACAATGAAATCCCTCAGCATTTGCTGGCATTCCTCGGGGCATACAGGTGCACGTGATGGCATTTCTGGCACAGCAAAGGAGAAAAATGAAAGAAGGAAGGAGGGGAGGGAAGAGACAAGCTAAGGAAGAACAGTGGTAAGGGGGAGAAAAAAGAGATAGTAGCTGACCTTCTTTCAGATATTCACCTTCATGAGAAATGAAGGGAATAATTCACACTTCACAATAAAATAGTGCAGCCGCCTCTGCTTCCTTTAGCCAGAGAGGTTGTAATCACACAGACACTAGACATCCAATGAATCAAATCGATATATAAAGAAAGGTCCAAAGGTAAGGTGGGAAACAGGTTAATAAAAATAATTTTAAAGCCATAAACAACAACCAATTGTGGAACACTTATTTACTTTTTGGCATACCTTTACATTGTACTTTGTCATGCAAGTCCCACACAATGAAAGCAACATAAAAATTATTATCCTTGCTTTGTAGCTAAAGAAAATGGCAATAATTTAACCTCCCTAAACTTCATAGTCAACCTGATAATAAGGGACAGAACCAGGATTCAAACTCACACCGGAAACTTCAGCACATCCCCTGTGGTTTTTGGAAGACATGTCACAGGCTAAAAATATATATACATATATGTATATAAAATATCCTTATATATGTATCATATATATGTATATCTTTATATCTCTTTATATATGTATCATATATCTTTATATCTCTTTATATATGTATCATATATCTTTATATATATGTATCACATATCTTTATATATTATATGTATCATATATATCTTTATATATGTATCATATACAACATACGTAACTGTATGAATTCTATATACAATATATATATGTTAGTGTGGATTATTTAAATGTCTATTAGCAAAAACATTTTAGATGGAGAGATATATACAAGTATGTATGTATTTACAAGTGGACATAGGCACTTCATTATATAGCTAATTTTATATACATATTTATGTATTTATTTATTTTTTTGAGACAGAGTCTCACACTGTCACCCAGGCTGGAGTGCAGTGGCACAATCTCCGCTCACTGCAACCTCCACCTGCCAGGTTCAAGCAAATCCCCTGTCTCAGCCTCCCGAGTAGCTAGGATTACAGGCACACGCCACCACACCGAGCTAATTTTTGTATTTTTAGTAGGGACAGGGTTTCACCATGCTGGCTGCTAGTAATATATTTTAAATCCTTTTCTTATCTGAAAATGGACTTGATGTTTGCAGATGTTTCTGCAGTTTTCTTTCTCAACATATTAATCAGACACATGACTTACATACACAGAAAAGAGAGCCTCTGACACACTTACAATCAATAGATATAGGCTTGGCATGAAGATGTAAAATCATAATGAGGCAAAAATAACAGCTTCTCTATTCGACGTTTATTAACAATTAAGATAAAGTGTGCTGTATGTTTTGTGGGCAGCAATCATTCATTAAAACCATCTTACTCTAATCTACATGAAAGGATGAATTAGAAAGTCATCCGGCCTAAATGAAACGACCAAACAACATGAAAAAAAGAGAAAAATATATATAGTGTTTCTCAGTTCCTGTTTGTAAGTCAGAAGCCAAACGAAGTGAAAAGATGGAGGTGTTTTTGCTTGTTTATGTGTTTTTTATGTGTGTGTGGGGGTGGTGATGGTAGAAAGATAACTTTCTGAGTGAAAAACACAGAAGTTTTCCTAGGAAAAGTGTCATTCCAGCCAGCCATAAAGAAACAATTTTGGGCCGGGCACAGTGGTTCACAACTCTAATCCTAGCACTTTGGGAAGCTGAAGGGGGCAGATCACGAGGTCAGGAGTTCAAGACCAGCCTGACCAACATGGTGAAACCACGTCTCCACTTAAAATACAAAAATTAGTCAGGCATAGTGACGTGTTCTTGTAATCCTAGCTACTCAGGAGGCTGAAGCAGGAGAATTGTGTGAACCAGGGAGGCGGAGTTTGCAGTGAGCAGAGATCGTGCCATTGCACTCCAGCCTGGGAAACAGAATGAGACTCCATCTCAAAATAAATAAATAAATAAGTAAAATAAGTAATTTTGATAAGAAGGAAAAAAAAAATAGAGCTCCTTTCACAAGAGGTAGATAAAGTGGAGTCTTGGCAGAAGAAATATATGAGGAACAAATGAAGACCTGAAATCACTTGTGATTTGCTGCCAACCAAAGTCAGCAATACGATATGACCCAAGTCATACTGTAGGTAGGTAAGAAAAGAATGAAATGAAGCCAGACCATGAAAAGTCCCCCTGGGTAAGTAGCTGAACACCAATAAAATGTAAGGGATATTTTTTCCTCTGGGATAAATACGTATGTCAGCTAAGAAATAACATGGTTGGAATCCAGCACGCTATTTGGAAAATTTCTGAGATCATCAATAATCCAGTGAGGGTCATTAAGATATGATTTTGGAGAGTGGTCAAAAGAAAGGGATGGGATGATGCATCAAGATTACACAGCAGTCAGTAGTGGCTGGAATTAGGGATTAAATGGACAGGCTACTGGTGAGGCTTAATGAGTAAAAACAGATTCAACAGTATCACTTGCATGTTTTACATGAGATTTTAGAGTGCATTGGACTCATTGATAAAGTCAAAGAAGTCAGAAAACAGACAAAAAAAAAATTTCATGAAAGGAATTAAGTTTGATTTTTTTTTCTACCCAAAAGTGACTACAATGTCATTCTGGGATATTCTATCCAGTCATTTTTTTCTATGTATTTCTTAAAATTATACTTTAAGTTCTGGGATACATGTGCAGAATGTGCAGATTTGTTACATAGGTATACATGTGCTATGGTGGTTTGCTGCACCCATCAATCAGTCATCTACATTAGGTATTTATCCCAGTGCTATTCCTCCCCTAGGTCCCCACAACCTGACAGGCCCTGGTGTGTGATATTCCCTTCCCTGTGTCCATGTGTTCTCATTGTTCAACTCCCACTATGAGTGAGAACATACGATGTTTGGGTTTCTGTTCCTGTGTTAGTTTGCTGAGGATGATGGTTTCCAGCTTTATCCACGTACATAGTTTGATTTTTAATGCGAAATTTGAGTTGCCTTTGAAATATCCAGATGATAATGTTCATAAAGCAATTGACAATGTAGATTAACAGCTTAAGCAGAACAATGGGGCAAGGCATATAATTTTTACAGCCAGCCACATTAAACAAACGGCTGAAGATACAGGGGTGACCGTGAAAGACAATGGAGGGAAGGAGAGAGAAAAGGAGATGGCAAGGGGATAAAGAGAAGAAGAAACACGAGGAGGAGAAGATGAAGGAGGAGAACTAATGGAGAAGGGTGAGAAAGAGGAAGAGGGATAGCACAAGGTAGTATGGGGAAGAAAAAAGAACTCTGAGGAACAAAATAACCTTAAAGAGTACACGACAAAATAAGAGAAAGTCATTCAAACATAAAACACATCAAGTCAAGGAGAGCAACTAGGATATTCTCTTTCTCAGAAATGCATGAGAATAACTTACTTGCAAATTAAGTCATTTATTCTACAAAAGATTTTTCTTTATTTGAAATTTAAATTCCAACTAATTTCCATCAGGAATGTTATAAAGACACACACACACACACGCACACACACACACACACACACACACACGAGTATGTCACTGGATTGCTAAATTAAAATATCAGGACCACATTTGGGAGGTAAGGACATTCTGTGCTATACCTGATAATGGTCACCCAATTTAGCCTTGGAAACCATAATCAATACTTGGCCTTTATTTGAGTCTAAAGTGAAGATGTTATTGAAGACACTGTATGTCTGTATACTTCCTCTGGTGTTCATATCTTTATTTATTTGGAATTTTCTTGAGCAATTTGATTTTATAAAACTTGTGAACAGGGTTCTTGATCAGATTTCCTTTTTTATTTTTTCTCGCAGTTCCTTTAATCCTAAATTTGGGGGCTTTAAATAATGAATATACATGTCCGTATTCACCAAATTCTGGCTTCCAATTTATCTCTACCTGTGTTTATTTGTTTTATCTTGTTCATCTGCTTCAAACCTATGTGACTTTACTACATAGCGTGCATCCTTATAGGCTGTCTTAAATGCAATTTGAAACAAACTTGTATATGCATTACACATTTTTAAAAAATGGCTTTTGTAATCTTATACTTTGAACTTTAGATTCTGCCTACTACTTTTATCATACAAGGAAAAGCTCTAAAATCCTTCCTTTTATTATAGAATGTCTAGGTTGAGGGGTTTCTTATCATCAAGGCCAGGTTTATGGGTAGATAAGCAGATCCAAAGAGGAAGAAACAAGAATAAAATCATGTTTGAAATACAGATTGCTCTGTAATATGTAATGGGTTCTTCAATGGCTCAGAAAAATTGAGAGTGGGTCAATGGTACTAGCAGTCACTCCTAAAAAATGTTAAGATGGACACAAATACAGAGGCCCTTGGTAATCGTGACTGCCTAATCCACCCTAGACACAAACCACCAGAGCAACCTAGTATCTGGCTGACGACAGGCCTAGATGGCTTTCTATTTCTCTGTGTGCTGCATCTGCATGTGAATATACACAAACAAATAATTAAACATCAAGCAAATATCAACAGGATTAGCTTGGCATGTTAGAACAAATCTTGATAAATCCGCCTCAGTAACAATACTCAAACTACAAGTCTATGAGAGGAATACAAATTCAGCCTATTGAAGTATTGTCATGTAAGGAAAGCTATTTTAATAAACTTGCTCTTCCGTCAGTTCCTATTACTAAGGGACCAAAGCTACTGAGCTGCGGAACTTAGGCCAAAAAGGGGAATTTGGAAATGCAAATTAGAGATAAGGCGGTAATAAATGTCTTTTATTCAGCAATACATGATCCTTGATGCCAGGAGCTATTTTAAAGATGACTTTTAATAGGTCTGTGAAATTGGAAGCATACATACCCAAAATGGACATTTCTGGTACAGTAGCATGATAGGGTCCATTAAGAAACTCTGGTGCGTTGTCATTGATGTCTTGAACTTTAATAATAAATTCAGACGGAGGCTCCAGAGGTTTGCTTGTCTCCCAATCCACTGCTTGAGCTGTTAGGGTATACTCAGCCTTCTCCTCCCGGTCAAGTCTTTTTATAGCATGGATATCTCCAGTTACATCATTTATTTGAAAGATGGTCCCAGCTCCATCACCTGATAGGATATACTTGATTTTTTTGCTCCCAGGATCCAGGTCTGTGTGTAGCTAAAATGAAAAATGGCGTTAGTTAGTGATGGAGCAACCTGAAAAGTTAGTTTTTTAACTACCTCCTTTTTGAATATTAAGTTGGTTCTTTTTACACAACATCATCAATTTCTGCTAATAGCAGCTGTACAAAGTGTATGCAGCTGTGCGGATATCAATTAAGAATAAAATATAATGAAATTCACCTAAATAAGTTAGAGCAGTCCTTAAAAAGTACTCTGGCCTGTTTAGTACAAAACAACATGCTTTTAGAACGATAAAAAGGTCAAGGAGAAAAATACAAAACTATATGTTTTATTTTCAATCTATTACATTTATTTAAATTATTATGATTAGTTACCTTTTATGGGTCAATATCTGTATGCCCAGTACTAGGTGAATCACTTCTCATATAATCATTTCCTTTTTATTTAAAAAACTGGGTTAAGAGTGTTTCATATGAAACATGAGAAAACTGATGCTGAACAAGGCACATATTTACCTCTCCAAGGTTGACATTTGACAGACTCAAGTGAGGTAGATTCAGAATTCAATTCAGATCTGCCTGTGATATTTATACAAACAAAAGTAATTCTAATATATTGACTGATATTAAGATATTACATTTTTGAAAGCCTTTTTTCCTTTAGTTTGGACAATTCTTCTAGTCCAGGAAAATCATTCCCATTTTATAGAGAAGAACACTGAGGCCAGAATATAGGAGTACCTTTTCCAGAAATGGAACACCCCAGAAAATGACAACTTTTCACCATGAACCCAAATCCATTTTTGGTCATAGCAATGAATATTTACTGAATTTGTGTGTCAGGCAAATACTCTGCCTAAAACACTGTGGTAGGTACCAGGGAAAACAGAATCCCTGGTTTTAAGGTTCTGACAATTTTCTCTCAAGCAGGAGACAGGAGTATTCTGATATTATACATGGTGTGTCTCCTGTTTTTAAAAAAAAAAATTAACATAAAATAAAATAATAATATATATATTTGGGGATTTGAATTTTTAAAAGACAAGTCCATTACAATGTACTACTTCAACGTACATATTTTCAGTTTAATTCAATTACTTAATTGCCAATATAGTTCCAGCTGAGATTTCAAACAGTTGTTCCAAAAAAAAACTGTCTTGTGGAAAGAAACGCCTAGAAATTCAAAAGACGCTGTGTTCTCTTGGGATTCCCTTTATTCAGAACAGCCTCTTTCACTTTCTTCGACAATTTAAATTGTATTAAGCCCTTCAATAAGTGAAAAGAAAGGCTTATAAAAAAGACATAAAATAGTAACAAAGATTCCAAATGCATCTAGATCTCCTACTTTACCTTTGCATATTTTTTAAAGTTAAAGCATACAATTAAATCAAATATTTATTGATTCTCAAAATGTATCCCTTTCATTTATTGTATAAAATGTATTAGCATGAACAAATATTGAAATGCCACTTTATCTTAATGAATGTGGGATTATAATTCATTAATGTGATATTAATCCTAATTTATGATCATTTTAATTTATGTGCATTTTAATATTTCCATTAGCATTTTTATTAAAAAATTTGAATAATATATACTTCATGGAAGTTTCCATTCACATACAAAGAGTTCTTGAGACACAGAAGGGATCACTATGTATATTTTTGCCCACAAAATTTTGTTAATTAACAAACTATTGCATTTCGTGTCATTATTATTTATGTTAAAACTTATTTGTGCCATATTTTCTTCTAATTACCAATAGCCTCTGATTATTAAATGGTATTACAATTTTATTTTTTAATGCTCCCTTGTGTTTAAAAATAACTAAGGGAAGTAACTAATGATAAAAAAGAAGCATCGGTTTTTTCGGTTTGGTTTTTTGTTGTTGTTGTTGTTGTTGTTTTTGAGACAGAGTCTTGCTCTGTCGCCCAGGCTGGAGTGCAGTGGTGCGATCTCAGCTCACTGCAAGCTCCGCCTCCCGGGTTCACGCCATTCTCCTGACTCAGCCTCCTGAGTAGCTGGGACTACAGGCACCCGCCAAGGCGCCTGGCTAATTTTTTGTATTTTTAGTAGAGACGGGGTTTCACTGTGGTCTCGATCTCCTGACCTTGTGATTCATCCACCTCAGCCTCCCAAAGTGCTGGGATTACAGGCGTGAGCCCCTGTGCCCGGCGAAGCATAGGTTTTTGAAAGAACAAAACACAAAGCTAAGATTCCGGTTTCTCTAATTATATAGTTTCTCTAACTATATGAACTATATAGTTAGAGAAATGAGTGAAGAAATTCACTCATTTATTTGTGTTTCAGTTACTTTGCCTAGAAGACAGGGATAAAGCATCTATGTGCAGAATTGATTTTAGAAACTGAGACCATCCAGCTATCTGAAAATTATTAAAACAGAGAAGAGGCACTATTAAGTGTCCATTTTTCCTTCATGTCATATTCGGTCATATGCAACTATCTGAAAACACTGTGATAATCCCAGTTCCAATGTAAGTGAAAGCAAATTCTCAAGACTCCCTTCAAAAATAGCTTTTAAACATATAGCACTTTTTAAAAAATGAGGTATATACTTCCTCTTGCTTTCAGAAATTTTACTTTCAGCTTATCTAAGTAAAATCCAGATCCTGGGGCCAATGATAATCTCAGAACAGAATATTGTATATACGAATGTTCATTTATTTCATCCTATTATTTGTATCACACACACTGACACACACAGTCATGTATATACTCATGACTCAAGTCATGTACCTGCACATGACTTGTTCAGGAGACCAACTTGATAATACAAGAAAAGACTGTAGGTGTGCAAAACCAGCAATTTACAGAGAGCAGTTACCGAGGCTGCAGGTCTGGCCCTCGGAAGTATTCAGGATACATGGTTACAAGTTGTAGCTTTTTCTGTCAGTCTTCACCTAAGTGTGTCATATCCTGTTCACTTAATGCAACAACACTGCCCCGTCAATGTACCCCACCTAAGAACTCCCTCTCTGAGATTATGGAGCCAAAGATACCCAAGTGCACTGAATGTTCACATACTGTGCATCATTTAGAACAGGGATGCCCAATTTCTGGGCCGTGAACTAATTCTGGTCTGGACCTCAGGGCAGGAGGTGAGCAGCAGGTGAACTAATATTACTGCTTAAAAAAATACTCTGGACTGTTTGGTATAAACCAAAATGCTTTTAAAATGATTTTTAAAAAGGTCAAGGAGAAAAAAAAAGTGTTATTTTCAACTTACTGATACACTTATTTAAAGTTATTATGATTAGCTACCCTTTATGGGTCACTACGTGTATGATAAGGACTATGTGAATCACTTCCCATATAATCATTTCCTTTTTAGAAACATAAAATGAGCTAAGAACGTTTCATGTGAAACATACAAAACACAGAGCGGATACATGGTTACAAGCTGCTGTTTTTTTTTCTGCTGCTCTTCACATAAGTGTGTTATACTTTGTTCACATAACAACAACACTGCCCTGTGAACATATCCACCCAGAACCCTTTGTCAGACCAGCAGAGGCATTAGATTCTCATAGGAGCAGGAACCCTGTTGGGAACTACATATGCATGGGATCTAGGTTGCATGCTCCTTATGAGAATCTAATGCCTGATGATCTGAGGTAGATTCGTTTCATCTGGAAAGCAAAATCCCACCTTCTCCAGTCCGTAGAAAAATTGTCGAGACGGGCGGATCACGAGGTCAGGAGATCGAGACCATCCTGGCTAACACAATGAAACCCCGTCTCCACTAAAAATACAAAAAAAATTAGCCAGGCGTGGTGGCGGCGCCTGTAGTCCCAGCTACTCGGGAGGCTGAGGCAGGAGAATGGCGGGAACCCGGGAGGCGGAGCTTGCAGTGAGCTGAGATCCGGCCACTGCACTCCAGCCTGGGCGACAGAGCGAGACTCCGCCTCAAAAAAAAAAAAAAAAAAAAAAAAAAAAAAAAAAAATTGTCATCCACAAAACTGGTCCTTGGTGCCAAAACGGCTGGGGAAGGGTGATCTAGAGGAACGAGTGCCATCTCTTCCAAGGGCTGCTTCTGCTAACCAGAGCAGGATCAGAATCACATGCAATCCTGCCTGGGCAGGTAGGACTCACTCAGCTGGCTGTGGTACAATAAGATCACATTCATTCATTCAATAAACCCCATGCTCTTCTCTGTCTTAGGGATGGAGGTAGAATAATAAAAAACACAGACAAAGTCCCTGCTCTCAAAATACCATAATTTTGTGGGAGACCGAAACAAACAGAAAATTTATGGGAAATAGAGCCTTTAATATATTAATATTATTAATAATTAACTACATAGTAATATATTGTTAATATTTGTAATTAATACATACAATTATGGTTATTATTAATGTGTTGACTACTTATTACCTGGTAAATTTTTCATAATTATGATGTTATTCTCACAGCAAACTAGAAACCATTTCTTCATTTTACCAATGAGATGATTGAGATTCAGAGATTTTCACACAACTTTTCCAGAGAGTTTATAATCTGCAAGTAGCAAACTTAATGGCACAAGCTTTCGAGTTCATTTCTGGATTCAAACGCATGCTCTAAGGGCTATGCTAAGAAAGGAACTGAGGGCTGTGAGAGCATACAGACATTTTACATAACCCAGAAAATAGGGTATAGAGGGACAGAAAGTCTACCCCAAAGAAGTAATGGTTAAAACTTCAGAGGCAGGAGAATCATGGAACCCAGGAGGTGGAGGTTGCAGTGAGCCAAGATCGTGCCATTCCACTCCAGCCTGAGCAACAGAGCAAGACTCTGTCTTGAAAAAAAAGAAAAAAGAAAGAAAGAAAAAAAAACTTCAGATCTCAACATTGGAGAAAACATGTGCCAAGCGCAGGGAATCCAGAGATGAGAGAGAGCATAGTATGGGAGAGAAACTAATAGAGCAACGAATTGAGAAAAAGAAAGGTAATAAGAAATAGGAATGAGAGAGCAAGACAGGGGCCACATTATACAGAGTTGTGAAACCAAGATACAGGGTTCGGATTTAACTAAATGTGACAAGAGAACATAAATAAATGGTTTCAAAAAGTTGTGACATGATAATAGTTTTGTTGTAGTATATTGCAGTGGTTACAATGTCTGCTTACAAGCAAACATTATAGAAGCAAAGAGAAAGGGGAGGTTGGATAAAGAAAACACAGACACCAATTCTCAAAGCTGCCTTAATTCTGATTCTCAAGGCCAGCCTAGCATCCAGGATCCGGCATGTTTACAACCAGATGAATCCCCAAACCCTCTGGCCACCCACTGTAGCCTGGTTGGAGGAGCAGAGAGTATCAAGTAAGCCTTCAATTTCAGGAATCCTAACAGGACTGCTACATAATTGAGCTGAATTGTGTGTATCAGCACCATTACACCCTCATCATCTTCCATATATTTGCATAACACCTTCCAATTAAAAGACAAGATTTTACTATAAAAGTTTCATGGGAAGAATCATTTGCATTTCGTTCTCCTTTGTATTTCCTCTGCCTAGTAAGGTGTCTGGCCTATTGTTGGAAGCTCGGTAAATATTTGTGGAGTAAAGTGAAAATAAAGGAATGGAAAGAAAGGATATTTTTCCATTTATTTTCAAAACAATGATTTTAAAAAGAAGACAAAGGAATTTAGAAAAATAAGTCCTAGGGCCCTAAAATCTTACGTAAGACAAATGCAGAGCCCTTGAATTTCCTCAAGTATGTATTCAAATTTAGCATCCAACATGGGAATTGAGACATTTTAAAGGGGCTGATGGAAGAAAAGATGGGTAGGTGATAGACAGATGGGTAATAGATGAATAATGGATGATAGATGCCAATTATCTTGTACACAGACATCATTGCTTTCGAAATCAGAGTAAGAACCCTGGTCTTCAATATCATTCATATCCTTCTCAAGGTTGCACATACTGATTGTGAAAAAAAATGCAAATTACTTTTTAATCTTCTCACACAGGATTCTTCACGAACCTAAAGTAGTCCTAGGACAACGGCACCAAGAGTAGTTAAATTCTCCTTTGTGGGTAGCTATCTTAATACCAAATTATGACTCAGTTACCAGAGAAGATCAAACTGGGCCACTCTGCCTACCTCTTCCTCTAGAATAAGATGAGGATTGGGATTGAGTAAATTACAAGGGAAATTGTTCCACATCTGAAAATCAGGTAGCTCTGACATCAGAACTCATTTTGAAGTTTCACTCTATCAAGAAGGACATCATGGGAAAGTTTCTCCAAGTACCTAAGGGCCAGACATGGTGGTTCATGCTTGTAATCCAAGCACTTAGAGAGGCTGAGGCAGACAGATTGCTTGACCCCAGGAGTTCAAGGCCAGCCTGAGCAACAAAGTGAGACCCTGTATCTACAAAAAAAATAGAAAAAATTAGCCAGGCATGGTGGTGCATGTCTGTAGTCCCAGCTACCCAGGAGGCCAAGGTGGGAAGATGATGTGAACCTGGGTGTCGAGGCTGCAGTGAGCCATGATTGTACCACTGCACTCCAACCTAGGTGACAGAGTGAGACCCTGTTGCAAAAACAAAAAAAAAGTAAAGTAAAGAAAGAAATAAAAAGAAATATATAAGTTACTGGGGAGAAAACCTACATCTTTTAGAACCCAAAGAGTTAACAGGGGCCGGGTGCGGTGGCTTACACCTGTAATCCCAGGACTTTGGGAGGCCAAGGCGGGCAGATCACGAGGTCAGGAGATCAAGACCATCCTGGCTAACACGGTGAATCCCCGTCTCTACTAAAATACAAAAAATTAGCTGGGCGGGGTGGCGGGCGCCTGAAGTCCCAGCTTCTTGGGAGGCTGAGGCAGGAGAACTGCGTGAACCCAGGAGGCGGAGCTTGCAGTGAGCCGAGATCATGCCACTGCACTCCAGCCTGGGTGACAGAGTGAGACTCCATCTCAAAAAAAAAAAAAAAGAAAGGTTGACAGGGATCGCTGCAATATGAATCTCTGTCATATACTGATCCCAATTTTTCATGAATCTGCTCACCCTTAGAAAGGAGAGCAAGCTTAGCATTCTTGAATCAAATTACATCCTAGCATTATTTTCTCCAAATCTAGCAAAGTACCTGTCAGGGATAGAGAGAGAAACTGGGTTGCTGGCTATCAATCTATCAGTGAATGAATTACAATCCTTAACTCAGATCCATTCAATATCAAAGATGGGACCAGGGACTTTGACATGATATTAGTTTTGGGCCTAAGTCTCCAAAGTGGTGAGCATATAGGATTTCAATCTAGAGCAGACAAATGTTTAGGCTACTAGGACAGTGAAAGGGTAGGAAGGAGAAAGAAAAGGAGGAGCCGAAGACTTCTTTGCATGTTTCTGAACTACTACCAAAAGGATCAGGAGTAAGCCTTGAAATTGACTCATGTGGCCGGGCGCGGTGGCTCACGCCTGTAATCCAGCACTCTGGGAGGCTGAGGGGGTGGATCATGAGGTCAGGAGATCGAGACCATCCTGACTAACACGGTGAAACCCCGTCTCTACTAAAAATCCAAAAAAAAAAAAAAAAAAAAAAAAACCTAGCTAGGCGTGGTGGCGGGTGCCTGCAGTCCCAGGTACTCGGGAGGCTGAGGCAACAGAATGGCCTGAACCCGGGGGCGGAGCTTGCAGTGAGCCAAGATCGCCACACTGCACTCCAGCCGGGCGACAGAGAGAGACTCCATCTCAAAAAAAAAAAGAGAAAAGAAAAGAAATTGACTCATGTTAACTTCCATTCAGCCTTCTTGCATACTACAGAACATCTCACAATGAATGTTACCAAAGGTGAAATAGACCATTCAAGAAACAGTGAGGTGCCATCATTGTTTTCAGGGAGAACTGAACACCCACTTGTGACTGATGCTTTGGAGCTGAATAAAGCATCACGTGATGGTGGTAGATGGAATGGGAGGAGGGAGGCTTCAGGCTGCACCACATAATTTGGAAAATGCCTTTATATGCTGAAATGTTTTACTGCTACAGTCAATCTAAATAAGCCAAATATAGTTCTCTCATTCAGTCCTTCCATTCTTAACAAGTTGCAGAAACAAATTACATCATAAAATTAAAGCTAGGCAATAAGCATACGAACACCCCAAAATTTTAGTTAAAATTAAGTTTGGAATATGCAATGACCCTCATGATCACATAGTCTAAGGAAACAATATTTCTGTGAAATAAAAACACTTCTCAAGGTAATTCTCATATTATACCAAAGTACTCTTAAATTTGTCTTACAAAGTGAAAGGCTAAAGGAGAAATAATCCTTGATCAAATGAAAAGAACACGGTATCCTACACTGGAAATAACCTCTGCTCTACAAAAAAAAGAAAGAAAAATACTTAATATTTTATGACAGGCAAATGTGTAGCATTTGATACTTCAGACATGCTTTCCTTGCATTCTGTGTCAGCTGCTGGTGTGAGCGTCGAACAGCTTGACCTGGCCATGGGGACTGGTGCCCAGAGAAATAGAAAATTGAAAACAAGCCCCAGTGAACTGCTGTTTTTGGCTGTGAACACCTGGAAAAAAGTCAAAGAATGGAATGCACTGTTTGTGCTACTCTTGTAAATGGTAAGTTCCATAAGGGCAAGCCCTCTATGTACATTATTCATCACTATACCAAACAACCAGCATGGTACTTGGCACATATTAAGTGTTCATTAAAGACTAACTTTTCATCTCCATAAGATATCTCTCAATGTCTTACACTTTGTCAGTGATTTTACATGGATGAATGACTTAGGTGACAGAATTGGATGTAATCCATTGTGTCAGATTCCAGAACTTACACACTTTAGCATAATTTTACAAAGACCCCCAGGAAAGCATGCATAGTTAGTCTGAAGACCTCCTGATTCTCTAGAGGAGGAGTAGACAGAATAGAGAAGCCTCTCTACTTTGCTCCTGAATGGCAATAGAAATATAATATATACATTTATTTAGAAGCCATGTGTATGAAACCACATGGTCTAGGCACCTTCTGTAAACCAATCTGTCCTGTAAAATTTTGAAATAGAATAAACCTAGAAATAGAAAGGCAGTATACCCAAAAACTCAACTAATAGAAGTGCAAAGAGAGAATATTTGACAAGGAGAGGCTGGCAAGCTTTTTCCCAGGAGAATTCCCAAGCCAATGTTCATGGCCTTGGCAAATTTTCTACAATCTTCGGTCTGGACTACAGTTGTACAGGTTTGGAAACATGTGTCAGCCCTATAGCAAATCCGTCGCTTGTAGCTAGACTCCAATAAAGTTCATGAACCTCATTTTTTTATAAAACATATAATTTCTAAGATTCTGAAATACTTGTTATTATGATGAGCAAATTCTTTTTATATAAGAACCCACACACAAATGAAACCTTTTTGATAGGATTCAGAGAAAGCAGAGTTAGGTGGATTAATTCTGTAATTATGCCAGAAATTAAAATAACTCAAATATGACCATTTAATTTTTTTTAAAGGTCTTAAAAATACACCAAGAATGCACAAATTCTATGTTCTTTCTCTTTTCCTTTGCATTCTGTATTGGAAACGCAGATATTTAACCAAGCCGCCACCAAAAATGGCAACAGAAATCATTTCTTTGGATACATATTTTCTTATGTATGCTGATAATAGTCTGATTAAAATATTAAATCTTACGAGTTTGGAAATCAATGTTTCTCTAAGAAACAAAGATTTAAAAGTGTTCAGATTATGGGATCTAGAATAAGAGTCTGATAAGAAATAGAGGTAGATTGGAACAAAGATACTGAGAAATTTATTTAACCTCTCCAAGACTAATTTCCTTATTTGCAAGATATTTTAATAACAGTACCCATCCTTTAGAGTTCTTGTCATTATTAACGTTAGATAATAGATAATGCTGTTAAAGGCACGATATGTCCCAGAAACTATGATATTCAAATAAAAAGGCATATAGGATGGACTCTTACGGGGATTAAATTTAGGAAATATAATGATGAGTCTGCCCAACCTGGAATTACTTTCCAAGAAAAGTATACCTATCAGCATATTCTGGGTTAGAATTCAATATACAACATTGATTTATAGTAAAAATAAGAATCTAGCTTCTTGAATTAAATTATCTGGACAAAATCTGAGCTTAACGTCTTACATTGGGCAAGTTACTTAATAAATACATATTTGGTATGTACCCATAAAATAAGCAATGATATAAAATAAATCTGGAAGGTTTTATTTCTTGTTTACTTAATAATTATAAGCTGAGATATGGGAAGAGGGTGGTCGATGTGCATTGGGTCAGTGAGTGCCACTTGAGTGGGCAAGAGTGCGAGTGAATAGTAATAGTGAGTCAATTACTGAAAAGAGATTTAGGTGAATAACTCCAAGAGTGGATGGATGGATGGATGGATGGATGGATAGATGGATGGATAAATTGATTGATAAGAGAACTAAGAGGAAGAATATGGCTGGATGAGTGATTTTATTGGAGAATGCATGGTTGAAGGGCATGGTAATAAAGCGATGACTAAATAAATGAGATTCTCAGCCATCCTTCCATTTATGTTTCAATGCACATTAAATGTTTTAAATAAATTGATGAATAAACCAATAGATGCATTGATGAGTGGGTAGGCTGCAAGAACCACAATGTTATCACAAAAGATAGATTTGGGAAAAAAACTAACAAGTTATTCTGTCCCAGGGCATTACTCCTCATTTTGCACTAAAGCAGGCATAGGCGTTGGAAGTTAAACCTTAATTACAAGAGATTCTTCTATAAAGAGCTTTGGTACATATTTGATTTTCATCAACACAGTATCTCTTTATGAATTCCCTAACCCTCCCACCTCTCTCTCTCTTTCTCTCTTGATAGGTAGATGAATAGAAATATAGATATGTGTATAGATATGGATACAGATATCCATCCATTCTATAAAGAAAGGAGAAGTTTTTGACAAAAACCCAGTGAAGTAATAAATGATGAAAGTAAGAATAAGACTGAAAAGTACACCCAAGTTTATCAGCCAAACAAAAGAAGTGCATCTTACAGAGATATGGATATTTAACACACATAACAAATATTCAGAAAATTTTCCTAAGGGTAAGTCACAGTGGAACATTAGATTGTACTGTCAAAAAGTGTGAAATCCTGAGAGAATGTTGTAACAATGCTCTTTATGTTTCAAAGAGCTTGATTAACAAGAGTACTAATAGGAGCTGAAAATATGAGATAGATTTCTGATACAGTAATCGCAATCACTCACGAAACAGGATGCATCTTGTTACTCAAATAAGCGACAATAGCACAGCGGGAAGGAACACAGTAGATAACCAAATAACAGTCATCTACTATGAAATTCCATATTTATAAAGGGAGTATGGGGCAATCAAAATGCTGTGAACTTGGAACAGAATTGCAATTGAGGTTAAAAAAAAAAAAAGACATACATAAAACTGGAGTTTCATTTGGGCCATAAAATAGGAGGGTGACAATGGCACATCAGGTTTTTTCCTGAATCAAAATGCCTGATATTAACTTAGCTGTGTTGCTTACTCCTACTTCTTAAGCAATAAACGGTTTCATTTAAAGCTTTGGAAGAACGCAGAAGCTTGTGACAAAAATCCCTGCTTCACAGAAATAATCACATTTTGAAGTTTCAGTCATGATTACTCAATGAATGGATGAGTAGGCTGATGGATGGATAGGTGAAGGGCTAATCAGATAGATGAGATAATTGGGATGAAGAGGATGGATAGACAAATGGTTTTACTGAGGAATGTATGGGTGGATGAAAGAGAGAATGAGAGCATCACTAAAGAAATTCTCAAACATCCTTCCTTTTAGATAAGTGAAAATCAAAAGACCTGGGTTGAATTACAATGACCAGATATGATCTTGGACAAGTCACTTACATGTTTTAATATTAATTTCCTCTTATTCAAATGTTATTAATAAGGCCATCAGCACCACAGTCAAAAATCTTCTCAGATTATCATACAGATAATATATACATGAAAGCTTTTTTATAAAACTACTCTCTCAAATATCATTACCCCTATATAGCTTGACTTCCATATCCGTGGGTCCTGCATTCATGTATTCAAACAACCACAAATAGAAAATATTTTTAAAAAGAAAACAATTTTTAAAACACAGCAATAAAAACTAATATTCAATTTCTTAACAAATATGGTGTAACAACTATTTACATAGCATTTATATACTATTGTATATGATAAGTACAGGTTGAATATCCCTTATGCTAAATGCTTGGAAACAGAAGTGTTTCAGATTTTGGATTTTTAGAAAACTTTAACAATTTGCATAGACATAATGAGATATCTTGGGATGAGACTCAAGTCCAAACTCAAAATTCATTTATGTTTCATATACACATTATACATACCGCCTGAAGGTATTTTATACAAGATTTTTAATAATTTTGTGCACCAGTCACATGAAGTCAGGTGTCAAATTTTCTACTGGTGGAATCATCTTGGTAATCAAAAAGTTTTGAATTTTGAGAGATTATGGATTTCAGATTTTCAATTAGAGATGTTCAATTTGTCATCTAGATTATTTAAAATAGACAGGAGGATGTACATAGGTTATATGCAAATCCTATGCCAGTGTTTACAAGTAACTTGAGCATTTGTGGATTTTGGAATCCTTGGCGACTCCTGGAACCAACCTCTCATGGATACTGAAAAATACCTATTATGTAGATTTGGAAATGGTGCCGAGCATGCCATCAGGTCATTCTAATTAAACGCTAATAATGTAGCCTGCACCACTGAAAAGTGTGTGGTGTGTTTGTGTGTATGCACGTGTAGGTTTCTCCCTTCTCCATTCCACAAACAAAACTTGAAATTTGGCTGAAAAATAAAAACCAGACAAAACTTCAAAGGAAACCTGAAAACCAAAGATGCCCTCTCACTCTTTCACACTAAATAGATCTTTCACACATAAATAAAACTGTTGGAAATATGTATAACTCCTACATTAATAATAATAGTAATATTTTATGAAAATAGAGTAATTTGTTCCATTTCTAATCAAAACCAAAAATAATCCTTTCAAGCCCCCTGTTACAGGCTAAATTATTTTCCATCAAAATCCGTATGTTGAAGCCCTAACCCCTAATAACTCACAACGTAACAAGATTTGGAGACAGGTCCTTTAAACAAAAGTGATTACGTTAAAATAAGGCTGTTAGGTTCCTCATCCAATCTGACTGGTGTCTTTATAAGTAGAGGTAATTTGAACACATATGGAGAGAGCAGGGATGTGAGTGCACAGAGGAAAGACCGTGTCAGGACACAGAGAGAAGGCAGCTGTCACAAACCAAGGAGAGAAGTCTCGGAAAATAGCAAACCTGCTGGAACTCTGATCTTGGACTTCTAGCCTCCAGCACCACGAGAAAACTAATTTCTGTTGCTTAAGCCACCCAGTCTGTGGCATTTTGGTAATGCAGCCCAAGCAAGCTCATATGTCTTCGTAAAGCATACTAAGTAATTATCAACGAATACCTTATAGATGCGAGATGATGGCTGCAGTTTGCAGCGATACTATGCATAGGTATGATTCTAGGTGTGGTAGGTGGAATAGTATCCATTCCCTAATTCCCAGACTTGTAAATATGTGCTTTACCTGTCAAGAGAGATTTTGCAGATGTGACTAAATCAAGCACGTTAAGGTAGGGAGACTTTTTTTTTTTTTTTTTCTGGATTATCCAAGTAAACCCAACCTAATCACATGGATCCTTAAAAGAAAAAGGTTTTCTCTTGTATTCAGAAGAAGATCTGACTGCACAATAGTCAGTGAGATGTAACCTTCCTGACTTCAACAATGCAAGAATGATGCCACTAGCCAAGAAAAGTGTGGGGTCTTCCAGAAGGCTGACAGAGCAAGGATCCAGATTTTCCCCAGAGGTGCCAAAAAGAAACACAACCCAATCAGACACCTTTATCTTGGTCCCGTGAGACCTGTGTTGGACTTCTGACTGACAGAATTATAAGATCATACATAGGTTTTATTTTAAGCCACTAAATTTGTAATAATTAGTCACAGCAACAACAGAGAGCCAATACACTATTTTCAATTAATATAAGTAATAGAATTGTTGACCTGTTGATACGTTTAAGATGAAGTAGCTAGTGACTTTGGGTAAGCCTCGTATTCTTTCTAACTGTACCTTCCTTCCTTTGTAAAATAAGAGAAGGGGTACTAAATTACTTTTCAGATGTTTTCTAACTCAAATAGCCTGTGAATATTTGGACACAGCCTTCCTATTTGCATGGCTACACTTGGAAAATATACTGCTACCACAGCTACCCAGATATAGAAGAAAATCTATTCATGTGACTCTTCAGCCATTTCTTCAAGAATACTAATTGAGAGTATCCCTATCCTAGATATATTATATTCATTGTCTATTATTTCATTTAATTATCACGACCCTATGAGGCACATACAAAATTCTCATTTTACGTATTCCAGAAACTGAAGATTTGAGATTTAATTGTTTGCTCAATATCACATGTAGCAAGTGATAGAAAAAAATGATTCAAACCCAAGACTATTTGCTTCTCAAGCACATGCTTGTTTTATTGTTTCAATATTGCACACCAGAATCAGGTATGGGACAGAAAAAAATATAAGTCAGCACCTGAAATCAAGGACTCCACTGTTCACAAAACTAGGTGTTCAGTGTTTTCTTTTTAAAGATACATTTTGCATATTCCCTGTTTGCTCAATAATAGTCTTGTGAAGTTAAATCCAAGGTAAGAATTTTCATCACTGCGGCAGGGAGTGACCTCTGAAAATCTGTAATACCCAATTAACACCGCAGGGTCTGACGTCCCCATACTGCCCTGTGGAGAGGAGGCTAAGGATTGAGGTGAGTGATGAAGTGAACAGAACTTTCCCTTTCAAGAAGAACAAGCTTTTGGGAAATCTAGCAAACTTAGAAATTGGAGGTAGAAAGGTGGAGGCGGGGCGGGGAGGGGGGCGCCGGGCATTTGCAGAAAACAATGACAAGATGAAGAATTACTAGCTGTACTTTGCAAATCAGATCCTATCAATGGGAAATACCTATTCCAGAGATCATATATTAATACTGCCCCTTAACAAATATACAGATGAAAACTTTCTTTGCACATTCAACAATATCAGTAATATAATGGCACTGATTCGGTACAAAATAGATGCTCAATATATAATTCTGAATATATGAAAAAACTCGACTCTATCTCATTTCTTCCTCCAAGTATTTCTATATATTTGAGATAGAAAAAATACATGGATATGTTCATTCACGACTTCTTCATCCACTCTGATTATTAAAAACGTTGTGCCGACCGGGCGCGGTGGCTCACGCTTGTAATCCCAGCACTTTGGGAGGCCGAGGTGGGAGGATCACAAGGTCAGGAAATTGAGACCATTCTGGCTAACACAGTGAAACCCCGTCTTTACTAAAAATACAAAAAATTAGCCAGGCATGGTGGCGGGCGCCTGTCGTCCCAGCTACTCGGGAGGCTGAGGCAGGAGAATGGCGTGAACCCGGAAGGCGGAGCTTACAGTGAGCTGAGATCGTGCCACTGCACTCCAGCCTGGGCAACAGAGCAAGACTCCGTCTCAAAAAAAAAAAAAATGTGTCAGCTGGGCGCCATGGCTCACGCCTATAATCCCAGCACTTTGGGAGGCCAAGGTGGGCGGATCACCTGAGGTTAGGAGTTGCAGACCTTTCTGGCCAACATGGTGAAGTCCCTGTCTCTAATAAAAGTACAAAAATTAGTTGGGTGTGGTGGCGCATGCCTGAAGTCCCAGCTACTTGGGAGGCTGAGGCAGGATAACTGCTTGAACCCAGGAGGCAGAGGTTGCAGTGAACCGAGACTTTCACGCCCCTGCACTCCAGCCTGGGCAACAGAGCAAGACTCCATCTCAAAACATAAGTAAATAAATAAATAAAATAATAATAATAACGTTGTGTCTGTCCTGATGAACTCAGGTCACTATTAAATTGTATGGCCTCTTTAAACTTCTTTGTATTGATTAGATATGCTAATTTTATTTGCAATGAAAAGTTGTCAGCACTACTAACACAGACACTAATAGATATGGAAAGGAGAGGGAATAAAAGTGGCAAAAAGTTCACCTTGGCAGGAGTTAGGAGACAATATTTGCTTTCTGCCATATTAGTTATTTACTTTCAATATTGGTGCATTTGAGGAGAGGAAAAATATTGGGGGACACGTTATTAATGTAAAAAACTGTCAGAGACACCAGAGGGAGACTCAGATTCCAAAAGATTTCTTTAAATGATAGATATGTAGACTTCACTTTGTCATATTATGAAGTGCTGACATTAAATAAATAAATTGATTTTTAATTATTTTTGCATGCGAGAACTGAGGGTACTTTGAAAGTGACCTTGTGCCAGGATAAAGGCTTGATGCAGTTCAACATTGCACAAATTATTTACCTATTTGTGTGTGTGTGTGTGTGTGTGTGTGTCTGTCCTTGCAAGGTGGGAGCAGGAGGAGAGAACCGGAGAGAGAGGATGGAAGGATGGAATGCTGCTGTGTTCCTGCTGGCTGAGTTTCAATCATCTATAGGTAAGGTTTTTAAAAATACCTGGTCATTTTCTTCAGGATGCAGGACAATTTTCTGGATGGCCTTGAACCAACTCAGTTCTCCCTGCTTTCTCTCCTGCACTGTTCAAGAATAACTGTAGAATGTGATGGGAATGCAACATCCTGAGATATGGAAACACTGGCCAGACAGCCTGGGGTCTGTTCCTGTTCCTGCTACAAACAAGATGTCCTTCAACACTTGAGCCTAGTGTGTCCTGTGCCCCAGGGTATAAATCCTAAGGCAGACTATCTTCTGGAGTCCCTTGGTAGCAGTACAAGTAGGGCATGCACACACGAGACTTCATCCACCCGGTGCAGCATTACTGAGCCTTGGAGATAGGCTCATCATGAATCCTAGGTCTCTGTTATCCCTTGCTGCCTATCTGTAAGTAACAAATCCACATGTTGTAGCTTGTTATGTGTGTGAATGTTCCATCTCACCAGACTCAGGCCAGGAGTAAAAGTACAGTGAAAAGACGCAGTGAACTGAAGTGGTACCTTGTACATAGTGAACCTTCTTTGCACAGGGTGCTGAACAATTCTGGCAAGAAGTAAAGCTGTAAGGTTGGTGAGAAGATCTTCCCTACATCTACAGGAACTACTTCTGTCAGGACTTTAGACCTGAGCTCTGGAAGAAACAGGAGTGTCAAGAGTAGCAGGACTCACAGAATGGTCCATAGACCCCTGGCGATCTCTAAGACTCTTCCCAGGCATCCAGGAGGTCAAAGTTATTTACCTTTTTTTTTTAAAACTGTACTGACATTTGTACTGATGTACATGTAATGATGGGTACAACTGCTGCCACCTCAGTACCAATCAACACAGTGCCACCAACTGTACTAAGAGTCATAGAACTCTTCATTACTCATTCTCAGGATTTAAAAAAAAAATCCAGTTTCACATAAGAGTGTCTTTCATCAGACAGTAAAAAATATTTTTATTATAACAGGGTCAGTAATTCACCTAAGACCACCATGCAAAGAATTAACTTGTCAGAATGACTTCAGTTCTAGTGTTCTTTTCTCTCAATGCATTAAAGATGATTATTTTATCATTAAAAAATATTTTTATTAACTCTTAGCCCTATGTACTTACATTTGTCTAATCTGTGATGAAAAGGGAGTACACACAAACCACTGCTGGTACATACCGAACTGTGAGTGTCGACTCAAGAGTGTAGCCTGATTGTTTCATTTGTAAGCTGAACTAACCACTTTATTCGTAAAACCTCATGTTCTTGAAAAAAACAACTGAAAGCAAACTATGGCTATTGTGACTTCTATATTTAGCAGATACTTTATCTAAAATAAATAAAACTATCTTATGCTTTTAAAGATAATCAATCATAGTTACCCACATCAAAATCGGAGTATTCTAGAAAATATTCAAATTTCAGAAAATCTGGATCTGTCCCTGAGATAGAAACTTCTAAATACTTAAATATTTTTCTGTGAAATGCTGATGTTACAAAATATGATATTTTTGATATTGTATAATAAAATCTGGAAGTTCTACATAGCTCAGTAAACCAGTATTTTCCAAACACATGATGTTAGAAAATTATTAATCAGCAAAAGAGCCATTAAAAGTGCAAAAGAGCAGGGCATGGTAATCCAAGCACTTTGGATTTTGAGGTCATGGGCTGGCCGCAGTGGCTCATGCCTTTAATTCCAGCACTTTGGGAGGCTGAGGCGGGAAGATCACGAGGTCAGGAGTTCAAGAACAGCCAGGCCAACACGGTGAAACCCCATCTCTACTAAAAAATACAAAACTTAGTCGGGCATGGTGGCATGTGCCTGTGATCCCAGCTACTAAGGAGGCTGAGGCAGGAGAATTGCTTGAACCCGGGAGGCGGAGGTTGCAGTGAGCAGAGACCGCACCACTGCACTCCAGACTGGGCAACAGAGCAAGACTCCATTTGGAAAAAAAAAAGAAAATTAGAGATCATATCAATTCTGAACCAACTCTTCAGAGACAAATGAAATATGTAGCCGAAGTTGTCCACGAAATAATATGAAGTATCAATTTCTCTTGTGTGTGCACACAGCCCCAGTAATTTAGGACAGATTTTCCTACTCACAGGACAGAAAGAATCCAGTCCTTTGATAACAAATGTTAGCTATCTACCAAATCAATACTGTAGTGCACTTTAAAGAAGTAAACAGCCTGCATCCCTAAATATGTTTCATGCAAATTTTGTGTAGAAAACAATCACCTTCCAGAACCCCCAGGGTGTCCAAAAGAAAGAAAAAAAAATAGAAAAAAAAAATCACCTTCTAAAGATATTTTTATTGTATGAGGAATTCATGTTTAATGTAGAATACACAGCAAATTAAATAAGCATACAGGGCAAAATAAAACACTCCACCCAGAGGCAACCACCTCTGTTTATTATTTATATAAAGAGCCACATAAAGAGAGAATTATGCTATACCTGGAACAGTACTTTATACACTATTTTGCATCCTGCTTTTTTCACTTTACTGTTTTTAGATAATGACATGCCATTTTTATGTATAATTTGTATGTAAATAATATACACGTGAAAAATTTTTTTATGGAAGTTCTTTTTAGAGCTCTATTGATGTGAGGGACTTGGATTTTCATAACCATTCCCACTACTGTCCTATGTCGAGGCCACTTTCACT
This sequence comes from Macaca fascicularis, assembly GCF_037993035.2. Taxonomy (NCBI): domain Eukaryota; kingdom Metazoa; phylum Chordata; class Mammalia; order Primates; family Cercopithecidae; genus Macaca; species Macaca fascicularis. The sequence continues at coordinate 57,976,880 of NC_088394.1, forward strand.
TTGTCATGCTTATAACTAATGCTGTGTCCAGCTTTTTTGATCCAGAAGCTATGAAATGTAGATTCATTCACATGGAAGAAATATAAAATCCAGGCAACGATATAAATGTCTTTTTAAAACTCTAAAATTTATAAATCATATACAAATGTATGCAATTTTGGAGGAGTGGGCTATTTTTAAACTTTATTCTTATTGAGAATAGATTAATATAGTTCAAAGTACATGTGATAATTTAATACATTCATATAATTTGTAAAGAATAATTCACTGTACTTGGGATATCCATCACCTTAAATATTTGTATTTTCCTTATGTTAAAACCATTCAAATAATTTATGCAGTCTGGCAAAATATAATTGCCCACCTTCTAACAGTTGAGAAATGAATAATAAAGCTTATTGACAGGTAATAAAATCCATTAAGTGTCATGTTTCTACCAATACTTCATATATGATATTAAGCTCTATCAATGCTGTCTTATATGTTGCTTCATGTTATTTTTCCCACAAACCTGGGGAATTCTTCTGACAATGAAGGAAATGAGATACCTTGAGGATTAGAATACAGGTGTCTTCATTCCAAATTCAATGCCTTTCATTCCATCATTGGTCAAACACTCAATAAGTGTTTTTATGTATAAAAAAATTATCTGGATTAAAATTAATTGATAATGGATACCCACTCTCAAACTTTTTGGTCCTCAGTGTCATCACTGATAACTTTTGCCATTAATAACCAATAAAAGTAGCAGCGTGATGTTTGGGAAAAAATTATAGGGTTGGCATTACAAAACATGGGTCTGAAAGCTTCAGTGTATGACCACAGCAAAGTCGAATTTGTTTTGTTTTAATTTAATGAATATTTTAGATATGAGGAAATAAACTCCTCCCTCTTTGAACTGTTGTGAATAATAAGTGAAATACTATATGTCAAATATACAACATAAAGTTAGCATATTCAAGTTCCCTGCCCAGAATATCCTGAGGTGAATATTACCTGAGGTTATTATGAAGCCCTGGCAATCTACATGGCTAGCGGATATACACACACACACACATATATGTATATATGTATATATATACATATATATTTAAATAAAAATACATATATCTCTCATATATGTATATATAAATATATCTAATATATTTAAATATATATACATATATATCTCTTTAGAACTGGGTAAACTTCTGCATGCATCAGAATCATAGGTGTCAGAATCATGAGTATCAGAATCATGAGTAAAAACACAGATCACTGGGCCCTCTCTAGCAATTCTGGGATGGAACATAAAAAACTTGCATTTCTAAGAAGTTCCTGGGTGACGCTAATATTGTTGATCTAGGCACCACACTATGAGGACCACTGACTTCGAGATCAAAAAGTTATTCCTTTCCGTGGTTGTTGTGTTGTCATTTTGATCCTGATACTCTAAGTCAGATGGTATTATTTGGCAATGCCACTTTTAATAAGTGGTTCAAAATGTTTCCATTAGGGAATAATCAATTTTAGTTTCCACACATTTTTGGGGACTTTTGAACATTCACGTCTATGTTGAGATATATGCAACCCAACCCTTTAACAATTATTTATAATACTTCTACTGTCTGCCCAGCATATAGGTTCTCATCGCATCATCTTGTTAGAGGCCATGGCAGATTCCTATTCCTCTTATAGAGTTAAACATCAGGCCAAAGTTACCTGCTCACCCAGATCCACAGGTACACGATATTTAATAACAAAATTCCTTCCCCACGTCTGATCCCTACATTCACTACTGAAAGTTGTTGAAAATAATAAGCTTGCTAGTTTTCATCAGTGTGTTCTCATGTGAAGGTCAAAGAGCATCATACTCAAAAATTGCACTTATAAATATACAGGATCTTGGTGATTGATGGAACAACATAATCAGAAGAAATGAATATTAGTTTTTTTTTTTTTAAAAAAAAGACTTAAACACTTAAACTAAAAACCTTCTTATCCATGCAGTCATCTTTAGTTACTGCAAGTCTAAAATTCAACCTTCTATTTTTAGCATTGACTCCTGTTTGGGCAGAATGAATCAATAAATAAAAACTATTTAAATAAAGAGCTGTTAATTGTCCTAAGGAGGATTATTTGTAAGACATTCTTAATGTAGGATTTCCATAGAGTTGCTAATTGTTCCGTACTTTGAAATTCATTGTTCTGAGAATGAGATGTGGTTGGTAATGTAAATATCAACCAGGTAGAGGGTGTTACTCTGTATTAGCATCCACATTATTATTCAGTCATAATTAATACGCTCATAAAATATAGTGTTGACAGTACTCCTATTCAATCATATAGCATATGTTTACAGTCTCACACATTGAGGTGCACACATAATTACAATATATGTGTGAGAGAAATTACTGAGGCAGTCCAAGAAGCCGTGCTTAGGCTAATTGAAAACTACCATTGTCCAATTAAAGCAGGTGAGACCACAGGGTGGCAACACTGTCAAAAGCCTATCAGACATGGCCACACTGGTTAAATTACAAGACAGAATAAAATAAGAAGAACAAACAAGGTTTTGTTTTTCTTATTATGGTTGTTTTAATAGAACACTGATCAGCTAATGGCAGTCAGGATACTCATTGTTTCTCCTTACCCCAGTCAAGAAATTAATCTCAATAGAATACTATATCGTTACAGAAAATATCAAGTAGCTCAAAAGCACAACCCATGTCTACTAAAAATACGAAAAAAAAAATAGTGCATGGTGGTGGGCACCTGTAGTCCCAGCTACTAGGGAGGCTGAGGCAGGAGAATGGCGTGAACCCGGGAGGGGGAGCTTGCAGTGAGCCAAGATCGCACCACTGCACTCCAGCCTGGGCAACAGAACAAGACTCCGTCTCAAAAAAAAAAAAAGAAAGAAAGAAAAAAAAAAGCACAAGGCTTACCTTTCACCAAAATTGATGCTATCTGAGGGAGGAGAAAAATTATTTTTACTGTTAGAGACGCGACTTTGATGGCTTTAGAGAAGCTAAAGCAGTGTGCTATTATAATTTGTTTTATTTAGACCTCATTAGGAAATAATTAATGCATCATGTGTAATTACAGAAGAATCACTCCACACTCATTTCAAAGCATCAAGCAACATGAATTTCAAGGCGAGTTTAAAGTAGGGTCATTCATCTGCAAGAGCACAATATACTACTCCTTTGAGGAAATGTATGTTATAAAATGTTAAATTCAAGACTCATAGTAAATATCCACTTACTCCGTAAATGATTTGACTTCTGAAGTATTTCTTTAAGCAGGAAACAACAAAGCAAAACAAAGTCTCTAACATTATGATTTCAAAGGTGACTCCGACCAGTATCAGGTCAGAAAGTAGCAGAGAAAAGAGGAAAAGATGGAGAAAGAAGAATGCAATAAACATATATTAAGAATCTACTATATATCATATACTGTTCAAATTGCTTTACATACATTACTTCATCCTTATTATACCTCCACAAGGTCATTTTTATTTTTCTCATTTAATCGATGAGAAATCTGAGTTACAGAGTAGTTAAGTAACCTGCTCCAAGCCACACAAGCTAATAAGAAGCAGAATCATAAAATGCTGGTCTGGGACTCAGAAGGGATGTGTATGTGTATATGTGTGTGTGTGTGTGTGTGTGTGTGTGTATACATTTACCTTACAAGTGGGAAAATAAAATCTGTGTTCCAAATATGGGAAGAATGAAATAGAGTAAACATTCATTGAGGTTTGATCCTTCGGCAGATAATTTAAATCACAAGACAAAAAATAAGAAAACAGATATTTGAACCCAAGTATGCCTGACAGCAGCCCATTAATCTCCAATACTTCCCATTCCTTTCCAAAGTCTTCTGATTTATTTATAGACAGTTTTTCTTCCTGTCTTTGTAACACCTTCTAAATTAACACCCTGATCTGTGTCCTTGTTAGCTATTTTTCTAAAGGGTCAGCTCCTGAATTCGCCAACAGATGAAAACCATTAGGTGGTAGAAGGACTTTTTTATATCCTTAGGTTTCTATGACACCTGACAGATGGAGCATATGCCCACAAACGACCCAGCATTTAAACAATTGTTGTCTGTGCAACAGAGACAGGCAGAATGCAGTGTGCTCAGTCACAGGAGGCACTATTAAAGGATTCATAATTTTGATTCAATAGATTCCATTATTTCTTTTGTGAGTCTACATGAGTCTCTTTAATAGTAACGGCAATTTTATGTAGACTCACACTGGAGACTGGCATCTAGGGTGTGCTGAGCTAATGGCAAGGTTTGAGAGGAAAAATGGCTACAAAAGGTCTCATTTAAGATCTTATGCACTTTTTATTTGAAGTGGCTAATTACTGCCATTGAACTCTGTCATTCATACCTTTCATGACAATTTCAAGGATAAAGAGTGAAAAACAACAGACACATTAGAAGGCATTGCATGAGTCATTGCCTGTTATCTGAGTGCTCCACCAGTTAGCCTTGGAGATCATTCATATTCATTTCTCTCCTCTTTTCATTTTGCCTTGATTCACTTGTCATGTAATTCAATATCCTTGTACAGTAGAAAGAGTACGGGTTTTGAAGTCATTCAGTCCTCAACCCAAATCCCAGCTTTGTGATTTAAACATCATGTAACTTCAGACAAATCATTTTACTTCTCTTAGCTTCTGTTTCGATATTGCTACAGGGGTAATAATATTTCATGGAGTCAGTATGAGGTTTACATTAACTAGAAGTATGCCTGGTAACTGGAAATAGTAGGTACATAGGTATAGATATATGTATAGTAGATACAGATCTTGATTTGCCAAACATTATTTTATTTCTACTCCCTTAGATCTTACACTAAACACACACACTGTACATATTTTTAATATTGAATCATAGACATTACATATGTATATTTATAAGTATATATATTTGTAAACTAATTCTAGAATTCTATTTGAAATAATGCTAAAACTGCAATTATAATATTAATTAGATATATGCCTCCTAGACAAATATCAAAAGGTTAATAATTAGTTAATAATTCCACATAAAAGTCACTTTATTCACTAGTTCTGCGACTCAAAACTAGGCTTTCTGTTTATTCCAATCATGAGTAATGTTGGGGTCAGGTGGCACCTAACGGCCCAGGCATCGTCAAACTCTGTGCTGGGGCCGGATCTGTTGTGATGCTCAGGAGATGCGGCATGAGGAGCTCAGTGGCCAACATGGCTACAGCATGATACTGAAGCCTCAGTGTATCAATTTCAAATATGTTTGTTGAAGATATTGTTTAACAAGAGGAGTAGGCTGGTTAAAATATTTGAAAATCCTTGCTGTGGATACACTAATACCTATCCCTACACTACATACAAATACATGAGAGTTCCATTGCAATATTATTTGTATAACTAGTCCTTCCCTTTGGTAAAGTTAGTTCCACTGAATTGCACTTTGCATGTAATAGTTGCACTTTTGTGACCTACATTAAGGAATGCTAGAAATTAAAAGCCGTATGAAACACCTCACTGTGATATTACATGGCTGGTTTTAAGGACATTGCTCATTACACCACCTACTGTACCATTAACAGAAAATACTTAGGGGAAAATAAGTAGTCTCAACAATAAGACAGCAACCAAATTTCTTCACGTGTATCAGTTTATCTTTTGGGTACTTTGATTTGTACTACTAATCAGCTTTTACACTTCACAAAGAATACTGTGAATCTGAGAGTCAAATTTTTGGCCCTATCAAAAGCAAACTTATAGGAATTCTATCATATAATGTTGCGTATTAGCTACATTTACTATGCCGGTTTTGCTCTCTGATGAAGAAACCTTGACAGCTCTAAGACATGAGATAAGAAAGCTGGTGCCATCTACGGCTCTTGACTGTACTGGGTAACTGCATCTATTGTGTTCCTGCACTATACCTCCTCAGTTGCTGCCTATCTCACCTCCAACTCTAAACCTGGAGACAAAGACTGCACCCCTAGCCACTGAGTGTTGTAACCTCTTGATTCTAACACTGGCCGCTGTACTAATGCTCCTACTAAGAGTAAATAGTAGAGGTTTAGCATTCTTTTAAATGAGCAAATGGAAATCACACTTTATTTTAGACACACTGTGAAAATGGGCAATATAAGGACTCTTTATCGGTGCTGTTGTATAAGCCATCTCATCAAAATATCCTTTCTCTGTCTACATTGTATTCCAAGAGGCCTACACATTTGGGCCTAAGATGGCATCTGAAAGTTGAAGAAAACTGACATCTACAAAAAAGCGGAAGTGTTTGTCAAGTGACATACATTAGACTATTCTTTAATAGAGCTTATAGAGTGGTTTTTAGGTTTTTACCTGCTGTCAGCTCCTGTGTTATGTACTTCCTATGTGTAAGCATCTTGAACTTTGGTTTTCTATTGTGTACAAGGTGGCTGAGGTTACATATCTAGTAGCTTTGGTATCAACCCAGTCATCCTGAATCCAGAACTCTTTCTCTTAACCAAAAACAAAATTCTGACTACAAAAGGTTTGAGCTAGGTGTTTTCATTCTCAACTATCTCAGAAAGGGTTGGCTGTTTGCCTACATGGATTCGAGATTCTTATGAAAATACCTATTACACTGAGCTTACCAGCGGGGATTGCAACAAATCCACAAATGGACTTACTGTACCTTATTTTTTAACAGGTTGGGAATCAATAAATCAATCAATAGATTGATACAAGACTGGGTGGACTGGGTCACATCTGCAACCCACCACTTTGGGAAGTCAAGATGGCAGTATCTCTTGAGATCAGGAGTTGGAGACCAGCCTGGGCAACAGAAGTCGACCCCATCTCTATAAAACAATTTAAAAATTTTAGCTACACATGGTGGCAAATGCCTGTAGTTCCAGCTACTTGGGAAGCTGAGGCAGGAGGATTGCTTGAGCCCAGGAGTTAGAGGCTGCAGTGAGCTATAATCATGACACTGCACTCCAGCCTGGGTGACACAGTGAGACCCTAGTCTCTTAAACAAAGCAAAACAAAAAAATTGATATATTCAAAACCCATGTCAATTACATGACTCTGCCAAAAGCCAATATTAAATAAAGTATAGTCATAGGTCAGTTTAACATATGCAGAGTTTGTTCTTCTATGACTCTGTTCCATAACAAATATATGTAAGGGATGGCATTTGAACAGAAGGTTGATTGTTAATCAGTTTGTGATCGCAGTGGTGATTAAAAGTGAAAACTGAAAAATAAGTACTTACTTAAATTTGTATTATCCAGTGCCAAGAGTAAAGAAACATTTAAAGTAAAAAGAGCTGTCAATAGTAAAGGTAAAAATTTTATTAATACAGAGTGATTGCCCAGGAGTTTCCTGTTTAAATTAACAAAAGTTAGAAAACACACACACACACACACACACACACACACACACACACACACACACACACCCCTATGTATATGCAGGTATTTTTTAATGAGAAATTCAAATTTATTATCTTTAAGTGCATATAATCTTTAGATGGAAATTAATGAACTGTTGCTAGGATGCACCCCAACTTAAGAACAGGATAAGAATGATTTGAATTTAGCACATTAAGTCACTGACCTTTGCTTACACTACAAATAGATGGCCTATTTGTCAATGCACCCTTGAAAAGTATTTGAAAGTAGCTTATTTCTTTTATGCCAAAAGGACTGTAGGTTTACAACCCTGCACTGACCTTTTGAATTCTGAATTCATCATTCACAAATCTTAAGAGACACTTGCTTTGGGCTTAGAATGTGTGTTAAGAACTATGTGGACTCTTTATTTCATAAAAATAAGCCATAAACTCTTTTTCAGTCCTGGTAAAATAATTTCCAGATTTAAAATACCTAAAGTAAGAGTTTGTACTATATCATTTCTTTCTCCTTGGACCATTGAGGATTTTCTAACCACAATTTTGTCTAGTTAAGAAAAGCAGTCTCTAGATACTTGGATGCAACAAAACAAAAAGCCATCAATGTCACCCCCAGTGAAACTCCTCATGTTATTCTTCAATGTAGAGCTTGAATAGCCCAAGAGATAAAATGCAAGCTTTCAAAAATGCCAAACTTGCTTCCAAATTGGGTTTGACTAGCTAAATGATCATTTAGCCACATTATCAAATTAAACAAGTTACTGAATAGTCACGTCAAAGATAGTACTTACTGCAGCATTTTCTGTGTATTTGATTATGCCAATTTGAAATTGTGAGATATAAACATACAGTAATATCATTTAAAATGAAAAAGTTGAAACCATGAGGACCTTTTACTTTTGTTTCGTTTTGTTTCAGAGACAGGGTTTCACTTTGTCGCCCAGGCCAGAGTGCAGTGGCACGATCACTCCACTGTTATCTCGACCTCCTGGGTTCAATCTATCCTCTCACCTCAGCCTTCCAAGTGGCTGAGGCCATGAGTCCACACAACCATGCCCAGCTAATTTTAAAAAAATAATTATTATTTTCATAGAGATGGGAATCTCACTACGTTGCTCAGGCTGGTCTCAAACTCCTGGCCTCAAGTGATCCTTCCACCTCGGTTCCCCAAAGCACTGCAATTACAGGCATGAGCCATTGCACTCAGCCTAATAAGGGCTTTTAAAAAAAAAAAAAAACAAAAAAACATTCATTAGGAATCACCTGTCTCAGGGCATTCTGACTGAATGAAATGTAAGCAGTATGTTGCTCTCGTCACACTGCTGAGCCACTTTTCCCGGATATTAGAAACCCCCACTTTCCATGATTAGTCACTGTGCCACCAGTGTCATTTGGGCCCATCAGAAAGCTTGTGAGGGATTTCTCCCATTGTAATGTAAATGTTACATAAAAGTCACATTAATTGTAAATGTTAAGCAAAATGTTAAAGAAAAATGCTACCCACAGTTATAAGACATGCCCTTAAAACATCTATAATACTAAAGGTGTGGTCCTAGGATTTCTGCTAAAAACATAACACACACATGTTCAAGGGGGCTCATGCACACATACACAAATATAACCTACAACTGGCTTAGAAGAGAAATGTAATAGAATATAATGAAAAAGCACAGAATATCTCCATGATCATAACGTATTATTAATTTAGAAGACAGCACCCTGGGATCTATTAGAGATATTGCTAAAAACAAAAGATGACGCATTACTAAAACAAAAATGTAGTTTAAAGATTTTGAATAGATATATTCTGAAAGTGTGTTCAGAGTGTATATATCTGTTTCACCAAATATATGCTGCAAACAAGAACATATTTATGCTCTGTATTAAAGTTAATCTGGAGTCATGTGATTTTTAATATATATAGTGCCTTTGAATATTGTATGACTCCCATATAATGACCCGGAACTCTCTCAGGCATACAGTAAAACAATAGTTTAAGGGCGGTGAAAATTGTACCATTGCTTATTTTCTGGGCCCCACTTCTCATTTATTATTTTAAAAAGCAGTTCTTTCATGACCCATTCTAAACCCTGTGGATATAAAAGTGAATAAATCAGAGTTGTTTCCGTCTTCTATCAGCCCCTAGAACTTGATTTGAATTTCACAGGAAAAAACACAGTAACTTTAAAAAAACAAAATAAAATAACCAGCTGCAGGGAAAGAAGATCTCAACCTTTAGCCTAGTACTCTAAACTTTAATGTGGACCTATACCTCCTGAGAATCTTGTGAAAATACATATTTTGATTCAGCAGACCCAGGATGGGATCTGAGGTTTTTAATTTCTATGAAGCTTCCAGGTGATATTGAGGTTGTGATCCAGGAAGCCATTGGACACACTTTGAGTAGCAATGCAGAAATACATTCTTTGGTCAGTGTAAATGAGGAATAAGTGCCTTTATTAAAAGGAAGTGACATTTACCGAAAAGGCTGTTGTCTTCTTTCTTACTCCTAATAACACTGAGAATGAGATCTTCTCATCTCTATTTTAAATCTACAAAAAAGTAAAATTAAGAGAGATTGTGCAGCCAAATTTAAATCTAGGTTCAGTCCAAAGCGCTTTGTCTTTCCAGTTAACTCCATTGTGCACCAAATTAAGAGAATCAATATTATTCAAAGAGTTTCAGAAATCAGAGTAAGTCCAGTATGGTCAGGCAACAGAGGAGAGTGACAAAAGGAGAGGCTGTATTTGCAGGCAGAAGGCTGTTTGTGGGCATCTTACATTATGTTGCGGGCATAGATATATTAGGAATATTGAACTTTTACCCACAAGGTCTTGGAGAAACTAACAAATGATTTGGAGCAGGAGAGTAACATGTCCAGACATGTATTTTTGAAACATCATTCACATTTCAGTGTGGAAAAATGACTGAAATAATGTGATTTTGAAAAGATTTTTTTTAATTACATATATCCTTTTAAATATGTAGTGAAATAAACCAGACAAGCAAGGACAGAAATGTGGCTTAGGGTAGCAGCAGCCCAAATGGAGAGAGAGTGAGATTGAAGATGTATTTATTGGGATAAATTATTAATAAGTATACTAATTAATCTACGTGCTTGTTGTTGTTTTCTTTTTCTTTTCGTGCTGGTGGTGATTTTTTTGTTTGTTTTTTGCAAACTTCACATGTGGCAAAAGAGACAGAGCTCCAGAAGATTTTTCTCCTACTAATTTAAGGTCTCATATGGTCTAGTACAATTTTACATCAGCTTTTACAATGTTTCCCAAAGAGAGATACACACGTTAATTTTAAGTAGTATAGAGAGAACAATTTAAAAAATACATGGTTTTATTTTTCTCTGAATAAGGAGAGGAACTAACACATCAAAACTTGTGATCGTAGTAATCATGTTGCTTATGTCAGATCAGAAATCATCTGCTATATTCACACGGGATCTATAGCAGGAGTGTGTTTGGATGGTGCTGGCATATGGTACAAACTAAGAAGATAATACCTGAATAAATGAATTTGCCTCATCCCACACCTTCCGGAAGTACTGAGTGGTTCTCAGATTCAGTGGAAGCCAGACATCCTATCTAAACCTCTAGAACACCAGGGTCCTGGCTGCTGAGAACCCCAGGCACACGAGGCTGCTTGGGAAAGGTGAGTAGCAATATGTTTCAGAAGCTTTAGAGGAAAAATATGAAACGTGCTTGGAAATCTGAACAAACCCCCACCTTCAAGCCTTCCCTCCTAATAAGCATAGCTTAAACAACAAAAGGCCTTCTGAGATGCCTTGGGTAAGCTGTAATTCTATGCCAGTTAGTGTAAATTGAGAAACAAAAGCAAACGGAAAGATTATGTAAAGATTGAGGAGGGACAGTATACGATATTGTATCCTGTGCATTTAAGAACATGGGCTGTGGATCACCCACATTTGCTATGGTACATATGCCATTTATTTAACCTTAAATAATTTACTTATGTTATTACAGTATTTTAGATGGGAAAATATAAAGTCAAAACGGAACTCTGAGAGGGAGGTGTCTGGTATGAAGCAATTAATTAATGGAAGCTTAACTTATCATATCATTACGAGTACTATGACTCTTTCCCTGCCCCTAAATGGATTTAAACTTCTAACCATTTCCCACTCATCTTTGTATCTCTGGCACTGGGCACAAGGCTTAGTGTGTTGTTAGTATTCAAGACACACTTGTAGAATTATCCCATGACCACAAGCACTAAAATCGCCAGAGAATTTAGGTCTGATTGTCACCCGAAGCTTTTCAGAGATAAAAATGTGAGCTTCAGCTTCCAGTGCAATAATTACAACTGCAGGACATGACTCCAAAGTTACATCTCATGCCAAGTCCAAAATAAGCAGACCAGATAGAAAACTGTGTTGAGAGGGTTGCCTGCTGGAAATATTTGGAAATTTTAACACTAATATTAACTATCCCATCTTTTTTTTTTTTTTTTGCATCTTTTGCAAAGCCGTGGTGAATGCAGCCTTTATATAAGAGAGGAGGAAATGATTACACACAGATTGGACATTCGATGACATTATTGATGATAATACTCTGGCGTTCTGCAAGTTCACTTTAGAAGAGGCAAAAGCAGAGCAGTTATAGTCTATCTGCTTTAAACTAGCCTGATAGATGTAAAACTGGGATGCAGTTATCCTATTTTGAATGCATCAGTAAGCTTTAGGATGTTTATGTATGATGTATAACTAGAAAAATAAAGTCATCATATTATTTTATATGAAATTAATTAACCAATATATTTTCATTAAATTTCCATTAAGCTCAAATACAACTTTATGTAGGCAAATTCTGAGTGGAGGAATTTAGAAATGATGAATAGCAATAGCATATAACTGAAAATAAACATCTAGAACTGTTTCTGGGCTTTAGTAATATAATATTGAGAATGGAATTATACATTTGAATGTCCTCATCTTCATCCCTATCCTGATCAGGAGCTGACACTTACATATCTTTTATGGGAAAGGAAGGAAGAAACCTCCTATTTCTTAAATAGTTATAAAATTTTGTTTCTAAGTCTCTTCCCTACGAGTTCACTATTCATTTTTCTCTTTGGCTTTATGCTTATTATTTTTGGAGCATCTAGCATATGCCAGACATTTTAGTGTGAATTAAAAGCTCCTAAGTATGTAAGACACTTATGTGCTCATCTGTTGGACTCTGTGTACCTTGAAAAAAGGGAAAATAAACAATGCATGCAGTATAACATCATGGGTACATTTTCAGCCTGTTTAGGAGTCAGTGTGGAAAGCTGTTCATTATTTTTTGGGGACGAGGGCTGTCAATGATAAATTCACATAGTCATAATGATGGGAGCTTAAGACAGTCAGCGTTGTTAAGGTTTATAGCACAAGCTCTGGAACTGAATTTACTGAGTTCAAATCCCAGAGACCCACCACATACTAGCTGTATCCTTTAAAAAGTCAAGTAACTTGTCAGCAAATCAGTGTTTTTAGCTCTAAAATGGGGGCAATCGTAATACTTACCTTACAAATGTAAGAGTTCAATGAGCTAAATATATAAAAAGAATTTAAAGCGTACCTGTCACATTGTATATACTCAAGGGATATATTTACATTGTTTTAATAAATATTACATTGAATAGTTATAGCTATTACTTTCTATACCTCCCTGGTAAGACAAAAAAATAACATTTGAGAAATAATGAATAACTAGAGGAGACGCATGAGCTATGGGGCATTCAGGTAAACAATTATAAGTGCTAAAAATAAAAATAAAAACACCGCCAACATTCACTGAATATTTAACACCGCCAAACAACCATGCTATGTTCCTGTGTTTCGTTCTCACAACTCGGGACAGTAGATAAGGATTGCCAAAAATCATTAGTTTTCTAACAAGATTAAAAAGGCAAGATTGATCATAACTCCATCAAGGAAAGGATAAATGTAGCTGCAAAGAGCGAGGTGAGAAGTCACTTGGAGATGGCAATATGCCACCCGCCTCCCAAAGAGGCATGTTCAAGTATTCATGGATCATCATCCTTCTGATATCTAAGAAAGACAGATCCAAAAAAACCTGAAGTCTTTTGTCTTGCGGAATGGGATATGCAAGTATGGGGGTCCAGAACTTAACTGATCAGTACAAAGGAGACAAAACTGAGGACTGCCACCAGGGGTCCCACTGATCATTGCCAATGCCCTGCTATGTTTCTCTAATTAAATACTGAATTTAAAAAATAATTTTGGAATACATTAAGAACCTCAGATTTGTCTAAATCTATAGTTCGTTATTAACTTCTAAGCAATATCATCTTTTGTCATATTATTATATTATTTTAAAGTAGTTTTAACATTTAGATGCAAATTAAAATCACGTATCTCTAGGAGATTTTATAAAATAGCAATGACTAGGCATGGCTTCCCTGTATCCTAAAATAGTAGATTGCAGTGGAATTTAGAAATTAGTATTTTTTAAAAGTCTCCCAGGTGATTTTAACCTCCCAGAGTTTTTTCAGGATTGAAATAAATAAATAAATAAATAAATAAATAAATAAAACCTCTATTATTCTACTTTTCTGTGGAGCAGCACTCAAGGGTAGTTAATGAGTCTTCTCTGTGAAATATAAATCTTTAATTAGTATACTTATACATTTTAAACTTTAAAACATGGTTCTAGATCTATAGTTCTCAAAGTCTTGGGGATAAAGAACAAGAGAGAGTTGCTTACTATAGCATGATTTCTGCCATAGGAAAGATCTTGGATTTGTTCTCTAGAACAGAAGGAAACCACCAAAGGACAATCGCTAAGAAAGACTCAGGTTTGTGTCATAGCAAAAATCAAACTGACAAACTGACAATTTGAGGTGCAGTTCAATTGAGAGATTACAAGTCTTAATGCTGGACATCAGTGACTAAAGAAATAAACTTTCTGTTTACTATCTGTTCCTTCCTCCCACTTTTCTCAGACTCTAGGGAAATCTGTATAAGCCAAAGAGGGCAGTAAATGGCAGACACTTTATAGTCAAAATTTTCACAGAATAAAAAAATCATAGCAACTCATGGAGATTTGCCTAAAATGTCATCTATTTCCAAACTTTTAGTTACAATAGAGCTAGCATCACATATCTGTAAAGGAACTTGGATATATTCTCCCAAATTATCAAACCTGAGGTATAAACTTCAATGTCTATGAAGTGAACTGCTTGCCTCCTTAAGGAAAAAACTTTCTCTGGGCAGTAACTGAACCCAGGAGTCCTGAGTCAGGGGCTAAACATCTCATTGTGTTTCCTTTTATCAAGGGCACACCTGTTCCTAACTGCTTTCTTTATTTCTATTTATATTTTTAGACTGGAGAAGTGCCAGGAGGATTAATTATACCAGTTAATGTTTCCATTTGAAAGGAGATGATACTCTGTAAGTACTAAATATTATTAAATATAATGGAATTAAATTGCTTTAAAAGAGACAAATGGTATAATTCAGTATTTCACTGATGCCCAGAAAACTACAACACCTCATGTTGAGTCATCAGGATAAAAATAATAGAGTTTTTGTTAATTCCCCAAATCATATATAAAATAATTTCATTGAGTGTATATCTCACCGATTCCTAATGAAACACAGATCTGTGTAAGACATGAGTGGCTGTAGACAATTTGATGAGGAATGAATTAATTACTCAGTCATCCCAAATGGCATTTCTTTTAAAATATACATGATTTCCATATTCTTACTGTCATTTCAGATCTGAAATAGTTCATTCTAGGAGAAGAATAGCATAAAATTAGGAGTATTCACTCCTTGCATTTAGATATTAATGAGAAGCCCCACCATCCTCACTCTGTGGGAATCTCTCTTTGCCTGAAGGGGAAATGTATACAGCTATTTTTTGTTTTACCCTGCAATAACACAGAGCCAGAGGCCCTACGCCTTGTCCACATGTCTAAGAATTGCAAATATACTTCCTAAATGTTAGTGTTAATAAATAATACATATGGCAAGTAACATTAAAATGTAAGGTACTGCAAATAATCAAGCTAGAAATAAATAGATGAATAAAGTGCATCTGCCTGGTAACCTCTTGTTGTTAGTCATAGCTGAGAAAAATCCCTCAAATCTGTCCAAAGATCAACATGTTCAAGGGATTTTTATTCCCAAGGAGTTTTCATGGAAAAGAGGGTGTACTGCATTGAGGTTAAACATGCAGTAGGCTGCCTGGGTCCTTGACCTGACTTCAATGTCTACACACTGTGTGAACTTAAGCAATTTGCTCAATGTTCCTGTGAATTAACACAGTTTTCTCCATAAATGGGATGATGCTAGCTCCAGAACTCATGAGGTTGTTTGTAAAGATTAAATGAGATGATATATGTGAAATGTGCAGCACTGTGTCAGCTAATTAGTAAGCATTTACTAAATGTTCATCATTATCCTAGTACATGTAGCTGTACGGTATAAACACCTCCATCACTCAGAAAAAGGAAAGGCAAGGAAGATGAAGAAATCAACAAAGGCTCATTCATAGAGAATAAGGCACTCATCTGTTCGTAAGATTCTGAGTTTCTGAATTCCTAGAGGTGATGCTATTTGAGAAATACTTAATGCTCTTTAGAATTGGGTATCAATATGGGTATTGGTATTAGATACAGAAAAATGAAGATGGATAACAAATACTTCTATTTATCACAACAAGTCGACTTGTTTCTAATTAGAATTAAGTTTCACATTTCAATTCAGAAAATATTTGCAAACAAAACATGAATTGGAAAAAACTTCATTGTTACCTAATCAGGAAAAAAAATGATTTCTAAGTCTTCCAAATTATCAAGATTTATACCCGCAGACATCATTCTAAATTTAAATAAACTAAGTTTGAAGATGGGGAAGCATTATTTTTCCTCCTTTGCAGATTTTTCTTTGACAGCTAAGTTTAATTTATGCTTTCATCAGGCAAACATTCACCAGGTGACTTTTACTCTGATGTTTGAAGAACCCAGCTACCTATTTCATAACATGACATTATAATTTATTAGCATTCCAATTAAAAACCTAATTTGTCTATAACCTTCAAGTTTATTATTTATATTGCACCTTCCTAGTAGCTAATAAATCATTTGTAATTGACTATAATACCAAAAAGCTAAATACCAAGCCCTATAATAATCTGAAAATGATGGGCTATGCAAATAGATCTGCCTCTCCCGCTACACATAAAGTTAGAGAAAAGGGTAAAGGTTTAGCAATTTGTAGAAAGATATGAAACAATATTATAAATAGTTGTCACTAACTGACTATCTGCCATTTCCAGGAACATAAATATTATTTGTCACATGGCACAGATAAGAAGCTGAGACTCAAAGAATGTAAGAAACCTGTACTACAGCGCATATAGACTCCAAGTGAGGGGGACAGGATTTTAGCTAGAAATACCTGGTTCACAAAGCATCAAACCACTTCCAACACATCTCTTCCAAACCCAAACAAAAGAGGTGCACTCCCTTCTGAGCATATCTCCTTATTAATTCACCCATTTTACCACATCAAAAATAATCAATATCAAAGAGAAAATACAATTCAGTTTTGAATTATATTTCTAGGTTAGTCATAGATTTTTTTTACATAAAAAGAATTTATTAAAAATAAACGTCTACCTCTTATCTCCTTTGACATCCTTCTTACGTCAAATGGTGCACATCAACCTGAGTCACCACAGGATCGAATTATACTCTGCTCCTTGCCCCATCTAATATTTATTTGCACATTAAAGATATCACGACTGGCTAGAACTGGCTTCTGAATATGTGTGCTCCTTATCAAGGCCATAGTTTACAGCTTTGCTAGGGAGAGCTATGCTAATGAACTATTTTATTTATTTATTTATTTATTTATTTATTTATTTATTTAGAGACGGAGTCTCACTGTGTCATCCAGGCTGGAGTGCAGTGGCGTGATCTTGGCTCACTGTAACCTCCACCTCCCAGGATCAAGTGAGTCTCCTGCCTCAGCCTCCTGAGTAGCTGGGACTACTGCAGGCGTGTGCCACCACGCCCAGTTAATTTTTGTACTTTTAGTAGAGACAGGATTTCACCATGTTGGCCAGATGGTCTCAATCTCTTGACCTCATGATCCACCCTCCTCGGCCTCCCAAAGTTCTGGGATTACAGGCATGAGCCACTGCACACAGCTGGCCTATTTTATCGTAAAGAGAGACCTGCAAGAGAGGCTGCTGGAATCCCTAAAGTCTCCCTAGATCTGATGTAATCATGTCTGGCTGACTCAACAGCAACTGCTTGGCAATAAGATGCCATACAGAACACCTGGAGAGATGCCGCCTTCTCTGTCTTTGTCTATCTTTCAAGTATCCCAGACTCAACTTTTAAGATGTCTCAGATCTCAGGACAAGAGAAACACTTGCATAATGATAATCATAAAAACAGTAATAGCATCAATGCTAACAATAAGAAAATGTAGGGAGATGTGGCAATTAGAAAAGAGCGTATTAATCTTGTAGCATTTTGAATGCACATAGAACTCAATCAAGTTGAACTTGACACAGAAAAATATACAGTAATTTCGTGAGAATGCAAGATTGTTTTCAAATAATTGTCACAATCCACAGAAAAATAAGCAGTTAAGGCAAATTGCATTCATCTTTTGTTCTCATTTTTTTCATGTACAGACTTAAAAGACAGTTTCAGTTGTATGGTGAAATTTCTGGAGATATGACCTACAAATGTGGCTGATACCTTTTTTCCTCTTCTTTCATTGGAAAGTTAAGATTTCTTCAAAGACTATCTTCATGTAGCTCTTCTTTGACCCAAAAATAATTTGAATTATAATAATGAAAAACAGTAAGTAAAACAAAGCATCATATTCTCCCTTGAAATACTCTCTGTTTCTTGATTTCCAGAATATATCCCTCTCCTGTTTTGTTTTGTTTTGTTTTGTTTTGTTTTGTTTGAAACAGAGTTGCACTCTTCACTCTTGTTGCCCAGGCTGGAGTGCAATGGCGCAATCTCAGCTCGCTGCAACCTCCGTCTCCCAGATTCAAGCGATTCTCCTGCTTCAGCCTCCCAAGTGGCTGGGATTACAGACATGAGCCACCGTATCTGGCCTCCAATTTTGTTTTGTTTTGTTTTCATTTTTCCTGATTGCATTATCTTTCATAATCTTAATCTCCTCTGTTGACACCCTCTTCTTTTGTAGAACTCAAAAGACTGGAGCTTCCTGCAGTAGCATCCGCAATTTTCTCTATTTAAACACTCTCCTTAGGAGATCTTATTTCATCCTTTGATTTCTCCATTATACATTAACCTGCTCCTCATTTTAGTAAATGGCCATACCATCTACCCAATACATCCTCCTGATCCCTCTCTTCTCACAAATACTACATCTAAATAGTCTGTAAGAAGTGTTGGCTCATTCTCTAAAAATATTCCTGAAGTCTCAGTTTTCTTATTTCCAATGCTACCCATTCTGTATATTGCAGCCTAACTGATCATTTTGATTTTTTTAAAGAATCATGCTGTTGCCCTCAGTTTAAAACTCTTCAGTACCCACCCATCACATTTAGAAAACAGGCTAAGGAATGGGCACAGTGGCCCACACCTGTAATCCCAGCACTTGGGAGATCAAGGTGAAAGGACCACTTCTGCCCAGGAGTTTGAGACCAGCCTGGGCAATGTAAAGAGACTTCATGTCTACAAAAACAAAAATAAAAAATTAGCTGGGTGTGGTGAGGTGCACCTGTAGTCCTAGCTGCTCAGAAGGTTGAGATGGGAGAATCGCTTAACCCTAGGAGTTGGAGGTAACAGTGAGCTATAATCCTACCTCTGCACTCCAGCCTGGGCTACAGGCTATAGAGTGAGACTCTGCCTGTAAAACAAAACAAAACAAAAAGAGGAGAGGAGAGGAAACGGGCTAAGCTCATTATCTTGATTCACATAGCGACCTATGTTACCTGACCTTGATCTTACACTCCAACTTCATCTCATACCACTCTACTCCTAGCTTACAACTTACCAACCACCTGGATTTCTTTCCGTTCCTCTAACAAGTTCACTTTGTTCCTTGTTAAAGGCATTTGCATTACTCCCCCTTTTCTTTCCATAGTTGGTTACTTCTAGTCATGCACAGGGTAGCTTTAAAAAACACCAATTCAGCCTGGGCATGGTGACTCACATCTGTAATCCCAGCACTTTGGGAGGCTGAGGTGTGAGGCTCACTTGAGCCCAGGAGTCCAACATAGCCTGGACAACATGGCGAAACCCCAAGTCTACAAAATATACCAAAAAAAGATCCATGCCTGTAGTCCCAGCTACTTGAGAAGCTTAGGTGGGAAGATCACTTGAGTCTAGGAGGCAGAGGTTGCAGTGAGCTGAGATACTGCCACTGCACCATCTTTCCTTGGTAACAGAGTGAGACCCTGTCTCAAAAAGACAAAAACAAACCAAAAAAAGACAAACAAAGAAAACACCAATTCAGAAAATATTTTCCAAAAATCCGAAACTAATCATCCAGTCATTCTGCATTATGTCACTCTGTTTCATCTTCTGTATTTTCTTACTCTCCAACCTCAAACACTAGAATATAAGCTTCATGAGAGTAGAGGCCTGATCTGTTCAGTCTGTGTTTCAGCAGCTAGAAGAGTGGCTCACTAACATTAGGTGCTGCGTAGTAGATTGCTGAATGAGAGAACGAATGAATGTAAACAAACAAGGTGGTAATAAAACGAATTTTCACCATCTAGATTCTAGACACTTGAGAAAGATAAAATTCTGTCCTTTTATCTATAGATTATGTTCTATCTATAATCTAAAAGGATATATTCTGTCCTTTAGATTAGTTTGGGATTCTAGATAGGTATTTGCAGATCAATTTCATGTCAAAATAGTATGGAGTTTTTGATAGAGTGGTCATTCTAATCTGACACAAAACCTAGTTGCTCACGTGAATACCAAATAATCCCTTACTATGTCTACATGAGAACTGGGTTTATTCAGACACACAAGGCAATTTATATGTTTTTTGAATAAATATGTATTCTATTTTCCATGTACTGTGTTAACTTTGGAAAATGTAAGTGAGACAGAGTCCCTTTCTCAGATCCCTTGATCTAATGCAGATAGTAGAACAATAAATATAAAATTAATACTACAACATGAAAAGTGAAATAAGGCTGAATAACACAAAGAAGGCATCTTTGGAGGATTCTCAAAGCAACAGAAGAGGTGAGAACCGAGAAAAAGAGAATGTAGCATAGTGTCAACAAAAGAAGGGAATCAATTTACCAAAGCCAGTGGAAGAAAACTCCCAAGTAGACAGAAGTAGATAAAGCACATCAACAGCATAGCTTAATGGTAATGACCAGATCCTTTTAGACCAGGTTTGCATTCCAGCTTCCCTACATAGAAGTTGTGTGTCTTTTGGGCAAGCTACTTATTATTTCCTTCTACAGATGAGAACAATGGAGGCTTGGAGAGCACTGTTCATTGCCTCAGAGCGGTATTGTGAGGCTAGAATGAGACAATAATCGGTGTAAAATATGTAATGTCACAGTTCTTGGCACATGAGTGACCAGTGAATTTTGCAACACTCAGTTGAAAAACACAAAGTGACAGGAAATGAGTTAAAGGGATAGACAGGAGCCAAATTAAAGAGTCTGGATGTTGATTGAGAAATTGTAATTGTTGCGACTTTGAATTTAGATATGTTTAACAGAAAAAAATATACCTCTAAGGTTCTCATTTGTTCCCTTCTAAATACTGCTGGGGGAGGTGGCATTGCCCGTTAGATACACAGTTTAGTGGTTTCAATATTGCCTGTACTGATTATTAGCTGAATCACCTGTTCCAAATTATTTAAGCTTTCACCTCTTCTTTTAAAATCAGGAATAATTTTGGGAGCTAACTTATTAGGTTTTTATGAGAATTAAACATATTAAATCAGTATAAATCACTTACATTTTGAGAGATATTAAAATAAACAAATGCACAATAAATAGGAGCAGGCTGGGCGTGGTGGCTCATGCCTGTAATGCTGGCACTTTGAGAGCCGGAGGCAGAAGAATTACTTGAGGCCAGGAGTTTCAGACCAGCCTGCGCAGCACAGTGAGACCCTATCTCCAAAAAAAAATTAAATAAAAAATAACAGCAATGCAACAGGCATGGTTCTGCTTTTCTCATTTTTTTAAACGAGGCTTCTCAAGTTCAAGGATATCTGTCAATAACGCAAAAACAGAAATTAAAGTAAAAAGTGCATAGATATAGCTATAGATATAAAATTAAATTCCTATCAATGATAAAGGAAAGAAAAAAAAAAAACATGGCCCAAATCTAAGACAGCAGGTTCAAAGAAAATTCAAGTTCATCACATTTACTGCAATGGTAGATCTGGTATTGTTGCCCATTATAGGCAGGGCCTTACCAACAGTGCTTTAGTGAGGAGAACATTTGACTTTTGAGTTTGACACTCCTGAGTTTGAGTTGAGGTTTCATTCTTAAGAACTCTGTGATGCTAGCAAATTCTTAAACTTCTGGAGCCTTTTAAAAATTGTTTTTAAAGAAGACATGAGATTATCCATATGACAGGGTCATTGTGAAGATTAAATGCAAGAGTAACACGAGAAATGCACTCTATGTTTGTTAACAGAATGTGCATAGGAATGATCACAAAGTCAGCTGCTTCTTAAAAAATGGTTATCACTGCTTAGAGAGACACATGGTAGCTGGCAGGATACTCAAGCCTCAATGAGTCCTGCCAAAAGGCCAATTTCGTTTTGTGCCTAGATGCATCATTAAAAAAAAAAAAAAAAAAAAAAGATTCAAGTTTATCCACTCCAATATGTCACCATTCTTCCCGTGAAAGGTTATCTAAACTCATAGGCAATGTGGATCTCTAGGAGCAGCCCTACTCAAAGGTTAGCTGCGAAGTCTAAGTTTGCTTAAGAGTTAAGAACTTGACAAGGAAGAACAGAGAAGAGCAGACGGTTGAGGAGTGCTAACACCTTCTTTAGGAAATCCAAACCGAGGGAGTCATCAGCAAAGGCTGAGAGATTAGCTTCAAGGAAAATAGCTATTTCAAGACACTGAGGAGAAATTAGAAACGACCAGCTGGTGTGAATCAAGAGAAATATGTTGCTAAAAGGTAGTGGGGCAAGCTGTTTACAAGGAACTAGGCTTTCTAACAGCTTTCTTAGGCACCGTGATTTTTTGTTTTGCTTTGTTTCTTTCACTATTTCCTCCTATTTTTCCTCTAAATCCTTTGGAAGGTTGTAGAATGAATGGCTGTAAAATGTGAAAAGAAACGTGGATGAATCAAAGGACGCTTTGTGATTTCTCTTTATTTTAATGAGTCACAGGCAGAATGGATTTTGGCATCTTCAAAATTGCTATCTGTCAAAGGATTCTCAAAAATTTGAGTTCACCTTCCTGTTCTGAAGTCTTTACTGCCTCCTGCCCACTCCTAGTATCCCACTTGCACACAAGAACACATACACACACATGTGCATGCACACACACACAGAGGACCTCTGAAACACACTCATGGCCAAAGACCTACCCCCCTGTCTTGGAGAAGACCACCAGGTATCCTCTAGTGGTACTTTTGCTTTTTCTGGCCTAAGAGCCTTCAGAAAATTGTATAGCCAAAGACCCCACAAGAAGTTTGAGCAGGACTGGGAACTCTTTTCTGTTTCTGTAAAGCAAAAACTATGTCTTCAAGAAATAGTGGAACTCACAAGAATTGAAGATTATGTCTCTTTCAAGGTACCCAGCAGAATTCTAAAGAAAGCATTAGTTTTTACACCTAGATGCAAAGTATTCTTGGAGAAGTAATTTAGGGAAAAATAAAGGAGATAAATTTCAGAGCCAGGCACAACAGGACTTGAGTTTGAGCTTCAATGGTTGATGCTTGCTCCGGCTTTTACTTTCTCCTTTGAGGCAGGCAATAGCATCATGCTTATTTAATAGGTTAGGAAACATGTTTGATAGGTCACATCTTTGTACATACTAAATGTTCAATATGCAAGTTTTCTTCCATCTTTTCCCCTCACATACATTAACCTTCTTGATCCTGAAAACAGATGCAATTTAGGTCAAACAGGGTTATTATGAAGGTCAATGCCACAAAGCAACTTGCCCAAGTAGACACCCCCTATCAAGCTATCTGTTGATTCTATTCTGCACAGTTTGGACTCCTAATAAATAATTCCTAAACTGAACAGCAATCCATCTCTTCTTCTCTCGGGTGATGCAGAACAGTCTTAGGTGCAGATTTTATAGAGGAGAAAAGAAATGATTGATGCTCCATGTAGAACACAGAACCAAACTGTGGTAACTAAGATTGGCAAAACTGTTACCTGTTTCCTGTGTAAATGCTCAACTCTCCTATTTACCAGGTAGAAGATGTCAGGACAAGGAGTTTGAAACAGCTCTTTGTTTCCTAAGCCCAAGAATTTCAAGACAGATCAAAAACGGTGTCACAAACAGTACCAAATCAACTTCACCCCATTATTTAATTCTATACATGAATATTATTGCAGACATTATTTCTAAATTGAAGTATATTTGACTTAAGATTGAGTATGACTGTTATTACAATGACTACAAAGAAACGAGGCAAATATGATTTTTCTGCAAGGCAATAAAATATTTTTATATGAAAACGGTTTGAATTAAAAATTACTTTAAATGTGTCAAAGAAAATGCTGAACATTCCCCAAGCACATATTTTTGTACCTATACCTTTCAGGGATATATTCAACTTCTTTTCAGTCATACGGATTCATCAAACCTATATTGCATTCCTATCATTTGCCAGAGAAGTTCCACACAGGAAGGATGAATAATACATGGTCCCTGCCTTCAAGGAGTTCTCATTCTAGGTTGAATTTTCTCCTCCTATATATGTGAGTCAGTGGAAAGTAAAATAGAGCAGAATTCGTTTCAGACAGTGTAAATCTGATGGAAAGTATAAAACATTTTTTCCTCTAAACGAAATAACACATTCCTTTTCAGACTTAATATGTGAATGTGATTTTTTTCCTGTTCTACATGTTTGTTTTAACTGATTCTTTAAAAAGCTTCATTCATTATTCTAGAGTATTACAAGTTATGTCTATGATTAAAATACATGTTAAATGGTTTTAATATATATTTAAATTTCAACATGCAATTGTTATTGGTCAACTTACAGAGCTGTTAGGGCTCTGTTCTCAGATGGGGGATAGCTCGAGAAAATGAAAATAACCCAAGGGTATGCTCAGCTGATGGAATTTATATCCATACAGTGAGGCAGTCAGGCAAACTCTGTGGTCAACAGCACAGGTTTTCCAGTAACGTGCCATTCACAGTCTCCGTTAAACCTTCCCCGATCCTGCTTCTGTCCTGGACTGGTTATCCAATCCCTAAGAACCTCACATTTGATACCGGCACAATAATGAGAAAACCACACAAAAATCAATCAATCATACAAACTTATGACCCTAAAGTTTTGGGGAAAAACTAAGAAGGTGTTTGGAAAGAGCTGATTCTATAAAAAATAACGTAATAGAAGAGGCAGATATTAAAATATGTATGAAAGGATTAATTTAAACCTGCCTATAAGAATTAGCTTCTGAAGATTTCTGAGCTCCTGCTTCTCTGCTTGTTCTGTTCTTATCATTATCAGGTATATTTAAAAAAAAATCATGAAGTTGGAAGAAGTTGAGAACACAGCCAAAATCTAACATCATCTAGAACAGTGCCTCCCCAATAGTAGACACACGACTCATTCATTATTCATCAAATATCTTTCAATATGTAACCAGAATACAATGAGGGTTCCAAGTGGAAAATATGCTGTCCCCCAAAGGTTGCCTAAATTCATAGGCAATGTGGATCTCTGGGAGCAACCATACTCAAATGTTAGCTGTGAGGCCTACATTTGCTTAAGAGTTAAGAACTTCACAAAGAAAAATAGAGAAGAGTAGACAGTTGAGGAGTCCCACCACGTTCTTTAAGACATACAAATCCAGGGAGTCATTGTTGAAAGAAAATATAGATATTAAATCTGTAGCTTTAAGTCTGCTCAAGAATATGCTAAAGACAAGAGTATATTCTAATTGTTGGTACAGTATCTTATTAAGAAATCTTCCTTTTTGAAATTTTTATTCTTAATATTTTTGACTTTCAAATCACATAACCCATCCTGACATCAGTGGGTCACACAAGTATACTAATCCCATGGGGGTGAAAGTGGAGAAGAGAATGAACATGTTCAAAAGTAATCTTACATATCAAAAGTGTTTAAATGCATTTTTGTAAACAGTACCTACTGTGTCTATCTTATCTCACATATCTAAATTGGAGATACACAATAGAGGTCAGAATTTAAAAAGTTCTGATTACTCTTGCAATGAAGAAACATATTACAATTTCATTAACTCATGAGTTTCGTAGCTGATATTGAGAATCTCTGTTTCACATTGTTGCAGCCGCTGGACTAAAGACATGGGTGACAGGCTTTCTGGGAAAGGGCTAACAACCCCTGACTCTTCGGAGTTGGGAGCATAGAAGCCAGCTGGACTTCCTGGGTGGAGTGGGGACTTGGAGAACTTTTCTGTCTAGCTAGAGGATTGTAAATGCACCAATCAGCACTCTGTGTCTAGCTAAAGGATTGTAAATGCACCAATCAGCACTCTGTAAAACAGACCAATCAGCACTCTGTAAAATGGACCAATCAGCAGGATGTGGGTGGGGACAAATAAGAGAATAAAAGCTGGCCACCCCAGCCAGCAGCAGCAACCTGCTCAGGTCCCCTTCCACAGTGTGGAAGATTTGTTCTTTCACTCTTCACAATAAACCTTGCTGCTGCTCACTCTTTGGGTCTGCACCACCTTTAAGAGCTGTAACACTCATTGCCAAGGTCCACGGCTTCCTTCTTGAGGTCAGCAAGACCAAGAACCCACCAGAAGGAACCAACTCTGGACACAACATGACATCTATTAATAACTCATAGGATGTGCTTGGGAAAATGTTACAGTTAAGACATTTTGGCTGGACATGTAATCCCAGCACTTTGGGAAGCCAAGACAGAAGATCACTTGATCCCAGGAGTTCGAGACCAGCCTGGGCAACATGGCAAAACCCCATCTCTATTAAATAATAATAATAATACAAAAATTAGCCAGGCATTGTGGCACATGCCTGTAGTCCCAACTCTAAGAGGGCTGAAGTAGGAAGATTGCTTAAGCTTGGGTGGGTGAGGCTGCAATGAGCCACGATTCTGCCATTGCAATTCAGCCTGGGTGACAGAGCAAGACCCTGTCTTTAAAAAAAAAAAAATCCTAAGCTTCATGAACCACTGCATCACACTGGCAGTTGCTATTCCCTGGCTTCTTGCAGCATATATAGCCTGAATAATCCTGAAATCAAGACAGTCAGGGACCTGCAAATGAGGTTGTACAGCAAAATTATTGATAAAGCCCTTTCTGTCTATAAAGGATGAACACAGTATACTCCCTGGTAAGTGATACAGGTTGTAATACAGAAGGCAAGGCTTTTTGATCTCAAATGGATTTTTTTTTCTTCCTCTCTGACTTCTCTGTTGAGAGAAGGTGCAAGAGATGAGACAGAGAGTAGGATATTTTTAGCTGAGAAGCAGCTCTTCATAAGAAAGACAACTTCAGGGAAATACTGCTGGTAGGTACTAGATTTTACTCTATTTACCAGATGTGCATAAGAGTTCAATACTTATTGTTGAGTGAATCAATGTTTTAAAAAGTTAAATGATTTGAGTGCAGAGTAGCAGAAGGGATATGACTGGGTGTCTGTCCCACTTATGACTTCTGCTTAATGGCTTTGTGACAAAAGTTACAATATAAAGAACTATAGTATCAAGATATGAGACTGCATTTTCTTAACTTTCCTTTGAAAATAATTGAATAACAGAATATCTACTTCATTTCTTATTTTCCCCTCAAAACCAGTTTAAATATAATTCCTTGTTATTTATATTTTTATGTCATTAAAATCTCATATTCACTATACAGCCATAAAAAAAGAACAAAACCATGTCTTCTGTGGGAACATGAATGGGGCTGGGGGCCATTATCCTTTGCAAACTACGCAGGAACACAACATCAAACATTGCATGTTCTCACTTATAAGTGGAAGCCAAATGATGAGAACTCATGAACATAAAGAAGGGAACAAAAGGCACTGGGGTCTACTTGAGGGGGAAGGGTTGGAGAAAGAAGAGGAACAGAAAAGGTAACTCTTGAGTACCAGGCTTAATACCTGGGTGATGAAACAATCTATACAACGATCCCCTATGACACAAGTTTACTCATGTAACAAACCTGTACACTTACCCGTGAACCTAAAATAAACATTTAAAAAACCCTCCACATTCCAGTCCTTGGATAACTCATCATCATCATCATCATCATCATCATCATCATCATCATCGTGGCAGGTATATTTGAATGGGAACTTTCTTTTACCAAACATGGTGCTGAGCAATACACATATATTTCATTTTATCTTCCCAATATATGTATAAAAGATGCCATATGATCTTCTTTTTAGATATGACAAAACAGAACTAATTTTTTAAAAACTGTCCTAGATTATTTAACTAACATGAAAATACTGGGATTCCATACCACAGGTTCTGCTTTTACATATTCCATCGGATCTCACATTTTACTATACTGAAGTTAAAAGCCTGAAGCAGCTTCTAAACCACCACTGACCTTTCCTCAACTGCAGCACTTTTATAGGATGTTAATTTCTTCATGCCTCTCTCTCCTCCTTTTCTCTTTACTCATTGAAAGGGATATGATTTCCCCGTGAGCCACTGCACTAAACAATAAAATACTGCAGGTGTCCCTCACCAAGAGGGAATGCATTTAAATTTAATAATGAAATCAATGGGAAATGGGATTTGCTTCACAAGAATTTGTCAGCTTTGCTGGAATTCATTCACTCTATAAGCTAATAGAAAACTTTGATGTGGAGAGAAATGGGACAAACTCTAAAGAAGTTACTGTATATTATTGAAGACAGTGGCCACGTCTTCTGCTTCATCTGTGTGGCTCCCAAAGTACAGCTCTTTAGAGCTGATGTTTACTAATTGTCTGTTAAAATGCCTTTTTTGAGATTTGTGAAAATTATAATTCTCATTATTAATAGGAGTTAAAATAATAAGCAAAATAAACTATAATTTATCCCATGGGTTTGCGTAATAGGAATAAAACACCAGTATCACAGCTGAAGAATACCACAGAAGAACTCCACTCATCAATTAATTAAAAAATAAATGTATTTTGAACTCCCTTACTGTGCTAGGTGCTGAGAATATAATAATGTACAGTCGTATTTGGGAGACAGACTTATGGTCTTACTTATGGCACTTGTGTTGCTAAGTGTTATAAAAGATAGGTATTGGGTGTCATGTAGGAATGAATAAAGAGGTTTGGCTTCATGGAGAAGTGCCAGGGAGAGCTTCTCAAATGAAGTAAATATGTAAAAGATTTGCAGGAGGCTGGGAGTTAGCAGGTTGGTTGCTGAAATGGCAGAGGAGGTGAATTCAAAATAGAGGAAATACCTCATGAAAAACATGAAGGAAGCAATCTATGCAAAAGTCAAAAATTAAAAGAGGCTAGAGCTAGAGGAGTGCAAATACTGTTGAAGAGGTTGCATGATCTGCAGAAGGTTGAATAGGCAAGCAGGGGCAAAATTATGCAATGTTTATTAGGGATCCTCAGAATGTTGTCTCCTATGGGCAATAAAAAAATAATTTATGTGTTGCGCTGTCGCGAATAATTTTCACAAAATGCAAATCAAATTATATCCCCTCTATGATTAAGTGTAGAGCACATATTAGGAATCGGAGCAAATGGATACAAAGAGATCACTTAGAATACCTAGGTAACCATTCATGGAAGATGTTCATTTGCATCCTGCTATTGTCTCTGTTTGTATGTCTCCCTAATATTCTTATGTTGAAATTTAAATCCCCGTGTGAGGATGTTAGGAGGTAGGGCCTTTGGGAGGTGATTAGGTCACATGAGCTGGCTCACTCTCGTGAATGGGATTAGCACACTAATATAAAAGGATCCACTCTCAGTCCTTCCACCATGTGGGGACACAGAGAGAACTTGTCAGAAGGTGCCATTTATGAACCAGAAAGTAACCCATAACCAGAAACCAAATGTGTTGGTGCCCAGATCTTGGACTTCCCAGACAGCCTGAATGGACTAAGAGCTCAAGGGTAGAGAGAAAGGAGAAGTATATGAATTAATACAAGACATGCTAAGAATGTATAATTTTCATGGAGCAGAGCTTTCCATATTTCTCATACTTCTACTGTTCTTCTTCATCTACTTGATATTTTTTCTATAAAGGTACACTATTAATTTATTTCTTGCTCATCATGTAAATACATTTTAAAATAACTTGTCATATTGTTATTAATGGGAAAACTGATGTCATATTATGAAAAGAACATTAAAAATAAATACAGTGAAAAAGAAAACTATATATAATGCTAGTGCTTGTCTTCCAAAGTTTCTGAGTATGAGACCAATTTTTCTTACAAAAAAAAGACACGGGGGCCAGGCGTGGTGGCTCATGCCTGCAATCTCAGCACTCTGGAAGGCAGAGGCAGGAGGATTGCTCGAGCCCTGGGATTTGAGAACAGCCTGGGCAACCTGGCAACACCCTGTCTCTACAAAAAAATACAAAAACTAGCCAAGCATGGTGGCACACATCTGTAATTGCAGCTATTTGGGGGGCTGAGGCAGGAGAATCGCTTGAGCCCAAGTGGTCGAGGCTGCAGTGAGCTGGGACTGTGCCACTGTACTCCAGGCTGGGCAATAGAGTGAGATCCTGTCTCAAAAAGAAAAAAAACATATATATATAGTATCTTAATAACATGCTATTTACTATATAGAGATTTTCTCCTTCAAATATCTTAGAGGATATAGATCAAAGGACTCAGAACTAAACATTGAAAAACTGCTTCCAAGAGATTACATTTTGTTTAATGTTATATTGACCAACTCCATAAAATTGTCTCATTTAGTACATCATGTTTGCAATGTATAATTGCCAGATTTAGAGGTTAACAAGGGGAGTAATGCACTAGGCTGAAATCTTTTCACGTCAGGGCTTCCCATATCTTGCTAAAATACATTTTGAAGTTGGTTGTTCAGCTTTCATCTATCCACCATGGAGAAAGAAGGAGCAAAAACTTATTATATCTGATGTCCATCTTTCCCAGTTACTTGGTCCTCACCTGCTCACCTACTGAGGGTTTCACGTCAAAACAATTATCCCAGTCCCAGTGCCAATGGTAATGTTAATAGTGTAGTCTCTATTAAAAACTGGGACTGGGTTTTAAACATCTTTGTATCCCTAGCCCCTACAACTACATTTGACTCCTGATAAATACTCGAAATGAATTTGCAAAACAAAAATACTTTTAAAAACCAGTTCGAGCTCATATAATTACTCAATTGTTAAATTCAAATTACAGTAGCCTAAGTCTCAATCTTTAACTGTGGGGGAAGTGAAATATCTAAGCAATAATGCACACATTTGTAAATATAAACTCTGCTTGGTAGCAATAATATGAAAAGCTAAGACATAATGAACCACCATTATTTCACTGTATTTCAGCAGTAACCTTCTAAAGTGGGTGTTGGATCCATTTCACAGATGAAGAAATGAAACAGAGTCAGGGAAATGGCATTACCAAGTCCACAGACCTACTAAGTGTATAAGAAAAGGATGTGCACCTAATAAAGGACATGCTGTCCTCCACTGTAGACTATTGATATTCATAGACCCAAATGGGTTACTGCTTGCTCTTCAGATGTCCTAGTACCTCTGTTAAATCAAGGTTAGCCTAAAACTGCCTCCTTACATATTTAAGTCCAACCTAAAGGTTTCTCTACACATAATGAACCATAACCTAAATGGAGGTGTAAACAGACCATAACCTACTCTTGTGACAATCACTGAGTTTTGGCCAAAGGGAGCCAACTGTTCAAACCATGTTCAAATAAAGCAAACACCAAGCTGTAGCCAGTCCCACTGGGTACATCAATTCTGTTTTCTGTATGCCACCTTCCTTTTCTGTTCATAAACCTTCTTCTACTACGTGGCTGCAGTGGAGTGTGAGCCTCTGGTTCAGAGAGCTGCCCGATTTGTGAATTGTGCTTTGGTCAATTAAATTCTGTTAAATTGAGTTTGGCTAAGGTTTTTCTTTTAAAAATCTCATAGACATAAACTTCATCTACTTTCTTAAGTTTTTCTTTATTTTTTTAACTACCATTTACAAGAAAGAGTTTATCATAAGGTCGTTTAAAAGTGGTCACCCTGATAACTTTGAACAGGGAGATCCTAGCAGGAAGGATGTTTCTGATAGTCTGTAAAAATACAAACCAGCTCAATTACAGTGCCTAGTATCTTGTAAAGATGCATCTTCTAGGGCTTCCAGAAAATTTGAAACTATTGGGTTCTCTCCAAATGTTTAACTGCTGGGATATTCTTAATCAGTAAGTGCCCCTAAATACACAGTTCCATTATCACAGTTGCCATCTGAGAGTAAAACAGCATGTAGGCAAAAGCTATCCCACAATTAAACAAACAGGTAGAACTGAGTTCTTTATTAAAATAATTCAAATACCTTTATTTACATTAAAATCATTAAGCTTACAAATAATTGCATCCAATCACTTAACTACATTAGTGTTCAAATAAAAGGAAGAAAATATTAAAATGTGTTTAACTTTTTCTAAATTTCCATGTATAACTTAGCAATTAGACAGAGTATTAACCCTGTAAACTAGATGTCAAAAATTTGTATACACACACTATAGAAGCACTCATTTACATACATTTTTAAAAAATATCTACATGCAGCCTGGTGCAGTGGCTCATGCCTGTAATCCCAGCACTCTGGGAGGCCAAAGCGGGCAGATCACTAGGTCAGGAGATCAAGACCATCCTGGCTAACACGGTGAAACCCCGTCTCTACTAAAAGTACAAAAAAAATTAGCCGGGCGTCATGGCGGGCACCTGTAGTCCCAGCTGAGGCTGAGGCAGGAGAATGGAGTGAACCCGGGAGGCGAAGCTTGCAGTGAGCCGAGATCACGCCATTGCACTCCAGCCTGGGTGACAGAGCAAGACTCCGTCTCGAAAAAAAAAAAAAATCTACATGCTGAAGTGAAAAATCTCTTTCGATCTCATTTTTTAAAATGTTCATTGAATAACAGAAGTGATACTTATGTGTTTGTTTTGTTCTAAAAGAGGCAAGACAACCTTTGAAAAAGCACAAGCCTTACCTAAGATAAGGTAAACTCAAAGAAAATGTCTACAATTTATTCCAATAACCACTAACTTCAAATAATCCATCTTGAAAAAGAGGAAAGAAAGGGAGTACATTTACATTGTGTTCTATTGTATTCTTTAATGTTATCTAATTTCCAAACAGCATACCCAAGGTAATGCAAATTCTGTTTTATGAGGGCAAATTAAGCTTAATATGCATAAACACAAAGCAATATCTATTTTTACCATTAAAAATACCAAGTCCCTGAACAGTATTTTTATGATGCTGCTTAACAAGTTTGTATTTCCTTGGCAGGAATTTATTTTACTTCTCAAGTATAAAACAGAAAGAAAATAAAAGAATAAAAATGAGGTAAAATGCTCTGTGCTACTCATTCCAATTTCAATAGTATTTTTATTGGTATTGATTTTCTTTACCTGGCACCCTCAGGGCTGGACTTGAAGTACTTCATGCAGGTGGTCTAGTTTGTAGGGTTCTTAAAGCTAACATTGCATGATTACCTGCATTCTCTCCAACCCACTTTCATCCTCCTTGTGGTCAAAACAGTAAATATTCCTAGGTCAGTCCTATTAATAAATGAGAAGTGGTCCATCCTTGTGTTCAATAAAATGCAGATGTTTCATTAAGAACATTAGATGTACCTGGGTAATTTAGTATTTCTAACTGATTTTCAGAGTAGATTAGGTGTTAATGTAATATTGCTTGGCAAATCATTTCAGCAGAAGCAAGTTAGTAGACGTGGTTATATATTCAAAATTAGGTTTTGGCCAATTGATTCTTAATTACACAATCAGAGACTCAAGAGATCAAAGTTAATAGTCCTTCCTCCTCCCCTCAGACATGCAGATACACACACATACACACACACATGCACACACACCTTGAAAGGTTCTAGCTGCTCTCAGGAATCAAAGGATATCCTGGCAGTATTTGTCTAAGAATAAAGCTTCAAATGTCTAAGCAAGACCACCTACAGTCTATCTGATTGTTCCCTTCAAGGAAGCCAGAAAGAATGTCGATTTAAGAGCCACAAGCAGCAGCTAAGTGTAGTTTAAAAGGAACACATTGGAAACGCTCCCTTTCTGTCAGACTCACGGTTTCTATGAAAAAGAACACCAGTTAATGTGACTTCAAGAGGTTCCAAACTATTTAAGTAGCCTTTGGGCTCAGCTACAAAAGAGAAGAGGCCAGGATATAGGATGGAAATGAAAAGACCAACTAAAATATATATAAATATATGAACATATATAGAGATATGAACACAAACATACATATGCTCACACATGCACACACATTCATTGACTCTGTTCCAGCCACACAGGTTTTCTGAGTATGGCAAATTTTCCCATAACACAGACCCTTTGGACTTGTTATATTATTCATGCATGAAATACTTTCTACATGATTTTTTTCATGGCTGGTTTCTCAGTCTTCAATTTACAGCTTGAATGTAATCCCACCTCTGCTGACCACCATACAGAAAGCCATTTCCTCTCCCTCCTCCAGTTCATCTCTATCACATCTTTCCCTTCATCTTTATATTCCAAGAACCTAGCACAGGGGTCTGCTTTAGAATGGCCACTCAATACAATGTTCTGTTAATGCTGGGGACTCTATTAGATGGGTAATTCTACTTGGGTAATTGATAGTAACATATGCTGCAATATAAATGTGCATTGACTATATTATAGGCCATTCTAGGGACTGAATAGAGTATGTGGAAATTAAACAGTTTTTGCCCTCAAGAAGCTATATCTTGTGGGAAAGGGGGATAAATTGAGCAAACCCTGTGGATGATTAGCAATCAAGAAGCACAGAGCTTGGAAAGCCAAGCCAACCTGCATGAGACAGGGAAAATTCCTGAGGCTGATGATAGCCTAGGTGGACTGTCTGGGGTTGAGATAAATAAAAGAATGCTTGGAAGTGCTCTCCAGTCAAAAGAAAAGCAAGCATACAGGCTGGAAGTCATGATTGTTCTTTGATCTATTTGAAAGTTGAATGTATCTAGACGAGTATGATGATATGTGGGAAAGGAGCTAAACAAAGCAGAACTACATCAATATAAGGAAGCAATATTGTCACATTCATCCATAACAGCAACATAATAAAATTCTATCATCCTTATAATTTAGGTCAACCCTTGTCAATTTGTCAAAGCCTTTTGTATACCATTGCTCTTTACCTGTGATTCCACAGGGAAGCAAAAATATAAAGGTTAGAAGGGTGGGCTCTGGAGTCAAATTTCTCTAAAGCCTCCTGGCTGGAGAATCACAGATTCGATCCTCAGTTTCTTCATCCATGATAGGGACTGATCATAATCTTCAAAATTATTTTGTGAAGTGAAATAATGCATATGAAACTATTTGTATCAGAAGTGTCATATAATACCCAATAATTACAATTGTCACACTCTTGATAACATTCTCCACATCTGAGATTATCTACTAAAAGTAGTATTTCAGAGACAATTTGCTTCTCTACTCAAGAGTACGACACAGGAGGCTGTCCCTGACCTGACCCTGACCATTTCTTTCCAGCTCCATCTCCATCCATATAACCCCCAGGCCATTCCCTGGACAACTGCCTTAGTGACAGTACAATATTCCCAGCTACACACAGCCTGATCATAACTTTTCACATTCACACATATTGCTTCTTCTCTCTGCCTGAAATCCTTTCTCTCATTTGGCCAACTTCTGATTTTCCTTCAAAAATCAACTTGATACTCACTTACTCTTGAAATTCTTTAACACACCTTCTCCCCCATCTCCATCTCTCACCTTCGTCTAATGTAAATGTTTCCATTCTATTCCTATCTGTGGGCCCCTCTCACATAGGAAAGGCCAAGTTCTACTATACTTATTCCCATGCCTGGCTGCAGAATTAACTACAGACTTTGTGGTGTCCAGTACAAAACAAAAATGTGAAAAAAAGAAAAAAAGGTATCATTTAACGCACTAAATATTAAGGGTTTTTTCCTTTCTTCCACATCTCTCTTTTGCTTACTTGAATGCTCCTTTGTCCCATAGAAATTCACTTTTGAAAAATCATTAAGAATCTCAAGACAATGACAGCAGAGCATTCATCAAAGCATAGGGCCCCTTGGGGTAACAGACACCTGTGGGACTCTACTGGTTACTCGCAAAAGAGAGCCCTGCCTTACCCTCCCTCTCTCTCTCTCTCTGTGTATGTACGTGTGTGTATATATATACACACAAGTATATATAGAGATGTGTGTATATATATGTATATACATACATACATACACACACACACACAGAGAGACAGAGGGAGGAAATGGTTATTACACCTCAACAAATCTCTCTCTCTGCATGTGTGTCTGTGTAAATACACATATATGTATAATGTCTATGTATATGTATATATATACACACATGTGTATGTGTGTGTGTATATATAGAGGGAGGATATGGTCATTATACCTTAATAAATCTCTCTCTCTCTGTGTGTGTATATATACACATATATGTATATATGTATGTATATGTATGTATATATGCATGTATATGTGTGTATATATGTATGTGTATAAATATATACAAGTATATATGTGTGTATATTATAAATATATGTGTGTATATGTAAATATATATATACACACACACAGAGGGAGGATATGGTCATTACACCTTAACAAATCTTTCTCAGTATGTGTGTATATATACATATATACACATTCATGTATACATATATAGTGTGTATATACATCTATACATACATATATACATATATAGTGTGTGTATATACACATATATATACATACACAAACACAGAGAGAGAATATATATATACGTTCTGTCCTCAGCACAAAGACGGTCACATTGCCGTCACTGAGTAAAAGGTTTTAATTTTTTGTTTGTAGTAATAAAGCGTGGTGCATTGAGCCCATAAACTGGTGCCCAAAAAGACTCTTGATGTTGAAAGAACTGCAGTATAAATAACTAAGCAAATGGATGAATTCTTGCTAATTCAGAGCTGTTCCCTCTTTTTCATTCAGCTTCCTTACCTGTTTCCCTCCTTCCTCCCTCTCGCCCTTCCTTTCTTCCTTTGCCTTCCACCATCAATCACAGTCTTGACTGGCTGGATCTTTGCGGGCATGCTGAAGAGTATACTTCTTCCTTTTAAAAAATATATTGCCAGACTTCTCCCTGCTAGCTTCCAGATCATTCACTTCACGTTGCCCACTTTCCCTTATCTGCATTCTTTGAGGATTTGCATTCTGTAGTTATGAAAGTTCTAAGAAAATCAGAGTAGTATCTCAAATGGGCTCCCTGCTTCTCCTCCTGTCTCCCTACAGTTCACCCCCCTCAAAGAAGACAGAAGGATCTCTTTAAGAACATGAATTGGGGCTGGACACGGTGGCTCATGCCTGTAATTCCAGCACTTTAGGAAGCCAAGGCGGGTGGATTACTTGAGGTCAGGAATTTGAGACCAGTCTGGCCAATATGGTGAAACCCTGTCTCTACTAAAAATACAAAATTAGCCGGGTGTGGAGGCACGCAGGTGTGGTCCCAGCTACTTGGGAGGTTGAGGCAGCAGAATCACTTGAACCCGGGAGGCGGAGGTTGCAGTGAGATCGCACCATTGCACTCCAGCCTGGGCAACAGAGTGAGACAGTGTCTCAAAAAAAAAAGAAAATATGAATTAGATCACATCATTCGCCCACTGCACATCTCCAGCAGCAGCGAATCCCTATCACACACTTCTCCAGCAAATCCCTGTCCATGGCTGATGCTCTCTTTTCTGTCTCCCACACTGTAGTCATGCGTCCTCATTCTCTTCTTTTTCCTTAGATCTGCCCAGCTGCTCCTTGTCTCAGGGAAAGAGCTTCATAGACTTTCATTCCAGTCTTCGCTCTCATGTTTCCTCTTCACAGAAGAATCTTCATTTACTACTCTTTATCTCCTAACCCAGCCTAACAAATAGCACGTTCACAACTGTAGCACTCGTCCATAAGAAGGTGAGTTGTTCATTTGTTTCACATTAAAAGAAAAATGTTAGGTAAGATCTGTCTTTTGCACTTCTATGCCTCTATACCTAGAACAATGCCTAGCCAAAAGCAGAAATTCTATAAATACGTTTTTTAATTTATGAAAAAGGAGAGCAATACAAGTACAGTTGACCCTTGAACAATGTAAAGATTAGAGGTCCTGAGCCCCATTGGACACACAGTGGAAAACTTACTTACAACTTTGACTCTCCCAAGAAACTTAACTAATAGCCTTCTGTTTACTGATAATGTAAATAGTTGATAATCACATATTTTATATGTTATAGGTATTATACACTCTATTCTTAGAATTAAAATAAGCTAGAGAAAAGAAATTGTTATTAAGAAAATTATAGGGAAGAGAAAATATATTTACTATGCATGAAGTGGAAGTGGATCTTCATGAAGAACTTTAT
Organism: Macaca fascicularis; assembly: GCF_037993035.2. NCBI lineage: Eukaryota > Metazoa > Chordata > Mammalia > Primates > Cercopithecidae > Macaca > Macaca fascicularis. The sequence goes on from NC_088394.1 coordinate 58,015,044, forward strand.
CCTCATTGTCTTCACCTTGAGTAGGCTGAAGAGGAGAAGGAGGATGAGGAGCAGGAGGAGGAGGAGCAGGGGCTCTTCTTGCTGTCGCAGGAGTGGCAGAGGCAGAAGAAAATCTATGTATAAGTGGACTCGTGCAGTTCAAACTCATGTTGTCAAGGGCCAGCTGTACAAAGTAAGCATGTTTCCACGCAAGTGAGCAGGGCCTTGAACCCTTAGATGAGGTACAGCAGGCACACGGTCAGGATGGAGGGTGTGGGGAAAGTGGGCAGCAGGATGTAATTACCTGAGTGTATGACCTGGATATTACCTGAGTAGATGACGGTACCTGAGTGTATTACCTGAGTGTATGACCGTCACACTCAGCATTTTCTGTACCATCACATGATCTGCATGAACCTGCCCTTTGAAGAGAGATCTGAGCACATCTTTTGCAAGCGCAGTTAGTCTGGAGCTGTTGGCCTGAAGCATCACTTACAATATGGTAGGAGTTAATGAGTTTTGACTTAAAATTGGTGCTTCACTCCCCTCTGTCCAAAACTGAATGTATGCTATTCCTTCTGCTTTTGTACAGAAGTATGGCATAACATGGCAAAATGGAACAAAAGTATAAAATTGTGTAAAATATAAAACAAGCCTTTCTTCACATCCAACCTCCCAACACTGCCTGCGGCAAAAGTTTATAACTTCCTCAGGTGCATTTTTTTAGACACTCAGTATACACATTTATGTTACTATGCATGTAGCACTTCTGTTTTTTTCTTTATGGAAATGAAAGATATAAAGCAAAGTTATATAGCATCTTTTGATCTTTTTTCAGTGAATTTATTTTAGAATTCTGTTATAATATTGTATTCACATCAATGTTGTATTTTTTATGACTGTGCACCATTCCATGGAACAAATAAAGCACAGTTTACCTTAAAATTTTCCTTTTGATAAATACGTAAAGTAATTCTTCTCTGCCCATTATCATTCCAATTATGAAGCTGGATTCTGAATATCACGATCATATTGTATCTAGGATTCACTAAATCACTTTGGGAAATCGAGTTTTCCCCAGAGTAGAAAGCAAAGCAGGGAATGATAAGGAATGGTGGGGAGGGGGGAGACAGGAAACTGGACCCTAGGCACACCCTTCCTCCATGTCCCTTCCATGTCACTATGACCATTAGTGCAGTAATTGACACAGGGTGTCTAAAACACTGCATCATGTTTGTTATATACCCATTGCATCTACAACATTTTTACTTTTGTCTTTAAGTTGGCTTTTTACTCAAATTTATTTCAAAAACAACTTTATATCACCATTGTGAAAACAAACCTGTATCACATGCCATAAATAAATATAATCATAAAAATAAATTCAATGAAAACAAAGCAGCGTTATTAAATTCTGTCTAGACGCTGTTGCCAGCCAAAGGCTCTAAGAGAGAAGGGGCCTCAGGCCAAGGGAGGTGTTAATCTCCCTTTTTAACACTCACTAAAAATTAACAATAAAGTGAGACTTTGTTCTCCATTGTGACAAAGACTGAAAGAGAAAGGAAGAGGGCATGCCTTGGGAAATAACAAACTACACATTTTTTCAAATATTTCTCAAGTTCCCACTGTTTCTGAATATTTGAGGAATCAAATATTCCTCAATGTTAATTGATTGATGTTAATTGAGTTTTTGTTAATATTTTTGTTACTTGAGAATCTTCTAACAAATCAGATGTAAGTGAATGCTTAGAAACCCACTTTTAGGTTTGTTCAACCCCTTTCTATCTTGCTTACCTCTACAGAACAAGAAGCAGCCAATGGCTACACAATTAGGCCCTCGGCCATTTCTCTCTAGAAAGTCCTTCAAGCCTCACCTGTTCACAACGAACACAGACTTAGGGGGCTAAAATACAGTAAGTCTTCACTTAATGTCCTCAAACGGTTCTTGAAAACTGCAACTTTAAGGCAAACAACTTACAACAAAACCAATTTTATTATACCATAGGCCAATTGATATCAACAAGACTTAAGTTCCTACGTAATGTTTCCAATCACAAAACCATCACTAGATGTCTAAAGACCAAAACATCTCTTGTATTAAACACTGAAATAATTGTGAGTTCTACATACATTTTAAAAAGATTAATAGAAACAAGTAAGATAATTATCTACCCAATTATTTCAGTTCAGGGTTGAGGATGGCAGGATTCTAACCCAGCAGTTCAGGGCACCAGGTGGGAACCACCCAGGACATGGTGTCATTCCACTACAGGACACACTCTCACACACATCCACACTAGCTTTGCAATGGACCATTTAGACACGCCAATTCACGTAACAATCATATCATTGGGATGGGAAAAAACTGGAAGGGGAGAAAACCCAGGCAGACATGGGGAGAACATGCCGGCTCCACACAGACAATGGCCCAAGCTGAGAGATTTTTTTTTCCTCAAACAAAACAATCTTAAATGAAATCAGGTTATTCGGGGACCTGCTGTACTTGGCTACAGTCCTAGCTCAACTCTTGAGTGGGTCTGTGGCCTTGAGTCTATCACTGCTCTCTCTGGGCCTCGGTCTGCCCTGAAATAGGCCATGTATCCATCACCTGGTGCTGTCCCTCTCCACAGAGCACCATCAATTCTCTCTCCTGGCTTAAGTATTGGCCTTCCAGATTGCTTACTGACCACGTTTCTCCTTCCATCCTACCCTACTGCTTTGTAAAGGATAGATTTTTTTTTTTTTTTTAATGTGAATTCGATTACGTCTTTTTGTGTTTACAATCTTTTGATTGCTTTCCTGTGCAAAAACAACAAAATCCAAAGTTCTTACAGCATCCTACTCAGCTCTACATAATCTGGCCTCTACCACAGAAGCCTTTGAGTTACTCTTACACATCTAATTCTTTCCTACCTCCATCTACCCCAAGGCCTTTGCTACATGCTGGTTTTTATATCTGAATTTCTTTTTCTCCCACATCTGTTCATCCTCTGGCTTTGGGGAATTGAGGTTGGGGACATCTGTGTTCAAAATATAAGAAACAGCATGTGAAAATCCCCTCAATTAGGCATCACTTCTGTCTAATTAACTGTACAAAGTGGTCCACTTATGACCATTTCATCTAACACAGACTTCCCCTACTTATTTGTTATTTTCTATCAGCACCCTGTTTGTTTTATTCGCAGTCAATTTCCCATTCTGATGCTTAATTTATCAACCTGCTTACATTCTTGTAGAGGAGGAAGAACCAAAAGCAAGTCACCTTTTCATAAGGGCTGGGATCACATCCACTGCTGAACTGCCAGTATCCAACACAGGGCCAGGCGTGGGGCAGTTGTTTCACACAAAACGTTTGAAGGATCCCTTTATGAAACCCAAGGTTCACAATAGTAAAGTCTCCGAACTCCAGTATTTAACAATCCAACTTTCTGTAAGGTTTCCATGGCTCTTAGAAAACTATCAAAAAATGGCCGAGTGCGATGGCTCACACCTGTAATCCCAGCACTTTGGGAGGCCAAGACGGGCGGATCACGAGGTCAGCAGATCGAGACCATCCTAGCTAACACGGTGAAACCCCGTCTCTACTAAAACCACAAACAATTAGCGTGATGGCGGGCGCCTGTAGTCCCAGCTACGCAGGAGGCTGAGGCAGGAGAATGGCGGGAACCCGGGAGGCGGAGCTTGCAGTGAGCCGAGATCGCGCCACCGCACTCCAGCCTGGGAGACAGAGCGAGACTCTGTCTCAAAAAAATAAATAAATAAATAAATAAATAAAATAAAAATAATAAAAAAAGGAAACTATCAAAAAATTTAAAATAAGCTCACATAAGGTGGATGTCTCATAAAGTAACTTCTGTCTCCTGCTACCAAACATGATTCTAAATAAAGGAAAGAACAAAAGCAAGGACTAGAACAGACATATACACAAAAACATTTTACACCTGACTGCCTTCCTGGTAAAGCATGCTGATAAGGACAGGGGTGGCGCCAGTGTACTTTGGGGAACATTATGACTGCACATTTCCAACTAGGTCTACTCATTTGCAAGCAGGCACTTTCATGAAAATGAGCCATAACATATGTTAATTCCTTTCCTTCGCAGTAGCTCTTTAGTATAACATGTTTGGAGAATGCATATTCCTGTATTATCCTTCTGTTTACACCAGAATCCTGACAGCTAATTGTTCTAGTAACACTTTATGCCTTGATCAAAAATGTGACACTATTAAAGGGTTAGCAAAATTGGCTTGCTAGGTTGAAAAAAAAAATGCTTGCAAGATTTAGGAAGAATTAGCAATTAATTCATTGATTTTATCACCAAAAAAACTTTATTAGGCCAAATCTCTTATTTGAAAATGTTACTTTGGTCTACATATTTATTATGCTTTTTTCAAGAAGACACAAAATGGTGCTAATTTGAGAGGAAACCAACTTGCATATTGATATAATTTATCAATAAAAAATAGAATGTGGGCCGGGCACCGTGGCTCACGTCTGTAATCCCAGGACTTTGAGAGGCAGAGGTGCATGGATCACAACATCAAGAGATCGAGACAATCCTGGCCAACATGGTGAAACCTCATCTTTACTAAAAATACAAAAATTAGCTAGGTGTGGTGGTGCACGCCTGTAGTCCCAGCTACTCGGGAGGCTGAGGGAGGAGAACTGCTTGAACCTGGGAAGCGGAGGTTGCAGTGAGCCGAGATTGTACCACTGCACTCCAGCCTGGCAACGGAGCAAGACTCTGTCTCAAAAAAAAAGAATATGGTGATTCAGAAACACACAGAGTAGGTCCCTAAATATTCAACTACATAATTAGCTTAATATCATAGAATCTGCCCAATAAGAACTCTTAAGAATACATTGCTTCAAATCAAAATTAAATCAATCAAATCAATGCATTCTAAAATATAGAAATAAACTATGAGCAATTTTTAATTTTAGCACGTAAGTAGAGAGAAGTCTAGAATTCTAAAACAAGCACTCCATGCAAAGCCCTGCACTAGAACCTTTACATGCATTAACTCATTTATTAGCTAAAGCAACCATGAAAAATATGACAGGATAATTTCACTTTGAAGAGCAGGAACCTGGGCCAGGCATGGTGGCTCACACCTGTAATCCCAACACTTTGGGAGGCCAACACAGGAGGATACCTTGAGGCCTGGAGTTCAAGACCAGCCTGAGCAACACAGCAAAACCCCCTCTCTAGAAGAAAATTAAAAATATATATATATATCGCCGGGTGTGGTGGCACAAGCTTGTTGTCTCAGCTACTCAGGAGGCTGGGACAGGAAGATCCCTTGAGCCCAGGAGTCCGAGGCTACAGTAAAATATGGCTGTGTCACCGCACTCCAGATAGGGGAATAGAGTAAGATCCTGTCCCTAAAAAATAAGAAGAGGAATGGCAATCTTAGAAGAGATAAAATACTAGTTAAGTCATACAGTTCATAAAAGGTAGACATGCCAAAATATTCCACGTATGGATGATTTCAAATAGTGTATAAGCTTTATTTTTCTCTTTTCAGTACCACCAAATTTCCTCCCAATGTGTTAATGCTGACAATTAGTAACCAAGTAAAAAATGTCATGCTGGGATTAAGATATTCTTATGGCAGGTTGAATGCCCATTATTTGAAATGCTTAGGACCAGGAGGATTTGGGATTTCTTTATAAATATTTTGAAATATTTGTATATACATACAGAGCTATCTAGAGGACGGAAACAATCTAAACATGAAATTCATTTATATTTCATATACATCATATATATGTAGCCAGAAGATAATTTTATACAAGATTTTAAATAATTTTGTGATGAAACAGAGTTTTGACTGTGACTGAGGTCAGGTGTAGAATTTTTCACTTACAGCATCATGTCCTCTCTCAAAGTTTCAGATTTTGAAGTCTTTCGGATTTTGGATTTTCAGATTAGAGATGCTCAACCTGCGCTTACACCACAGTTGGATTTAAATAGAGATTTTTTTTTTTTTTTTTTTTTGAGACAGAACTTCACTCTTGTTGCCCAGGCTGGAGTGCAGTGGTGCAATCTCGGCTCACTGCAACCTCCTCCTCCCAGGTTCAAGCGATTCTCCTGCCTCAGCCTCCCTGGTAGCTGGGATTATAGGCACCCGCCACCACGCTCAGCTAATTTTTTGTATTTTTAGTAAAGACAGGGTTTCACTATGTTGGCCAGGCTGGTCTTGAACTCCTGACCTAAGGTGATCCATCCTCCCAAAGTGCTGGGATTACAGGTGTGAGCCAGCACGTCCGGCCTAGAGATCATTATTTTAAGAACAGTGGTTCTTTAACTGGAATCATGGTTACCTGGAGGATAGTTCTATGCAAATTCCTGTTATCAACTTCCAAAAAATTACAAATAAATAGAAATTCATGCACATGACTCAAAAACTATTCTGTGAAAAAGAATGAAACAGGTTATGTATCTGAAGGTTTTTCCTCCTCCTTTCATTCACCCTCGTCTATTGAGTAACGTGTCAAGTTTTCATTTCCCACTCTTTCACTGCAATCTTACAGTTTAGGCAATTATGCCCATTCTAAAGGCGATAAAGGTTTTCTCAAAAGCTGTGAGACCTAGGACAGGTAAAAGGCACAATGGTGAGTCAAATCCAGTTTTACCTGGCTGCAGTCACAATCCTCTCCATCTCCAAGTCTTCACCCTTCCTTCCCTTGTAAGCAGAGTATAAAATAACACTATCAAATAGGCAGAATCAATGAAAGAAAAGCCTAGCTTTTCGTGTAAAAACTACCATTTAATATTATCTGAATAGACTTTCTGCAGCTTAATTTAATAAATGAGGCATCGTTTTTTAGACTCCAAGCATAATCAACTCTCATTTGCATTGACTGGATTCATAAATTCATGCTGTTAAAAACCTGTTTCTGTCAGGGTTGGCCCAGGCCCTCACAGCTTTCACTCACATTCCAATTCTAAGCGGCAGGAGGGAGTTTGCAGATCACAAGCATCAGCTATCATGAGTTCATTTCCTTTAGTGCTGCTTGAGAAAGCGGCGTGAAGCCTGACAAGGTGCAGGCAGCTCATCTAAAACAAGTTCTCCACTGCTCTCAAAAAGGGTGAGGACATCTCCCCATTTCCCTTTACTGCATATGGATTATTTTTTTCCTGGCAAAAGACCATAGCAGAATGCTCAGAGTCCAAGATTCTTGAGACGCACAGATCTAGGGTTTGGATTTACACAAAAAGGAGCTGAAATAAAACCTTCTCAGTCAGAGCTTCATGTTTAAGGAGAAACAGAAATAAAAGGAATGGTGTTGGTATGTGTTAAAAAGCCCTGTCTCTTTCCCCTTATATGGGCAATAATGATCTGAATGACTCAAAACAAATAGAACTCCCAGTTCTCAGAGTGAGTGCTGTGGAGTGAGCATGGGCATCTGACAGTGAGAATTCTCAGAACTTCTGGAACATAACCAGAAACAAGCACAGAAAACCACTTCAGAAAGCTAACTCCAATGGCAGAGCCATCGTTGAACGGATTCGGTGTAGATTGAATCTTCCCTTTCTGAATCTTTCTTGGCATGTAGCAGGTTTCTTGAATAGCTCTTACATTTTATTTTGAAATCCATGAAAGAATATCCAGAGTGCGGAGAAGCCCTACATGGGCTTATCTCTGGAATGTATTAAATAACTTCTGATGCCTCTCTCAGCTCTAACAGACTATTTTGGTCAGTATCAGACAATCATCCAGTTATGATCATTTATCTGTATAGAGAGATATCGGATACATTATTATTTGCCAATGTATTTCATTCATCAATTTAACAAAGATTTACTGACCATCTGATAGATTCACTGTGTACTGGACAACCGGTGGAATAAGATGTGTATAGTCTCATTCCTGATCCCCTTACTAAATATTGCATTCCCCTTAAGTGCAAATAAGTCTAGTGTATGGAAGTAGTTCCCAGGACTGTGATATGAGAACATGAATCAAGCATGAGCCCAGCTTCTAAACAACAAGGCTTAGACCCAGAGATAAGTGTGCGACTCAAAGCCACCAATGAAGGTGCTTCTTCCCTGGGGTTGCTATGTGAATGCTGAAAAAGAAATCTGCTCTCTTAGTTTGAAATACTATGATAATGGTAACCTCTTTCACTGCTATGTGCCAGGTCAGCTGCTCGGGACTTTACACATAGTATCTCTGACCTTCAACATGTTTCTTAAAGGCATCTATTATTAGCTCTATATCAAACATGCTCCACAATATACATTACTTTCTACAAGGTCACCCCACGATTAAAATTGGGATGTCGAACTTTCACCTAAGTTTGTAAGATGCCATAATCCATGTACTCTGCATTACACCAAGATAACCTGAGCTTAATGTGCTGATGTAGAAGCATAGGTACATTAGCCATGTGGTTTAGAAATTTAAAAAAGAGACCTGGTTTTGAGATGCATATTTGTGTGTCAGCATGATCCAAGTGAAATCCAAACTCATGGGAAAAATAAGAGAAAAAAACAAAGCAGGAAAATTTAGAGAAAGTTTCTGTTCATAAGTAGAAGTTAAATGAAAGTCATCAAAGGCATAGAAAAATGGGAAATGTGATAATGATAATCTTTTGACAATGTATATGTATACCAAAATGTCCCACTGTACACCTTAAATATATATAATATTTATTTGTCAATTGTACATCAATAAAGCTGGAAAAAAATTAAAAGAAAAATGAGAAATTCTATGAGAAAATAAATAACTATTTTCCCTATTCTGCTCTCATGACACAGAACACTTCTGTGACCAAATGCGTGGGGGATTTTCCCCACACCCCAAACAAGCAATCAGTTCTACAGATTCTGCAGCAGGTACCAGCTGGGTGCTTTCTAATTCAACTTAATTCTGACACCATCTCCCTGGAGATAGCATCAGACCCCACAGGTTGAGGGCTGAGTCCCACAGGACTGGCCCCCACTTCAGATGTCAGTCACAATCCCCAGGTTGTTTCATCTGTGCTTCTGATTGACTGGCTCTATATGAAGGCTCCCATGACCCCCTCCTTGGGTTGATAAATTTGATAGAGCAGCTCACAGAAGTCCAGGAAAACTTGTGTTTCCTGGTCTAATAGAACATTTTTTAAAAGATATCAAGATACCAATGTACAAGAGATGGAAAAGAAGCACAGAGTAAGGGAGATGGGAAGGGTTGCGTACAGAGCTTCCCTGCCCTCTCCAGGCGTGCCACCCAGGAACCTCCATGTGTTCAGTCCTCTGGAAGCTCTCCAAATTCAGTTCTTTTGAGTTTTTATGGAAGTTTCATGACATAGATATGATTGATGAAATCATTGGCCACTGGTGATCAACTTAGCCTTCAGCCCCTCTTCCCTCCCTGGAGTTTGGAGGGTGGGGCTGAAACGCCTCTATCTTTCCCAGACCAGCTCCCACGCTAGAGCTGCATAAGAGCTGCCAGCCACCAGTCAACTCATTAGCATACGAAAAAACATCACTTTGGAGATTGCAAGGATTTTTAACTGTATTCCAGGAAATGGGGATGAAGATCAAGTATATATTTTACAATATCACCAAAACAAAGCAGTAAGAATTGAAAAAAAATTAGAATCTCTAAGCCGAGAAAGAACCTAGAAGACTGCAGTGCATCAAGATAAGAAAAAAACATAAACAAAACTTGTTGATATGGCTTGGTTGTGTCCTGACCCAAATCTTACCTTGAATTGTAATAATCCCCATGTGCCAGGATGGGGTCAGGTGGAGATAATTGAATCATGGAGGCAGTTTCCCCCATACTGTTCCCATGGTAGTGAATAAAGTCTCATGAGATCTGATGAGGTTATAAATCAGAGTTTCCCTGCACAAGCTCTCTTGCCTGACACCATGTAAGATGTGACTTTGCTCCTCCCTTGCCCTTTGCCATGATTGTGAGGCCTCCCCAGCCACGTGGAACTGTGAGTCCATTAAACCTCTCTCCTTTATACATTATCCAGTTTTGGGTATGTCTTTATTAGCAGCATGAGAATAGACTAATACACTTGTTCAACTCCCTGAAGAGTATTGTGCAAGAAACTCCTATTTTTGTAGTTGGGTGGGTTTTGAGTGGGGTAAAGTAATCATCTTGTACTACTCCTAAGGGAAATGGCAGGGGCCAGTGAAAAGTTGAATAGAGTGATGCTGAGATCTACTGTGTAGCTAGAATGCATGTACCTCTCTTCTTAGCAAGAAAAATTATCCTTTTTTTTTCTGGGAATACATTGTAGGGGGGGGGTGTGTGTGTGTGTCTGTGTGTGTGTGTGTGTGTGTGTTTAATTGGGCTTAGTTCCCAGAGTTTTCAGAATAACCTCCATGAAAATGTAATTGGACCATGAGCAGGAATATGACCCAATCAAGGCTAATCAAAATCTTTCCATGGAATGACCTAAGAATGTTAGGTAATAATGGACCTAATTTTTCCTATTGTCTTTTGAATTTGAAAAAGCAGTTAATCCTGTAGGTGCCAGGAACTACTGTACCCAGGTTCTTAAAAGAAGCAGTCTGCATAATGATCTCCACTCAGAGAGAAAAGCATAACCATTACATAGAGAAAGATGCAAAGCTCAGTTAAGGTTTTTATAAGCTTTTACAAACAGAGGTGAATCTGGCTTCAGAAGCTGCTTTCTCCAAGTAACAGAAAATTCAAGTCTAAATAGCTTAAAATACAAAAGTAATTCTGAGGCTTAGATAACTACAGTTGACCCTTGAACAACATGGATTGGAATTGCAGAGGTCCACTTATATTCTATTTTTTTCAATAAATGTTGCACCGAGCGTAACTCTCTGCCTCCCCTTCTACCTTTTCCGACTCTGCCACCCACAAGACAGCAAAAATAACTTGTCTTCCTCCTCATTCCCAGCCTTCTCAACTGAGGATGATGAGGATAAAATCTTTATGATCATCTGCTTCCATTTAATGAATAGTAAATATATTTTCTCTTCCTTCTGATTTTCTTAATACATTTTATTTTCTGTAGCTTGCCTTATTGTAAGACTGCAGTATGTAATACCTATGACATATGCAATACGTGTTAATAAACTCTTTTTATTATTGGTAAGACTTCCAGTCAACAGTAGGCACTTAATAGTTAAGTTTGCAGGCAGTCAAAAGCTACATGTACATTTTCCATTGTGTGAGGGTCTATGCCCCGAACTCCTGCAATGTTCAAAGGTCGACTGTGTACAGCTCTTCAGAGTCCTGAATCAGGTGCATGTGGTTCTCTGGACATCTTCCCAACTCTTGTTCGCAACACAGAGCCCATGGCTTAATAAAACCACATGCACAGTAATGCAAAGGAATCACCACAAGATGCAAAGAAACCTGGACTGAAAACAAAAAGAATGTCATGAAAATAGATAAACCAGAGACGTCATATCCTGAAGGATGATCTAAAGAAAAGACCCACAACTTCTGGGTCAATCTCCAGTTACAGATTAAATTGCCTCAATATTTATAATTTGTAAATTGATATCCAATCATTCTACACTGACCTAACACTCTTCCAAGAACTATGTGCAACCTCATGTTCCTATCTCAAATACTTGAAAAGCACCTTAATTCACATGCTTCCCTTAGACTTGTCTATCAGGTTTGCATCGTCAGACTCATTGTCTAGTGATCACTAAACCTGTGCCTTCAATAAACCTTTTCAATGTATGGACAACCACGAGAGTTTTACAGTGTAGGTCTGGTTAGTCCCATTCTGAGGCTAGAAAGAGTAATAACTTGACCAATGCAACTAGAAATGGGTCTGACATTTGTCTGTAATAACCCAAAAGGCTATGAACAGCAGAAACATATAAAGAAATACATTAATAAAATGAAAAAATATATTTAGTGTTCTATGGGAAAAAAAGCTTTTGGAAAAGGATAAAGGCATATGATGAGTTTCAGTAGCCATCTGTAAGATTGTGGAATATTTTATTAAGTGAACACAGGCATCCCATCCTGAATTATGCTGGTCTTACCATGCAAATGGGAATGGGTACCAACCTGTGTCAGGGAAGAGGGGTTTGAATATATAACAGCATCTGCTTTATTCTGCTAAGCCTAGCAATGCAGGGTGCAGCTGGCTCACATAAATGAGGCACTAATGTAAGCAGGGATGCGATGAGTACCACGAAATCCAAGACATCCAGTTCTGAATGTTTTGAAACACTTGGAACATTATTTGGCACTGTTATTGTTGGTATCACAGTCTTTGGGAAGCCTAGAAACAGACTCAAAAGAAAGGAAATTGTAGATATCCTCAGATTTTCTAGAAACTTCCAAAACAGACAATACATTAGATAGCATAGAAAATATAGAAGCCACATCACAGCAAAGTATTCTCTGCATATTTTGTTTCAGTGTTTTAAGTGGTACCGTTTTCATGGGCAGTAATTCTAGGAGCTATGACATCCAAGATCATAATATCCAGCAGATCTGAGATTGGAGTGAGAGCTCTCAATCCCAATTCCATCTGCTTGGGCAGATGGCAAAGTGCACAGAATTTCTCCAACTCTCCTAGTCCTCAGTGCCCCATCATCACATTGATTTCCTGATAAGAACATATGGAAGGTTTGGGGAGAGAAGAAAGGTTTTGTATTTTTACACTGAATGTGTTGACAATAAGACAATAAGTTTATGATTCTTTCTGACATGACCTTAAGAGTAATGAATGAACGCTTGTAGGATGACTCTCTACAGGAAAAAAGATGTGTATGACCTGAAAATAATAAAAGATGTCAAGTGTATTGAAGTGTGGTACAAAGAATTTCTTTTTATTCTCAGAAAAGCAGGAGACAGTCTCAAGAAGCCATAAATCTCTTTGTCTTCCTTTAAATCATCAAGGGTCAGTAATGGTCTATGGGGTTAGGAAGAAAGTGCCACTGACATTGAAAGAAAGAAAGGAAGAAAGAAAAAAAAAGAAAGAGAGAGAGAGAGAAATGTGAGCATCCTCCTGCCAAGAGAAAGGCTGCTCAGGATTTTGACACTGGAAATCTGAAGGAGAAAATCATTATTGTTAGACATAGAATAGTGGGGTTAAATTCAAGCTCCATCTAATACCCAGATCTAGAACTCTGCTATTCATGTCTCTGTCAGTCAAATGATGGCAAGGATTATTTCATTTAGGAGGTCTAGTGTATGCCATAGGCTAAGCACAGGGACTGCCATGTAGTAGGTAATTTATAAGGAGCACCAATGGTGAAACTAAGTGGTATGTAATAAAAAAGATTAAATAGCAGGAATACAACAGTATGATAAAAAAGCTATCATTTGTTTGACATTTGCAAATTTTAAAAACATTTCGCTGTAGTAAATAGTGGTTATAAATAACTGAATTCACACATAATTGTTTATTGGTTCAGTGTTCAACAATAGAAAAGATCCTACGCAATAGAAAAGATCTGATCCTACGCTTATAAAACTTTCCTTTTAAGGATATTCAGTTTTTAAGGGGAAAATGATAGGACTCTAGAAACTCAAGGTTACAAGGCTTGTAAGTGGAAGGACAAAAACATCTAGCCAATGTCATAAGATTTCCATAAGGTTTATGTGCCTACCCAGCTCCACTGAGTGCATGACGATAAAACAAAGGGGCTCCAGCAGATATCTGGACTTTAAAGACATTGAGAAATTTGAAATGTGAGTTTAAAAAGCTACAGTTTTCCTTTAACAAATGCAGAGAAGAACTAACATAAACATAATTGACTGAAGAGTCAATCTATTGCAGTGCCTGAAAAAATAATACTCCCTTTCTACTAAAGGCTGCACTGGTAATCTTATGCTTAAGACTTGACTGAAAGTTCCTCAGAGAAAATGCTCCAGCGAAATGTACTGCATGCAAAACTTAATACAGGCTTTTATTAGCTGTGCAAATTTGGAGAGGTTGCTTAAACTCTCTGACTCTTAGCTTGCAAAGCAGAAATGAAAACCGTTCTGTAAATGTCTCTGAAGTAATACATACAAAATAGCCCTTCAGTACATATAGCTATATTTCAATTGTGCATAATTTATTTTAGGAATAGCCTAGGTTGATTTTATGGTAGATCTTCCTCCCTCTCTCTTTCTCTACTGTTCAGTTTCTGAGCCTTCTGACATCTTGGCAAGCCACCAACACTGGTGAATCTGGGTGGGAATTCTAGACCACCAGCAAGAGTGAGTACTGGAGGGACCACAGGCAGAGTTGTTACCAAGCTGTCCCCATTTCAGGATCTAAATATGCTCTCTATGCTAGTTTTAACAGACTTCTCATTGATTCTGTGAGCCTTCTGATATTCTACCACTGTATCTGCTTAAGCCAACTGGAGGTATTTTATTTTGCTACCACCAAAACTTCCAGAAAGAAACAGAATTAAGAAGCTTATAATTTGGTGATAATTATACTAAGAACACATCGGTGCGTAACCATGGCATAATGGACTTTCGTGGAGACCCTAATTGCAAATCAAAGTTAGAAGAATATGAGCAGTTAAATGGTTCTTAAACATAATCCCTAGTTATCCAGGCTAGTGGTAACTTGTTACTTTCATTGGGGAATTCACTCAGCAAACAATACAAACACAACTAAAAAAATGCACATTAATCCATTTGAGAAAACAGTGTGGAATGCAGACATCCAGTATAAATATAAGTTTCCGGAATACCTAATAACACATGCAATCAATGGGCTCTTGAACTACATAATGTAAGAAGTCAGAATTGTAATGAAGAGCATACAATCACGGAATATAGGCACCATCTGTCAAAAAATAAATAAACTCTTCCTGCTGTGGGGTTAAGAAAAGTCCCTTAACTTCTATAGGATTCAACTATCTTTTACCAGTCATGTGGCAGTTAACCTTCTGAGAAGTGCCAGAATGCCAACTTCCTTAAGGCAGAGGGAATATTTTGAGTCTTCAGCTCTAAGCAGTGTCTGGAGCATAATAAATGCTCAAAAATGTCTGAGTAAGTAATGCAAGAAAACAGGAGGCAGGAAGTCTTGTATTACAAATCTTACAAATCGTAGGGGAAACAGTGCCATGATAAGGAGATAATATTCAACGTTTCTTCAAAGTCATTTACCTCAAAGACTTCTTCCCAACAAAGTTTAAAGAGAAGTGATTTCTCCCCATGACTTGTGTGGGCTACAACATGATGGCTAAACTGTCAATCTGATAAATTCTTATCTATAAAAGTGAGGTTAAGGGCAATTGAAATCAGTTCAAAGGTGATACCCGTAGTGAAGCACTTTTCAAGTCTAAAATTGAGCAATACACCTTGGGAGAAAGATCTCCTAGAATCCCCCTGAGAGATTTGGGGAGGTAAAGTGAATGAATCAGGATAAGTTTCCTTATATGTAAGTCATGGGAAGACTATTGTTTAAGATCACGTCTGCCCATAGCATTCCCATAAGACATCTGAACTCTTAGCTTCTTATATTGGATAAATGATGTCCAAACTGTGCAACCATGGAGAAATTGTATTTATTAGCTTCATTTTTTAAAATGTCTTCACAACCACAAAACATACGTTCTTTAGGCTTATTAAAGAGCGTATCACATGCCTAGCACTACTAAGCATTTAATGATAGTTTGTTATTTTTACCATTTTCAGGTTTGTTGTTGCTTTCTTTCATTGTTCTGATAGCACAGAATTATGTAAAATGTGCCCAGTACATGAAATAGCTTTTCTCATCTACATTCATACTCAGTTTAAGTCCAGAATCTACAGATTTGTAATCTCTTTCTCTTTTGGCAAGGAAGCCATACTATCTTTGCCTACTCCAACATTTTCTTCTGCTCGGCTATTAAAATCTTTACAGAACTTCGACAGATATACCAGCATTTTAGGGAGCATAGTAGCCTCACAGTGCTGAAACACAATGTCCTCATCATGTATACGCCTTTGTGTGTGGATGTGAACCTCTTCCTGCACAAATCACATTTTCCTTAGTCCATTTATTCAAAGCTATGACCTTTCTCCCTGACTATGCATGCTCAGGGAAGTTACCCATTGATGGTGGCTGTGTTGCTGCTACCACCATTGCTGTTGCTGATAGTGGTAGTAGTAGTGGTAGGGTTTTGTTTTTGTATAACAAACACATTTATCCAAATAAAATGCTTGATGTTTGCTTCAAACTATTCTTCTGAAATTGAATCATTCTGATTGACTTGTAGTTAGTCACAGCCTATCAAATTCCTTTTTTTTTTCCCCTTCATGGTAAATTTAAGAGATTCAAGTTTGACTATTGGCCATCTATTGCATGTCAGGTTCTAAATGTGGCACTTTGCATGCGTTGGTCTCCACTTCACATATGAGAAAACTGACATTCTGAGATCTTAATCCACTTGCACAGGCTCATGTATGTTGTAAGTGATCCAAATTCAGATATTTTTGGCACAAAGCCTATGCTTTTTCCACTAGACCGCCCCTCTTTAGCAGCACCTACAAAGGGCTACTTACAGTCGATTTTCCTTGTGACAAAAGGGAAATTGCATTCCCTATGTATGGAGCTGTAACACACATGCTTTTTTTTGCCTAAAAGCCTCCTCACCTCCCTCCTGCCAATCTTTCCCTTTTAATCCCTGTTTGAGTCTGCGAAGTGGAGAACCGCAGGCAAATATTTATTCACGAAATGAGCCATTTTTTTTTCCCATTTCTAACCCATCCAAAGCTGCTCTTGTTTCTCTTTAAACTTTTGAAAAGCAATTTGCTTCTAGACGGAAAAAAAAAAAAAGCAGAGAGAAATAAAGAATCTCAGCCCAAAGCCAGAGCCAGAAACAATGGGCCAGAAGTAAAAGCCTCTTCTATAAGGTGGGCACTCCAATCTCAGCTACAGTCAATGCACATTTCAGACATTAAAGATGAGACATCACATAGGACTTCTGGTATTGGAGGAAAAGGCTATCCTCACCCCTGGAGGATAACATGACACAGGTAGACTGAAGAAATGTGTACTGGAAGAACATTATTAAGGCCCAGTTCCAGATAGAGTTTGCCATTAAATTGAACTTCTCTGATTGATTAATAAAATAAAAAAACTTTTATTTACAGAGTAACATAAATTCTCAATAAAGGTCAGCAGATACTTTGCATGTTCCTTAATTCTACCATCTTGCACACACGGCAGACATCACTAGTTGATCAAGGCTCTTGATCTTACTGGGCCAGGATTAACCTAGGCATCCTTATAAACACATCTTGCAGTCAGCCTCTATCAACCAAATGTAATAGGCACAGGGGGAAAAAAGCTTTGTGCCAACTCAAACACAGAAAACGGGCAATAAAGATGAGTATGATTTTGTTTTAGGGTTGTTTTTTTTTTCTGAGATACCATCAGGTTTTTCTATAATGTCAGCCACCGTTCTAATCAGTGAATACTCCCCTGACTTCAGAAATGCTTTAAAACTATCAAATAAGACATGACATTCAACCATCAATATACTCCCCAAACATTTACTAAGCATGCATTTTATGCCAGATACTGCAATACTTATTGGACAAGTGGAGATGACTCTTATCTGATTCCGCTTTCAAGACAGAGCAACTTACCCCATTTGGAATCCACCTTGTTGAAATTCTAACATGGAAAAGTGTGCTTTCGTCTTTTCTTAAGTACTACTCTGTAAGAATTTCACTGAGGCTATGTGCTAAATTTGATCCACTCCAGCCAGAGACAATCAGAAAGTAGGAACTAAAGAATAGAAGTGGAAGGAAGAGCCCAAGAAGGTAGCACTGCAACCTTCTAGAAGCATGAGAGAAAGCCCACACAGTGTTCTACAGGGAAGACAGGGGCAGAAATATATGTTTGGAAGGGCTCACCGCATGTACTCTGGCTTAGTGTTTCATGTAGGAAACCAAGGAAGTACCCCTGGGACTATAGAGGCAGTGAGTAACTCTATTATCTCACAAATTCAGGGATTCCGAATATGGGACTAGAAATTAAATTCAAAACCTCTGTGCCAGAATGCAGGCAGCACAATGGGAATGGTGAACACAGCCCTACTGACGTCATACCTTCCTTCTATTGTTTACCAAGTGTGTAACTTTGCGCGAGTTACTTTAATTCTAATCACCTCATTTTTTTCGTGTATAAAATTCATCCATCATCATCATATCACAGTAACATCTCTCTTTAGTTGTTTGTTTGCTTTTAAGGGACCTGGAAGTATTTATAAAGCCGTTAAAATTAGGGTCTCCCATCTACAACCCTCAGGTCAATTATGATGAATTGTGTTTTCTGTAAATACTATAAAGATTTGTTGGAATGCAACCACACCCACTTATTTACATGCCTTCATTTACATATAATGTAAATGTAAAAAGTTGAATAGAGGCAACAGAGACTATGTGACCCACAGAGCTTATGATATTTCTAGAAAATTTTCCAGAAAAGTTTGCCAACTTCTGAACTCCTGGCTTAGAATATTACCTGGTGCATAGCAAGAATTTTGTAAATTTTTGTTAAAATGTAATGTCAGAAGATAAATATGAAATGCAGATATACTCTCCATTCAGACATAAAATGTCAAAGAACAAAAAAATGCCAGATTTGGAAAGATCTGGATTTGAAGTCAGGTTCTGCAACTTACCAGTTGCATGAGCTTAAACAAGTTACTTCAATCTCTGGTGGCTCAGCTCATCTATACAGAAAATAGGGATAAAATGTTACCTATGCCAATAATTACATCTAACAATTTTCCCAAAATATCTAGAAGAGTGCCTGGCACTCAGAAATAACTTAGAAAGTGTTAGCTATTTGGCACATAGAAACAACTTAAGAAGTATTAGCTATTACTATTTCATTCCTCTTGGCAACAGAACCAGTCAGATTTTCAATCATGAAGTAAGGACATTCAGAAATTGTTCTAATAATGAATGTATACAGAAACCAATAGCACTGTGTCCACTATTACTATTTTAACATATAATTACCTACAATATTGCCTTCATTAAGTAGGCTTGTCTAATCATTTTATCACCATAAAATGTACACAGTCTGACTTTTCTCAATCTATATCTCTCAAGAAGGCTTGTATTTCTAGTTCGATGGGCTTCTATTTTGGCTTGTAGGAATCTAAAGCTGAACATGGATTTCTATACTCACCATCAATTAAATGACACAGAGAAAGAGCCTCTAGAGTATTGCACAGAGTCAGTTAGTTTCCCTGCATATCTCTAAATGTAATAAGGACACAGAGCAATCCCTTCACTTTTCATAGAGGTTACCAGAGAGGCAGAAAAGTCCTCAAAAAATACATATCTTTTGAGCTGAACCTTGAAAAGAATGTGTGTGTGCATGTGTGTGTGTGCATGTGTGTGTGTCGGGGGGCAGAAAGAGGAATGAGTAAGGTATTCCTGGCAGATGTGGGAGCATAAAAAATGTCAAATAAAGAGGAGAATTTTCCGTGCATCCAGGAAACGGACAGTAATATAATAAAGAGTCTCAGATTATACAATAATTTGGAACCAGAAAATAAATGGTCTTGTCTATGTTATTAAGGTTTTTAAGTTAACAAGAACAACAAAATTCTTTACAATTCCTTTCTTTTTTTCTTCTCCTCCTCCTTTTCTTTCTCCCCTTCCTCACTTCATTCTCTCCTTCCTTTTATCTGAGCATGATGCTGGATTTCAGGAAAAAAAAGTCATTATCCTATTTTTATTTGCATTGTCTTTGTCACTGTGCCCTCATCTTCATGAACAATGACTAGCACATGGTCAGTGCTTCATATGAACTGAATAAATAAATTATCAAATTCAGAAGTATATATATAGCAGATCATTATAATGTAATTGCTGAAGCACATCCTTCGAACTCACATTCCCTGAGCAAGAAACAGAATTCTCTGCTCACTAGCTATGAGATATTAGGCAAGTTATTTTATTTATTTATTTATTTATTTATTTATTTATTTATTTTGAGATGGAGTCTCGCTCTGTCTCCCAGGCTGGAGTGCAGTGGCGCGACCTCGGCTCACTGCAAGTTCCGCCTCCCGGGTTCACGCCATTCTCCTGCCTCAGCCTCCCGACTAGCTGGGACTACAGGCGCCCGCCACCGCTCCCGGCTAATTTTTTTTATTTTTAGTAGAGACAGGGTGTTACCATATTAGCCAGGATGGTCTCGATCTCCTGACCTCGTGATCCACCCGCCTTGGCCTCCCAAACTGCTGGAACTACAGGCGTGAGCCACTGCACCCGCCTAGGCAAGTTATTTTAACTCTCTTGAGTTTCAGTTTCCTTACCAGCAGTAAAGGGGTGAATAATAATAATAGCCTCTTTGAGTTGTTATAAAGATAACAATGTGTTAACTCGGTAAATTAATGTGTATTAAGCTCTTTAAGAAATGCCAGGTCCAAAGACAGTAATCAGTAAACATAAGCCATTCTTAATTCTAGAAGTAATTCTAGCAATTTTAACTGTCTGAAAGTAATTCTCAAGTTTCACAACATGTGAATCAATGAATTTACTGAAACAAGAATTTCAGACACAGGAATATGGAGTCTTAAAAGAAAAATAAAATAAAATAAAATAAAATAGCATATCCTTTAGCTTATGAGTGAGTCCAGAGATTCTCTGTAGTTGGTAAGGCATATTTTTATAAAGGAATTTATATACTGCCATAATAGTGTTTCTTCTGTTTTTCTATATTCACTTTTATTGTGAAAAAGTTTCTACATGTAACTTATAAAAGTAAGTTAAAGATGAGTACTAAATAACACAAATAATACTAAAAAGAGCATTCATAAATTCCAATAAAAATAGAACAAGTCTAAAATTTGAAACCCTGAATAAGATACTATATATAGATATAGATATAGATATAGATATGTATACACACTACAGCATCCCTGTCTTTCACCAATAAAGGTGTCCAGAACCCCAAATTATATATTTAAAATGGTTTTCCTTTCTTTAGAATTTAACCTCATATGCAGTTTCGTGCCTTGCTTTTGGCTCAACTCTCTTTTTGAGATTCACCATTGTTAATGCTTACAATTATAGTTTGTTTATTTTCGCCAAAGTATGGCAAGACAATACCAAATCTATTCAATGGAAATTTGAGTTACTACTATGTTTTTTGTTTTTGTAACATTATAAACAATAGCGACTTGTACCTTTTACTTGAATTCTAGTTCCCATAACTAAGAATGACATTCTAGGACATTTATCTCAAAAGAAAATTACTAGGTGGTAGATACAGTTACAGCCTAAAATTTTCTGTCTTCCAAGATAATACCAAATTGGTTTATAAAATGATTTTATTAGTTCACACACTACCTATCAGTTATAAGAATTTACTTTATATTGCATTCTCATCACTCAACATTGTTCAATTTTTAATTTTATAATTTATTCTGCATAAAATGCTACTTAACTATAAATTTTAATTTGCATGACATCTTAGTCTGCTCAGGCTTCTATGACAAAATACCATAGAAAGGATGGCTTAAACAATAGATATTTATTTCTCACAGTTCTGGGGACTGGGAAGTCCAAGATCAGGATAACAGCATGTTGAGGGCTCTCTTTCTGGCTTACAGATGGCTGCCTTCTCGCTGTGTCTTCACATGGCAAGGAGAGAAAGCTCTGGTGTTTCCTCTTTATTTTGTTTTGTTTGTTTGTTTTTTGTTTTGAGATGGAGTCTTGCTCTGTCACCCGGACTGGAGTGCAGTGGCACCATCTCAGCTCACTGCAACCTCTGCCTCCTGGGTTCAAGTGATTCTTCTGCTTCAGCCTCCCAAGTAGCTGGGACTATAGGTGCGAGCCACCACACCCAGCTAATTTTTGTATTTTTGGTAGAGATGGGGTGTCGCCATATTGGCCAGGCTGGTCTCGAACTCCTAGACCTCATGATCCACCCACCTCGGCCTCCCAAAGTGCTGGGATTACAGGCATAAGCCACCGCGCCTGGCTCTTTATTTTAATAAGGGCAGTAACCCCATCATGGGGGCTCCACCCTCTTTAGTCTCATCTAAATCTAATTAATTCCCAAATGCTCCACTTCCTAAAACCATCATAGTGAAGGTTGGGGCATCAATATATGAAATTTGGGGAACACAGACATTTAATTCATACACATAATAATTAGTGGGTTGAGTTGTTTTTTTTTTTTATGTTTCAGAGAAAAACATGTTTCTTTTTCCTTGTCTTTTGCTCATTTTGTCTTTTACATTTTTTTTAAATAGAGACAAAGTCTCACTATGTTTGCCAAGGCTCACCTCCAACTCTTGGGCTCAAGCAATTCTCCCTCCTCGGCCCCCAGCTGGCTAGGATCGCAGACATGCACCATCACACTTATATTCTAATAAACATCCTTTTCAATTATACATGGCAAATGCTTTTTCTTTTTTGTATTTTTTAATTTTATTTTATGATGCCTTTTGATAAACCAAAGTTCTGAAATTCAATGCAGTAAAAATTTTCATTTTAAAGTTCATATTGCTTGTTGCTTAATAAATGCTTCCCTACAGAAAGAACCTAAAGATATTCTCTCATATGCCTTCCAAAACTTATACTTTTTATACTTAAGGCATGAACTTGATTTTTTGTGTATAGTATAAAATAGAAATATTTTTTCCATATAGATAATTAATTTTCCCTGAGCTATTTATCAAATAGTCCACCCTTTCATCATTGACCTATAGTGCTATTTCTGTTTATATGAAGTTTATATATATGCATGGTCTTTTGGGGGCCTTTTAAATCCCAGTGTAATATCTGTCTAGCTATTACTGAGTGAGTACAACCATATATATTCCCTTTACAATGACTCTTGATATGTGTTAATGTAAGCACCCGTAACTTTTTTTTCCTCAAGAATGTCAGGTTTTTTTTTTTTTTTCAAATGTAAAGACTCTTGATGATCTTTGCTATATCCTCTGTGAATGGTAAGACTGATACCCCTTTGCAAGGATGATCTGAAATATTATTTGGGAGTTAAATAGCCTTCTAAGAAAGCCATGAGATATTCTAGACCTGTGTTGTCCACTATCATGGCCTCTAGCCACATATGTCAGAGAAAATTTATATTAATTAAATTAGATATTCAGTTACTCAGGCTCACTATCTGCATGCCAAGTATTTAAGTAGTCACAAGTAGCTAATTGCTGGCATAGTAGACAGCACATATATAGAGCATTTCCATCTTCACAGAATGCACTATTGGACACAACATCCTGATTGAGGTCTGTAATGCAGAACTACCAAAAGAAGTTGTTTGAGTTTCTTTTGAATAACCTGTTTTTTGTTTTGTTTTGTTTTTATGGAGTTTCACTCTTGTTGCCCAAGCTGGAGTGCACTGGTATGATCTTGGCTCACCACAACCTCCGCCTCCTGGGTTCAAGCAATTCTCCTGCCTCAGTCTCCCAAGTAACTGGGATTACAGGCATCTGCCACCACACCCTGCTAATTTTGCCTTTTTAGTAGAGACGGGTTTCTCCATGTTTGTCAGGCTGGTCTCGAACTCCCGACCTCAGGTGATCTGCCCGCCTCGGCCTCCCAAAGTACTGGGATTACAGGCATGAGCCACCGCCCCTGGCCTGAAGAAAACACTAAAGCAATAAACCCAAAAAAGTCTTCTGATTTTTAGTGGATTTTTCTCAACCTTTGCATTACCAAACATTTGGATATTTTTTAAATCTCCATTTACATACATAATATATGTATTTATTTTTCTTTCTTTCCTTTTTTTTTTTTTTCTTGAGACAGAGCCTCACTCTGTCACCCAGACTGGAGTGCAGTAGCACAAACTCAACTCACTGCAACCTCCGCCCCCTGGTTCAAGTGATTCTCTCGCCTCAGCCTCCTGAATAGCTGGGATTACAGGTGCCTGCCCTCATACCTGGCTAATTTTTGTATTTTTAGTAGAGATGGGGTTTCACCATGTTGGCCAGGCTGGTCTTGAACTCCTGACCTCAGGTGATCTGCCTGCCTCAGCCTCCCAAAGTGCTGGCATTACAGGTGTGAGCCACCACACCTGGCCAAATATCTGTATTTCTTAATATGACTATCCTCATTCTAATAAATGAAGATCTAAATTATAATGGAATAACTACGTAGAAAATGCATAGTAGACTCAAGGGTAGGTTGGATCTTAAAGTTCCCCTGCGCAATTCCCTCACTCTTTTTTTTTTCTCTCTTTTGATATTTGAATTCCCTGGGGAACTTCCAGGATAATTAATCTCTGATTGTATATGCCTGGTGACAAGAAACTCCCTATCTTCTCAGGCTCTCCATTTACAAGGAAATGACTGTAAAAGAAACATGGTCTACAATATGCCAAAAAAGGAAGAATGCGCACTTTGAGAGGCTTGATGACCGTGTTGTCTAAGCCATCCCTGAAATTATGAGACCTAAGTCTGAGCAAGGACTGGAGATGTGTGTCCAAGCAGTCCTTATAGCAACAGCATCTGGAGGTGATTATGTAGAGTAGAGGAGAGCAGGGAGTCCAAGACTGTGTGAAGGTAGATTAGAGAATCAGAAGAGGTAATCCTCTAGCTTAATCATGGATTCTGTGAGACACTGGCTGTCAAACAGCTTTCAAACACCCCTGAGTCCTTTTGCCTGGGAAGGTCATTTACATTTGAAAGAATCAAGAAGAGGCATCAGGATATGGAATACTGGGAATTTATCTAAGCATCTTGGTGTAGTTTTTCTAGCTTCTCTTTCTGTGACTGACTCTTCAGATACAAACCCCAAGTAGGCTAACCTACTGATTAGTCACAACAATAATGGAAAAGCAATGAGAATCATGACTTAAGATTAAGCATTCAGAGAAATATCTCCCTCTCCCAACTTCCAAATAGTTAAACACAAAAATGCTACATAGGAGGAAGATGGTGTTTCCACTGAATTAATCTACTCTCTGATGCTAATTCATAATAAACAGTTTACAGGAGAATGTATAAAGTGCTAAAAATGTATTGGGTTTTCATTGTGGATCATACCATTTGGAGACATCCGTCAGTCTTTAAAATAAAATAATCCTTAGAGGCCACGCCCATGGCTTACGCTTGCAATCCCAGTACTTTGGGAAACCGAGGTGGACGGATCACTTGAGGTCAGGAGTTCGAGACCAGCCTGGCCAACATGGTAAAAGCCCATCTCTACCAAAAATGCAAATAATAATAATAATAATAATTAGCTGGGCGTGGTGGCGGGTGCCTGTAATCCCAGCTACTTGGGGGGCTGAGACAGAGAATCACTTGAACCTGGCAGGCAGAGGTTGCAGTGAGCCAAGGGCGATAGAGTTTGACTCTGTCTCAAAAAATAATAATAACAAAATAAAATAAGTCAAATCAAATCAAATAATAGTTAGAGATAATAATTTTACCTCCATTTGGTAGGGAAGAAAGCAGAAGCTTAGCCAGTAGGTAGTGGAGCTGAAATTCAAATACAGGTCTGACTGATTTCATAGTCTCATCCTTCTCTCATGACAATATGATGTCAAAAACATGGATCTCCCCATTACTAAAATTATAACCATATGATGTTTTAGGCTGGTAAAAAAAAACTCGGTCTCTGAAAACTGTTCATCCTTGTATAGTTTCTGTTTGGATATTAATACTAGTACTAACAGTTAGCATTTACTAAGTGCTAACTGCATTTCAGGCACTTCATATGAATTGGCTCATTTAATTCTCTCAATAGCCTTATGAAGTATGTAATATCATTTTCATAACTTCCCAAATAGGGAAAGTCTAGCTTAGTAAATTTAACAAATTTATGTTGCTAGTAAATCGCCCAAGCCTCTCGGACTTTATAGCATTAAGAACCTAGGCTGTGACCAATTTATATTTACTCTTAGAGAATGAAATTTTTCGTTTAGCAAAAATGTATCATTGTTACAATACTCAGAATATTCAGGACATTACTGTTATTTGCCCTTCGTTCTTCTAGGGAAGAGCTGCACTTCCTATCTATAGAACATTATTTTAAAGGCAAAGGAAAACTCAAACATAAGAAGTTGTATTTTTAAAAATGACAAAACACAAAGCCTAACGCAGTGCCCAAGCACTCCATACAGAAAGATCTGTCCTAAAATTTTAACTGAATAGTTCTACAAAAATTATCATCTATAGAGAAAAAAACTTCACATGAACAGAACTATAGTCAGGGACAGAATTAATATGCAAGTCAGCTATTCACCTAGTGGCATATACAAAATATGACTTTCTATCCTTGATTAAACAGGTGCTCTTTAAACCAAGCCCTGCATTTTAATTGTAAATATTCTTGTAATAACAGTATAAAACCACCCCTGATAACACACAGCAGTTAGTGACGATGCCAGCCACTTCCCAGGGCCAGTCTCCATGAGCTGCAAATACCAAAGCAACAGCAACAAACAAAAACAAACAAACAAAAAAGGTGCAAGTTCAAATGATAGAGGATCCTTTACTAAAGAAACACAAAACCTACCAAAGTACAGGAAAAAAAACAAGTTTACTATGTTTGTTATAACACAGTTGGATGGGAAGATTTTAAATGATGTTTTGTAATTAATTTAAATAATAAGTGAATGTTTTGAGACCACCGTTGGTTGGTAACTTCTAACTCTGTGGCTCAAACTCCTTTAAAATTTTGAAATATTATCCAGGAAATCCCAATCTTAGGCTAAGCAGGAACATAAAGAAAGCTGCCGAGGTCAGTAATATTCACACATGAGACCACTGCATCAATATAATTTCACTCCAAAAGGAACTGGCTTTTTTGGCAAGAAAAAGAATGAAAGGGTCAGGGTAGAGATAAGACTTGAATAGAGCTCCTAAAAACACAGTAGTAATTTTTCTGTGGTCCGTATTTGAGCTCACATACAGAAAGGTCCTTTGATTACGTGAGACTTGCAAGTCACTGGAGATTTCTGCAACCCTTGGAAGTGAATTGTCTTAGAGACTAGTTCTAACATCTAGTCAGATGGAGAAAGATAAAATAGATGAAAAATAAAAGGGATGCTGAAATTTAAATTTCACAAATTTGTGTTCTTTGGCAAGGTTAGCCACATGCTTTTGGTACATTGTTATTTTTTGACAAAAAGAGTGATTCAAAATATTCCAGATAAATCAATGCCATGACTGATGGAAATGAGTTTTCCCACACATGGAGACTGGCTAGTGGCAAAGTGCTGATGTTGGAGTTTGGGCAGCCAGTTTTGACAAAATGGTAAACTCTCAAGACGTGGCGAGACATTGAGATTCACCGTAACTTCAACTTGGTGCCCTAGAAAAGGCAGAGCATCTGGGCCCTGGAGGAACAATATACACATTCAAAGATAAAACCAGTGCTAAGGGCTCCATCCCAAGTCTCCTGGAACATGTTTTTCAGATAGTTGCTTATGTAGCCAGAGCCTCAATTTCTGCAGCTGCAAACTGGTAATGTATTCAGACCGCCATCCTTAGCTCCTATGATTGATCGGGGAGGTGATGAAATAAATTAACTGTACTGAATTGCATTAGAGTCTAAGGAATGAAAAACATGTGCTTGTTAGTATTCTTTCCTTTGTATTCCTGTTCAAACAAATAAGCACTCTACAAACATTAATTCTTTCCCATAATCCATTGAGATTATGCTAAGGGTACAACTTTTGTTAAATGTAGAACATTAAATGTACAACATTTGTTAAATGTAGGATCCTAAGATATTAAATAATTTGTCCACGCCTGTGAATTTTGTCTTTGGGAGAACCCAACATGCAAACTTCTGTATTCTTCTTCTAATACTCTTTAAAATGTAAATATCACATGCTGGTTGGGATCCAGCTAGGTCTCCACAAATGGACAAGAATAAGTCCATCTCCTGTACTTCCACTTACTGAGTCTTTGACTAGAAGCAATGTAGACAATCTCTTTAAATTAGAAGATTAACTGATGTGTACTATTATTTTTCTCACCTTGCAGATAAAGCAACAAAACTATGATGGTTAATATCCTGTCTGGCACAGTGCAGTAGTAATCATTAAGTTCTTACAGAATGGATGTTGTCATTACCTATTGTAAGAGATTACAAAAAGGGTCCCTAAGCCTGGTTATATTAGTTACTAATGGGTATTCCATTTATCAGTGTATATAGTAATAACAAGATTCTTGAAGAAGTCCTTCATTTTTTATTTTTGAAGTTATCCAAGATCTCCCTCTGTCACCCAGGCTGGAGTGCAGTGGCACAATCTCAGCTCACTGCAACCTCTGCCTCCTGGGTTCAAGTGAATCTTGTGCCTCAGCCTCTGTCTTGGCGTCTCAAAATGCGTGTATTTTAGCTCAAGTCTTCTTAACATCCATATAAAGCAGAGGCATTCCCATTTTATAGGTAAAATCTGAGAGAGACCAGGCACAGTGGCTCACACCTGCAATCCAGTATTTTGGGAGACCGAGTTGGGAGGATCACTTGAGGCCAGGAGTTTGAGACCAGCCTGATAAACATAGCAAGACCCTGTGTCTACAAATTTTTTTTTTAAATATGAAATTTTAGCCAGTGTGGTGGTGCACACCTGTAATCTCAGCTACTTGGGAGGCTGAAGTGGGAGGATTGCTCGAGCCCAGGAGTTTCAGGCTATAGTGAGTTATGACCATGCCCCTGTACTCCAGCCTGGGAAACTGACTGAGACCCCATCTTTAATAAAAGAAAGAAAGAGAGATGGAAAGAGGGAAGGAAGGAAAGAAGGAAGGAAGGAAAGAAGGAAGGAAGGAAGGAAGGAAGGAAGGAAGGAAGGAAGGAAGGGAAGGAAGGAAGGAGAGAGAAAGAAAGAGAAAGAAAGAGAAAAGAAAAGAAAGAAAGGAGAGAGGGAGGAAAGGAAGGAGGGAGGGAGGGAGGGAGGAAGGGAGGAAGGGAGGAAGAAAGGAAGGAAGGAAGGAGAGAGAGAGGAAAGAGAGAAAGAAAGAGAAAGAAAGAAAGGAAAGAAAGAGAAAGAAAGAGAAAAAAAGAAAGAAAGAAAGAAAAAGAAAGAAAGAAAGAGAAAGAAAGAAAGAAAAGGGAGGGAGGGAGGGAGGGAATGAATGAAAGGAAGAGAGGAAGGGAGGAGAAGGGAACTGAGAGTATCAAGTGCAAAGGTGCACATTAGTTGAACATTAAAGAGTCAGGATTTGACTCTCACCTCTGTGACTCCAATATCTTCACTAACAATACTCAGATATAAATCATATATGCATACCCTAAACCAACTTGGCAAGTTTGGGAATCCAATTTTCTCCAAACTGCCAGAGTTAGCGTCTCTAAGTCATTTTGGGTAAGCAGGGGCGGAAGGGAAGGAAACTCACATCTATTAAGGTACTACCATCTGCCGCGCAGAATGTGAGGCACTTTTGTGTGCTCTGTCTGTACTACAGATTTTCCTTTTTGTGAACTTCTGCTCTCATTTCCCCATAGAAACCAAAGGCATCAGGAATGTAAGTGATCGTAACCTTCAAGTTGCTCTTAATACCTAATGCAAATGCATAAAGGACTCAACTTAGGCAAGCAATAACATGACTAAATTTCTGTAGCACAGGGGACGTTTACAAAATGCTTGCACATATTTCACTTTACATACTACTTAAAACAACATTTGGAGGCAGATGGAGAATACGTCGTCATCTATTTTACAGGTGTGAAATCGAGTTTCTTGCAGAATAAGAGTTTTGTGCAGAGCAACACAGGTTAGGGACAAAGATCATGCTCAGGCCCATATGTCCACTTACTTAAGTCAGAACACTTGGAAGTTATCCAAGATCTCACTCTCTCTGTCTCCCTGACTTTCCCCTTTACCACTTGCCTTCGATTCTTCCACATCTATAATTCTGGAAGAGTTAGCAGTTCTCTTTTCTAAATGGAACTGAGAAGATAAAATGCCACCACTCCCCAACCCATCCAGAGATTGGAAGAGGTGGCAACTGGTCTCATCTGATTGCTAAAACTGGTCATCTTGAAACTTTGTACTACTTTGGAGAAGCAAGTTACTCTGAACAGACAGTGGGGGATTTAATGCTTTGTTGTTGTTGTTGTTTAACTTATTGGCCAGATAATGTAGTGATCCTATCCCCTGTAACTTCCTGCTTTCTGCACAATATATGCTAAATCTGTGTGTGTGTGTGTGAGAGAGAGAGAGAGAGAGAGAAAGAGATTTTTACAGGAAATAAGTAAAAGGAAATGTACTCTTTTTTGAGCTCTATACCAAGGTGAATAAGAAAGTACCTTTAATATGTGGTTCAGAGAATAAAAAATTCAACAAAGTCAAGAAATTAAATCCCCTGGATTCAATCGTTTAATAACGTTTACTAAATATCTTCTCAGGAAGTGATGGATATAGCAGTAACCAGAAAATAAATTCCTCGCCTTCAGGTAGCTTACCTCCTGGTGTCGAACATGGAAAGTTTTTCTTCTTTTTTGCTTTTTTTCTTTGAGATAGGGTCCTGCTCAGTTGTCCAGGCTGGAGTGCAGTGGCACAATCATGGCTCACTGCATCCTTGACCTCCCGGGCTCCTAGGATCCTCCCACCTCAACCCAAGTAGCTGGACTACAGGTGCAGGCTACCATACCTGACTAATTCGTGTGTGTGTGTGTGTGTGTGTGTGTGTGTGTGTGTGTGGAGGTGGGGTCTCACTATGTTACTCAGGCTGGTCTTGAACTACTGGGCTCAAGCAATCCTCCTGTCTTGGCCTTCCAAAGTACTGGGATTACAAGTGAGAGCCACTGTGCCTGACCCAAAGACAGACTTTTTTTAATGTGTATATATTGGGCCTAAAGAAAATTTTTCTATGTATAAAGTGACTGCAGAAAGCATCTGGGTTTCATAACTCTCTCAGGTTAATTCCCTCCTTTTCATATAATCTGTCACCACTTATTTTTAACTTTAATCACTAAAGACATTAACTGAAAGTGGAGACAGCACTCCCTCCCTTTAGCCTTTCCTCCAGCACTCTTTTTTTTTTTTTTTTTTTTTCTGTTGAGAGAGAGTTTCACTCTTGTTGCCCAGGCTGGAGTGTAATGACGTGATCTCGGCTCACAGCAACCTCTGCCTCCCAGGTTCAAGCGATTCTCCTGCCTCAGCCTCCTGAGTAGCTGGGATTACAGGCATGCGCCACCATCATTGTTTAAATGTTTGCAACAGTAATCTTTTTTAACTCTAAAATGATTCGTTAATTGCAGTAGTAGTAGTAATGGCAGTAAATACATACAATAAAATACAAAATAAAACATGTGCATGTCAAAAGAATGTCAAATAGTAATAAAAAAGCAGGCAAAGCAAAAAGTCCCCTTTCTAACACAGTCCCCTGTCCTCCAGTTCCTCCTTCCAGAAGCAACTACTGTTATCAAGTTATATTTTATGTGTGTTCATGCTTGTTTGTGTCTATACCCAAGGAAATGTTTTATGCACACATAAATATACACAAATGAATGGACTCCTCATTCTTCTGTGTACACAAATAAAAAAATTCTCTGAACACTATTCTATATGTTGCTTTAGAGCTAGTTCATAATATATATATAACACTGACATTTTTCATAGCTGCATAGTATTTTAAAAAATGGATATATCAAAATTTATGTAAGCATTCTTAATAGACATGTAATCTCATTACTTCTTTATTTAAAATCTTCAGTGTCTGGCCCTCCACTCCCATCACATACAGGGTGAAGTGCAAACCCCTAAGAATACCAGGCGAAATTTCTCATGGCTGGGAAGTAAATAGGGATTAAACTGTGGGGCTAAGTATATGTCTCCATAGTACTACATGTTCTACCGCTGCTGAACTGTTTGCCATTTTTCAATTGCGTTCTCATTCCCCTCATTGTGTGCCATTCACTCTTATCCTTTCCTTTTGAGATATGTCCTCCAGTGTAATAAATCCTATATTGTATTCAAAATTCATTTTAAATTTCTGCTTCTAAAAAGCTTACTTTGATGGCAGGTTCCCGGTGCAAACTGAGTCAGGCACGACTACCAAGTGTGCACAACAATCATTATATTGCTAATTGTACTGTATTGAGATTGCGGATTTCCTTGATTGTCTCCTCTAATTGACTGTAAATTTCCTTAGACATGAGGAATGGGCTCTATTAATCTCTGTATTGAAGAACATAGCACATAATTTACCTATTACAGGCCAAGGAAAACTTGTCGAATGACTAATAGAATGTAAAAACCTTTATGACTCTCATCTGATGTTCTCTCTACTACACACAACAGCTACCAAAATGAATCTATTTGGAGGATATGTTAGATCGCTGGTACTAAAAGTGTGGTCTTCAGACCAGCATTGTCAGCATTGCGTGGAGTACCTGTCAGAAACACAAATTCTGTCCCACCACAGAGGTACTGAATTGAGAGACTGAAGTCAAGCCCACCGTCCCTGCTTTAACAAATCCTCTGCGTGATGGATGCTTGCTGCGCTTTCAGAACCACTGGAAGAAACACGTGTCTCAATTCTTGTTTCTCGATCCCCCTGCAAACATTTTTGCTCTTCACGTTAGAACCACTCATCAGGAGAAACAGCAAAATATCACCACTGCTGTTCATATTTCCCTGTACAGTTTTATTGAAGTTGTAATTGTGTCCCACAATACTTAGTTTCTGCTAACAAACCTGCCTGAAAGTTAACTCGAAGTCCCAGGGAGATTAAGAAAAATGAACCAGATTTCAAACAGGTGATTACTTGTGTGAAATCATGCTAGCTCTCTTGTTCCTAGCCAAGGTACTTGCAGGTAAAATTTTATTAAAGAGAGAACAGCCCTAGTATACATACAACAAAAACATTCTCTTTTATAGACATAGAAATTATTTCTTGTGATAGAGGATTATAAATGAGACAACATCTCAGGATTGGACTGACCCAAAACTATAATAAAGAAGGAAGGAAACACAAAAAATTGTTTAGAGGCTACTAAAAACAGTTACTGGTTTGCCAAAAGATTATCTAATTCTCAGATTCTAAAGCAATAGATGGAGCTGTCCGGGAAGCAGGCATGTTTGCTGTTACTTTTACTACTTTTTTTTGAGACGGGGTCTCATTCTATCACCCAGTCTGGAGTGCAGTGGCGCGATCTCGGCTCACTGCAATCTTTGCCTCCTGGGTTCAAACGATTCTCCTGCATCAGCCTCCTGAGTAGCTGGGACTATAGGCATGTGCCACAATGCCTGGCTAATTTTTTGTATCTTTAGTAGAGACGGGGTTTCACCGTGTTAGCCAAGATGGTCTCCATCCCCTGTCCTTGTGATCTGCCTGCCTTGGCCTCCCAAAGTGCTGGGATTACAGGCGTGAGCCACGGTGCCAGGCCTACTTTTACTTGTTATATGTCTTATTCTTTACTCAGATGAATTAGAACAGAACAGATTCCATTAGGCAGACCGAGTGTATAATTAAAAGTAACATACATTTTTATTAAAAGGATGAAGGAAAAATTGCTTTCAACTTTACAAGCTTACATCTCACCTGCCCAACTCAGTAGATAAAATCTATCCACTCTTGATCTTCTCAACCACTTTCCTCCTATAAGAACGTATGAAATCTTCAGACGGCTCATACTGATCCTAATCCTATGTGAAAGTTTCCTGTGTTTTTAAATCATGCCGAAAAGATAGTCTGGTCAGGCAGCTTTAAAGACGTATGTCTCCTTTGCCTGCAGACAAAGAAGAATAAACCTAATTCATCCTTGCAGATAAATTCCTCAAAACTCAAAGCCAGTGGAAATGTTTACTAGTGCCTCTTCTATTTCTTAGCTTAGAATATCTGAACTAGAAGAGACCTGACAGATCATCCAACCCAATTCCCTGAAGCAGAGATTAAAAATAACAGCATCAGGGCTGAGGTTAAGTCCAGGATGAAAGAATCATGCCTTCTAATTGAGGAACACAGTCTTCAAGCCATCATTGCAGGGAATGGCAAACTGCACATGGGGGTAAATTCCGCCCTCCTCAGAGAATGAATGCAACTAAAAATTATTCCCAACCTCTAATCAGGTGAAGCAAATGCATGCTCTGGCATTTTCCCTTCTTAAAAGAGCATTAATGTACTAACTCATCACATTTAAAGATGCTCATCGACAATAGGTTTAATTTGGGAATATATGAAGTCATATAATATTGACATTCCCTAAAGTTACAGCAGCTTTCATTCTAAATTCTGAAGTTTTCACACAAACAGGGACCTAGTTAAGATGGTCACCAAGAAAAAGAAATTTTTACCTAAACCCATGGTTCAGTGGTAATTTAATTAATAAAATGATTTTTAAAACACAAATTAAATTATATTATATCAATCAGGATAGTTTATTACATCTCCAATTAGGTCTACAATTTATTTATTCATTTATATTTATTTTTTGTAGAGGTGAGGGACTTGCTACATTGCCAAAGCTGATTTCAAACTCCTGGGTTCAAGCAATGCTCCGACCTCACTCAGCCTCTCAAAGTGCTGGGATTACAGGCATGAACCACCATGCCTGGCCCAGGTCTACAATTTAAGCAGTAACAGTCCTGAAATATTTAGTAGTTTAGCATTTTGTTTTCTTTCATATATTCAAACTAATATTTCATGACCACAGAATTGTGTGTGTGTGTGTGTGTGTGTGTGTGTGTGTATTTAAGTATAATCCTTTTCTGAGTTTTTTTTTTTTTTTTTTTTTTTTTGAAAGAAGAATTCCTCTTCTTTATCCTAAGATACAGATTTTCTCTAAAAAAGTCATAAGGTCATAATTTTAATGTTATTTCCAAGCCATCTTAACTTAAAGTCTCTCAGAGTCTACTTTGCTGGTGTGCCAGGAATTCTCACAATATTCCACAATCCTGCCTTATGGTACACTGTCTGAAGTAAAATAAAGACGTTCTATTGAGAAGAGAACATAATTCATATTTCTTTGAGGCCCTGCCTGTGTCATTTTGCACATGCCATCAAAGTGATCCCATATACTAGTTGTTTATCTAGGCCCTTAAAGTCTATGCACTGACTCTTATACTCCTATATTTTCTCTTGCTCCCACTGTATTTTTATCCTTCCAGAAAACAGTTGTCAAATGATCATGGACATCCTTAGAGTAGAATGATATTCAAGTCTCTGCTTCCTCCATTCACTTTCTTCATCTTTGAAATAAAACTGAGTTGCTGATTCCAAAGATAATTTTCTCTCTAAGACTAGATATTTTATTCTAATGACTTACTGAGCCAAAATATTTAATAAAATCAATACATAGGGGAAAAAAGGACTCAATTGCAAGAAATTGGAAGGATAGATACTATATGGAAGCTCAAACTAAGATACTGGGCATGACAAAGTGGATAAGATCAGTTAAGTACAGGAGTCTCATTAGCAAACATAACTAATACACAGCTTTAGAAGGATGAAAATTTAAATGATTAGTGATGCCTCTTCATTATCTGATTATATACAATAATCAGAAGAGTAAGGACAATAAAAAGAGTAGCTTTCATCCACTAAGTGCCTACTATATGAAAGACACTGCTAGAAACTTCTCATATATTTACTGCCTCATTTAAGCCAAAATATAAAGATTACCAAATATTTTACAATTGAAAAATCTGAGCTCAGCGATGTTGAGCTGACTCGTTTATGGTCACATGGATTTGGATCTAAAGCACAACTCCACCACTAATTTGGCTAGGGTATCACAGCTTTTGGAGACTGGAGCTATTAAAAAGGAAGATTGAGATTTAGAGGCAGAAACTCAGAGTAAAAGGATCATGAAAATCATGAAAGTCAGAGACTACTGCTACACAGAGAGCATGAAGAATGAAGCAAGGCTTTGGAGCTAGATAGATGAATGTTAGAGTTCAGCAGATATAGAACGGTCTTCACAATGCTGGAAAATTTACCTAACCTCTTGCAGTGTATCGGTTTCTTATAATGTAGTTATAGTAACATCTAACTTTTAGGCTTATGATGAGAATTAAATGAGACAATGGGTGTAAAGTGCCAGGTAGTGACTATGATTTTAAAGGATCCTGAAAAATGTCATACACACGCATATCGCTTTCCGTGTGTCTCTGATGTTTATATTGTGCTCACTGGGGCATGTAAAGACATGAGTTAAATATTCCTTGAAAAAAAATTACAATAATTCCCCCCTTTTTTATTTTACTTTAAGTTCTGGGATACATGTGCAGAATGTACAGGTTTGTTACATAGGTATACATACATGTACCATGGTGGTTTGTGGCACCTATCAACCCGTCATCTAGGTTTTAAGCCCCACATGCATTAGATATTTGTCCTAATGCTCTCCCTCCCCTTGCCCCCAAACCCCTGTTCTCATTGTTCAACTCCCATTTAAGAGTGAGAGCATGTGGTGTTTGGTTTTCTTTTCCTGTGTTAGTTTGCTGAGAATTATGGTTTCCAGCTTCATCCATGTCCCCACAAAGGACACGAATTCATTCTTTTTTATGGCTGCATAGTATTCCATGGTATATATGTGCAACATTTTCTTTATTCAGTCTATCATTGATGAGCCTTTGGTTGATTCCAAGTCTTTGCTATTGTAAATAGTGCTGCAATAAACATATGTATGCATGTGTCTTTATAGTAGAATGATTTATAATCCTTTGAGTATATACCAAGTAATGAGATTGCTGGGTCAAATGGTATTTCTGGTTCTAGATCCTTGAGGAATCTCCACACAGTCTTCCATAATGGTTGAACTAATTAACACTCCCACAAACAGTGTAAAAGCTTTCCTATTTCTCCACATGGCTTAAGACGGCTCATGCTACATCTTTTCTGAGTAGACTGACTTTCAAAATGCTGTGAGAAAAAACATGCATCTATTTAGCATCTACTAGTGTTAGATGGTTTTATAAGTTCTAACAGAAATGTTACACAGATATCTCAACTAATAAACATTTACTTTGAACCCACAATCTGCCAAAAACTGAATAGAAAGGAGATGTTGAAGGCGTAATGATATAGAGGAAAGATAAAGTCTTTGGCCAAAATGTTGAGTTGAACTTTCTCTCATTTCTCTGAGCTGTTTCTTAATATGATAAAATTTAACGTGTTATCTTCTCATGTAATATCAAATTCAAACTTAGTGGTGCTTGTAGTAGTACTACTAGTAGTAGCAGACACCGTAGTAGTAACACTAGCAGTAACTATAGTTAACAATAATTTATTAATGAATAATAAAAATGTGTATTATCGTTATAGTTAACAATTACATAGCACCATTATGTCCTATTCTAAGTGCTATCTTTCTATCAATTCATTTAACATATTCAACAATGCTAAAAATCTGAGTGACTTTCCAAGGTCAAATGATGGTAACTGCTATTCATCGAGGCTGGAAAAGGATTTGGGACTCATTCACATAGATAATGAAGACACAGAATTTAGGGGAATGACTGGTCTAGCTTTGAAATTCAGAAACGTCATTTTGATGCAACAGAGAAAGCCGACTGGAAGAACAGATTTGACCACCTACATGGAGAAGATTGAACTCATAATTTTCCACTCCCAATCCTATGTTTAATAGGTACTCTTAGAGTTAATCAAATAGCAACTCATTCAAGATGGAATTTTCACTTCATCTCCTTTACTTAGGATTTCTGGGTTGGGGTGAAGAGATGGATATTAGGAGTCCTGAGAATAATTTAAGCCCTGAAATTCAGCTAATCCAAGGCGACATGAGACCAGCCTGAAACTTCAGTTTGTTAAGGGTGTGTCTGTGTGGATATCAACCTGCTTTTAAGTATTTATTTTCAAATGGCTACGTTGTGGAGACAAATAGCCCAAGGTAAATACACAAGCTATACATTCTGCTTTTGACTGGAGGCTTAACTTGTCAGTGATAATGATTTACATAGCAATCGTCTCCCTCCCTGCCTAAAAAGTTGCACTAGCTTCAAGCTATGTGCTCTGTTAAAGAGTCCTGGAGAGATAAATCCTTCTTACTTCAAACTGGTTTTGATTGTTAATTCTTTTCCAGGAGTAATGCCAGATCTAGATAATGTAGGTGAACTGGTAGTAATGCTGTGGCTGCTAAGAAAAGAAGTAGATAAGACAAGTAGATGTTATTTTTAAAAAACGAGAAAGGTTGTTTAAACAGTAAATAGCCCACTGTTGAATATTTTTACCTTGTTTCTTCAAAGTAAATGTTCATATCATTCAGAATCTTTTTGTGTGTCTTCATGACCTCAGCAAAGACCCTGGAACACAGCATGTCCCCAGTAGATATGGTAGAATAAATCTATTAATTCACTTTTACCCAATAATTTGTCAACACTTCAGAATAACAAGTTAATCAACTATATCGATTTTGAAAAAAAGAAAGGAAATTAATCTGTAGAATGCAATATTAGTTTCTAAACTGTGTGTGTGTATGTTTGATGAAATGATATAATGCAACTACTTTACCCGAGAAACTTCAACTTTTTTAGAAGAGACTATATATCTGAAAAGTTTAGGATTGAAATTGAAAGCAAATATATCTACCTTTGGGGTTTGACTCAGCAACCTTCAGATGACTGACCTTAGAGGAACTATATAACCTCATTAAATCGGTTTATAGCTACATATGGAAATACATGATAGCACGTAGCTCATTTGGAGTTTGTGAGCATTAAATGAGATATGCCCTAAGTGTTCCACCTATTGCAAGCATAAAGGTACTCAAAATGTTAACCATTAGCATTGTTGATGGTAATCAGATTTCCTAGTATCATTGGAAGAGGATTATAAAATGGATGTTGTGGTAGAGCAGAGTCTAGAAATAAACTTCTTTTTGTAAAATACCCCATTTTTTATAAGAACAGGTCAATAAAAAATCTTAGGTGAATTTACAAGTTTTATAAATTATCTTAGGTAAAGGATCTAACTGTCGCTGTACTTAAAAACAAACTTATCAGAAATGTTTGGCACATAATCGTCCATTAGTACAAAGGTTAAAAATTGTCTTAAAAAGTGTGGGATTTTGGTGGTAAGTGTCTTGGGGGAGGCGTGCATGTAACATGCTTAAGTAATTGTGAATCAAATATTCCTTCTCTTCAGTATTTATAAAATATGTCATTAAATGTTAGCTTTTATTTCAACCAATTCCATGTACTTCGAATCATAGGATTTATTTTAACCTTTGCAACAGTTTGAAGATCAAGCCTTTTTAAAATTTTGCATAAAAGATAATAGCAGTTCAATAGCTCTAAGTTATTGCAACATAATAGCTTTTATAAAGTATGTTTTAATAATGTGCTTTATATGCAATCTCCTTACAAGATGTTATAGATTTAATATTTCATTATAATTCATAGTATTATGATGATGGTAATTTTATACTTGTATGCATGAACAATTTGTAATGCCTGACTGTGTTTTTTTCAGGGATATGTTTACTCTTGATGTCTCAAAAGAAAGACGATCCTTCCGACTTGTGTCTCACTAAGGGTGGTCCACAGCATTGCAGAAGTCAACCTACTATGTCTCACATCACTGTTGAATCAGATGGGTTACTGAGGGTGGAAGTTCAAAGTGTTCAAAGTTGGAGTCATCCTCCATATCCCTCTCACCTCGATCTTCAAAATAATTATTGTATTCGCATGTGACATTTTGAAATATTAGACATGTTTGTCTGTCAATATGGAATCATGTCAATATCCATCATTTTATTCTACTTTTTCTTCTTCTTCTTAAATATTGAAAAGTAAGTAACAATTAAACATATACTTTCCTCTATGCCTTCAGAAGGCAAAGCATTTCTCCTTCCACTCAAGTAAAATGTATTCCTTCCTCAGGCTCAGTATTAGGATCAGTTTGTATGAATTAAAAAATCATAGAGAAACAGAATGTTGGATTCCAAAGGGCACTAGAAAGTACTGAAGACTCCCAGGTTATTATTGTACAGATGAGTAACATATGGCCATAGAGTGACAGGATTTAAAAACTGTCTAGCTAATTGCAATTTTAAAAAGCTTTAATGAATGACAAAAACGTCCAAGGTGTGAACTGTCCAGAATAGTAACAACTACCATAATATTTGGTCCCCACTCAATGAACTAGGATAGCACATCTATTGCTTAGGGGAATACCTAAAGGACAAATCTTACAAAGTAACTTTCTCAGTGAGGAAACTGAGGCTTAACAACACTAACTGTAACTCTCATGCAACGATACAAGCTGAGTATGGGGCTATTGTGACAGGAATTGAAGCCTGGCTTTGTCTAACTTCAGAGCAGAATCTCGTTATCACAATCCTCCAGGCTACCATCTTTCTCAATGAAAAAGATACAAGCCTGGACTCTTGACCAGCAGAGGTCAATAAAGGTATTGCAAGGTAGGATATTGCATATAAGCTGTTCATTTTGGGAAGTAAAGATGACAGAAAAATAGACAAGCCACCGTGGTTATAACCACAAAAAAAGATAGAAGCTGCGTTGAAAACTTGCTAATGGTTTCAGAAATATATGCTAATCATCATTTTCTAATTCTGTATAAATATGTGTGTCTGTGGATATGTGAATTTGTATGCCTCCTGGTGTTTCAAACACAAGCCTATGGCTCATAAAAAGCATGGCTTGGGTAAAACAATATACTTTAAAAAATAAATTGTAAAATAGAAAATACTATTATTCTTTGGGAGGCCGAGACAGGCGGATCACGAGGTCAGGAGATCGAGACCATCCTGGCTAACACGGTGAAACCCCGTCTCTACTGAAAAATACAAAAAAAAAACTAGCCGGGCGAGGTGGCGGGCGCCTGTAGTCCCAGCTACTCAGGAGGCTGAGGCAGGAGAATGGCGTGAACCCGGGAGGCGGAGCTTGCAGTGAGCTGAGATCTGGCCACTGCACTCCAGCCTGGGCGACAGAGAGACTCCGTCTCAAAAAAAAAAAAAAACCAAAAAAACTATTATTTAAAGAGGTTCAAATTAAGTATCTGCATTCAGGTCGAGCAGTCTTAATGCTTAGAATTTTCAGGGGAGAAAGAGGAAAGTCTGTCTTAGCCCAAGCCCTTGCTAGGCGGAAGAGAAAAGTTTCCCTTGTGTGCCTTGTGCTGACCCTTTTATAAAATTTAAAAGAGAAAGTCAGAACCTTGTGGAGTTTACGGAGTAGCAGAGGAGAGGGTTTTGTATTTGCAAAGATTCTTCCAAGGCTCTAATTCCAAAGTAAGAACCCTTTCTTCTGCTACCTCAAAAGTTCTCTTGAGTTAGAGGAGTCTTCAGATGCACTTTTACTTCCCTATCACATCTCAAGGAGCAGTTCCCAGGCACGCTGATTTTCTTTGTAAATGTGACAACACTTCCCTACCAGGTCACGGTGCGCAACTGTGTCCCAGCACTTCCAAAGCCAAGTGACACTCAACTGTGCTACCTCTTCTCACCCAAATCCAAGCCTAGCAAAGTATTCCTATAGGAAGACGGCTGCAAAAGCCTTCCTCGAACATTAGCAAAAGAATTATCCAATAAT
The DNA here is from genome assembly GCF_037993035.2 of Macaca fascicularis. Classification (NCBI taxonomy): domain Eukaryota; kingdom Metazoa; phylum Chordata; class Mammalia; order Primates; family Cercopithecidae; genus Macaca; species Macaca fascicularis. Next base: position 58,056,375 of record NC_088394.1, read on the forward strand.
CGTGCATGTATGGTTTCCTGGCCTGTGTTATGCAGCACTCACAATGTGGAGTCCTAGGCTATATTAAGGAGCGCCATCTTAGATGATGTGGAGCTAAGAGGTCACAAGACAGCACAGGCTTTTGAAAACCTCATTCGATAATATGCCCTGGGAAGATGTCTATTATTAATGCAGGTTCTCAGTTCGCATTTGCCGGTCTAAGTAGGGAAGTAGCATAGTCCTTGGATTTAAAAGAGACCACATAAATCATGTGATTGGGTGGTGCACTTAAAAGGAAATCTCACTCAGGGCTTTCCTACCTTGCTGCACTGACATGCTGCAAAATTTAGGAGTGGATGTCTTCAGAGACCTGCTCTGTAGGGCAACCTGGAACTGCAGTATTAATCTCAACATGCTTTGAATGGCACAGAGTTACCATGGTGGGGGGTGGTGGACACCATGTGCAATGCTGATGGACTGACAAAAGCCTCTGGTGAGGCAACGTGATCACTAGAGAAAACACAGGACAAGGTGTCCAAAGGTCTGGTTTCTAGTGTGGGTCTAATGCCATCTTAGTCAAACCACTTGGCCTTCTGGGTTATTGGTGTGATCAAAAGAAATACTTGGAAGAGCAAATCATGTTCCATAAAAATAAGCACTTTTCCATGAGAACTTGGCTCCTATTTCCACAAGAGCTCTTCCATGTGTAAAGAAACATAAGGAAGAACCAAGTAAATTGAGGGAGGGAGTGGCGCAGCGTAGGCAGAAGAAGTATAGGTTTTGGAAATAAGCTAGTTTTGCATTCCAATCCCAATTCCCCACCTTATTAGCCAACCTGGGACAGTGACTAAATTTCTCTGAACCTATTTCTTTATCTGTTAAAAGGCGGTTGATGTTAATAGCCGTATCTCACAGGATTCAGGTGAGCTCTAAATAAGAGTTCATATATCCTGGAAGGTACTAGATAGTCAAAAAAGTATTATTTTCCTTGGTTCTATCCATGCATATTCTCCAACTTCCACCTCACTCGTTCTTTACTGAGCTATTAAAACTGTATTTGCTCATCCCATAAATATATACACCTACTAAGTACCCACAAAAGTTAGAAACAAAAGATTTTGTAAAATGCATTTGCTCAAATATATTTGTAAAATAGCAGAAACAGAAAGCTAGCATTAGCCTTTTCTGTGGCCATTTTAGATCATTTTAAACTTAACTGCATAAATTAAGTTGTTTTTATACCCAAATATACTAGAAAGATAAATCTTGTTTTGAAATATCTTTTGCCGATGTTTCAAAAGCACATTTCATTTTTTTTTTTTTTTTTTGAGACAGCGTCTCACTCTGTCACCCAGGCTGGAGTACAGTGGCACGATCTTGGCTCACGGCAACCTCTGCCTCCCAGGTTCAAGTGATTCTCCTGCTTCAGCCTCCCAAATAGCTGGGACCACAGGCGAGTGCCACCACACCTGGCTAACTTTTGTATTTTTAGTAGAGATGGGGTTTCACCATCTTGATCAGGCTGGTCTTGAACTCCTGACCTCATGATCCACCCACCTCGGCCTCCCAAAGTGCTGGGATTACAGGTGCGAGCCACCAAGCCTGGCCCCCCATTTCATAATTTTAGAGAGTTTTAGACAGATGTAAATTGTCCAAGGGCTTACCCATATGCCTTTTCTACCTCCCATGTCTCTTCTAAGTTGATGTCATAGTCTGTAGGTAGAAAGCATGTAATAATTTTATTTAAAGACTTATTATTAAATTATTATGCTCCACATCTGATTTGAGATAAAATGGCCATGATGTACTTTCTAGTGCCAATTCCTAGAGAATGTATAAGGTTAAGAAACAAAATTGGTCTAGAAAAATTCAAGAACAAAAAAAGATCATCATGTTTGTTTGTTCACTCAGATTGTTCCAACTTCATGCCAAGTCCTGCCAGCCTCAGTTATTCGGCAAACATCATGTGTTAGAATCAAAACGCACACCTTTCCAAAGCAAAAACAAAAAAATCAGAACCTGTGTGATCAGAAAAATATACACAAAAGTACACATTAACCCATCTGTCCAGAGGCTAAAAGGAATTAGCCTGAGCCTAGTGAGAATCACTCAGTGGACCCCAAATCCATTCCATATTGCCTTTCTTTGCTTGCGTATCCTCTGCCTTCCCTCCTCTCTGGGGACTATCCTACTCTCTTTCCTTCCCTCGGTCTTCATTTTTACTTTACCTCATTTTCTGTCTCATTGGTTTTGAACCTCTGTGTTTCTTGAATGCTGTGATCCTGTGAAAATGTCTTACTTTCTGTATGTTTTCTGGGTCTAGGTTCCTTTTTTAAAATTTACTTTGTCTTTATCATTATTATTATTATTATTACTATTATTATTATTAGAGTCAGGATCTTGCTCTGCCACCAAGATTGGAGTGCAGTGGTGCCAACACAGCTCACTGCAGCTTTGATCCTCCTGCCTCTGGAATAACTTGAACCACAGATGCACACCACCACACTCAGCTAATTTTTAAACAAATTTTGTAGAGCTGGGGTCTTGCTGTGTTGCCCAGTGTGCTCTCAAACTCCTGGGCTCAAGTGATTCTCCTGCCTCAGCCTCCCAAAGCACTGGGTTTACGGGTGTGAGCCACTGTGCCCAGCCTAGGTCCATTCTTATGTTGTATCACATGTAGTGTGACTTTTGCTTTGTATTTTTGGATTTCTGTCTCACCCTCTATTTACCACTTGGCTCTGTGGTTTGTGTCTCTTTGACACTGTCTCACCACCTGGTTTTGTTTACGTGTATGTGATGATAGGGAGCTGGGAGAGTCTCCATGTTTATTGTTTGGTCTTTCAGCTTTTTTGTTGCTTGTGTCTTTCCTCCAACTGGTAAGATAGGAACATTTAAATACATTCTTTCTTGGGGGTTTGATGGGGAGGGTCTCGTTCTGTTGCCCATGCTTGAGTGCAGTTCCATGATCATATAGCTTACTGCAGCCTCGAACTCCCAGGCTCAGGCGATCCTCACAATCTTAGCCTCCCAATGTGCTGAGATTATAGGCATGAACCGCAGTCTTAAATGCATTTCTGATAGTCTAGTTGGGATGTGATATTTGGGTTCAGCTATAAAAAACTAAAACCTTTACAGTAAGAGTTTAATGACAGGAAAAACAGAAGAGAGTACTAGAAGAACAGTGGCCTTGATCAATAGGCCTAGCCATTGCAGACATCTAGTGATTTCTGAAAACACCTCAAAAAGCTGATTATAAATGTTCCTACAAAGTCAGGGATGCAATCAGAGGATGAACTTCACCAAAGCAAAGCTCCTTTAAGAGAAAAAATAATAGGATGTGTGCTCACACACACACACACACACACACACACACACATGACTATGACAAAAAGCAAACTGCAATGAGAAATTCATTTATACTTTTAGGTTCCTATAAGCACATAAAAAAAAAAAGCAAAGAAAAACTCCGCTATAAATAACCCTGCCACATTCTAAATAAAGCTTTTGAATGGCTAGGGAGTCTGACTTGCTTCTAAAAGTTACAGGATTTGGTCATTTTTAATAACATGTTTGGTCTTTCATCAAATTACTGTTCCTCAGAGTATTTGCTAAAGGCATAAAGGGGTTATTCTCAGTGGCCAAGGTGCACCAGTAGCAGAGGACATGACCAGAACTGCTCAGGAGAAAGTCACCAAGATGGGCGCTGGAACGGAAGAACTGCAACAGAGCAGCACATATCTATTTGGAAAAAAGACTTATAAAGTTACAAGGGGCGTCAGGGAAGTCACCGCACAGAGCTAAGTAAATTATAGATCCCACCTCTGGAGCCTCTGTAATATTGTCCACCAGCTCAGTTTCCAGGACTACAGGGAATTGTTACTAAATTATTCAGCATTAACACAATTAGTTCAAGCAACTGGAGGGTACAAGCGTTTTGTCTTCTTTTAGTTCCTATCTATGTGTACAGGATTTTATTTTTCATTCCACTCTTCTTTTTGCTGTTCCGGTGATTCTCACTTTAAGAAGAACCTAGAAAATTGTTCAGTTTTGACTAAAGATTCCAGTGAACTCTCTAACTTTTTGCTACAGCTCTGGCATGGTTAAAAGCTCTGCCCAGCTCAGGCAAAACCAGAATCATTACACTCTGGTCACCGAGTCAGTGAGAATTTACTTCCGTCCAAAAGTCTTAATTTTCTTATCTGCAACATTGAAAATAATAACGTGTAAATATATTTAAAGCACGTAGCAAGATGTTTGAAATTTTCAATAAAACCGTTTTTCTCTTCTTGCTACTCCTTCTCCATGCATCAGCATAATCATTTTTAATATATTTTTAAAATGAGAAAACAAAGCATCAAGATACTAGGCTAACCCCCGTATTAGGAGAACAACCCTCAAATTGTGGTGTACTTGGTAGCAGCCCTGCCCGGGCCCAGGCTATGCCACTGTCCTCTCCTCTGATTCCCATAAAATAAATAAAACAGAGCCAGCACAAGCATAATCTTCAAGGGCATTTTTCTTTTCTCGAGGGATTTATGTGCACCTCTGTCCCTAACTAACAAAGCATATAGAGGTGCAAAAAATACGTGTGGTGGCTTTGTAATTAGAGAAACATCTCTCATTGTCTGCTCAAATCTTACTAAACCTTTTACATTCTCATTATGAGACCATACCTTTGTTTCCTTCTGTGATCTCACCGTTCTCATCTGCAAATTGGGGTCACAGCCCAGCATACTGAGCACCTACCACACAAGGTTCAAATGAGATCGTGTGTTGCCATGGTGACAGGAACAAATTCTGTGATCACTACACTCAGGTTTGACTCCAGGCTTCATCACGTAATCACTATTTGTCTCCCCTGCATCTTCTAGTGGAACTGACCATTCCCTGCAGTGACTTTCTCCCGAACTGGTAATGTGTATAATGTTACCTTTATCAGGGGATTGCTGTGAAGATTGAGTAGGCAAACTTTAATAAATTGGCAGCCATTTAGTAAACACTCAATAGATACTATCACTTTATTCAGGTTCCTTAAAATCTCTTTTTCTCTTGGGGGTGGGCGCAGTGTCTCATGCCTGTAATTCCAGCATTTTGGGAGGCCAAGGCAGGCGAGTCACCTGAGGTCGGGAGTTCGAGACCAGCCTGACCAACATGGAGAAACGCCATCTTTACTAAAAATTCAAAAAAAAAAAAAAAATAGCCTGCCGTGGTGGCATAAGCCTGTAATCCCAGCTACTCAAGAGGCTGAGGTAAGAGAAGCGCTTGAACACGTGAGGCGGAGGTTTCGGTGAGCTGAGATGGCGCCATTGCAGTCCAGCCTGGGCAACAAGAGCAAAACTCCATTTCAAAAAAAAGAAAAAAGAAAGAAAGAAAAAGAACAAACCTGTTTTTCTCCCCCATTTTCATGTCCCCAGATAATGTCATCAGTTTCCTAGTCTCAACCATATATTCACAGAAAAAAAATGTCTGCAATGCAGTTGAGTTTTTCTTAGGATTAGGGAGAAACAGAAGTATGCATGTAGGGTTTTATTCTCTGCTGTTTCCCAGTATTCCTCAGCCCTCCTGATCAGGCTCATTTGGATTCTGCTACTGCTTTCCATGGAAGCCCAGTGACATTTGATACTCTGTAGATTTCAGAACACATCTGCCGAGTTCTGGTAAATAGGTATAGAGAAAAGGAAGTAGTCCACGGAACTGAGCAGACAACAGTTAACAGTTCTCACTGAGGAATTGAGCTGGTGGTAGGAGCATGGGTGCACACGCAGGCTGTTGCTTTTCACCATCACCTGCAGTGTGGAAGAAGTCCCATCAACCCACTATGTTCATCACCTACCACATGGGGTTCAAATAAAATCAACAGCTGTTTCCTTCCAAAACCTCAGCTAGGGCTTTTCCAAATACTAGCCCCCTTGACCCTCTTTTAACATTGGGTGGTATTCAAAAGCGACGGGTACAGAGAGCAAAAAAGCATGATTTGACCCATACAGGGGTTGATTGATGATTGGCTGATTTCCTAAAAACTAAATGTGTATTTCATTTTTAAAGGCTTTAATGTGCACAAGAATTACCTGGGGGTAGTGTTAAAACACAGATTCTGATTCAATAAGTCCAGGTGTACAGGTGTTGAATGAAATTCTGTATTTCTAACTAGCTCCCATGTGTTGCTGCTGGTGGTCTGCAGACTTCACTTTGAGTAATAAAAATGTAGTGTATTATATTTCTCTTCTAGAATATAACATCTAAAGGGGTTCCTAAACGTATTAAAATCTGAGGTGAGAGAGCCAGTGCTGATGAGAAAACATGCTCATATCTTAACTGAGTATTCCGATTTTTGTGCACAAGGCTGTCTATTGAAATACTGTGTAACGAAATATTCAAAGACTTAGGGACAGAAACATGGATGACCAAATTAGGCCAAGGTGTGTATGTGCATGCAAGAGGGTGAATTTAAGTTAATTACAATGGAAATGATATGTACAGATGGAAAATACTGAACTATTTTTAAAATACCACTGTCTAGAAAACATTCTTAGCCAGGCCAAAAGAAATTCTGTAAACGCTGTTAACACTTTTATCTTTCTTAAATAACATGGTTCCATAAATAACTTTTCTAGGTCATTCCTATCTGTTGAAAAAATTACAAGCAACCTGTAGGCTGATTATATTACTTGAAGACTCATAAGGTAGTTTCCCATTTAAAAAATCAAATATAAAACCTTTTCATCTGGTTAATATCTGGTCTATTCCATAGTTATGGAACTTGTTTACTGTGCAGTTAGCAATGCAGAAAGACTGTAGCTGTTCTTTCTCTCTTCACAGCTTCATAAAAATGATTAAATAAGCCTAGTGCTTTATTAATTGATGAGATTGGCCATACAAGTGTTTAGCAGAGGTGTAGTTTTTAAAACGAGATTCTATTTACCAAATTTGTTTTACATTAAGTAATGGTCCCCAAGAATTTGCTGTGAATGGATGGCATTGATGTTAATTGAGAAATATATTATTTTTCTCATTTTATTAAGTTTTACATTTTAATAAAAGCATATTAAGAAAATAAATGCAGAAAATTATTTTTTAAACTCATAATCCAACCACATATATTGGGGGGAAAAAGATTGAATATGCAGATATATTCCCTTACAGGTTCTCCTGTATTGCTTTGTGGTATAGTTACTAAACTGAATCAATGTCAGAAATTAACTCCTCAATTTTTTTAAGGTGGGTAACCTGGATATCATGTACTCATTAGGTATAATCACGCCTTTGGGATTTTTTTTTTTAATGATTCTATGTTGTTTTCAACTGGGGAAATCTTCACATCAAAACAGTGAATAGTGGTTATAGTCATGATTTGCATTCTCTTTAAATTAACCACTTAAATCAAAAGCATTGGCAATGTGTATGCATGTATGGGGGTGAAGGTAATTGAAAGAATAACAGTAGAATATCTAAAAGTATTGAATATGGGTGAGCAGGATAATGGGTACTAATGGCTCTTTTTTTTTTTTTTTTTTTGTAAAAGTTTGAATACATACGTCTGTATTCATGGTTTGAAGTTAGTTATAAAAATGTTTAAATATATTTTTTCATGTTCACACACATATTTTAACAGCTATATGCCAGGCACTCTGGCTGTATCACACATATATTTTAATAATTATATTCTACACACTTTTTATTATCTTGCCTCTGGTGTTTATTAAGTTGCAACCACATTCTCGTGTTATAAATCTTACTTTTTTTAATGACTTTATGCTATTCTGTCATGTGAATATGCAATGAGTCACTCTTCAGTCATGCAGCATTTATATTTGTGCAATGTTTCCCTGTGAATTTCAGCTTCATACTTGTAATAGGAATCAATACTCTGAGTTTTTTTTTGTACTGACTATCTTGTTGCAATCTATTTAAAAAACAGAATTATATAATCTGATTGTGTCATCCATAAACATATGACTGCTATTATTTTGCTTCAAGTGGGAAAAATATCTGCCTTCATGAGATGACTCTCAAATAGCTGACAAAATATGCAAGACTCTTCTTAAGAGAAAGCTGGCTGAATTTACTTCTCAGTGCATCTATAAACATAAGCATCGATTATCCACTCTCTCTCACCTGGTCCCTTGATAAGGAATGAGATGAACAGGGTGAGAGTCTGGAGCTACTGATTTGGAATTTTGCTCAGGCACAAACTCAGCTAAGAAATCCTCCATGTGCATGTGTGTGCACGTGTGTAGGTAAGCGTGTGTGTGTTTAGGGTTTCTGCTAATTTAAATGACTAATATTATTCTTTTTATTTATATTAGTAGCCAAAGGTTTCCAACAGCTCTGGGATACCCCTATTTCTAGGTCGGGACATTGGACAAGAGGGAGCCAACTCTTCTTGTTTGACCAGGTTGAGACACGCGATGCTGACTTGCATTCCTGCCAAATTATTGGTGCAGAAGGCTCTGTCTGAGTAGGTAGAAGCTTCATGGAAATGACAATGAATTGTTCTCACAAGGCCGAAGATACAATTAAGCTGTGACTGCGTAGTCCAGGGCTCTTAACATGCAAACGGCCGGCAAAAAATAATGGCATGTCAAGTGCAATTTTCTCACCAGTCGCAGACACCATAAACTGTAATATAGTGTAATTATTTGGCATCCCGTGTCCTTCATACTAAGCACCACCCAAACGATTTCCAAGTTACAGTGAAGAGGGAAGGTTAGAAGGTCAAATTTAAAGAGAGAAAATGAGTCAGTGCCTTGGAGGAAGAGAATTATAAATAGACGTGGCATTACCAGCAACAGAGTTACATCCAAATAAGGAACAGCTCAGAAGCCCAGGTAGGAGGAAAAAGGGGAGGAAAGAGAGCAGAGAAGTTTATGTAAGAGAGAGGATTTAGTATAGAAGAACTATGACCACCTGCAGAGCAGACTGGTTTTTTTTTTTCCCAAAATAAAGCAATATAACGAATTGAGGATCACAGGACTTGCAGAACAAGGACTAAAGCAACCTGAGCCAAAAATCGATGCCACATACACACCCCCCCCCACACACACACACACAGAGGCTGAGCATCTGTAATCCGAAAATCTGAAATCTAAAAATCTCCAACATCTGAAAGTTTTTGAGCACTGACATGACACCACAAGTAGAAAATTCCACACCTGACTTCACATGATGAGTCACAGTCAAAGCTTTGTTACATAAAAACGTTATTTTAAAAATTATAGAAAATTTCCCTCAGGCTATGTGTGTAAGGCAAATAGGAAACATAAATGAATTTCATGTTTAGACTTGGCTCCGTTCTCCAAGATATCTCAATATATGTGCAAATATTCCACAATCTGAAAATATCTCGAATCTGAAATACTTCTGGTCCCAAGCATTGTGGAAAAAGGATATTCAATGAGCATGTGGAGTGTGTGTGTGTGTGTATTCCTGTTCCATAGGGGTTTGTGTCTTAAATATATAATATCTTAATCCCATACACTCAGAAGTGAGGAAATTGCACCCAACAGAAGTGACTTTTTTCCCAGTTACTTTGTAGTAGAACTAAAAGAGAAAGAAGCCAGATCTCCAAGAGATCCTTGCTTATCTTTCTAACTTGACACAAGAGACTTTAAGCCTAGATCTCTGTGTTTCAGGGCAACAGACTGAATGCCTATGACCTTGGTATGTTGAGTTTTAATCTTCAGTTTGATGGTATTAAGAGGTGAGTCTGTTGAAAGGTAATTTGGTCATGAGGGTGGAACCCTCATGAAGGGAACTAGAGCCCTTCTGAAAGAAGCCCCAGAAAGCTTCCTTGCCCTCTTTCTACCAGTGTGAGAATACAAGAAGATTGCAGTCTACAACCTGGAAAAGAGCCGTTACCAGAACCAACCATGCTGGCACCCTGATCTTAAAGACTACCAACCTCCAGAATTGAGGGTAATACATTTCTGTTGTTTATTAGCCACCCAGTCTGTGTTAACTTGTTATACAGCCAGAACTAAGACCCACTCAGTTACCCTGACCCTCTCTCAGCTCTGTAAACAGCCTTGAACGTGCTATTTCCTCTATCAAAAATGCTTTTTCTCTTTATCCCTGAACCCTGGTTCAACAACAGGTTAATGCATATCAGCTTCCAGGTTATTTCCTTTGGGAAGATTCCATCCTCCCATAGAATAGGGCAGTTTCCTCTGTATATGCTTTAAGAGAACCACATTCCTTCATTTCAGAGCACTTATTTCAGTTTTCTTGTGATGTTTCTTCATTTGATTTTCTGTTTTAATGTCTGTCTCCCTCTAGGAGCTCACTGGTTCCATGCAGAAGGCAGAGATAGACCTATGTTTGCTCAGAGCTGAGAATCCACTGGCAATGAAATACTCTGCAGACAGTAGGTGCTCAATAAATATTTGTGGCATGGTTGTATCAATCACCATCCTGACTTTCAGCCAAGGGCTCTCATAATGACATCAAGCTGTCTACCATAAAGAGTATCTGCACATTTTACCACAGGACGGTATTTTCGTGTTGTGTGTCAGTTCATCAAAAACCACCACAGGTTTTCTCTTTCCTAAGACCAGAACAAATAAGCAGATTTGGGCTAAGTGTCCCGTGAGCCACTTTTTTCTCTCTCACAATTTCCAAAGAAAGTCAACACTGAGGTACATGGAGATGTGAACCCTCAATGTTTATGTGTTTATGAACAGACTCTGCCCTGCTTTGGTCCACAGAGAACTGGAGGCAGGAATGGAGTCTGTTTGGCTGGTATTTGCTTTTCAGAAATCCAGACAAAAGCTTTCTGCTCCAGTTTGTACGATAAGCCCAAACACAAAAGTCTGAAGACAGTTGGAAGACAACGTGTTGCTTTATGACAGTGGTAAGGAAGACAGTCTCCACTGAGGTAATACTGCAGCTTTTTGAAAGACAGTTGTTTAAACAAGTTAACTTTTTCTTCACACTCACTACCTCAAAGAAACACTTTCAATATCAATACATAGAAAACACTTTTTAACTACCCAGATGGGTCTATAAAATACCCATATGAAAGAGAGAACACGAAAGCTCCTTTATTGAAAAATACCATTGAGCTTATATGACTATTATAAATTCTTCCATTATGTAGGTAAATTATTCATTTATTTTTTCATGTAAAGTATTTACTGAGCAGTTCCTATATACAGGCAGGGTTCTAGGTTGTGGGAATACAGAGTAAAGACCAAAGGACTCAAAAATCCTTTTTTGTGGAACTTGCACCCTAGAAGAGGCAAATAATAAACATAATAAGGTATAGAGTATGTTAGATAATGATTGTCAGGAAGAAAAAAAAATCAAGCATAGACAAAGGGTATGAAATATTAAAGGAGGAACAATTACATTTTAGAAGAACTAATAGGGAAAGCCTCTCTAAGAATATGACTTTCAGGCCAGGCATGGTGGTTCACACCTGTAATCTCAGCATTTTGGGAAGCCAAGGCCAGAGGACTGCTTGAACCCAGGAGTTCAAGATCAGTCTGGGAAACACAGGAGATCCCATCTCTACAAAAGATTTAAACAAAAATATCCAAGCATGGTGGTGCATGACTGTAGTCCCAGCCATTAAAGAGGGACTATTCACTTGTGCCTGGGAGGTCGAGGCTGCAGTGAGCTATGATCGCATCACTGGACTCCAGCCTGAGTGACAGAGCAAGACCCTCTCTTAAATAGAAACCAATATATATGACCACTGACTTCATTCCATTTCAACAGAAAATATAAAAGCTTATGTTGCTTCTGACCAAGGGAAGCATCTTACTCTCAGTCATCTTACTCTCTTCCCCAAGACTTTGCAAAAACTCCTCTATCTTGCTGGGGCACTTCACTTCCCACCCCACACCCCCGGGTCGGTGACTCTTCAAGACAAACAGAAACATCACCTCCGCACTATACAACATGTCCCTGTGCAGGGACTCCCAGAGTCTTGTTATTCACCTAGTGAGGTAATTGTTAATTTGTCTGCCACTCCAACTACAAACACATACACACACACATACAATTAAGAATGCAATTACAACTGCAATTACTATATAGCAGGCACTATGCTTCTATTATTTTCTTTATTCTTACAAATTCTTATTTATCTTATTTGCATAATCCTTGAAAATCTTAAGTAATCTTCTCAGGGTTAACACCCAGAAAGTGGCCAAGCCCATATTCAAACCTCGAGAGAGTACATCTCTGATGCTAAGGAGCTTTCTCAGCATCCAGCTGCCTACCGATATACTAAAAACAGATGATGGATGTGGTAAGGTTATATGTGAGGCTCTGAAGAACCTATCACTCAAAAACTAGCTCTGCCCTTGAGCTCGAACTCAACCTGCTAGGTCAGAGGCCTCACCATGGTGACTCGCAGGAGCGCCTTTCAAAGAGCAGGTGTGCTCATAAGTAAGTAATGCTTCTCAGCCGGTTCCTGGGGAGAAGCTGGGAGGTGAAGTGGTTTAAAGAGTCGGATGTGGAAGAGTGTGCGCAGAGATAAAACACTGTAAAGCACCGGTGGGCATCCCGATACAGATCATCTTCGCACTCAGCTTGACTCATAATCTGAAGCCGTCACCTGAAATGTATTTTTGGCTACGCTACAAGCCAAGATCCTCCAAGGCTACGCTGTCATAATTCAGGAGCATTTTTCTTTAAAGGGAAATAGGTATGATGGGAAATGTTCGCAGAGAAGTTTTCCAGAAAATAAACTCTATTTTAACAATTATTTGGGAATTGGTCATGGTAGGACGCCGTGAAAAGCCTAGATAAAAACCGTCACTAAGACTCAAAGGCATTTTGGCTATTTCAAAATCCTAGGGTTCACGGGCAACATTTCTGTCATTCAGAGAAGCATGAACGTCTCATGTGTCAATAAGTCACAAGAAGATGCTGAATGCCCGGCTGTTTACCTCTATCTCTATTACTACATGTAAGGAATGGAGGTGAAATCAGTTATCAGATTCTGAGTCCTAAGCAACCCCACGTTAATTACTTTTTCTACCCAGATAAAAACGAAATGTTCTCCTGGGCATAGCATGTTTTGTTATTTACATTATGCAAGGCACAGTCACAGTGATATACCTTCATAAAGAGGTAACTAAGAAAAGCAAAGAAAAAGCATCCATTATGTAAATATGCATGTATTCCCAGAATTTCATATGGTATGAGAATGTCTTGCCTTAGGGCTGATTAAAGAAGTTCTGACTATCCAGAAGCAGGCATTTAAAGACTTTACATTCCATACTCGATAACTCGTAAGTGTAAATTACAGTTTAAACTCCAGTTAGCTGGTTCCTAATATGTAATAAGGTACAGTGGGTGAAATAATGGCCATTGGAATTTCCAATAGGATTCGAACTCAGGTAGATCATTTACCATTCTGTGATATTGGTTTGGTTTATTAATCCATCTAAAACCCGCTTTTGTACCTACAAAAAAGGTAAGATAATGCTGGTAAAGAAGCCCATATCCAAAACCCATGGGGCCAGAAGTATTTTGGAATTCAAAACTGTTCACACTTCAGAAACACTAAGGTATATAAACTATATGGTAAGTAACACCCTCAGCAGGGTCTGGGGCAGCACCCTGTAATCAATCACGTTAACATTTTTGCAGCAAAATATATGAAGTCACAATTACGCGTTACAACTATAGTAGCCTTAAGTCGGTTCTGCTCCCTGAGTTTGTATCAAGGATACAAAAAAATCTTTCAGATTTTATATTTTGCACTTATGACAAAGGGAGTGCAGACTAGTTTTATACATATATATTTGTATCCATGCATGCAAATGAACATACGTATGCATATACTGAAGGGGGTGCTATTGTTAGAATCAAAAAGGTTGGTGCCCACAAAGTGCTTTTATAATAGTGTTCAACAGATAATAAACACTCAGTATTGGCCAAAATATAAGTTCCTTAAAGGCAGAGATCACTGTTTTGTTCATTGATATGCCTCCCATGCCTAATAGAGCGTCTGGCACATAGGAAAGTCTCAATAAATATCCATGTAATGGCTCATGGTATCTCCTCATGCAGGCTTTCTTTATCCACGTAGAACCATATGAAATGAGAAACATAATCCTTGGAGAGGCTCAATTCGTTTTGCAAGACAATAGGGTAAAAGCATTAATGCAATCAGAAGTTCCCGGTGAAACACAAAGAGTTAACTCAAGTCCTGAAGATCAATATTTAATTCCCCTCCTATTTTTCTTTTAAATCATTGCATTCGGGAAGTGAATAACATTGGCCTGATTCACTTCTAAACTGACTTATCAAGAAAATCAGTCATTGGCAGGCTCCTAATTGGAATTATGCCTACATGAAGATGTGCATCAAAATTAAAAGGAGCTTATGAACAGTGCTGAGGAATAAACACGTGGTCTCCAATAACCCACAGTGTGATTTTGGAAAGCAGGCAGCCTATGTCTACCAAAGAACATTTGTCTGACCTCCCAACAGGAGCAAAACAAATGTAAGTCCAGTCTAACACACACGCGCATGCGTGTGCACGCGCGCACACACACACACACACACTCCACTAAACTAAAATTTTGATTTTGTACCTTTGATTTCATCTGACAATGAATGAACTAGTTTTCTGCTGCAAAGTTTTTCAAATAGTACAGTGCAGTTAAGCATCTACTTTAAGAACTTCCTTTTCTCCATCCTAGGTTAATTATTGAAAAAACAGATGATAAAACAAAAAAGATAAATATCTACCTGCAATTCTAGATATCTGCATATCCTTAAAATAAAATAAAACAAAATAAACTCTCAGCAACTGAAGTGGTAGGAATTCAAACTGAGAAAAGATGCATATCTCTTCCAAGTACTATAAACTAGAGAAAAGGTTTGGCATGAAATCTCTCTCATGTGAATGAGAAAGAAGACGTTATTTGTTTACGCATTATATAAGCAGTGTTATATTTTATTGATAGCCGAGTGGAAGAGGTGATAGGAGAAGCTTTCCCTACAAGACCATTTAAAACTGTTACCTTGGGATGAATCCTATTCCTAACAGAATGACATGTAAACTCACTAACCATCTGTCCTGAACAGTTTACAGCTAAGTGTGGCCACAACTAAAAAGACTCTGGTATTAAACATCTTAAGACCACCAACAGACCCTGAAATTGAGATCTTAAAAACAAAGCTTACCCGGCCAACAAGAATCGGTTCAGGTCCAGAAAACTCTTCCAGGACAAACATTTGATTCCAAACCCAGCCTCTTTTGGAGCGGTTCAAAATTCGCTGTTCTTCACCCAGACTGTTTATTTCCAAAGGGGATCCACTCATTAAAACTTGAGACTGATTCATTGGAGCCATGTAAATGCAAGGGGGAAGAGTAATCCATAATATTATTAATGGAGTCCAGAGATCCAAGAGCATTTCCGCTAGGCGTTCTGGCATGGTCCCACCAGTGAAGCAAATCACCACGAAAATGAGACAATTATTTTTTTTGTCTCCGGTCTGCAGCCATCCAATTCATCATGCAGTGCCGAGCATTTACTTACAGCTCTGCCACGTGTCTATAGCATGGGAAACAGACATCACCTAAGCAGCTTTTCTAAGACCACAATCCATTGGCTTTTCTTTTCATTGAAATTTCCTGCAAAAACAAAGAGGAAGAAAGATAAGGGTCTGCTCAAACAGGTTTTAAAATAAAATCACTGCTTTTCAAAAGCACCTAAAGTGAACTATAGTGGCCACTTCTCAAACTCTTGAGTTAGAAAGTGGATCTGAATAATTAGAATAAGTAGGCTAGTAAGTCCTTTAATTTTTAAGCTTTATTTAGATTGTAATTTTCATTTGTAGCTATGTGACCTATCAGAAACGGTTCACGTAATAGAAGTTCTCCTTTTCCTTCTTGCTTCTTTCTTTCCCATCTCCCTCTCTTCCTTCTTTTCTTCCCCTTGACTTTCCTCCTCTCTCCATCCCTTCCTCTCTCTTCCATTCTTTTTTGTTTTAACAATTGGGAGTGTATGCTAACACAGCCCACTTGTCGAACAGATTGTAAGCCTTTTACTTTTATTTTCTTCTTTTTTTTTTTTTTTTTTTTTACCTGTTTAAGGACACATTTTAGTTCCTTTTATGCTAAACTCCGTGAAATAACTAGCTTTGAATTAACAACATTAAAAAAATACAAATGAGAATGGGAAGGGGAATTTAAACCAATTTTGACAATCTTAGCTTCCAGGATTCATCAGAAGGGATTGCCCAGTTCAGGGTACAGAGTGCAATCCTCTGCCAGGATGCTAATAATGAGTGAATAAAATTAGAATGCTTCCAGAGAAAAATTCTGTAATGTCCAGCTTGTATGCTATCATCAGGACAGTGTCAGGGTCCACATTCTAAATGTACAGTTAAACAGGAGATTTAAATTATGGAAAGCTCCCTTGGGAATAAAATATGGTAAAAAAAAAATGTAATGTTCAATTGAAGAGATTCAGAAAGGCAAGGGCACAAAAAAATCCCCATTATCTGAGGTGTCAGATACATTTTTTGCTTACCCTCAGTGTGGCTAAATGTGTTTCTTCCCTCTCAAAAAAAAAACAAATATTTTTAAAGAAATACTGTTCACTGCAGATCCAAGAGAGAAGCTTTGCTGAATTAAACTCAATGGGAAAATATTTTCTCAGGACACCATCGGGAACAGTGCGGCTCAGGGAATTCATAAAAGGGAAGGAAACCTTTCACCTCTAGGTGTCTGGTTCCATTCTGGCTCAGAATAAGAAAGCTAGAAAGTCATTAACATTCGCTGGGCTGCTGAGTGGCCTCACTGAAGCCAGCTGAAAGGGGCAGACCCAGATTGTACTGCAAATACAGGCAGTATCCCATCTAACAAGATGGCCAGTGGAATCACCCTGCTTGTCATTCTTTGCCTGGGCTCAGCTCAGTCACTGGGACTCTATCACTCAAAAGGGCTCAACCCTGATGAGTATAGAGGAGCCACAACAAGCAGCAGTTGCTTTGGAAATGGAAGAAAAAAAAAAAAAACAGCTTTCAATGGGGAACCAATATAGAGAAAACAGAGTCCAGAACAAAGTCTTCTCCTTCCCCTGGAATTGGAGAAAATCTTCCCCCTAAAACAGATTCCCCTTAAGTCTTTCTCTCATGCCAGTGCGTGAGCAGACCGTGGCAGGCTTCAAAACTTAAACTAAACAAAATTCAAAAAGTCCCCATAAAGAAACCCCCACATCTTTGTATCTTTCTGAATGCTCAAGCCACTTATTAGTTTAACAGCATTTACAGCACACCCATGCTGTGCTCCCTCTAGACCTGAGGGAGAAGTTGGTGCTAAAGGAGTCTTGTGCATGCTGAGGTCTGTCTATTCTTGAAACAGATACACCTGGGTTTGGATCCCAGCTCACCCTGCTTGCTGTCTCTGTAATGATGGACAAGATATTCAAGTTTTCTGAGCTTCAGTCTTTTCTTCTGCAAAGTGGAACCAATAATAATTCCTACCTAATGGGACAGTAGTGTGGTTCAGAAATAAGACACATGTAAACCAGTCAGATCATGGGAAATACTCGGTAAACTGGAATCCATGTGGTTATCCTGGGCTAGATGTGTGGTGATGACAGGATTCCTGCCCTAGAGAGGCTTTGAGAAAAAAGACAAATCAATGAGCAGAGTGAAGCGATGTAACCTCTGCAGTAAAAGTTGGTAAGGTATGAGGGTGTCACAAAGGTGCTCAAAGATCTTCCCTGTGGTGGAGGATGAGGATGGTGCTACAGGGGAAAGGCCTGTGCCATGTTACACACATGGTGAGATCCATTCTAGTCATAGATCCTCAGCCTAAAGACTTCTCAGAGAAAAGGAATTTGTTCTTTCCAGTTCTCCCCTACTCCATGATAGACCATAACTGAACGTGCAAAAGCCATGTATGCTGTTCTCCAAAGGCATAAGTTTTGTTTGTTTGTTTGCTTACTCAAGCTCACACTTACAGGCTCAAGTGATCCTCCTGCCTCAGCCTCCAGAGAAGCTGGGCATGCACCACCATGCCTGGCTACTTTGATTATTACTATTATTTTTATAAATGGGGGGGTTGATCTCGAACTCCTCGCCTCAAGCAATCTTCTCACTCCAGCCTCCCAAACAGCTGGGATTACAGGCATGAGCCACGGTGCCAGGTTGGCCTGGGTTCTACAGCAGCAGAACAATGAGATGGTTGTGAGAGTGACCTCTAGTGTCAGCCTGCTTGGGGTCTGAATTCTAATTCTTACACTGACCAGTTGTGTAACAGCGGAGGGAGGGATAATTAATAACAATAGCAACGAAGCAATGATAATAATACTGACCTGACAGGTTAGTTTTGAGGACTAAAGGAGATACTCTCAGCACGTCAGATAGGATAGACTAGCATGCACAGTTCTTTAAAATTTTGCCAAACACTCTGCAAGTAAGTATACTCTGGCATTTGCTTTGTTGCTAATGATTGTGAGATAAGAAAATTTCATCTCAATTTAAATTCATAACAGACACTTTCATGGAAACCACCAAGTGGCAATGAGGATGGACTGTGGTATGCTGGATGGACTGCAGCATAGATTATAGTGAGTTCCCTCTATCTGAACTCATCAGAGTAAGTTAAAAAGCAATAATAGACCCTAGGCCAATGTTATACAATGGCATAGCTTGACTAGTCAGAATGAGTAGGTTAAATAAAAAGGGGATACGTGTGTAGTCACAAATAGTATCCACTAACACAGTGTCTTACTGTTAGATAAAGCGTATAATGCCTTGCCTTGTTGTGTTCAAAACTGAGGCAGAGAATAATGAAATGATGTACTCAAGGAGCACCTCTAAGAAAAGAGAGAACCATTATTTGAACCTAGGTAACGTAATTTCAAAATTCTTTCTGAACAAGACCCTTCCTCTCATTGCAGAAATATTTCATGAGCATATACTGTATGTCAGGTACTGGGGGAAAGAAAGGCAAATGGGTCAGAACTCCTCTCTTCAGGAAGCAAAGGATCTGTTTGGCAAAGATAAAGAAATACATAATCAATTCACTGAAACGTAGTCTTAGAAGGTTTAAAAGAAACATAGGGTGATGGGTAAGCCATGCATTTGGCAGCATTGACGAATGTTTCCTAGAGGGGATGTCATTTAAATGTTGAAAAAGAATTAACCACCTGAGAAGGGGGTATAAGTGAAAGAACATTTTAGTCAACCAAGGGATACGAACAAGACCACCAACTAATCTAGGATCTCTGAATGAATCAGCATCTAAGGTAATTTTCAAATTATTATTTGCAGAATCACCCAGTCCATGGTTACCCCATCTTTTTTCTTACCCATCTAAGTCACAATAATGATGGTCTCTACAGAGTACCTGTTAACTATGTAGCCATTTCCTCTGGCAGTTCTTTGTGAAGAGAAGAGCATGTTTCGTGTCTCCAAAGGTCAAGTCATATACCACATAGTGGGTGTGAGGGGCAACTGAGTGCTATTTCCGTGCAACTTCTCAATTTTCTGGGGTTTCTGGGAGTGAGATGGCCAATACCCTGAAGTCAATGGTATAGCCCTGGGGAGAAATCAGCCCAACTCAGGGGAAGCCCTTCATCTACATAGGTCATTCCCGTCACATCACCTGTAGGGAGATTCTAGAGACTGAAACACTTACATGCCACCTCTTAGATTTTGCCAAATTCTTAAATCATCTGTATTATTACTTTAAATTTTACTGAAATAGGCTCAGTTTTCAAAATATTTATTTTTAAATGGAAAGCTTATATTATTTGCCGTAAGAGAATATAACTTTAAAATTACGATGTTAATAGCAAACACTTAGAAAGTACTCAGATAATATTAAATCATAAAGAACTATACATACATAGATATATACATGTAAATTCATGTCTGTTCTTCAAAATAACTCTCTAATATAACATCATTATTACTTATCTCATCATTCTCATTGTAGAGATAACCAAATTGAGGTACAGGGAGATTAGTATTTTAAGTAATGTTTTATTTTTACTAAACTAGACACTGTTAAAAGCCTTAGGTCATCTCACTATTTGCTAAAAAGAAAGACCAGCCATCGTTAGAGAAAGACTGGTTAATATTTAATAAGTGGCTCTTTGAAAGAAAAAATTCTGATTTGTAATGTTTTCTGATTTTCATAGCATAAATACTTCCACCATGACCAATTTTAAGCTTCCAGTTGACCATTAACCAGCTCTGAAAATTACTGAAAATTTAACCATCAGCTCTGTTAAAACCCAGTAAAGAGCCAATACTAGCACACCTGTAGTGAGGTGCTTCTCAAATATTGATATGCATCCAAATTACCTGAAAATCTTGTTTAAACACAGATTATGAATCACTTAGGTTAGTGTGGGATTTGAGATTCTGCATTTCTTGTAACCTTCCTGCAGTGCTGATGCTACTTACTGATTTGAAAACCACACTTTGCGAAGCAAGTATTTCTAAAGAAGACTGGCTCCCAGCTCAGACCTCCTCGAGATAACCTAAAGGACTCAGTGGTGTGGTGGAAGAGTCACTTCCTCCCTCATGTCATTGAATGTCATGCCATCAACTACTTCACCACCACTGTGAATAAAGGACTGAACACATAGATTTGGGAAAACCTTGAACTAGGGTGTATGAATATATGGAATTTTATACGATGTCACAATACTTTCCTCTCCTCGCATGTCTATTTTACGTGAGGCACTGGGAAAATTGCTGAGCTAACTGGTGTGTTCACAGGCACATGTATGCTATCAGGGAGTGTTGGGACTTAGTCTTCAAGGCGATCCTGCTAATTTGAGAGAAATGGGACTCTGCTGTGACACTTGGAACCACACTATTTGTATGCTTGTACCTCTGCCATGGGCAGACTAACATTGTCCTCTTGGAACATCAGAGAATGGCTTTGTAGAAACTTTTGAGATGCAACTGAGTCTTATATCCGTGTTATCAGTATTAATATTGTGAATAGCAGCTGCATACACAAACTGCTTAACTTTATGCAAGGAAGAAGAAATTGAGCAAGGTTGTAAAGCTGGGGTAAAAAAATCAATTTATTTTTACATTTTCCAACCACAGTATGTGTGTCTGACCAAGCAATCTACTTTATTATAATGCTGTTGCATTGGTTTACATCCAGATAGTGAGATGAGGAGATTTTATAGCTTCTCTGGAATTCTTACATATAAGAAAGTCTTTAGAATTCCCCGATATGATGATATCTTTTCCTGGGTAAAATACGTATAATCTGACTTATCATTCATACTTATATTTCAGAGATAATTCTAATTACAGCCTGAATTTCGCTCTGCTGATTCCAACATTATTTTAAAGTGAACTCAGTCAATTCACAGATATATAAGTCATTATGCAAAAACATATTACACCATCCATTTTGTAAGTAATGTGGATTAAACTTCAAAATGATGAACCACACGCTGATCGGTGAAGTCTAAAACAAAAACAGCCTTTTACAGACACTTCAGGATTCAATCCAGCAGATTATTGTGGTTGACAGGAAACTATGCTTTTATTATCCACTAGGCTTAGCAGCCACAATATTTCATGAAAGCAAAAATGACACTGAGGACCAGTGAGTTTCTATTAAAAATGTTTCTGACCTTGAATTTAGAGCCATTAGCAGCCTGCTTCGAAACAGGTAAATGCACATTGAATTCAAAGTGGTATTTCACGAAAGCAGGAGCTGGAGATTCAGTGTGTGACCCGGAGCAATTCACGCCAAGCCCTGGCTGACTGGGACTGAGCAGGTAGAAAAAATCCTTTGGCTTTTAGAGAGGAAATATAGTTGCATGTATTCAAATATAAATAATACAAGAAGATCACCTTTCCTAAAGCCTTCAGAATTCTCTAACCAGATTCTCTTGGCAGAAACATATTCTGAAATTGTTTATGTACACACACACACACACACACCCCCACGCACACGCACATATTATTTTGTGTATCCTTCACTCAGCCACAACCCTTCTGGTCGTCCTTCTTTGGCATCAGACCATGTATTTATCCAGATGTCAATCTATCCAAAAGCATATTGTTTGCTTGTTTTACCATCCAGAATAATACCTGTTAAATCCTTTTTTTTTTTGTGAGTTGGAGTTTCACTCTTGTTGCCCAGGCTAGAGTGCAATGGAGCTATCTTGGCTCACTGCAACCTCTGCTTCCCGGGTTCAAGCAATTCTCCTGCCTCAGCCTCCCAAGTAGCTGGGATTACAGGCGCCCAGAACAATGCCCAGCTAATTTTTTTTTTGTATTTTTAGTAAAGATGGGGTTTCACCATGTTGGCCAGGCTGGTCTTGAAATCCTGAACTCAGGTGATCCACCTGCCTCAGCCTCTCAAAGCATTGGGATTATAGGCATGAGCCACTGCGACCGGCCTCAAATCCACTTTTTGCTCTGTTATTGCCATGCTACTCTTCTCTACCTTTTGTTTTAAGTTCTATAATTGTTGGTTTCCTTTGGGAACATCAATAAATAAATGCCTGTCCTCCTCCTTCTTTCCCAAGGTAGAGTCACAAGTTTGTTCTTCACATAGAAATGTTTCTGTTATAGAAATTTCAGAATGAGGTGACTAAGTCAGTGACAAAGACGATAAAGTCAAAATAAGATCTCTTCTCTAGTGTTATAGAACCAGACCTTTACTTAGAAAACTTTCTTGGAATCATCAGTTAAGATATTAAGAATAATTTTCTGGCCGGCCTCGGTGGCTCATGCCTGTAATCCCAGCACTCAGGGAGGCTGAGGCAGGCGGATCACGAGGTCAGGAGATCGAGACCATCCTGGCTAACATGGTGAAACCCCGTCTCTACTAAAAATACAAAAAACTAGCTGGGCGTGGTGGCGGGCGCCTGTAGTCCCAGCTACTCGGGAGACTGAGGCAGGAGAATGGCGTGAACCCAGGAGACGGAGCTTGCAGTGAGCCGAGATCACACCACTGCACTCCAGCAAGGGTGACAGAGCGAGATTCTGTCTCAAAAAAAAAAAAAAAAAAGAATAATTTTCTTCTGTTGGGTTTTTTAAAGGCAAACCAGTATCAAGATCATCCTAAAAAAACTGAATATCAGTCCCACAACTCTCTTGCCAATTACAGACACAGTGATGTCAGAAAGTCATTTCTCAAGTCTAATCTAAATCCCTCCTTCTTTATTTAAAAGTCACATCCTTTGCAATCTTTAAATCGCATGTTCAGAATTTAATAGCCAGAGACCTACCGAGTTACAACATTTTGTGCAGGTCCTTTAAATCATAGCAATCAATCAGAATCAACCTTATTCTTATCAACCTGTAATTCAGTCGAACTGTGGAAAGCCCCATGAGATAACTGTTTAGAGCACTGACTCTAGAGTCAGATAGAAGAGGTTTGAATCACAGCTCTATCGTTCATGAAATAAGTCACCTGGGCACGTTTATTTGTGGCAGGTGAAGAAACTGATGCGCTGTGTTTAATACTACCTACTTTGAAAGATTAAGGAAGAAATAAATAAGGTAATTTAAACTCTTTGTCAATGTAGCAGTTATAGTAACTATTTATTGAATGTTTCGAGTGCTTAATGAAAAATATTTACTGATTTTAAAAAATTATTTTATTGCAATCTCATGCTGTGTATATACTTCAGCGGGGAAAATTCCAATGTTCTATGCAGACAGGTAATAAGTAAAATAACTTTTTTCAACTCTTGATTTGTAAAACAAAAATAGCACGAACCAGGGTGGGTATAAATAAAATAGCATTTTAGAAATAGCTTTCCCTTTCCACAACTAACATACAATTAAAGCAATGACTTCAAGTAGTTTTATTAAGCTTCAGAAGGGCTGAAATTTTACTGTCCAGAACCAACCACATCTTTCCTTCCCATAGAAGACATGACGTTGCCCATCACTATTTTCGGCTGAGAGGGTAGAGTGCAAGCACTACCTGTTCATGAGTGAGCTATTCTCTTTCAATCAAAGTGTAGCTGCTCATTAAAAAACATTGCCTGGTACATCTCTCTTACAAGATAAATTCCATTGCACTTCATAATCATCTGCATTCTTGTGAGGACAGCACAAGTGGAAAGTCTCTACTAATTCCAAGATGAAGCCAAGGTGATAGCTATATACTACTTAGAAGGGAGCTCAGAGAAGATAGTGCTCATCAGAGATTGCAACTAACTTTTTCTATTTATTTCAAGAAACTTTAGCACTACCGATGATGGCAATTAGATTTCTCTTCTCACTTAAGAAATGTGGAAATGGTGAAAATCACTTATATCACATAATGGGGGCTTCAGAGTCTCTTATACTGAAATTAAAATGCCGTCAATGATCCCAGTATAAGTCATCCAGATTCTGCCAATTAGATTACACTGTGTAGTAACCATGCTTACAAGTGTACCTTACTGTCACTCTTTGATGTTTCTAAAACGTTATCGCTTAATAACCACTCACTGACACTTAACGTGAACTACGGACACAGGTGATGGATGAGTAGACAGATAGATAGCAAGCAATTTTTTGACAAAAATACTATTGAGTTATGACCCAGAATGTATAATTTATGAAAATTAAGGGAGTTGTTTATGCAGATTCCAAAATACGTATACAATCTTCAGCTACTATAGTTTAGCGACACTCAAAGGCAAGAGGAGATGTGTGTTTTACCTCTCTGATAAAAATAAGTATGAATTAATTGTTTTTTTTTTCATTTTTCTGAGCATCCGCACATTGAAGATGGGAATATTTAGACACAAATGTAAATTCTGTTTACAAAGCTCAACCAGCATGAGACTAATAAAGAAGAAAATGTGCGTTTGTACTTCTTAAATCAAATTTTGGAGATGAATCTTCTTACATAAAAAGGAAATAATTCCCTTGTGATATTTATACCATTCCTCCATCTACTTATTTTATATTATTTGTGTCATATCTAGAATCAAATAATCATATTTTATTCATTAATCTATCAAGAGAGAAAAAAGGCATGGAAAATATTGTTCTGACTGCAAATGAAACATAAATATACTGTAATATTTTCACTTGATGTACATAAAAAAGATTAAGGGGATTCCATTTAATATTCCTTTGTAATATCTTCAATATGCCTAAAATATCAATAAACACATCCACAAAAGTACCTTATCACGGCACACTATTTTTCCCTGTGTGCTTATGTGAGGATCAGGTATTCTGTTGATTAATACAGAAGAGTATGGAATTGTCTTTGAAAACACCCATAGTTGCAATTCACATAAGGGTAAGGCAAACTGTTCAATTCAAATACAAAAATATACTAAAGAAAAAGAAGGGAGGGCAGGAAGGAGAGAGGAAGTAAATTAATCCTCAATTATTTGTTATACATTCTCAACAATCTACAGACATTGAGTCAGCCATGCAGCAACTCCACAATTAGTGCATTTTTTGGCCAATAAAATAGAACTTTGCATCAAATATAGTTTAATAGCATTCTTTGATGCAAGTCTAGTCTTGGAGGCATTCTCATTTTTACAAAGCTGAATTATGTCATTTTCTATATTCCCATATCATTTAAAAGATGATTGTGAGGGAACAAAAATATGCTTTGTGGAACATGAGTAAAATTGATTTTTAAAAATGAGGAAAGCTATGACTAAAAATAGACTTAGGAGGACTTATGAAATTTCTGTAGAGAAAATTGTGGTAGATAAGTCATAATATTGAACTTTGAATATGACTGTATCTCTTTCTTTTAATGAAAATATACTAGTATAGCGTGCAGGGTATAATCTTTGCTAATTTGTTATTGCATTAAATAAACGTTTACTGAGCACTAACTGTGCTTAGCCCTGAACCATCCATCGTTCTAGCATTTGCAATTGTCTTTGGCAGTGGAGGCAGAGAAAGAAAATTGTTTGAAGTCTCTAAATATAAATGTTATTCATTTATGATACTTTCCAAAGAGATAAGAAAATCACATCTATATACCTCTACCTACTTAGAGAACTCTCTCACACACACACACACACACACACACACACACACACACACACACACAAAGTCATCTAAGCAAGAGGATGGATATTGTTTATGATAGGGAATAGCACGTGACATTTAAAACCCAGGAAATAAAGCTTAAAACTTGATAAGAAAAAGAAACAGTGTTGGCCCCGGTGCTTTGCCATGAAAAGGCAACCGAGATTTAGTTAGCCGCAACATATGGTAGAAGCTAAATGGCATCCCTTGAACTTATTTCTTTACTGACCTTTTGAAGTTGCCAGGTTCAACTAATTTTCTCTTCATGGTTACATCTAAAGCAGGTTCCAGAGACAGGAACCAACAGTTCAGCAGAAATAGATTAGCATCACAACTTTCTGTAAGAATGAAATGAGAAAGCACTAATAGCCCTTTGGTTGATTAAGCCCTGCTAAATCGGATGATAGCCTTTGTCCATCAAAAAAATTGTTCTGTTTCATAAATATACATGTATTGGATGCTGGAGGGAAATTCCGAGCACCACAGATAACATTTTTTGGGAGACTGATCAATATACAAATCAGAGTAGCCAGAGAGGCAAATCAAAGAATCTAAGGCAGATGAAATGGCAAAGGGAACATGATAAAAATCTCAGACTTGAGCCAGTAAATAAGTTAGTTATCTGGGCACATTTTCAAGAGGCAAGCTGTGTATATGTGTGTGTGTTATTTGCGTGCGTGTGTGTGTGTGTGTGTGTACGTAATACAGAGCAACAAGAATTATCATTGGTTTATCTACCTCCGCCCCCACCCTGAGAGGTGTATAACACACCAAAGTTAGGACATTTTTTTTCTGAATTAAAAAGCTAAGTTAGACCATTTCCTCTGTGAATGCCAATAGTGCTGAAAACAAAAAGAAAACTGTTTTTCTCCACCAGCTGCACTGAATAACTTTGTAACAAATATAAAATGACTGAAATCAGTATCAGCACACCACTGAGCAGAATATTTTCAAAAAGAAGTCTTCAGACCTTAAATTGCACCTATAATAGAAAGGCTTCTCCAATGATGCTTGTCCCTTGATTTGCCAGACACGAAAGTTTGCTAATGGACCAGAAAAGTGTGGTTGGAAATACAAATTGAATGTCACTTTACCCATTGAAAGCCTTTGGTTTTGCATGGAAAATCTGCTCAAATTGGAATGTTGATAAAGCTGTGAGGTGTGCCACCTTGAGTAGAAAAATAACAAAGATTGTCATTTTTTTCTTTAAAGCATTAATTTACCCACATCGATAAGGTTTTCTGAACAGCTGTTGAAGTGTGGATTTGAACTTTTTAATATGTGCATGTTCTTTTTCCCCACCAACAAACAATGAAAGGAACCTGGAAAGCAAAGCCCAGAGGTACAATTTCTTGAATAGAATCATTACATTCTCATTCTTTGGAGTTTCTTTGCTTTGTTCCAACAATCTGTTCCTCCTGACTAACAAGCAGTATCAGACCTTTGAGTACATTCACATCGGTCTTTACAAATGCCTTCTCAAGTGGTCTCCTCCATCCGGCTGAGCATGTTTCACGGGCTGTTTGTTTGTTTTGTTTTACATTGATCATGCTGCCATTGGCTACTTAAATTGTGTTCAGTGCTAATTGAGGGGTTGCTAAAAATGAATACTGTGTTGACCACAGTTCTACATAATACCCAAATAAAGTTGTTTTCCAGGGTAAGGAATTCCTTCCCTTCAGAGTTGATATGTGTACAGCAGGCAAATGGAACTGCTATTCTAGTGAGGGCTGCTATCAAATTTTCTGTTCTTTTAGCTAAATTCATGAAGCTTCAAGAACTCAAGAAATGCATCCTACACACCAGAAATGCAGCCAAGAAATGTTACAGAGTCTTGAATGTAGAGATTTACCCATCTTGAAGGTTTTAAGAGACTGTAAATTGTAAAGCAGAAGCACTGATTTCTAATAGTAATAATAATTAGCAATGTAAGATCCAATTTGCAGGGCAAGTAGATTAAAAAGTTTGAATGACAGCATTACAGCACAAATTTCAGAGCACATTATCCAGTGCCTCTAAAACATTTGGCCTGTTTGTGATGGTCAGGGGATAACTAGACATTCACTAGGGGAGTGTGGGGATCAGAATGAGGAAGGTAAACTGCCACTGAAGGTCTCTGAATGAAGCAGTCCCCAGAGTTGCTGGGAAGACTCCCCTCTCTATTTTCAGAGGGATTTTCCTCAACTCCTTGCCTTCTTCAGAGTCCGGGGGATTAAAAAAAAAAAAAAAAAAAAAAAAAAAGGTGATTTAAAATACTGCAACTGCTCCAGCATGAAATGACTATGTGACAGCGAGCTTCAAATCTGCTAAAGCAGAATTACAGAATACTATTATCAGAATTATTATTTAATCAGGGGGATAGCTCTAGAATTTATTCCAGCCACAGAGCTCGGGGAAGTGGAAAAACATGTCCGGACATGATGATTATGGAGAATTCCCTTTAAGGGAAAAAGAATGTAACCCTAAGAGAACATCTTTCAAAGGTATCACTTCTCTCCGTAGAAGAATCCCACTCCCAGCCCCCACCTTATCTTTCTCTCTCTCTCTCTCTAACACACACACACACACACACACACACACACACACACACACACACACACACACACGAAGAAATCCCTGCAACAGTGGACACAGCTGATGCAAAGCAATATCTAGGCAGGGATTTTAGTGGTATTTAGCATGAACGACAGGGCTCACTTTGCATGCAGTGAGGTGCAGCCGCGAGGCTGAATGGATGGAAAATCCCGCTTTCGAATCTTACATAAACATCTTTCCCACATAGAGTTTTCCAGTTGAAAAGCTCCTATAATGAAGCCGGAGGTGACAGCCCAAGAAGGGTTTTTAACCATTGAGATGGCTGTCAGGAGTGTTGTAAAGAGGACAGGCGCTTCAAAAGCCAACCCTCATCCCTCGGATCTGCTTTGCAATGGTGCCGGATGCGAGAGGACAGTACTCTCGCTTACCTTCCCTAGCGTCCCCTCGTTCCCATTGTCAGCGCCCGAATACCATGACGCCGGGTGAAAGAAAGCAGCTGATCTGATTAGCAGCTCGGGCGCGCTAAGGGATTGTCGAATCATGCCTCCTAAGGAGGAAACTCTTGTGGAATCTTCAGGAAAGGGTGGTAAAGTTGAAAGGACCTTTCCCCCCTCCCGCTGTCTTGGTGATAAGCTCTATCGTTTGATTGGTGCTGAAGTGAGCAGCTGCCAGCCTGATTTTCCATTATGGACTAATGTTGTGCGTTTGCAACAATAAACAATTAATGTTGTTTGATTTCTTACATTTAGGAACCCAAGCAAACAGCTGCCCTCTCCGCTGGTGGAGGCAAACGGCTAGTCCTTGACATGCCGCCGGCTCCGTGCCTGCGGAGGAAGGGTCAACCGCAAGGAAACTTTGAGGATTCTGCCAGATTGGGTGGGGGAAGTCTCTGGTGTTTGGGAGGAATAAGCGGGGGAAATTGTGGATACCTGTTGGCATCAGCGTTGTCGGCAGCACGTTTTTACCGTTTCCCAGCCTTGGCTGGAGCCTGGGAGAACGGGAGTAGGTTCCTTATGAACCTGTTACGTACTGGCAGAACCCAGGCAAGAGCCTTTTTCCCTCCGGTCCTGTGAGGGGCGCGACCAGCCCCCCAAAGGTTCTCGGATGAGAAGCGGCCAGATCACAGAAAGCGCAGCTCTGGGCTCAGCGGTCCCTAGGAGAGGGACTACGGAGTCCCCGGCTTAAAGGGGCCTCCGTGCGCGCAATCTCGAGCTCCGGGGAGACACTGCCTAGGGGTCCTGCAGGGGTGCTGGGCAGCGTCTTGGCGAGGGCAGAGCCGCGGGGCGACTCCGGAGCCCGGCAAGTTTGCAGCGGGCACCGCGCCTCCCAGAGCTGGAGCTGCCACTTGTGGGAAAGCATCGCGCTGGGGCTTTCGCAGCTGAGCCTTGGCCCTCAGCCTTGCCGCGGGGGTCGCCCTCCCTCGCCTCGGAGATGAGGCGGTGCAGAAAACCAGCCATAGGGCACTCGGGCCCCCTCACCTCCTTTTTTCCCTGGCTTGCACCCTCCGCACAGCGGGCGGCTGGTGCTTCTCATTCACCGCACGCACCCCGCAGTGAAGGCGCGCGGCTGCAGCCGCGCCTGCCTGCGTTGGGAGGCTGCGAAATAGTCAAGTCCCCGCAGGGAAGGAAAGCGGCAGGAAAACTGGAGGGGCACAGCCTGGAGCTTGCTACTCTCTAGGATCTGTTGTCAAAGCAGTTTGCAAAAACAGGCCAAACCCTGAGGCGAACGTACGTATCACCCATGGATATCGCGAAAGACACAGCTTAGCCCCGAGCCTTTGCTAGGAACCCGCATCCACCATCTGAGAGGCAGGAGGAGCGCAAGGTGTCCGAAGGGGCACGAGAATTCCTATAAGAAACGGTCCCTTCTGGATCGTCGGGACATAGAGAAAAACGGGGCTGGGTTAGGGGAACACTTACTCGTGTGGGGCCCTGCGCTGGCTAATGTCAAGCCTCTTGGTTCACAAATGGCTGGAGGGGCTCGGGGTCAGCTCCCGAGGGCGGCGAGCGCCGACCGGTCCTCGCGCGCTAGGCAGGCGCCTCCGGATTCCGTTCATGCCTCTCGGAGCTGCAGGGCTTGGTTCGGAGACGCGGGGCGGGCGCGCAGGGCTCTGGGTGTCCGCAGCCCAAAGTGAAGCTGGTGGCTTGACGCTACCGTCTATGCACAAATCGGCAGCTGCGGCGGCGGAGCTTGGAAGAGGCAGGGAGATTCCAAATAAATCCGCTAATTCTGGGCTGAGCGCTCCGGCGTGCGAGCCCGCCTGCCTGCCAAATGTAACTGTGAAGTGATGTGGAAAAGTGAGCCGGGTGCCTCCCCTGACGGATCTCATTGGGCAGAGCGCAGAGGCAGGTCTACCACTTGGAAATTCATGTAAGCAGTCCCCCCTCCCCGCCCCTCCCCGCCTTCCCCCTTCGCTCTCGCGCGCTGGCTCGATCGCTCTCTTTCCCCCTACCCAAGTGGGCGCACAACTTTTCTCTCCTCGCTCCCGAGCACGCCCCGCGCGTCTCTGCCGCCAGAGCCACGGGGTGAAGATGCGCCCTTCCGCGCGGTGCGGGCAGTCTGCCGAGGGCCGAGCTCCTGGATAAGGGGGCTGGCAGATGATAACAGCATGCGGAGGAGGTACCCGCGAGCTTTCTCTCTAGAGGTCTCACCTGAGCTCTGGGGCTGGCGTTATCTTGTAAAGCGTCTCAGTGACTCTCAGCTGTTTTCGGTAGAAGGAAGAGGACGCGACAGGGCAAAGGGTTGAGAGTGGGCAGTTTACCTCCGCTTTATTCCAAGGGCCTCTTGCGTACAGAATAGGGTGACTGTGAGACCCCTACCTGCAACTCAGACGCTATGGTTTAGAGGCTGTGTGTCGCGGTACTGTGATGGAGCACATTCCTGATGTCCTCGCGCTCCTTTGGGAAAATAGGATGAGGGGCAGTAGAGGGGCAGCAAGGAGGGGAGCGCAGTAATTGGTTGTGGGGAGGAGGGCAGGCAAAGCAGAACTTGCTTGGGAAATAGGGGAGGATTGCTAGGTCTTCTCAATGTGCCCTGATCTCATATCCTCTCAGGTACCATCCTTGCAGCTCTCCTGCCTCCACCAAAATCTGCCCTGTTTGTGGCCACTTCAAGTCTTCTGATGGGCTGCGCTCAAATCCTGAGAAATGGCCACCCTGGGGTTACAGGGATCATGAATCAGGAGGTCCAGATTTCTTTTCTTTTCAACACTGGGACTAACATGTAGACGATGCCACTGTGATCATCTTCTAATAAAATTAGCTAAATATAAGACAAATTAATTCTTACCTGAAAAAAAAAAATCCCTCCCCTCCACAGGAGATCCCGATTTAGTCCCTTCCCTGAGTGCACT
Organism: Macaca fascicularis; assembly: GCF_037993035.2. Taxonomy (NCBI): domain Eukaryota; kingdom Metazoa; phylum Chordata; class Mammalia; order Primates; family Cercopithecidae; genus Macaca; species Macaca fascicularis. The sequence continues at coordinate 58,088,215 of NC_088394.1, forward strand.
AGACGTGAGCCTGTGGGTGGATTTTACCATCTGGGGACAGAGCCAGAACAGAAAGGGGAAAGGGGTGCAAGGGACCAGACGCACGGTCTGTAGAGCTTGTACTGTCTGACTCGAATGAATGAGAAAGAGTGAACAGAATGAGAAAATAGGCACAATATGCTTATGATATTTATGCAAATTTGACATTTTTTTATGTGCTGCATCTAACAACCCATTGTGAAATGTGAAAAAGAGTATTGACTGTAGCTCTAATATCGGTTTGTTTCACTTTGGAGCTGTCATGGGCAAGAAACTTAGTGGATTATTTCAGAGAGGGAGAGGTGAAGAGAACCAGGTGGTATTTTTCTCCCCCCAGGCAGTCACTAAGTAACTGTTTGTTCTCTTCTCAGACTGTGTCTGCTTACAGGGTATTGGAATTGGCTAATTCTGTCTTGGAAAAAGGAGCAGCAGTCAAGGCTCAATCAAATTATAACTGCTGCTAGACCAGACAGTCCCAAGTGGACAAAGAAATAGATCACATTTTGGGTTGTGCTTAA